>NC_143580.1:10039179-10654804 GCF_048544385.1 Mastigoproctus giganteus
TTGACCAAGGAACAAGAAGAGGTGCTAAATTTAGGAACCAAGGCAGAATCATTTCTCAATGATTCCGCCTATTGCAGAGGTGGCGATGGGTACAGAGAGAGCGGTCAGCAAATTACCTATAGTTGTAGCCAATGAAATTTGGGCAAGGACCTCAGCCATTTTAAGCCAGGCTAGGACAGCTCCTAATCTTAACATTAGACAGAAGTTAGCACTTAAGGGTCTGAGACAGGAAGATAGTATTGTGGTCTTGCCCGCAGACAAAGGTAGGGGTAACTGTGGTTCTTGATAAGGAGGCATATTATAGCAAAGCCCTAGATCTTTTGAACGACAGAGCAACTTATAAGATCACTCGTAGGAATCCACTGGCAAGCTTGGAGTGCCAGGTTAATAAGATGTTGCAGGTTTGGTTAAAGGCTAATAGGATTACTAAGGAACAGTTTTGGTCTTTACATGCAACGGGATGTCAACTGCCCAGGTTTTATGGCCTTCCTAAAATACATAAAGTGGGGGTGCCACTTAGGCCTATTGTTTCATTTATGGGCAGTCCCACACACGCATTGTCCAGGTACCTGGCTAGACTGTTGTCGCCTATAGTGGGGCTTTCTGAGTTCAGTATTAGGGACAGTAAAGATTTTGTACATTTTGTAAGGGAACAGTCCATAGAAGATGAGATCATGATATCGTTTGATATGACATCCTTATTTACATGCATCCTATCGATCATGGAGTGCAGTGTGCACACACATGGCTCTACAGAAGGATGTCACCTTAAATAGTAGGACCTAGGTAAGTGTGGAGGACATTTGCAGTGGTGTGGAGCTATGCCTGTCAAGTACCACTATGATGTTTTGTAACACTATGTATAAGCAGGATCACGGCGCAGCAATGGGCTCCCCCATGCGAAAATTTAGCGAAAATTTAGCTATGGAGGAGCTCGAGGTTAGAATATTTGATTAAAGAGTGCTCCCCATGCGTCCGTAGAAAAGATATGTAGATGATACATTTACAATTATTCGGAAGGGGAGGGAAGATGAAGTTCTTAATTTTCTTAACAGCTTCTCTCTGTTTATTAAGTTCACCTCGGAGGTGGAAGTAGAGGGTACCCTGCCATTTTTGGATGTGTTGGTCTATAGGGCAGGATCGAGGTTAAAGACTAGGGTGTTTAGGAAATCTATGTGCCGAGGCCAGTATTTGCATTACAATATGGCTCAGACCAGCCATCACAAGAGTAGTGTGATTAGGGCATTAATAGACAGGGCTAAGTCCCATTGCAGCACCTTTGAGGATAGAAAGGAGGAGTTTAAATGCATCACAGCAGATCTCCTGAAATGTGGCTACCCCCAGAGGATCATAAATAAATATATTCAAGGAAAGCAGAGACGAAAGCACCTGTTCCCACGGCATACCCTATTCCCTATTATCTGGGTCTAACTGAGTGCATAGCGCGTGTGTTACGGAATTGCCAGACACACTGTGTGCAGCTTTCAGGGCGTAGGTTGTACACAGTTGTGTCAGGTAAAAGACCCCATACCAAGAGAATCTATAAGTGGGGTCGTTTATAGTATCAAATGCCCGGATTGTGGGGAATGTTATGTCGGTGAAACAAAACGTCGTTTTAAGGATCGCCTGGGGGGAGCATATGAGTGCGATAAAGAACGCAGACTATGGAAAATCTGCTGTGGCGGAGCATTTTTGGAAGGAGCATCATCAAATCTCCCCGGACGAAGCGGTTATCATTGATCGGGCGTGCAGGTTTTGGGACCGCAAATGGCTCGAGAGCTTGCGGATTTGTTCCGCTGAGAACAATACTATCAATAGGGACAGGGGAATACGTATTCATCCCCTCTTTGAGGCAGTGATCCTTGGACGGGATGAACGATTCCGCCTGGCACGCTCCCGAGCCATTTCCGGTTCTGCAACACATGAGAACATTGCATGTGTTTCTGAACCACGTGAGGAGTGCCGTGAGCCTGAGGGTATTTAATGGTGTACTGCAAGGTAAAGTGTGCTGTTGATTATAAGTTATTAACTTATTATAAATTATATAACTTATAATTTATTATAAGTTATTGTAAATAGTATTTATTGTAATTAGTATTTACATCATTTTATCTGAGTAATATTAAATTATTTAATTGGTTTTCGTGTTTATTTATTTTAATTCAACATGCTTTAACACAGTTGGTGTCAACTGCTTAATTCACAATATGAATATTCCCAACCCTGTAGGCCTATTTGAAGAGTTATCTTCTACCCTAAGCTCAGCTTTAAACACCATGTTACAAATATTCACAAGGTCTGCAGAACCAGATGGCCTGCCAAACAACACCTCCTTAAATCACAGAGTCTGAGTAAACACTTCAATACATATACCAGTTTCTGCAGCCAGTTATCACTGGAGTGAGAGTGCAACAGACACAAAACATAATGCAGTAAAAAATATTTTCTCAAACTAAAAATAAAAAAATATGACTGTACCAATTAATGGAGAGATGTGAATTAGCGACTACCTACCAATTCTATATGTATGTGGCTTTCCTGCATTAGTTACAACAAGCTACAGAGGGTTATAACACACTGATACCTAGAGCAGCAATCACCTTAATAAACAGACATAATAGATCAAATTATGCCCTTCCCATGGAATATATAAAAACAATGTTAAATGTTTTAAATGCAATACTCAAATATTTCAATAGATAATCTAATGTAAAGCTCATATAATACTTTTGTACTTTAACATTTTACAGATAATTCTTCTGTAAAATGTGTAAAAGGAATTTTAGCCTGTTTTCAGATATTTTATTATCTGGTTCAATGAAGTGATTCTTATTACTCTATTTGTATTATTGTTAGTAATCTTATTATATATATTATTATAAACAATCTTTATATTCCTATTATTATAAGTGATATTATTATCCTCAACGTTCTTTGGTTCTTTTTTTTTTTTTTATGAGAACCCCAAACACGAGAGGTATTATAACCTATAGTACTTAGTACCGTGCTTGGGTTGGAGGTTGAGAAGACGATAGAAGATATCTGTTGATATTGGACTTGAACTTCTGTAGATTGTAATTTTCAGGAAATACGTATGAAGGAAGGTTGTTCCAGAAAATGGCAGTTGAATGAATAAATGAGGAAGATGAAAAGTTGGTTCTGTGGGTTTGAAGTTGGACAGTAAATGGATGTTGGCTGGTGGCGGCACGTGTTCGGACTGTTTTGAAAGAGAGAGAGCGGGAATTATAGAAGCCAATTCAGAAGAACAGTGCCCATGGAAGTATCTGTAGAAGAGGCATGCAGCAGAAACAGTGCGTCTATGAGAAAGCGAGTGGAGAGACTCTGTTAGAGATGAATCATTAATTAACCTAACTGCCCTCTTCTGAATGGAATCAAGAAGCCTGAGAGAGGTTTTGGGGGCACCACCCCAGATGTGGGAACAATATTCCATGGCGGGGCGGATTTGCAATTTATACAGAGTGAGCAGCTGTTTGGGAGAAAAGTAACGCCGAGAGCGAAAGAGAAAACCAAATTTTTTAGATGCAGAGGAAGCAATATTTGTAATGTGCTTGTGCCAAGAGAGATTAGAAGTCAGGGTAATCCCCAAAAGAGATATATCATTTTGCCTAGAAATCGGAGTGTCACTAAAGATAAGCATAGGAGCAGAAGAATCCTTTTTGCGAGATATAAGACAAGATTGAGTTTTAGAAGGGTTGAAATCAACTAAGTTGTCTTTGCCCCACTGGAGAATTACCTGAAGATCGGCATTTAAGGAATTGGCAGCAGATTTTCGAGAACTTGGAGCTGATTGAGCTGGACAAGGTTTCTCAAAATGGAAAGTTGAATGCAATGTGCTATCATCGGCAAAACTATGGATAGGATTTCCAGTCAATGGAAGAAGGTCATTGATATACAAGAGGAAAAGAGTGGGGGAAAGAACTGAACCTTAGGGGACACTGGCATTAGTGGAGAAGTTAGAAGACAGAGAGCCATCTACCATCACCCTCAGTGAGCGATCAGAGAGAAAACTGGATAACCAATTACTAAAAACAGTTGGCAAACCATAAGATGGAAGCTTGTTTAGAAGACCTTTATGCCAAACACGATCAAAAGCCTTTGAGATGTCAAGAGCAACTACTTGTGTTTCACCGAACCTTTCCATTGAATTAGTCCATAAATGGGTAACATAAGCCAGAATATCACCAGTGGATCGACACTGACGGAATCCATACTGGCGATCGTTGATCAGACGGAAGGTTTCTAGGTAGTATAAAAGTTGGCGGTTAATTGATTTCTCCATTACTTTAGAAAGAGTAGAAGTAATTGCAATGGGACGATAATTGGATGGGAGGGATTTTTGTCACCCTTTTTAGGAACTGGCTGGATATGAGCAAATTTCCAAGCAGAAGGAAAAACACTTTTGGAATAAGAAAGTGAAAAAAGGCAGCAAAGAATAGGAGTAAGTTCAGGAGCACAGGTTTTGAGAACAAGTGGAGAAATACCATCAGGACCTGGAGCTTTCTTAGCATCAAGATTCATCAAAATCCTTCTGATATCCTTTTGGCGGAAGACCACAGGAGGCATTGAATGGAGCGTGTTAGGAATGGTGGGAGGTGTTTTACCAAGATCATTAATACATGAGCTCGAAGAAAAATGGGATGCTCGCAGGTCAGCTTTATCCTTGGCTGAAGTGACAACAGAACCATCTGGTTTGGACAGAGGTGGGAGCAGAGATGGGCAAAAGTTGCGGCCAATAGCTTTGGCAAGAGACTAGAATGCTTGGCTACCATTAGGGCAAGAAGCAAGTTTTCTACTCTTAGCCTGTTCAAACTCTAGTTTGGACTGATTAATAACTGCTTTACAATTGTTGCGAGCTTTAGTGTAGGCAGAAAATGAAACTGAAGAATTAGAAACAAGCCAATTACGATATGCAACGTTCTTCTCTTGGACAGCCTTAGCACATTTATTGGAAAACCAAGGTTTAGATAAAGGACGAGATTTTAAAGTGGAGTGTGGGATAAAGGATTCCATTCCTGCAAGAATAATTTCACTGACACGATCTGAGCAAACGTTGACATCAGAAGTTTTGAAACAGTAATCAGACCAAGGAAAAGAAGAAAAGAAGTCTCGCAGGTCATCCCATTTTGCATTCTTGTAATGCCAAACAATACGAGGTTGGGAATAGTCATGAGATAAAGGTTCCATTGGAGAAGAGACAATCACCAAGTTGTGATCTGAAGTGCCTAAAGGACCTCTCACTTCAACCTTGTACTTAGAAGGGTTGTTTGTGAGAAAAAGACCAAGCGTATTGGCTGTATGATTAGGATTGTCCAGTATTCTTGTAGGTAAATGAACAATCTGTGCTAGGTCATTAGTAATTGCAAAAGCCTCAGCATCTCAACCTGCTGGGTCGGTGTGACTAGAAAACAGAAGCCAGCTGGAGTTGTGAACGTTAAAATCACCAAGGAAAATTACCTCACTGTTAGGAAAGTTGCAAAGAGAGGAAGTCAAAGAGCTCCAAGTGATTAGTGGAGTTGGGAGAACGGTAGAGACAACAGATGAATTTTACACAATGAGGTAGAGAGATTTTAAGCCAGAGAAGATCAAAGAGAGGAGATTCCAAATTGCCAAGTCTCTGACAGGGAATATCAGAACGGACATATGCACAAGTAAGATTCTACTAAGAGATTCTTAGAGATTCTACTAAGTGACTAAAGTATTTAAAAAACTAATATTAAAAGCAAATATGTTTTTAAGTTGGTTCAATGATGCAGAGAGAAACCCATCTTTCCTCAGATAATCCTCCCATGCAACTCAATACTGTTAAGCCCAGCTATGCTTGTCTATGACAGATGCATGTCACATATACTGTATGCAGTTCATTCTTTGAGTTGATAACAAGACACCTTGCCTCAAAAGCTATCTTATATATTAATACTTTTATTCCTTTACTTAATCAGTTTGGAGGGAATTTTATTTTATTCTTGTATAGATTATCCTTGATTTATTTATTTTATTAAAGTTTTGTTTTTTTATATTCGAATTATTTTGCTGTTTCAAGATATTTTTCTTCCTTGCCTTACAAGGAAGGAAAACCAATATTTAAGCTGAAAATTATACAAACAGTATAATTTAACTTAATTTTACTTATACTCAAATTGGTATTCGCTACCTAAAAATTGCATGACTTGAGAATGCAGCACACCTATTTCTTTGAAACCCCATTAACCTAATTAGTTTTTAGCATTTCAGATATAAAAGAGAAAAGCTGTTTGAAGTTACGTATTAATAAAGAAATTGCTGCTAAGCCCCAGGATGCCAAAGAACACAACATCCAGTAACAATATACAACTCACAATCTTGTAATACTATTTGGTAAAACTCCAGATTTTGGGTACTAGTCTATAGTTCAACAAATGAACCAGAACAAAGCAGTGATTGGCAGGTGCCGTTCACTGCATTCCCCACCCACTGTCCTCCTAGGTTGATATGTCTAGGGTGTTTATCCTCTCACTTGTCGCTGTTTTTAAATCGGGAACTCATTTTATGATTTTAAAACAGCAGGATGGGAGATAAACACCCTACCTAAGCTAAGCACCCCCCTCCTTGATGACAACAAAACAATCAGAAAGAAAATGCCTTCATAATAATCACCCAATCACAGAACTCAACTGTACAATCACTCTGTTCTACGCCCACGCCCACTGCACGGAGACAAGTGGTACCCAAATAATGGAGATTAGCCTACTATTTAAAACATATTAAAATTGGATTAAAAAACAAACAGCAATCATTTTCCTCTTTAATAAACAGAAAATGAACTTCACCTTTCAAATATGAAAGCACACATTCAAACTAAGGATGAAGTCAATAAAAAATTACAGCCTGACAATGTGACTAAGTTTGTATTATTATCTTAACCATGATGACAGCACTGACTCATCTGCCCAACAGTTTGAAGAATTAAATATGTTGTATAATTTAGTTTCAGCTAATACCAATATCAAAAATATATCTACAGCTAGGGCTCGAGACACAACCTTATTAACTGAACAACAGTTGTGCCCTGAAAAATTATTTATTATGACTAACAAATTAATGAAAATCACAGATACATATTATGAAACTTGTTCTACATATACAACTTGTATGAATATCAAAGATAGAAATGTAGGACAGTGAATTGTTTCGTTACATTTTAACTATTCTGGTCTGAGGAAAGGGAAAAAATGCCTTACTCATCTCTAACTCATCTTACTTTATATTTCTGCATAACAGTGAAGGGTAAGAATATTGGATAATATTGAGGCGAAACAAAATTAACTTTTAAATATATCAGGAAAAATAATATGTTTATATATAGTACAAAAATATCTATAAAAATATTTAATATTTTAAAGGCAGATATTATTAATTTTCATTAAGTATATTAATTTAAATGCAACTTTATATACTTTAATACTGTATGTGAAGTGGTACCTAAAATTAATATACTTGATATAATATAAAATATTTAATTAGATGAACACAAATTATCTTTGAAAATACTGTTAAACAAAAAAAAATAGAATATGAGACAGAAAAAAACAGTCTATAACCATAGAAAGCATAGATGGATGCATAATATAATGCAGAGGTGTCAAAACACATGGCCCACAAGTACTCCTGAGTATGGCCCAAATCAGATTAAAATTTAATTGGGAAATGTTCAACAAAATAATAAAAATACAATAAAATGCAGATAATATTTAATTTTAAAGCTAAAAATCATAAAATTCTCTTTTGACCTTGGTTTGCATGTGCCAGCACTTGTTTTTAGAAATGAAAGGATAGTTACCACAACAACTTAATGATAAGAACTGGATTCAGAATTTGGCTTTCATATATTATGGGGCATTTAAACAAACTGAACTTAAAACTTCAGGGTCGAAATCAGGTTATAACGTTTATGTATGACTGCGTTAAAGCTTTTAAGATAAAACTCAGACTTTGGGAAAGGCAACTGAAAAATTGTGATTTGACTCATTTTCCTACATTTGTAAAAATTATCAAGATTCACTTGGTTATTGTAATTTCAGCAGGTAAGCCTCAAATATTCAGGAATTACTATTTGAATTTGAAAGACGATTTGAAGGATTCAAGATGTGTGTCAAAACAATTTTTTACTATTTAATGCTCCAATTTCTTTTGATGTTGAAAAAGCAAAAAGTAACATTCAAATGGAACTTGCTGAAATTCAGTGTAACACAGTGCTAAAAGAGAAGTGTAGTGAAGTTGGTGTTCCTGACTTTATTCTTACTTGCCAAGATATTTTGTTGAAATGCGCATGTTTGCTGCAAGAATCTTAGCTATGTCTGGTAGTAGCAGTTATTTTCACTCCTGAAGACAATTAAAACTTCACATAGGAAGAGATTAACAAGTGAGCACTTATCATCCATACTGAAAACTGCATTATCACAAAAGCTTATACCTGATATTGATAAAATAGTTTCTTGCAAAGGATGTCACATTTCTAGCAAACAATATGAAATTAATTTTAAATCTTTTTGGGCTAAGGTAAAGAAAGCCAACACGAGAACTGTCGGCTAACTTACACGGAAAATTAGTTTCCCGACACAGCACTCTAGCGCTGCTCACTCAGTAAACAGATGGTAGGTATTATCGCTCTGGAGCAGAAATCGAGAAGGATATATTGATTGACAGGTAGGCATGTCAAACGATGAAATGACTGGGGGTGGGCATGACAAGCTACTGTGCAATCATTGGTTGACATTATGATGTGTATTTACCAGTGAAGAACGATGCATAATAGTTTTGTAATGAATGGTAATGTGAAAATATCTTAATTTTTACCTAGTTTGGTTCAACTTTAGAGTGAGAGCAGATGCCCCAAACTTGTGTCATTGCCTGTATGTGTAAGACGATTGGGAGAAGGCTGTGTTTTACTTTCGTTTTCACACGTACAATTGACACCGCACCAGAGAAAGAGTTGTGAGACATTACACCACCGTTACGTGTCCGCTAGTTAGTAGCGAGAGGCCGTTATTCATGATTGTTGTCTGAAAATAAGTGGAACTGATCAGACTTTAGATCTAGTGATTACCACTGGACAGTCTAGAGACGCAACCTGATACAAATATGAAGTTCCCCTATGCCCCTCATGAATTCCAATTTGATTGTGTCAGATTTCCGGCACAGTAGTCTCTGGGAATTGCTTTTCCCCATGGAATTAGCCTTTTGACCAATACGAGGATTCAAAATTAGAAAAGGGGGAATCTATATATATACATATTGAGGGAAGACATAGAAGGGTGGTTGGTTACGTATTTTTGATGTATTAGAGCAGTTGTGGAAAGCGGTAGCGAAGTTTTAGGGAGAGAAAGGCGTATTGTATGAAGGAAGAAGGGGAATATCCAATGGATCGTTGTGAGGAATCTAAAATCTCTGAGATGAGGCAAAGACTTTCCGGTAAGTTGTCCCTCGCTGCTTGATCGCATATACCAAACTAAATTGACCAACATCAAGTCCTACACTTTACTTAAATATTAAGTCCCTAACAGACATTTCTCCTCCTGAGTATACACTATGACGAATGTCAGTTTTATAGCACTTGAACCTTAAAATGTATTATTAATGCGACCCATTATTAAATGTAATATTGTTAATCATTGTTGAACTCATATGTTAATTTTGTAGACACTGGCACCCCCAAAACTTGAACAGCAAGATGTTTGTCAGTTCCTGAGAGTACGAGCAGTGGCTGTTTATAAATGTCACACGAAGAACACCAACCAACTGTTATACATGTACCATTTATATTTTAACCCTTAGTACATTGTGTAACTTTCAGTATATAGTGACGAAGGTATAGAGTTATACTCTTTTAACATGAAGATGCAATAAGTCATCACTTATATTCATTTAGTGTAATATGTGTTTATGTTTAATAAATCATGTTTTGTTTGCTTACCTTTTTGCGTCTTGACCATTCTCTCTAGTTACACATAATTCACTGAATAAGTTATTGTAAAAGAACCATTGTTATGCGATACTCTGGAGCCCAATGAATTTCCAAGAGGGTTTCACAGTGAGATCACAGCGCCTTCTTGTTGTCGCGGATCTATCCTCCATGTTTCAGGATAAGATTTGAGGACACGAGACTGTAGTCCTAACAATACTAAACCACTAGTTGATTGTGAGAAACCCAGGTCTCCTGGACACCTATATTAGTGTCTGAGCTTGCACGTAAACCATATGGTTTCATTGAGCATTGCCCAGCAAGCACACACTATAACGGGAAAGCCTGTGGAACAGTAAACAGGTAATAGTAGCGATGAATCTTTTAGAGATGGAAGAAATTTGTAAGGAAAATAAAATGTTGCTCGATTTTTTGATGAAATCTAAATTGATAAGACTGAAATTGTACCGTTTTAAGTGCAATAATTATTTTCAACTAATTGAATCATGAACGGAGTCGTGGAAAGTTCTGATGTTGTAAAAAAATGTTCTTCGCGAGTTTCTTTATTGAAACATAATTTTATGGAAAATACAAAACTTCCATTTAAAAAGATACTGTACGTTATATACTTTTGGTCAACATGCACGCCAGTAACTACAACAGCATTCCCTCTGGAGATTTTGAAAGTGACAGCAATCAAGTATTATAAGAAACTAAGTTTGTAAAATAAGCTTTTCACGGCATTAACGAAAAACATACGTTTTTATTTAACAAGGCCAAAATACTTAGTGTCCAACGTTTATACACGACTATTAATTGCAGAAACCATAGAAATTAAATTACACGAAAATTCTGTTAATATTCGTCGGCCATATCTCATCTCTGATCCGTGGGCTTTGACGTGCATGTGCTAAAGAATTTTGCAATCACACGAAATAACATTGAGATTCAAGTCTTGGGAACATTCGATCAGCCCACTGATATCCTTGAACACCATTTGATTTCGAGAGTAGGTGATAATAGTGAGGCTTATTTAGACCAAGCAGCTTTAGTGTCCAGACCAAAATACGGAGAAATCGGTGACGTACAAGCAAATTACAGTGTTTCAAAACAGTTCATTTTTGATGACCGGATGATACAATGTCAGTTTTATGAAGAGAAGGTGCGATGTCAAAAAAGTGAATCCTACTTGGAACAAATGGTAGCAAACAAAATCAATAAACTTCCAAAAACTCAAGTTTTTCACCAGTTGGAAATCGAGCCCTCAGGCAGGCTCACATCAACAATGTTACAATCAGCCCCATTGACCCTGGATTTATCATTTTTTGAGTTTGATTTTTATCTGTAAACACATACAGTGTGCCCCAAATTTGTGGAAGACATTACTAGACCAATTGGATGTTTTACATGTGACACACTAGCTACTCTTACTTTTCAAGCATTTTCAACATGCCTAGCTGGAACTGTCTCGGTAAACTTCCAAAACATATTAGTGGCCACAAGATCAGTTAAATTAACCCAAGAAACAACCACTTACACTATCCAGTTCAAGAGAGATACTAAATGTCACAAAGAAAATTTGTGTTTAATTGCTCGAACTATTACAGCCTGTAAAGACATAAGAGTTTTGTTTGGAAGACCCAGCGCTACAAGTAAAAGTAAAAAAGTAAAGTGCAGCCATTATCAACCCACTGCAGGATGGAAGCCTCCTCAACAATTCATGCTGAGGGAAATGGACCATAATCTGCCACGCTGGTCCAGTGTGGGTTGGCAGATCGACCGTATTCAGCAGTCAGGGGCTTGAACCCCAGTCTACTCAAAGAGCATGTGCTACCGCACTCCCGCTCCTGCCCACTCGGCTAAGTCACCCTAACTTTTCACAAGTCTCCTATATATCTAGTTTTGCATTCGGACCGTCACCTCGGTCAGTATGGTTTCATCAATTAATTGATGGAGGATTTACCTCCTGGATCAAAATACCTATTATGCTCTTATCCATACCTTGTTGGATACATTTGTTGTTTCTTCATGTATGGCATGCTTTCGCAAATAAATCAAGTCATTTTTTTTTGAAGACGAATGAAAGGGAAGCAAAACAGTGATATTTATGACAGAGAGTGAGAATAAGAAGGGTAAATGGGAAGTATAACTGTGAAGTGCAATTGTTATAAGATCTTCTACCCCCCTCTCTCTCCATGGAGTTATGCATAAAAGGAGAAGGAAAGAAGAGTAAATGAAGCAAATCTTTTGACTGAAAGAGGTAAATGAGAAGAGGAAGAGTGGATAAAGGGAATTGTACTCTACTTACTGTAGGTGTTTTATTGTTCTCAGCCACTTCAATTAGGAAGAACCTCGGAAGGCTATTATGCACACTATGGTCCTTCCTGTGTGTACCTGGTCGTTGGCTTTGGAGAACGGTAAAACGTTCTTCCACATCGGAGGACACCCATCAAGCCCCTCGAGCAGAACTGGTGCTTACCCCGCAAAGACTCTTCAAGCGACAGCAAGTGTGTGGGGTATTCAGCACGCAGCCCATAAACAGGAAACAAACCCAGATGCCATCTATAAGACACCCTCCTCCCCAGCCGTACCAAGTTCCTTTCAACAATTGGATTGTTGTTGATTTCCTGTGCTCAGACGATGTGGAGGCTACACTCTCCGCAGAAGAAATCGCCTGCGTCACCTGGGATAACCAGTTTATTACTTCCACCCTAAAACCAGGGGCCCTCACCACATTTTGGATCTTGGTTATTCCAAACAACAAGGCCATACCACACAATCCTTACCATGGGGGGAAGCAAAAGCACAGCACCTTGAAGAGATCCTTCCCTTTAGGACTGTAGTAAATATCAGAGTTCTCTCCTCCTTTAAGAAGGCATCACTGCCAACGGTGAGGGACCATTCCTTCAGATGTCCCTGGAATCACCCATCCGAGCGCTGTGCCGTGTACACGGCTGACCTATATACCCAGTGGCTTGAGATTAAGGGGTTGATAAAAGCAAGACTGTCCCCTACCATAACGGAATGGTGGGAGTAAATTTACAGCCCAGGGTGTCAGGCAATTGCTAGGAAAGGAATAACTAAGTTAAAAAAAAAAAAAAAAAACGGGGGGGGGCCTTTCGTTGGTGGATTGGAGTAACAGAATAACTATTAACAGTAAACTTGGTGCTCATAGAACATTGCAGGAAGCATTGTATATTAGAAACTTGCAATGTTATCTAATCATATGTACCACCTATGTTAAGTGTATTTAAATATATCCATTATGTAATCTATCTAATGAACGTATCCAATGGCGGACATATAAATGTCCATATTCTATGAGGGTTTACATCATTTTATAATAGTATATTACATCATTTTCTAGCCAAATATTACAGCCAGGCAATATTGAGACTGATTACATTTGGGGGAGACAGAAATATAGGGGAGACTTCATATACTGTATAATCTTCTTATTATATATGAAGATTCTTGAATGTTGCACGAATGACTATATAATTACAAAAATAGCCATGCAACCCCATGCAGAATTATATTATTACTTAACCAAATATATTATCCTATTAATTGAAATTTCCCTATTTATTCAAAAAAAAAAAAAAAAAAAAATGCTAAAAAAAAAAAAAATAAATAAATATATATATTTTTTTATTATTATCAAAATGTAAGACAATGTAAATGTCTATATCATTATAATCTTACATAAATGTAATTTCGTGTATAAATATATGTTAAACTTTACCACTGAAAGTTACTCCGAACATTTGTTTTAGTAAATCCTTATGTATTTTGAGGAGTAACTAGTCTATCTTATGTTTAACCAAAATGTATATCAACATGAGTGTATAATAACCTTGTGTGTTTAATGTATTGTCTGACTATATAATAACGGTCATGAACATAATTCATATCCAATGCTAAGTATATATATATCTATACAAGTCGTTGAATAATGTTGTATGTATAATGTATTACTTTGTAATGAAGCATGTTTAATGCTAAAGGTATATGATACTTTGTAAATGTCTTTAAGGCCGAGAACAGGTACTAATTTGTGTTTTCCTTTATTTCCTATCATGTTACATTGGAGCAAAGAGTTTGTCGTAGCAGCTACATGCAGCCTGTCCTAGAAGTGGAAATCACCTTAGTGCCCTTTGGACCGCTAGTGTAGTGTTTCTCCCGAAGCTCAAAGCATGGTTCCCCAAGATTCAGTCATCAACGAGAGAACACTTTTACAACGTAGTCAATAAAGAACAGTGCGGGATACAAGAGACATTTTTTTTTTTATTTACAACCTAGAGACATTTGCTATTTCATAAACAGAACATTATAGAATATATTAGTGCTTATTTATATGCAATCTTGCAGAAGAAATTGTAACGACCAAGGTAAGGTAGGAAAAAAAAAAAAAAAAAAAAAGAGAGAAGGAAGTTTTGTTTTATGTGACAAGATAACATTGTTGCCTATAGGCACCTAAATGGCACTTGGAAAACTGTTATGTAATTATCTTTTTATTTTGTATTATGTATATTAGATAAGGGTAATTTAATTTTGTTAGAGGAGAAATGTTGGTTCTTCTTCCACCCTTTGCCCCCCCCTCCGAAAGGCTCCGTGCTATTTGTTTTTTTTTTTTTTTTTTATATTATAAAAGCATCCGAAAACCTAAATTTTTTTTGAGCAGGAGGTAACTTTTTCCCTGCTCGAAAAAAATTTTCGGCGTAGAAGGGAGGATTATAAAAACGTGAACATTTTTACATCGAAAATATTCTCATAAATAGCCATACGTTACTTTTGCTAATCACTATATGTGTGAAGTAATAAGGCCGGGTTGAAAGTTGTTTTGTCCGATTCTATTTTTAGGAAAGCAGTAATCGAATTTCCATCTCACTCCCATAGTTTCGGTCACTCTACTGCATGAAGCTGACACTCGATAGGGTCAGCTAACTAGTGTCGCGTTAGTATAACTCAGGTATACAGTGGCAAAATCTGTGGGTGCCAGTGAGTAAAGTCGGAATCAGGAAGGTACTCTTGAGTGAAATTCGAACTGATTACTGCGAGTTGACTCTTGTCAGAAAATGAATAGAGGTGAATAGACTTTGAATGAAGAGAATACCTTGGTATAACCCGGAAATATCGCCGCATATCAATTAATAATTTGCTCCTTTCTCTCGATAGATTTCTCAAATTAAACTTGTCTAATTATGAGGATAGGTGATCCTAGATTTGCTTTTCCCCACAGAAATAGGCTGTTAACCAATCAAAAGAGGACCATTCAAAAGGGTTTGTTATTGTTATTTGGTTTTTAAGAGCATTAGCAACTAAGGCCATATTGCTCCGGGAATATGCGGTGGTCATTCCCTTGACCTTTCCGCATCTTCCGTATTTGGTGGTGACGGACTTGAACCCCGGTCTAATCAAGAAGTGTGTGCTACGCACTGCTGCTCCTTCCCACCTGGCTACGGAGGCACCATCCAAAAGGGGAGAGGGACATTTATATATTGGGAATAGGGGAAAAACGGGGGTTGTTGGTGAGTTTATTGGAAAGCTAACTTACATAATTTCCCGCTATGACTGATGAGGAAGAGCAGGTAGTGCCTAGCAAATCGCTATGGAGCTTTTTGGGTAAGTTCGCCTTTTAGTTTAATGACCGGCTATCTGGAATTACTGAACAACCACATCTACTACTATGTCCCCTACCTAATATCACATACTAACCTCTCTCCTCCCAGATAAACATGCAGATGTACATCCATTTTCTGTATTAATCCATTTTCTGTATTAATGCCAGAATGTGTCATCAATTGTACTGACTACTGGATACTGCTTTCCAGTAGCGATAAAGGAAACTATATGTCAACCTTACATATTTGCCTATAAACTCGAATAGCTGGAAGCTCTTCTGCCTATTGTGTACTAACAATGATTGTTTAATTTCTGGAGAGTATTATACGGAAGTGTTCTACGTACTATATTGAGGTAAACTTCTCTTATTATTACAAACATTGATATCAATTAGAAAGTATTTAGCATTACAGCTCTGGTTCATACTATATAAGAAACTAAGAGATATTTGCGAATTGCAGTTGATAAAAAAACCCATTAAGTTGGGAGGATTGGGGGAAATTGTAGAAGCAGACGAAACTGTATTGGTAAAACCAAAACATCACAGAGGACGAGAAATTTAACTGCTAAGAAGAAATGGCTGTTTGGTGTGTTTGAAAGAGAATCTAAATTCGTCTTCATGAAATTGATAAAAAATCGGAAAGCAAAAACTCTTTTGTGCATTATTAGAAAAGTAGCGAAGAAAAATACTATCATCATAACAGATGAATGGCGTGGATATAGCCGTATTACGGCCTCAGAAAAAAAGAATTACAAACATTTAATGGTGAAACACAAGGAACATTTTGTAGATCCACATACAGGAGCACATATGAATAATAATGAAGCCCAGTGGAAGAAACTAAAAAAGTGTAACTAAAAGAGTAAATGGCAGTTGGAAACATATGTTGATGGGTCACATCAATGAATATGTGGTGTCAAATTTATGGGAAAAATCATGAAGATACTTTTCACAATATTGTTACTCAAACTGCAAATAGCTATTCAGGTATTCATGAATTTTTTTTCTGAAAAAAGTTTCGTTCCGTTCATTCTTATGTTCTTCGTTGTTTTTTTCTCATGATTAAAAGCAGATTTTTGGAGTTGATGAGTGTTTTTACTGTATTATTGATTTAGGTTTGGTTGTGAAAAAAGGAAAAGGTTTCTTTATTTTTTGTTGTATTTCATAACATGAGCTTAAATAGTAGTTAGAAAATAAAAGAAAAGGTTTCCTTATATTTCGCAACCTAAACTCGTTAGGTTGGGAAATAATAGAAAAAGAAAGAATATAGTAATAAAAAAATTAATATTTTGTTAATAAACAATTTATGCGCTAGTCCACCCATGATTCTAAAGAAAAAAGATTAGGTTACCTCCTACACATTTCAGGTGTGGTTCAAGCTCCCATGGGATTCAAGTGGAGGTAACCTGACCTTATTTCACCATTAGGGCATATTATTGAACAAGAAAATAAAAATACAGTCATAAAAAAATTTATTTTTTTATGAATGTATTTCTAAACATGACTGTGATTTTAAAGAAAAAAAGGTTAGGTTCAGGGCTGGGGAGTAGGAGTAAGAGGTTTTTACAGGAGTAGGAATAAGGAGTAACAAAATATATTTGTTACTCCTTATTCCTGTTGTTATATTGTACATGCAAACACCAAAAAACAATTTTATTATATTGCACTGTCTAATTTAAATTTTAAATTTTTATCTTTTGTTTAGGTAATATGAATTTGTAAGCCTGTTTAAAGTTAATTTTGAGATAAACTACTTAATTTAATTAGTCTAAAATGGAACAAAAGAAAGCTGGAGTATTTGAATACTTTGAATTATCTCAAGAAAAAAATGTCTTCATATGTCAATTGATGAATGGAGATAAGCCATGCAATTCAGAAATCAGCGCAGGGAAAGGAGGCTACCCACCAGGTCATCCAATTTAAAACACCATTTAGAGCGCTTGCATTCAAAACAATTCAAGCTTATGGAGGAAAAGGAAAGCAACAAAAACTCATCAAGTTCTAGCACAGGTTGTAAAGTAGAAGGAAAAAATATTCTAACAAAGTACTTTGAGACCCAAAAAATTACTATAGCAATGACAGTTCCTAAATTCAAAGGGTGTACTATTGAATTTGTTGTAAAGAATGGACTTCTCCAGGTTTTATTGGATTGAGTGGTGAAATGGCAGCCAAACTGAGAGTATCTTTGGAACGACATAATATTAGAGAAAGCTAACAATCAAAAAATTTTTTGAAGGAGATGCTAAAGGGAAAGTATATTCATCTGAAGATGGATGCATGCACCCGTCAACGGGTAAATTATTTTGGAATAAATGTCCAGTTTGTGAATGAAAATAAAGAAACGATAATACGTACTTTAGCACTTAAAGATACCAAAGCGCAACATACAAGCGAACAGGTTTGCAAATTGATTGAAAATGTGCTCAAAGATTTTGGAATTAAGAAGGAAAATATCTTGACAATAGTTACAGACAATGCATCGAACATGATAAAAACTGTTGAGAAGCTTAATGAGGAAAAGACAGATTTTGAATCAGGAGAAAGCTGTGTGTACAGTGATTTAGATGAAGATGAGTACTTAGACAAGACCTTGGATGCTATTGCAAACAATTTCATTAGTTTCACTTTCCCCAACGTCAACATACAACATATGAGGTGTGGTGTGCATACTTTACAGCTCGCAATCCTTGATGGTCTGAAAGGAGCTCATGCAGCTAATCTCATAAGTTGTGCCAGGTTGCTGTAGCTGCTCGATCCCCCAAGATTGATGCTATTCTGAAGAGGTGCTGCGGAAAAGGAGCTCTAATTGATCAAGCTACTAGATGGGGCAGTATTTATTTAATGATCAAATGTCTTTTGGAATTAAAGCCTCTATTTATTGATATGGCAAATCCTGAAATAACTTTATCTGATCACGAATGGGAAGAAGTTGAGCAGCTTGAAAGATTACTTCGCCACCCATATAATGCGACTTTAAAGTTCCAAGAGTCTTATTTAACACCTGGATCATTCTACAAAGAATGGAAAAGTCTAATCTCAAGTTTTCCCAAATTGGTGGTCTCATTGCTGATGGAATCAAACAGTCTATGGAGCGCAGAGAAACTAATTTAATAGAAAATGATATCTTATTAGATATCATTTTCTATTAAATAGCAATTTATGTTGATCCAAATTACAGAATTTTGCTATCAGAGGATCAGGTAGTAAGAGGAAAAGCTGCACTACTTGATTTAAGTGAAAAAATAACAGGATTAAAACAAGAAGATTATATGGCCTCCCCTGAGCTTGACACATCACCTTCTTCTTCTAGTTCAGAATTTGATGAATGTGATTTTGAAAAACAGCATGATCATCAAGAAAAAATAAAAAAGAGACGCATTCAAGCTAGTAATACAAATACCAAGGAGAAGCTGCAGCGCTGGAAGCAACCAGTTACGAGAAGTTCCGCTTTGATTTCTATCAAGCTTTAACTTTAGTGGAGAAAGTAGGTCGTACATCAAAGTTACAGGTGATAGATGCAATACAAACATATCCACTAATAGTTCAAGATGCAGCCTTTTGCGTTACTGCTCTACCACCTACCCAAGTCAGTGTTGAAAGGCTGTTTTCAGCACTCAAAATAATAAAATCTGATTTATGTGCTTCGATGAAAGAAGATTTGATTGAGTCCATACTGTTTTTGAGAACTAACTCAATCTAAAAGACAATGTATAGTTTAGTTTTAGTTTTTACTAGTTTTTTGCTCTTTTTGTAAAATTAAAAAAAAATTAAAATTAAAAAAAATTAAAATTAAATTAAAAATTACTGTATTAGTGCATTGTATTGAATAAATAATGTTTGTATCAAATATATATTGTGTAATTTCAAATTTGCATTAAATAAAAAAAATACAGCCATTTGAATTCTGAATAGTAATTACCATATAATCATAATGTAATCAGAATTCCAAAAAGTAGCCTGATGAGTCATGCGGCAATGATGAAATATTTTTTATTGAGGAGTATAATAGGAGTAGGAGTAACAGTAAGAAAAAATATCTTACTCCGGAGTAGGGCAAGGAGTAACCCCAAAATCATCACTACTCCCCAGCCCTGGTTAGGTTACCCCCTTCAGGAGGGGGTTCAAGCTCCCAAGAGGTTCAAGTGGAGGTAACCTGACCTTTTTTCACCATTATGAAATAATGGTGAAAAAAGGTTAGAGCATGTGCAATTAGGGCAAGTTACCATTAGTGCTACTAAAGTGATACTAAACCGATGTTATCATGTGTTGTGTTCGCACACCAATTAGCACATTGTTTGCCACGCCTACTTGTCAATCAATATATCATTCTCAACTTTGCTCCAGACCGATAACACCTACCGTCTGTTTACTGAGTGAGCAGCGCTAGAGTGCCGTTATCGGGAAACTAATTTTCCACATAAGTTATCCGACATTTCTCGTAATTCTCGCGTTCTTTATCTTCGCCTCTTTTGGTTGTGATATCTTTTGTAGTGATTCTGAATCTATTCAATATTAAAACCTAAAATAATAAGTTTCTTTTTATCTATAGTTCTTATCTGATTTGTATGCATATATGTGTTAATAAATAAATAAATATAAATACGGTACATATAATATTGAAAACCAATGAGTTTTCAAGTCAAGTCAATATGCGGTCTGCACTGATCCTCATATAAGGTTTAGTGGCCCCTCATTCCTATTTGAGTTTCACACCTATGATGTAATGCATTGTATGCATGTGGTTTTGATTAATCGAAAATCTAGCCATAGCCAAATTTCCCATTGGCAAAGTTAATAATTTCTTAGGAATGTCACCAAAGTAGCTGCTTGTGTTCTATTGCTACAATTTTTTCTCTTCTAAAAAATATATCAGGGTGCAGAAGCTTTGTACCTAAGAGCAAGCACACAAATTTGGTAAATCTGTTCCTACTTATGGTCTTCAAGAAATAGCATAAAAATCAAGCAGTAACTTCAAAAAATGGAAGAGAATGCAAACATACCAACCCCTCCATGGTATACATATAAAACTTTATGTTGATCCATATTTCACACAGTGATCTAGAAATATCATCACTTCCTAGATTTGCTGAATGTGAAAAGCATGCCACATGTAGCACATATAAGAAAATATACCAGAATGTGACCATAGACAAATAGTTTGGACTATAAAAAAGTATTATTTATTTGAAGACAAATTTCCTTTATGGTCTATCAGCCATAACTAGTGGTGAAAACCAAGTGTAACCATGCTTAAAATTTTGAAATCTAGGTAAGGCACACCTTGGCCTGAGATGCCTTCGCATCATAAACCTTTAAACAACAATGGCAGAAATTTTCCTGATTGCTCCAACATCTGGTGTTATTGCATACAGCAATCATGGTTTTTATGTATGCAGACGGGAATGTATATACACCTAGTACACCGAAAGAACAGAATTCATGTGATACCTGGTTCCTGGGCAACGCAGTGCTGTCACCCCTCTTGCTAGTGGACGAACCCACTGCTTGTCATGTATATACGTACACTGCATTCACGTAGATGGTAATTTGATGTCAGTATGGATACACGTTGTGAATTAACTGACTCTGAAAGAAGGATGAAAGTGGGTGCCCGATGCTTGGTTATTTGGTTTTTTTTTTTTAGGAGCATTAGTAACTAAGGCCACATTGCTCCGGGGATATGCGGTGGTCATTCCCTGACCTTTCTGCATCCTCCGTATTTGGTTGTCACAGGCTAGAACCCAGGTCTAATCAAGAAATGTGTGCTACGCACTGCCGCTCCTGCCCACCTGGCTACGGAGACGCCCGATTCATGGGTCACACAATTGTGGAGGTGGTACAGAAATTGCACTATCCCCATTCAACAGTATCAAGAGTGTATCTGGAATACGCCATTTCCGGAATAACATCTAATCGTGGACAGCGCTGTGGGCAGAGAAAGGTGGTGGATGAACATGGCCATCTTGTCTCGTATTGTTCCAGCCAACTGTAGAGCAACAGTGGCACAAATCACTGCCGACTTCAATGAGGGAGGTGCCAGAAACCTCTCCACCAAGACCATCAGGCGATCATTAGCTGCAATAGGTTATGGGAGCCACCGGCCAACCAGAGTCCTATTGCTAAAACCACAACACAGGACTTTACAACTGAACTGGGCAAAAGAACATCGGCACTGGACCTTGGATGATTGCAGACGGTCTCCTGGTCTGACGAATCATTTTCCAGTTATTTTGAGCAGACAGGAAGGTGCGTATCTGGCAGAAACCACATGAAGCTATGCACCCTGTCATGTCAACAAAGAACTGTTCAGGCAGGTAGACGGTCGGTAATGGTCTGGGGTGTGTTCAACTGGCACACGTTGAGACCTCTGGTACATCTGAACAGGTTAAATGTCCATTCTTGCAGACCATCGGCATCCCTTAATGGTCATCGTGCACTCACACTCAATGGACTCTTTCAGCAGGACAATGCGCCACCCCACAAAGCCATGGTGATTAGAACATGGTTCAAAGAGCATTCCGCAGATTTCATCACCATGGAATGGCCTGCTCGTTCACAGACATAAACCCTGTAGAGCATGTTTGGGATGCTATAGAAAGGTCCATTCAAGCTTTGGATCCTCCATCCAGGAATGCGACAGAATTACGGATAGTGGTGCAGTAAGCATAGATGGAAATAACTGTGGAATGCTTTCGTGAACTAGTGGACACAATGCCTCTCCATGTGACTGCCCTTATCCGGGCGAAAAGTGGGTCTGCGCATTATTAGGTAGGTTTCTGATGGCTGTCCACTCAGTGTATACTGCTGACTGTGGCATCTAAATACCAGTAACTGCACCTTGTGGACTGCAGAGAAACCATTTTTTGAGTTCCCTTGACCTGTTCTTTCAAAGTAAGCTGCCAATTGCTATCACTCCAAAGTAAACTGTCCTCTCACACGGTATTTATACCATATGTGGGCCAATGGTGGGTCTTCCTTGCACACTGCTTGAGTTTCCTTGCACTTGAATATTATATTTAGTCTGAATAAATCTCTTACAGCGTGAAATTTTCAATAATTGCTCTTCTCGCTCAAGTAGCATACACTGACTTTGTTATACATCACAAAACCATTCTGAATAACCAATGGAACAAAACTTTCTTTTCTACCTCACTTGCTGCTTTTTAAAATTTAACAATGATGTATAGTAAAGATGTAATTTATGCTCATCTTGTATAATATAAAATTTTTGACATATTTAATATAATATAAAACTTTGCCTTAAATTAAAGCTACCAAAAAATAATATATATTAAAATTTATGTGACAGTTAAATAAACAGAATATAAGTTATACATATGGGATTTAAAGAATGTAATCAATTATGGTTTAC
This sequence comes from Mastigoproctus giganteus, assembly GCF_048544385.1. Taxonomy (NCBI): domain Eukaryota; kingdom Metazoa; phylum Arthropoda; class Arachnida; order Uropygi; family Thelyphonidae; genus Mastigoproctus; species Mastigoproctus giganteus. Next base: position 10,062,136 of record NC_143580.1, read on the forward strand.
ATGACTCCTAACTTTAACATACTGATCTAATATGAACACACAACATAGTTTTCCTTCATCTTCTGTCTCGGGGACATTTTTGGTTTGAATATTTATGCTATTTTCTAAACAACAGAAATATTTAGAACAGTTGTATTATAATAATAATAATAAAAACAGATGAATAATTTGGACTTGTACCATAATGAACTCTACAGTTTAGGTGGTACGTATGAAAAAAGGATCACCCTCTTTCACTTCAGGCAAATATTCCTATTTTTGGCACTAATGTAGAAACACGTTCATCCTTATTAATAATTATAACCAAATTGTTCTTTTTTTGCTTTAAATCAGTTTTGACTATGAAGAATGGTAAAGTAAAACAAACTTTGGGTCTGTTCCTTTGATAGTGGCAGTATTTCTCAATAACTTAATTTAAAGATGAAATAAGACTATCTTGATAAAATACATATACCCTACAAAAGACACATACACAGACATACAGACACATGCATGCAAAATATCAATTAACATTTGGTTTCCAAGCTTTACATTTTGCTTCATCAAACCACCATTTACGAAGGTTTGTATATACAAATGGACGTTCAGATGCATCATGTAACTTCCGGCAAATTTCACATGCATAGTGAGAATGTTTTAGCACATAATGTTTTTTCCATTCCAAATAACTATTATATTTTTTATCATCTTTAGCTACTGACAACAAATACTGGGCCAATTCTCGAGGGGAACGAAATGATGATGCATCAATATAAGAGTTTGGTGGTCCAACTTTTGAATAATCTGCTCCTCCCAAAACAACAGGAACCATATTTGTTTCGAGGATAAAGAAAAATTTTTCTGTTACATAATCCTTACAGATAGAATTCTCAAATGAAAAATAAAAACGATACTGTTTAGCAATTTCATTATAGCACTCTCTGGACATTTTTGGTAAACAATTTTTCTGTCCACAGCTGCCAAAAATATCAACTGGAACGCTTTTCTTGAACTCTTCAACAAAGCCTTCTCTATTACTTGGAGTGTGGCAGTTGCTAACAAACCATGCAACCATTCTTGTCTTGTTTAATGCAAAATTCTGACTCTGAGTAACTGGATTGGGGCTGTGGAAGATTTCAGGATTAAGTATAACATCTGAATCAAGTCTGTAAGTAACAGTCCAGTTCATAAGGCCATTCAGTGGCCTGAGGATATCAGGCGTATGTGGTGGAGATTCATGATGTAGAAGGATCCACCGTTGCCATGAAAATTTTGTTTGTGGCATATCATCCAAATTAATATCTCTTAAATGAAAAATAACAGCATCAGCTTTAGACAACATGCTACGATTAGAAATTATATGACAGTTTGAAATTGGGCATTGTAAGGATTTTAGAGGAGGAATGTAATCGACCTTTGTGAAAAATGTTGTCCAAAGCAAAATTATTTTTGGTTCTTGAAAAGCAGTTCTCCTTCTATCAATATTCACCTTGACTTCCACTCCTTTTTGCTGTTGGGTAGAATGTTGGAGCTGGTCAGTCTTAGTGTTTTCCACATCAGAGAACAAAATTAACTTGAACATAAAGAAAGAGGTTAAAGCTACAGTGATGATGAGAACAAAAAAAGTTCTCGACAGCTTCATCATGGAAAAAGAAATGTGTACATATGGACTAATTTAAGAATTAATCCTATATTTTATGTCAACAGCAACAAATTTTAAATATGCATAATTAATAACCATAAAAAGTACTCAATGCATCTCAGCATAGGGGTGGCTAACACACAAAGTTTTTGACGGCCATCTTCAAAGCATGGTCACAATACCTGTAAAAACAGTATTAATGTTAGAATTTTGCAAATTTATATACTGGGTACATTATAATACTAATAATCACTTTAAATCAAGAAATTGTGTCACACAGCATTATTATACTTTCAAATTTTTAAATTAGGGAGAAACATGATGAACGAGAAAGTGACATCACGTGCAGGCAATAAGACACACACTGCACAGGAGTAGCATGTGATGTCAATGTGTGAATCTAATGTAATTGGGACAAACATTAATCATTTTGAGAAATGTAAAAGTGGTATACATTAATCATTTTGAGAAAGGTAAAAATGCTTGAGACACTTGTTTTATTGCCTAAAAGTGAAATGTGTAATGTAATTGGGACAAACATTTCAATCCATTCCCGGATAGAGGAAAAAAAATCAACAATTTTGCTATATTTTATAAATATAGCAAAAGCATTGTGAACTGCAACAAGACCTAGAAAAATTTGGCAGATGGGCTGAAATTTGCTGGTTGATTGGTTGGTTTAGAGATTTCTTAGGCGCATCGGCAACTATGGCCATAGTGCGCCATATATATGGTAAGAATTTATGCTATTTCCTGTCAGATAGAGATAATTGTAAAAAATAGTACCAGCAAGTTAGTTTTTTATCTAATTAAAGGAGGTGGTATACATTAATCATTTTGAGAAAGGTAAAAATGCTTGAGACATTTGTTTTATTGCCTATAAGTGAAAGAGGGTCATCTGTTGTGGCTGGAGTGAAAAGATTTTACCATTCTCTTGCATATTTTGGGCAATCAACAAGGACTGAAAGTTGCAATTGAGGTTTAACAATGAAAGGTACAGGGGATCCCTGGTATCCGAGTACCCACAGTTATGAGGATTTGAAAATTAAAGAATTAAAGCTTTTTCCCTTGAAAAAATTAACGAAGCAAGGTTTTTTTTTTTTTTGTGAGAACGACCTTTCCCATGACTGTGCAACAAATGTTAAGTGCGAATTTAATGCACACTCCTTGGACCCAAATCCATTCAATTTTTTACTTGTGGTGCCATCTGAAATCCATTGTGTATTCCACAATAATTGATAACACTGAAATGGTCCACCACCACGTGGAACAAGGCTGCCAGCAAATCCAACAGATACCTAGTACTTTTGAGCAGTGAGGAGGGGTCTATGATGAGGCATTTGCAAGCTAGTATTCAGGTGAAAAAGTGGTTATGTTGAGCATTTTCTGAAAAAATATGACAAAAAAAAAAACATGAACAACTTTGGATTCATTCTTTATTCGTACAACTGAAAAATAGTGTAACTTCAATAAACTTTACTTAACCTTACATTGTGTAGCATATTATAATAAAAAATGTCTAATTAAATAATTTTCTCATTTTTCAGTTCCTTCATCCATTTTTTACTATGTACAAGTACATAACAAACATTACTATATAATATCGGTGTAGATACACCATATCTACTCATCCTTCACAATGAGTTGTCCATGTATTGCACTGCCTCGAATAAGTAATGTTTCACTTGCAATACCTGCCCACCCACTGATGAAAAGCCAACTAGCCTTGAAACGGTGCCATCTGGGTGGTAGCACCCACTGAGAATAAGTAACAATAGTCTTCTCTATTAGTGAAGCGCTACTTGTTCGAGGTAGTACAGTACATGGGCAACTCATTGTGAAGGATGAGCACAATAAGAGATACAGATGAAGTGATGCTTTTCACACAACTATCATAGTTTTTCTTTAAGAGTTGTCTATGGTGTATCTACTCCGATATTATATAGATATAGAATATTAAACTCCTAAAATATTATGCCTAGTTGCATTTAGTTTTATTTAAATAATAAACATTACGAAAATTGGTTCCCGTTTTAAGTGGAATTTTCTGGAAACAATTATCCTTGGATAACAAGGATTCCCTATACTACACATGGGAAACAGTAATCCTAGAATAACAAAAGATTAGGTGGTACTGCACTCAAAGTGGTGGAGAATAAGAAACATCTCGGAGTAACATGAAACCTAGGACAGCTTGTTGGGGTTTGTCCATGATATAAAGGAATTTTGCCAGTATAAGGAGGAAATTATCCTATAGTTAGGCCACATCTTAAGTACTGTATACAGGTCTGGAAGCCTCATTTTTTGTATCACCTTCTTTGCATTCAGTATTCTTATCACAAAAGATTGCAAGTACTGCAATCTCTGCAGATTGCAGTACTTGGAAACTATGCACCTGTGAGGAAACCTGATTGCAGTGTTTAAAGCTTTAAATGATTTGAGTGAACTAAATGTTGATGGTTTGGTTTGGTTTTGTTTTTAATGGCGCATTGGCAGCTAAGCCCATAATGTGCAATGTTGATCTTTCAGATCAGTGCTTACTCTTTCAGACAACACACATAAGGGGACATAACTAAAAAAAAAAAAGGACGACTGGAGGACAGATGTGAAAAAAATTTGCTTTCATCTTCTCGATGGAATAAAACTGTCATCTGGTGTTGTGGAAGTTGATAGCTTGAATACATTTAAGGGAGAATTACAAATTATTAAAGGGGATAGACAGATGAGGTATATAGTTTTTAATTTTCTGACTGATGCTATATAAGCTTGCTTCTTTGCATCATTTGCCACTACCTACTGATTTTCGATATACAGGCAGGCCATATACTAGTTTACCAAGAAATAATTTGTACAATTTAGTCTTGAAGTCAATTTCGTGTTCACATTACTTTATTAATATTAATGTTACATTTACATATTGTTTATGATTTAAATGAATTATTCAAACTGTTTTCCACAATTTACTTTTTTAATTAACTGCACCTCTTCTCGGTAAACTAATAAATGGTCTACCCTATACATTATATACAGGGTGTATCATAACATGTGGGACCCACTTCAGAGATGGATTTAGGACATAAAACCTAAAAACAATTAAGAAAGTTCATGTAAACATAGGTCTGATTTCACCTTGTTTCCAAGTTACAGCCATTTTTGTTTTCCAGCAATTCTCTCCACAAACTGAGTTAGCATAGCTGGCTCCATTCAACTGTATTCCACTGTTTACAAATTAACTTGACATTTCATAGAGGGGGCTCACTGCGTTTATACAAACAAGATCTCATAGTGCTCTTTGAGCGATTTTAATTAGTTCTCTTGACAAGTGCACTACATTTGGAGCTTGTTATTAACATTTTGATACTGTGCATTTGAGGTCTTAATGGAAACTGATTCAAATCGAGAGAAGGCAGACATGCATCTCACTTATGAACTTGCTAAAAGACCTTTCAGAGAATACATGTGGAAAATGGTTGACTTAGAAAACGAGTTTCAGATGGTGGTAGATAAGTGTCATAAGCACCAGAATTGCTGAGATTTGGAAGAATGGATCCTCAATCATGTTGAAGAAAATGATGGTGACAGCACCCAAAGGCAGAGGCGGATTTAACGGGGGGCGCACCGGGCGCGCGCCCTGGGCCCCGACTTCTGAAGGGCCCACGCAAAACCCCAACAAATTAGTTGAACATATTAGTTCAAAACTTTGAAAATAATCTTTGAATAATAATCACAAAACTTTGTGATTATTATTATCCTATTATTAATTATATTATATTCAAATTTTATTGGAAATAAAACATTAATAGTACATAATATTTTTTATTTATTTAAAAAAATGGTTAACATGTATTTTTATTTTCCCTGTCTGTCTGTTTTTTTTAAGGGACCCAATATTTTCTTCTGCGCCCGGGGCCTCAACCGACCTTAATCCGCTCATGCCCAAAGGGATAGCAAAAGCAGAGAACATGGGACATACAACTGTGTGGAGAATTTTATGTGACCATCAGGTTTATCCATATCATTTTCAGCGAGTACAAGAACTTACTAAAGCTGACTTCTTGCCACAAGAAGCTTTTTGTTCTTGGTTTCTGCAGATATGTGTTTGTGATCAGCATTTCCTATCTGCTGTATTGTTTACTGATGAAGCTGGATGTACAAGGGATGGTGTAGTCAATTTTCAAAACACTCATCAATGGGCTGAAGAAAATCCCCATGCCAATGTTCAATCAAGACACCAGCAACAATTCAGCATAAAGGGTATGAGCAGGAATAATTGGCAACAACTTAATTAGGCCTATTGTTCTGCCTGGTAGATTAACAAGAGAATCCTACTGCAATTTGTTAAGAGAACATTTAAATGAGTTGTTGGAAGAAATTACACTTGATGTCAATCACTGCACGTAGTTTATGTATGACAGTGCTCTACCTCATTTTAGCCACATTGCTAAAAACTTTTTGGATGAGTAATCCCCTAATAAATGGATAAGTTGTGCAGAACCCATTGCACACTCCTTGGACCCAAATCCACTCAATTTTTTACTTGTGGTGCCATCTGAAATCCATTGTGTATTCCACAATAATTGATAACACTGAAATGGTCCGCCACCAAGTGGAACAAGGCTGCCAGCAAATCCAACAGATACCTAGTACTTTTGAGCAGTGAGGAGGGATCTATGATGAGGCATTTGCAAGCTAGTATTCAGGTGCAAAAGTGGTTATGTTGAGCATTTTCTGTAAACGTAAGCGCACAGTTCCTGGAGCATAAAAAATGGGTATAACTCAGAAAGGCGAAATCGGATCTATGTTCACATGAATTTTTTTTATTTGTTTTTAGGTCCTAAATCCATCCTTGAAGTGAGTCCCACGTGTTATGATACACCCTGTATATAATCACAGATGAAATTCACCCTAAAACAGCCGCATTAGCATTTCCTGTACACCAACAAAAAAAAAAAAATTGAAAATTAAAATGGTTATTAGAGTGATGCAAGTGCAAATGTTAATATTCCTCAGTACAGTTTGTCATTCAATCTGCATCAGTGATTCTGCTGAAACACAAAAAGTATGTCAATAAAATAATCATATCTGAGCATTAAGCATTCTGCATATGCCAACACACTTGCTCGCATAACAGTATGCTTAAACATTTGTTGAGAAAATCACGAGTCTAATAAAAATGAATGTCATCATTTCAAAAAATTGCCCCTAGAGGGATGTAGAGGTCTAAAATTCATTTATTTTTGGTTTTGATTTCATATCTTACATATTGTTTCAGTTTGAAGTGTGCTAGTTAGATTATTATAAATTTTTTGGTAGATGATGTAATTGGATTACAAGTTTAAGTCTATGAAAAGAATGTTTTTTTTTGTTGTTAGTAGATTTTACATTCTGTGAAACTGATTGTGTAAGTGGAATTCTCATTAAAATTTTTATAAGTCTTCTGGCCAGTTTCTGAGTTCAGCTAGCATGGTAGACAAAATACAGCAGGCACCAGTGGAATACTGGTATGACACAAAATTTCCTAATGCATCAGCACTTCATTCTACATATGGCTGTCATTATTGTATACAATACTAAAAATTAATAAGTAAACTTTTATTATTACATCAGCACCTAACATTATTGATTTCATTTGCAGATTTAAATTTGCAAATTTATTACTTTTTATTTTCAATCTGATTTACATACATCATGCACTGTTGACTGAATTGCAGAAATTCAATCAAGCATGGAAAATAGTCAGAGCAAATCTGGCTCTCAGTTAATCTTTACAATCGGAAAACGAGTTCCCGATTTTAAAACAGTGGCAAGGTGGGGATAAACACCCTGAGACTAACCAGCGGGTTAGGTATGTCAATCACTGCTACTTGCAACAATCAATCAGGAGGTACCAGATTGTAAACTAACCATGAAAACATATAAAACTTTTATTTTAAAATATATTTCTACCATACAGGGTGTCTCAAAAATATTGGTACAAACGTTTAGGGGAGGTAGGTAACATCTAAAGGAATGTGAATCACTTAGGAACCCATAACCGGAAACGTCACCGTACGTTGGTAGACAGCACTGTTCATCAGTTTGTGAGAGGGAAAATGTCAATGTTTTGTTCACAGATGAGGCTTATTTCACTCGGAAAGGCTTATTCGATCAGCACAATGCTCACGACAACCCACACGGTGTGCGATGTTGTGCACCCCAAGGTGTGCACAACATCGCTTCGCAATAGATGTGTGGGCAGGTATGGTCGGTAACTGCTTAGTCGGCCAATACCTGTTACCATCCCGCATGAACTCCGCTAAATATCGGATCTTTCTTGAACAAGTTCTACCAGGGTTACTTGACGATGTTCCAGCAAATGTGAGACGCAACATTTGGTTTCAACATGAAGGGGTGCCTGCCCATTATGGAAGGTGTGTTCGTGACCAATTGAACAGGCGTTTTGGGTGTCGATAGATTGGCCGTGGTTGACCCGTTGCCTGGCCCCCACGATCACATAATTTATCGAGCCTTGATTTCTTTCTGTGGGGGGCCCTCAAATCTATTGTGTATGAATTGTCTGTGGAGACGGAAATGGATCTCGTGGCGAGATTCGTCTGCGCTGCTGCTGCTACTGTCAAAGAAACTCCAGGTGTGTTCGACCATGTCTGCCAATCCCTGTTGCGTCGGTGTCATGCACGCATCGCGTCTCATGGTGAAACCTTCGAGCATCTGTTGTAACATCATGAAATGCATCCATCTCGTACTCCATTGTTAATATTATGTCAAATAAATGTTTGCCACTAATTACTGTCTTGTGTCATTTCTGCCTTTGCTACTACTTTCCCGTGACGTTTCCAGTTATGGGTTCCTATACGAATTCACATTCCTTTAGATGTTACTTACCTCCCCTCAACGTTTGTACTAATATTTTTGAGACACCCTGTATATGCTTAAAAGATATTCCACAGAAGGTCTCTATGTGCATTTATATGCTTATGGAAACATCTACTATCTATCAGTGATTTTTAATTCTGTTGACATTAACTTATACAAAAAAAAAAATATATATATATATATATATTATTTTTTCTTGCATCTACTGTACTCTCATGATAATGAATACATTAACAAGTACCTAATTTTAAATAACCGATTGATTGCCTTTATAACAAACACTTTAATGGTATTGTGGAGTATAGTATACAGATGACAACCTGGAAAAAAAGTTGTGCACTTCTTTCTCCTTAGGGCATGTTTTTAAATAGTTTAATCTTAATTCTTTTACCCTTCTATTAATCCAAATTTTTAATTACAGATTTTGAGGTGAGTACTGTGACAATAAGCCGTTGCTAAGCAGTTTAATAAGTACAGTACTCAATACACCTATTATTATCATCATCATTAGCCATATGGTGCAAGGAAGCCCGAGGCTTTTGCTGCAACAGCCAAAAAAAAAAAAAAAAAAATCCAGAGTTGCCCTGTGTGAGAGAGAGTCAGAAGTAGAAGGGAATCACCAAGAAAGAGAATGATATCCAGCTCAGGACCCTGGGTGTGCCAAGCCCATACTCACCAGATGTGAGCCCCTGGGGTATTCTGGTTGGGACATCCACAGGTGTGCATCTACTAGAGGGATAATTAATGCAACAAAAATGATCTTATAACACTGTAATACGCTTAATGCTCCTTTAATTTTTATCGTATATTTCATGTACGTTTGTAGTTTAATTTCACTTTTTGAGTAGATTATTTTCTTATTGGGCGTATGGAGATACTATATTTCCTAAACTGTGTACAAAACACCCTGACAATGATGTAACTGTGCATGTTTCACTTCTCCTAAAACACGAAGCAAAATATGCAAAAATCCAAAATAGTTAAGAAAAAAATTCTTTACAATCAGGAGGTATTTCATTGCTTACTACCATAAGTACATATTTTTTTTTTCACTTTTTTTTTTTTTATTTTTTTTATTGTACCTTCGAAAAATTAAACTCACCCAAGATGTAAGTGTACATATTTTACCTTTCCCAAAACACGAAGCAGGATATCCAAAAATACAGAGTAGTTAGAACATTCTTTAAAATTACGAGGTATTTCGTTACTTTAATTTAAACTGAATACATTAATGAAAATATTGGGCACTTTATCAGAACAAATACAAACATCATTTTCTGAAGTGTTTGGTTATTTCTTGCTGCTATCAATACAAACAATATCCCATTAAAGTTCCGACGCCACTCACAGTCATAATCTATGAACGCCACCACAATCAAACGGAAACATGAAATTACTCAAAATTCATAAATAATTAAATAATAATAAAAATTAATAAAAGCATATTTTCGCCATTTGAACTTATTTTATATATGTACTTTTATGACAAATACACAATAATATCACTTGACACTGAAAACCAGAGGGAAATAACAGTTCAAAATATAATGGATAAGCTTGGTCAATTTGCAAGCTATTTGATTTCTAGGATTTTATCTCACTAACCCACAGAAATGTTCCGAAATTCGTCTATTTGTTCAAATCATAATTACAATAATTATTGCTTTGTTATTGCTGAATGTGATCCACAAACGAACGTTGAGGATTGCAAATTTAAAAATAAAATCACACAAGAAATAGTTAGCGTACATTGAAACAAAACCCAGGGGCTCACATCTGGTGAATATGGGCTTGGCGCACCCAGGGTCCTCAGATGGATATCATCATTCTTCTTTTTCTTGGTGATTCCTTTCTCTCTCTCTCTCTCTCTCTCTCTCTCTCTCTCTCTCTCTCTCTCTCTCTCTCTCTCTCTCTCTCTCTCTCTCTCTCAAGGTAACTCGGGTTCTGGCTGGTGCAGCATAAGCCTCGGGCTTCCTTGTACCATATGGCTAATCATAATAATAATAAAACGTCTCACATCTGGTGAATATGGGATTGGCCCACCCAGGATTCTGAGCTGGATATCATCATTCCTTTCTCTCTCTCTCTCTCTCTCTCTCTCTCTCTCTCTCTCTCTCTCTCTCTCTCTCTCTCTCAGGGTAACTCGGAAATTTTTTTTAGCTGGTGCAACATAAGCCTCAGGCTTCTTTGCACTATATAGCTAATAATAATAATAATAATAATACAATATAATACAATTTATTTTCATCAAGAGAATTTCTTTACAATATAAAAATAAAAGTAAATATAAGTAAATATAAAGGAAAAGTAAATATCTTGACAACAAATTGTAATTACAACAGTTTTTGCATATAAATTTGTTATCTAACAGGAACGATAATGAAATCACAACACATATGTTGTGAGGTCTAATCCCCTGGCCTTATAATAACATCATTAAATGGAATCTTTAGCTAATGCTCACTTGGCGATTAAACCTCCAACTGGGGACTAGTGGTTTTCAACTCAAAGAAGAGTCTAGGACGAATCCGCCCCCCATCGTGAAAAGGGTTTGTTTTCACTTGCAGGGTCAGACCTTTAGAGTGCGTTGTGTGATACCCTAGGTTTTCCAGGTTGGGTCTTCCTTTTCAACCTAGAGCCGCAATAACCCGTATTAAAATATTACTTAACTGATTTATTTCCACCTTTATGCTTGTTGTCGGTTGTGTTTTATCTAGAGACTTCTTGCTCTAACTAGATTTCTCTCTATATCTAGATGTTCACCTATCTATTTATATATGTCTCTTAGTTCAGTTTATGCCCCCAAGTAAATAAAAGGATCATGGACACATTTATGGATTAACAGATAAACATTTTAATAGAAAACAGGATGATTAACAATACAACTATTCCACATATGGTGGTTATGGGCAAGAGTCAAGACAACAGAGTTATTGGCCAACACCTTACAATTACCTCTTTAGAGTGGGCCCTTAGACAACTGAGTAGTGGTGCAATATCTTATTAGCTTGTACTTAGTTGATTCAATGATCAATATTACGCCCTTTTAATGATTCACGACATTACATAATTCTTTAACCCTAACATTGTTGGAATTTTGTCCGGGAGCTGTCTACCTAAAAGGGGTGTACTGTTCCGTGTGGAGTGGGTATGTGTGTATGTGTGGGGCGGTGTCACGAGTCCGGGATGTCTAAATAAGCAAACTATTTGCAGAAGGAGCACTTACCGATCAATTTCACGGACTTTTGTGTGCCTCAACGTCAGTAGCTTCTAAGGAGAACTCGGGAGAATACTGATGCAGGCGAAATTTTGAGGACTCGTGTCCACCGTGGACGTGGCGACCGCACTACGGGTAGGGGGGGATGAGACGTTCACTTGGTCTACATTAACGACCTGGCTTCTTCCACACCTCTCCTCTTGCTCCTCGTCTTCCCTTTTTACATCACCTCACAAACACAAAGGAGTTTTCGGATTGGGTACTAAATTCCTGGGGTGACTCTTGCCGTCCAATGAGGATTATGACCTCGAGACAAAGTCAACAGCCCTCTAGTGGGACCTTTCCAGGTCTTGGTGCACGCATCTACGCACTTGCTGGGCCTCGGCCTTCATCCTGTTGGCTTGCAGGCCAACATACAGCTGTGTCTTTGCGTAAATGCTGTAATCGTAAACTCGATTTCCTTTCTCACTTACCACTGCGCCATCCACCGTCTGGTACCGCTGATAACATTATCTGTGACAGGAACCAGGATGTGGGCGAGACTGGTGACTTAACTTTCTCTTCGCATTCTTTTATTTGCCTTTACTTTTGTAGCAAAGTTTTATCAATCTACTGAAATTACTGAATAAGACAGTTAGCTCATAAGGCCTTTATATATTTGTACTTAAATCCCCAACTAATAAAATATTCATTCGCTCCCCTTTTAGAGTTCTATCCATATACGTTCCCCTTCTTTGTCAAACCGATCTCCATTTTTAAGGTGATTCCCTGATGCAGAAACAACATTCAGTTATGCTACAGACTTGGTATTGACCAGGAATCACTGGGTGTCTCCTTGATTCTAATACTAAGGAAAGTATAGCCTTATGGCGGATGTAATGTGTCTGAAAGAGATTAACTTGCGTAGCAGGAAACACACAACTTGCACTTAGAAAAAGTTGATTCACACAGACTCTGTTTTGTGTGTTTTGAACAGATTCGGGATATTTTTATGATTCGAATATGTCAATTATTAATAGACAGTTGCTGTAGTAACTACATTTTGGAACGAAAGAGATTGGGGGGGGGGGCTGACTGGTTGCCTTGGCAACATTCCTCCATTCACCAACTGTGAAGACCAAGGATTGGTCGAGAACAGTCTCCCTCCCTGGAGTAGAACCAAATGTAAGCTGATAAATTTTACAATTTATTTACTATTATTATGGTTATTCCTCTTATTATATTTATGTCCTTATTTTTATTTATTCTTCTTATTATTATTAAAAAGGTACTTGATATGAGCGCGCTCTCTTGTGTGGTAGAAGTTCTCCTCGGTAAAGGTCAGTGCGACTGACTGAAGAAGTTGTAGGGTGCCGTTAGGAGCCGTAGGCCCTTTCGACCCTTTCTAATTTACGGTATATTATCAGGAAAGAGTAATAACTGAGCTAAAAGATTGTGAAACACGAATTTTCTAAGTATGTGTCTCGTTTGCGCGTAAAGTTTGTTTTTTTTTTTTTTTTTTTTTTTTTAAGTTAATTTCCGCAGTTATACCTCTAACTTGTGAGAAATTTACATTGATCATTGATCCAATTTCTTTACCAAAACTTCATATTAATTTATCAAAATAAAATTTAACAACAATAGATCACCAGAGTTGGTGAACAAATCTTCATTGTGGTATCACACACACTTCTGGAACAGTCAATTTACACTTTAGGAAGGTGAAAACTAAGAGTCTAATTTGGAATGTTCAGCAACAGTTTTCAGAGAAATTCTTGTGAGAAAACACAGTCTTTCTGTAAATTAATCTTTCATTTTTTTTTTTTTTTTTTTTTTAAATCACTGAGGGTTGTAACCGATCCACTCCTCGAACAACAGCGTCTTTGTGGAGAGCAGGTCCTTATTTGAACAAAGTTCTAGTCTGTTTGAAGAAGAACGGAATAGGATGTTGGTGTGTTTGAGTCCCTGGGAGTTACATAGATCTATATTTCTCCTCTTTAAATGGCACTTACATTAAGACAAGTCCTAATACATTGAGAAACACTAAGAACACATCGGCCCAACATTGATGATGGCACTTCTCTCTTGTCGTCACTCATTGCCCATTTACATGAAAGAAAAAGAACAAAACGTAATATCAGTATTACAAATCAGCTCATAGTAGGTTATATTAGGTCATTTTACATTTGACTGTTAGTATCCATTTCAATCAATGTTATATTTCTTGATTTAACATTATATCTTGGTTATATATATCACTATAGTAAATAGATAAACACGATACCTTAAACATCAAATGATAAAGTTAAATGTTAAATGGTTAAGTTACCTCCTTAAACTTCCAAAATACATTTCTGGGTGGCTTTTCGTTTGATATATCCGAAACCAACCCAGTTCAAATGGAACTACACATACACTTGATATTTGTCCGTATGGGACATATTATAATACGATACAATACGTTAGGTTACCTAATATCTTGAGATAACATACTCCTAGTAAGGTATAATAATATCATGTGATATAAGAATATGAATATAGTAATATGACATGACCATAAACTAACCATTTCAATTCAAGTTACATAGAAATAACAATATTCATTAAGAAGCTTATTACAATATAGATATTTTTTTTTTTTTTTTTTTTTAAAACATCCTTCCTCTCAATTTCAGAAATTCAACCAAAGAAGTTTAAATCATTACATAAGTATGCATTGAGAATATTATTCATCATCTTTCAGCAACCTTTTCATCACAGACTTCTTTATAATGTGAATGCTTTTAAGAAGGAATAGAGTGCATATTTTATATACCAATTAAGTTAACATTGCGTCTTAACATAGTTTACCTACCAATGGATTACCCAAAATAATATTTAGAAGGCAAGGTTGTAAGTATACAACCTTTTTTTTTTTTTTTTTTTTTTTTTTTGATAGTTCTACATTTACATATTTAAACCATCTCTTCTTTGCAGCATGTGACTTCAGTGTCTGGTATCTGCTGATGATTCTCTTGGTGTGTCGTCAGGCATGACAGGGCTTTAGATTCAGCTGGTTCAATCTTAGCAATTTCTTCGTCACGGTCAACAAAGGAAGGGTTACTCCCGACTAGCGCTTCTCTTTCTAATTCTGTTTCTGTAGTGGCAACCTTTATGAGTATTGACCGGAGAGTTTGTCTAAATTGAAGAAAGTTCCATTGGCTAACTTGCTTTGCTAGATTTCGTTCTACTTCAAGTGGGTCTTCAATGGCTAGTGGGGATTTCCATTCCCACTCAGCTCTTCGGAAGCACATTCGTCCACGTGTGATCGATATGATTACATTCTGGTAATCAAATTCTTCGCTGTAAAAGAGTAACATACGTAACCAAAGTTCTCCAACTTGATCTTGGTTCCTCTTCCATATGGGCCAAGTGTTGATTATTTCTCCTAGGGTATTCTGAAAAGATATAGGTCGTCGCTCTATCCACCAGTCTCTTGTCATCCCAGGTATCTCCTGTAATACTGGGAGGACGGGTGGACGAACTTGTTGTAGGTAATAAATGACCATCAAGGACAGTCCGTAGGAGGATAGGCCATGTGTTCCAATTTTTTCCTTGTGAAGTTTCTTGGTGATGTTCTTCAGGTTCCCTACGAGAATCTTTACCCTTACATCTAATCTTACGTAAGTCTGGAGAAGGTAGCTACTAGCTTCAGCAAGTGAATTGTTCAGACAAATTGTAACTCTTAGTTTTTCTCGTCGAGGCCCACGACTCTTAAAACATAACTTCGCAAGTGGTGTTCGTGCATGAACAATCGTGTCTGCTTGTATGCACAGTGTGTGGAGTTTCAACCCTGCACATATTTCGTCGATGGTTCTCTCCATGAAAACTCTTCGCTCTTCGGATTCGAGGATTGGAATATTGGCATTAATATCCAAAGCTGAGTACCAGGCATCGAGTCGGGTAATTGAGGAACCAATAACTGACAGACTGGAGCCAGGATATGTCTTACAGATGTATCCTCGAACGTACGCAAATAATGTTTCCTTCTCCTTCCACTCGCTTCTGGTAGGGTTCTTCTTGAAGGTATGGTGATTACATGATTTCGTCAGAGCTTGTAATCGTAGTGGATTGGTCAGTGCCTGTATCACCCTATTTTGGCTGTCATATGGCATGTCGGCAGAAAGTTGTGAGCGTGGGCAGCATTCCTCAGTGTAACTCGAGCATGGGTAAACAGTTCACAAGGATTTGTGCCTTCGTTTCCATCACACTCTCGTACTTCGGATGGTATAACTTGATGATTACTACATTCGTCTACAGCTAGCGTGGTTATTATTAACCCTATCAACATAATAACAGTTGCAATCAATGGTCCTTGATCATTTACTCTACCCATTCCTCTCGCATGATTATCAAAATGTTGACTGACTCGCTCAGTCGTTTGGGCTATTCTTTCACCGGTATTAATTCCCGCAATAGCTGAAATGTGACCTGCTAATTTCGCTAAACGCCATCCGGCCCTTAATAGCAATGTTAAGGCTCTGATAACTTGCCACAATAATTGTATCAGTACTTTACTGTAGTAGACAGCCATTAATGTCATAATGCCTACAGTTACATAGATACAATACACTAAAGATTCTGGTAGACAATGCCTATTTTTAATTAGCTCCCAACAAAAAACACAATTCAACTGATAACATTCATTTCTTCCAGAAACATGTACTACCCCCTGCAGTACATTGCCCTTTTCAGTAATGAAGGAAAATTTTAATGCTCCTGGGATTCTCAACATTTCTAAAGGTACTTGGGCTTGTAAAGGTTCAGTGACACGCATTATCTTTTCGATGCCTTGTTTTCGAATAATTAAAGTCCCTCTTCTATCTAATGTAAATACTGAATCCGTAAACAGCACTTTAATTCCCTGCTCCTCAAACTTAGCCATCTCCTCAGCTAATAACTGTCGATGTGACCTCGAAGAAGGTCGCAGCACAGTGCAGCGTTTAAAAGAGATAAGCGTTGGATTTATAGAAATTCCTCCATCCGTTAATGCTAACCAGCTTGTTTCGGCTGATTCTATGTCACAAATGCAATCCGACTGTTGGTTACATTCCATCTGAAAACAAAATTCCATCGACCCATTACACTTCTGACGTGAGCAGTGACAAGGTCTTCCTTCCTTTTGGCATCGATAGACCTGAGAAGTACCGTTTCTACGCATTACTTGATTAATAATAAAGTGTTGAGGAATACCCAATGATCCATTGGAATACAGTATTCTGGTTACCCACTGTTTTAAACAATTTCTGCATCTATTTTTAACACATCCGCCTTCTACCATTAAATCGAGTTTCACTTCACTTGGCTTTACAAATGCACAGCGATAACTGCCATTTACTATGGTACATTTTTCTATCTCATAAGCTTCAGCTTCCTTTACTATTATAATTAATAAACATCCTATCATCCATACATTCCGTGATATTAAAGATTCAAACCATGGACTCATGATATTCACGATTCTATTAGTCTTGCCTTTTCAGTATAGCCTTATTTCACAGGAGGGAACCTACAAGGTAAAACCAACTGGTACAGAGTTGACTGAGATGAATGAATACGAAGTAATCATATGCACACAAACTATGAGTATATATGTATTCTGTTTGTTTACCTGCGAGCCACCTATCAAAGCCTTTAGAAAACATGCAAGTTGGAGGATGTAGATGCTCCTCACCTGTTCCATCAATATCTTCCTCAGGAGATGTACTTTTTCATTGTGTTATATATATATAATTTTTTTTTTTTTTTTTTCATTTCATTCGTTCTTATTTTTTTTTTTTTTTTTATTTATTTTTTTTTTTAAATCTTCCATCTACCAACCGTTTCTTTAAACCATTCTAAAGCATCTTGCGATGACCGTTCTTCCGTACCCTCAACATCTGAAACTTCTTCCGTTGTGGATAGTCTTCTTCCTTCAACATCATTATCTGTCTCAATGTCATCTGTTACATCCTCTTCCTCCGTTGCAGATACCTCGAACTCATGAGTTGTTTCACCTGTGGATAGTGATGCCTCGCCATCTGTTGGAATTTCCTTTTCTTGGCTTAAAAAAATGACAGTTGGCTTACGCCTTTCAACAGTACTCTTGACATCTGCTTCTTCTGAGGTTCGTTCTAATTGGCGATCTCTACTTCTTAAGTGATAGTGATGTGTTGGTCGGCCTAACCACGTTCTAGAGTCAGGATACTCTTGTGAGTCACTTCGTGATGCTTGTTGAACTTCCTCCGACGACAGTGATCGCTTAATTGTCCTGTTTGACTCATCTATTGGTCTGGATACCGGTCTTATCTGCCGATATGTCCTACCCAGCTGACCAGGGAGAGCATCCCACCAAATTTCTTGGTCGCTCTCCTCTCCTTCCTCTATTTCAACTGAGGTCGCCTTGGGGTGTACCTCCACATGCTTTGGAGCGGTTTGCTCCTCTATTCTAGTTTTCACTTCCAAAAAGGGTTTCCTTTCAGTAATCTTTGTAAGTCTATCTACATGTACGAGTTGTCTGTCTTTTGGTTTGGTTAAATTTTGAATTTCATAATTTACAGGAGATGTCTGACTAATAACTCGATATGGTCCAACATTTTGGCGAGCCAGCTTACGTGTAAAACCTCTTTTCACTCTAGGCACATACAAATAAACTACGCTGCCAACTCGTATTTTCTTGTCAATTGCTTTCCTACGTCTATAGGCTTCTTGTTCTTCATCGGCTTCTTCTAAGTTTTCTTTGACAATCTCATAAGTTCTCTTCAGTCGTGCACACAATGCTTCACTATAATTCTCCAATGACGAGTATGTTGGCTGAACATCAGATTTCCAGATGTGCTGTGGCAATACAATATCACGTCCGTACAGTAGAAAACTAGGAGTTTCTCCTGTAGCGCTGTGAAATGCAGAGCGATAGGCTAACAAAGCAATCTGCAAAAATTTAGGCCATTCATGTTGAGCAGAGGCAACCATGTGTGACAAGATGTTCTCTAATGTCTGATTTATCCTTTCACATCTTCCATTACTTGAGGGATGATATCCACTCGTTCGTACTGCTCTAACTCCAAGTTTTGCGTACACTTCTTGCATTAACTGTGATACAAAATTACTGCCTCGATCTGAGAGTACTATGGATGGTATCCCATGACGACTTATTACTCCATTGATGAGGGTTTCTGCGACCTGCTGAGCTGTTTGAGTACGCATAGGATATGCCTCCACATACCGTGTAAAGTGATCCACTACCATTAAGATATACTTGTAACCTTCTTCTGAAGTTGGTAATGGTCCTAACACATCGACTGCAATTTTATAGAAAGGTTTTGCTTCCGCTTCAGCTCTAACCAAATTCGCTTTGGCTTTAGGTTTAAAACCTCGTCTTTCCATACAACTTGGACAAGAACTAACATAATTCTTTGTGTCGGAGTACATGTTGTCCCATATATAGTCCTGCCTGATTCTCTGAAGAGTCTTGGTGAGAGCCATATGTCCTGAACAGTGTGCATCATGGCATGCTTTTAATATCTCACCTCTTAATTTACTTGGTACTACTAGTTGTTCCAAAGGTTCACCCCTAGTTGACTTATCTGATGGTAGGGAATAGTGATACAACAGTCCGTCTCTTACAAAGTATTGGTTTGCTAATTTGGGGGAAAGAGGTTCTGCCTTTCCTTCTAATTGTTCCAAAATTGGTTTTAGTTTTGGATCTTCTCGTTGCAATTTACGAGTGATCTCTTGTGGATCGCTACCGTCACTATTGCTCCCATCTTGACTTGGCTGATTCAAGTCAATTGGCATCTGTGTGTCCAGTGCACTAACTGGTCTAGACAGATAATCTGCGTTCTGATTTTTCTTTCCCGGGCGATACTGAACTGTAAAATCGTACCCCATCAACATAAGATTCCAACGTGTAAGACGTGCATTTGGATTCTTCAGATGAAGTAAGTATTGCAGGGGTCTGTGGTCTGTTACTATAACCATTTGTCGTCCATATATGAAGGGATGGAACTGTTTGATGGAAAAGACAATTGCTAATGCTTCTTTTTCTGTAACACTGTAATTTAGCTCGGCCGCCCTTAGTTGCCTACTCACATACGCTATTGGTTGGCGAACACCAGTTTGTCCACATTGTTCCAAAATTCCAGAGATCGCTTTTTCACTGGCATCTGTAGTTAAATAAAATTCCTTCTCAAAATCAGGATATATAAGAACTGGTTCGGAAGTCAACAGTTCTTTTAACTTCTCAAAAGCTTTATTTGCAGCTTCGTCCCATACAAACTGCACAGATTTTTTTGTCAGTTTTGTCAAAGGAAGACAAATACTAGCAAAGTCTGGGATGAATTTGCGATAGAAGTTACACATTCCTAAAAATCCACGAACTTGTTTCACGTTTTTTGGGGGTTTACACTCCCTTACAGCTTTCACATTTCTGGGGTCGGGTTTCACTCCTTCGGCACTAACGACATGTCCCAAGAAATCAATCTCAGTTCTCAGAAATTCACATTTACTAGGCTTTAATTTCAGATTATATTGTCTCAATCTTGCAAACACTAATTCAAGTTTGCGGAGGTGGTCAGAGAACGATTCTGAGCACAAAATGATGTCGTCCAGATAGATGAAGATGGCTTCGGATTGGAGACCTCTTAAAGCGAATTGAAGGCCACGGTTAAACGTTGCAGGCGCATTTCGAAGCCCAAAAGGCAGGCGTCGGTAATTAAATAACCCGGCATGACAGATGAAGCCTGTCTTGAAACGATCAGCTTCATGTACAAATAGCTGATGGTAACCATACGCAAGATCCATTTTCGAAAATAGTTTAGCCTTCCCGATCATACTAAGAGTATCTTCCATGTTTGGCACTGGATAAGCACCTGGTACAGTAATACTATTTAATTTCCTAAAGTCAATGCAGATGCGTAAACTGCCATCTTTCTTCCGAACTGGCACTAATGGCGCCGCAAACGGTGACTTGCTATATTCAATAATTCCAGCATCTAACAATTCTTGTATTTGGCGGTCGATTTCAGGTCTAAAAACATGTGGAACACGATATTGTTTCAGTTTGATAGGTCTATCATCTGTGAGTTTAATTCTGTGTTTGAGAACATCTGAACCACTCAACTGATGCGGTGCTTTTGCAAAGACATCCAAATATCTCGATAACAACTCTTGCAGTTGTTCTTTCTCGTGCATCTTCAAATGATCTATTTCAAAATCATCCATAGTAATAATGTCTTCATCCATTCCTTCTGAAGATTCAGAAGCTAACTTAAACTGCTGGTCACTTATGGCGTGAACCTGAACTACTTTAGAGTTCTTTTGCAGGCGTACTGGTTCTGTAGATAAATTAGCTATGACAGCATGGGCCTGTCTTTTGTCATTGAGACATGAAAGAACACATTTTATTGCCAAAGAGTCATTCTTAAATTTAGGGTTAGGTTCTATAACCACTTCACACTCGTCTTTTAACTGATTGTCGCACTGTAGCATTAGAACACGTTCCGTGAGAGGTGGAATTATTTCCTGTGTAACAGTTCTACCTGGGGTAGGTTCATAGGACTTCATTATTTTTTCCCTAACACCTTCTTCACGCATACAGACACGCCTTGGCACTGACTTAATCATACCTGTCCCCATATGTATCACAAAGTCGTGCTTCCGCAGCAAATCAGCTCCCAAAACCATCTGATATTTATCACTCAGTTTACTTTCTGAGACAAGGATATCTTCAATAAATTCCACACCATCTAAGGAAATGCATAAAGTCACTTTATTCTGCACTGGAAGTTCATGACCCGTAACAGAATAGACCGTCTCTGATATTTGATTATTTGGCAATTGGTCGTTATGAGGTATTTTAGAAAATATCTCAGGGGAGAGCAATGAAACCGATGCACCTGAATCTACCAGAAATAAGGTTGGAATACCCTGAACTAGGCCTTTAACGATAGGCAAAATATTATCATCTAATTTTGATACGCTCCCACATTCAAATTTAACCCTTTTTGACCGCGCGCCTAACCTACCTCTCTTAATTAGTCAAGAATCATTATGCTCAGAACCCTCACACTTATTCGAAAATCCCCCTGCTTCATTTACAGTTACGTTATTGACTGTTTGAGACCTGCTACCCTTATATTCACCATTTATGTTAGAAGGATAAACTCTACTTGCTCCTTTCCGGTTACCACTTGGATCATTATAGCTAACAGACGCATAAGACTGTAAACCATTCTGTACCGGAGTAAGTTGTCTAGGGGACCATCTCTCTTTAGGGTAGGTAGCACACCTTCCTCCTCGTGTTTGTTGGTTTGACTGAAAATTCGCTCGAGTATTACCCACACCAGACCATCTCTGAGTAGGTTGCACAGCCACATTCCTGGGTGTCCGTTGATAGAAGCCCACCTGTGAACGATAGGTTCGATTGGGAGGAAAATACTGCTCCCTTTGTGGGCGTGGTGCCATATCAAAATTCACCCTCCTTCCTCTTGGAGAAAACCGTGGTCGAAAACCTTGTGCATCCGAACTACAATAAGATAATGGCCTCTGACTGCCATACCTGTAGCGAGGGATGTTAGAGGACAGTCCTTGTGAAGTGTACCGGTTATCAAAAGGTACATAATTCACATACCGCCTCTCTGATCTTTCTGGCTGTAGAGTTAGAGTGTCCTCATTGGGCAAGAGAATTAAAGGTTCCCTTGTCAGAGGTTGATTCACAGCCGAGGGAGAAACAACTGGTTGTGAGTGCTCCACTCTATGTCGCCAATCTACCATTTGATTCTCTACTGCAGTGCTCAATGCTGCTATTTGTCTTTCTAACTTCCCTATACCTAGGTCTGATTGAGCCTCTTTCTTGCCCGGCTCCTCCAAACTTCTAGGACTCTTATTCGGCTCCTTACCACCCTTAGATTTTCTTTCCATCACTTCTAAAACACCAACATGAGACTGTTTCTTCATTAAATTTTCGTTCTCCTCCTCGAGTTTAGCACAAGCAAATGCTGTTTCAAAATCAGGAGGATTCTGTGATAACACTAATCTCTTAATTTTACTTTGCAGCCCAGCTAAGAATTGAGACAATAACGTCTGATCTCTTAATTCTCTTGCTGCTTCGTTATCTCCTCTAGTCTTAAAAGCATGACGGCACAGGTTTTTCAACCTGGTAGCAAACTGAACCACACTCTCTCCATTCTCCTGTTTGGCAGAATTAAACTTCTGCAACTGCACTATCAACGATTCAGTTTTCTCGAATCGAGTTATGAAAGCTTGCTTAAATTGCTCAAAGTCTACTTCTCTTTTCAGATCCGTTGATTCACATAGGAAATCAAATGCTGGTCCCTTCAGGCGACTTTTTGCCACTATAATTTTAACTAAGTCGTTCCATCCAGCTAGACCACCTATTTCCTCTAAACTAGCAAAGAAATGGCTAGGGGAAATTGAATCTTCTGACGAGCCTGATAACACAGGTACTAGGTTAGAAAATCCAGCAATTGTGGGTTGTAATAGGGGTGCGGCAGCTCTGAATTGATCCTGCCCATTCTGTTCCATGTTATTCTCCATAATACGTTAAGGAATGTACGCTACCTTCCCACATAAACACACTTGACATTCAATTCAACTGAAATTAGAAATAATTGCTACCAAAACACAGTTTTTTTTTGTCTTACCTTTCTGTTGTCGAAGAGCTCCTCATTCTGAAACTATAACATTTTATTAAACATATTATCACTCCCATGATTTCATACCGAACAAGTTCTCAACACTATTGACAACACTTTCACTTATATCAGATATATATATATACAAGTGTATCGTTTTTTTTTTTTTTGTTTACTATAATAGACGTCAATTGACAATAATAATGAGTTAGGGGAGATTAGAATGTTATAGTCGAACTGGCCTATTTGTTATAATTAAGATAATCCTAGACACGGAAACCAATATTGTTCTATTTGTTATAGTTGAGATAATCCTGGACACGGCAACCAATATTGTTGTGAGGTCTAATCCCCTGGCCTTATAATAACATCATTAAATGGAATCTTTAGCTAATGCTCACTTGGCGATTAAACCTCCAACTGGGGACTAGTGGTTTTCAACTCAAAGAAGAGTCTAGGACGAATCCGCCCCCCATCGTGAAAAGGGTTTGTTTTCACTTGCAGGTTTTCACTTGTTTTCACCTTTAGAGTGCGTTGTGTGATACCCTAGGTTTTCCAGGTTGGGTCTTCCTTTTCAACCTAGAGCCGCAATAACCCGTATTAAAATATTACTTAACTGATTTATTTCCACCTTTATGCTTGTTGTCGGTTGTGTTTTATCTAGAGACTTCTTGCTCTAACTAGATTTCTCTCTATATCTAGATGTTCACCTATCTATTTATATATGTCTCTTAGTTCAGTTTATGCCCCCAAGTAAATAAAAGGATCATGGACACATTTATGGATTAACAGATAAACATTTTAATAGAAAACAGGATGATTAACAATACAACTATTCCACATATGGTGGTTATGGGCAAGAGTCAAGACAACAGAGTTATTGGCCAACACCTTACAATTACCTCTTCAGAGTGGGCCCTTAGACAACTGAGTAGTGGTGCAATATCTTATTAGCTTGTACTTAGTTGATTCAATGATCAATATTACGCCCTTTTAATGATTCACGACATTACATAATTCTTTAACCCTAACATTGTTGGAATTTGGTCCGGGAGCTGTCTACCTAAAAGGGGTGTACTGTTCCGTGTGGAGTGGGTATGTGTGTATGTGTGGGGCGGTGTCACGAGTCCGGGATGTCTAAATAAGCAAACTATTTGCAGAAGGAGCACTTACCGATCAATTTCACGGACTTTTGTGTGCCTCAACGTCAGTAGCTTCTAAGGAGAACTCGGGAGAATACTGATGCAGGCGAAATTTTGAGGACTCGTGTCCACCGTGGACGTGGCGACCGCACTACGGGTAGGGGGGGATGAGACGTTCACTTGGTCTACATTAACGACCTGGCTTCTTCCACACCTCTCCTCTTGCTCCTCGTCTTCCCTTTTTACATCACCTCACAAACACAAAGGAGTTTTCGGATTGGATACTAAATTCCTGGGGTGACTCTTGCCGTCCAATGAGGATTATGACCTCGAGACAAAGTCAACAGCCCTCTAGTGGGACCTTTCCAGGTCTTGGTGCACGCATCTACGCACTTGCTGGGCCTCGGCCTTCATCCTGTTGGCTTGCAGGCCAACATACAGCTGCGTCTTTGCGTAAATGCTGTAATCGTAAACTCGATTTCCTTTCTCACTTACCACTGCGCCATCCACCGTCTGGTACCGCTGATAACATTATCTGTGACAGGAACCAGGATGTGGGCGAGACTGGTGACTTAACTTTCTCTTCGCATTCTTTTATTTGCCTTTACTTTTGTAGCAAAGTTTTATCAATCTACTGAAATTACTGAATAAGACAGTTAGCTCATAAGGCCTTTATATATTTGTACTTAAATCCCCAACTAATAAAATATTCATTCGCTCCCCTTTTAGAGTTCTATCCATATACGTTCCCCTTCTTTGTCAAACCGATCTCCATTTTTAAGGTGATTCCCTGATGCAGAAACAACATTCAGTTATGCTACAGACTTGGTATTGACCAGGAATCACTGGGTGTCTCCTTGATTCTAATACTAAGGAAAGTATAGCCTTATGGCGGATGTAATGTGTCTGAAAGAGATTAACTTGCGTAGCAGGAAACACACAACTTGCACTTAGAAAAAGTTGATTCACACAGACTCTGTTTTGTGTGTTTTGAACAGATTCGGGATATTTTTATGATTCGAATATGTCAATTATTAATAGACAGTTGCTGTAGTAACTACATTTTGGAACGAAAGAGATTGGGGGGGGGGCTGACTGGTTGCCTTGGCAACACATAGTACATTCCGCACTGCAAACAGAGATAGCAATTTATCTGCATAGCAATTCTAATAATAATAATTCTAATAAAACAATAACAATAACACCAATAATAATAATAACTATCAACCATGCTCAACAGTAGCAAGTACGGATATAACCTCAAAGAAGAAAGGAAGAAAACTGTACACCCTCACCCACCTAAGGTACATGGATGACATCAAGCTCTACGCGGGAACCGAGAAATACCTCCAGCAACTACTCCAGATCACCGAAGAATTCAGCAATGATATTAGGATGGAATTTGGTCTAGACAAATGCAAGACTCACGGATTGCGTCAGGGAAAATTAGTCAACCGAAACTACCAGCTGCAGACTGTTAAAGAGATCGAAGCCATGGCAGAGGGAGAGGCCTACAAATACTTGGGGATGATGCAGGCTCAGCAGTTATAGCACAAGGAAATTAAAGCCTGCCTGACAGAAAAATACCATCAGAGGCTCAGAAAACTGCTGAAAGCAAAACTGAATGGAGGGAACACAGTTAAAGCCGTAAACACCTATGCAGTCCCAGTGTTAGCATACTCCTTCCGGGTCATAGATTGAGCTAACACCGACCTGGAGGATATCATGAGAAAGACAAGGACAATGATGACCAGGAGCTGCCAACACCACCTGAGATCTGCCGTGGAGAGACTGACAATTGCCTGGGAAGAAGGAAACTGATAGACTTCATTGAGCAACAGAAGACAGCGATAGTTAACCTGAAGGATTACTTCCAGAAACACACAGCAGCACTCCACCAGGTCGTAAGGAAGATCGACAAGCGGTATACCCAACTCAACCTAAGCGAGGAGTCTCCCCTCAACCAAGAGATACAAACGAAGCTAGAAAGATGGGCAGAGAAGACACTCCATGGCAGACACTACAATGATCTCCATCAAGATCACATAGGTAAAACTGCTTCCAATGCATGTCTCATGAGCGGGACACTCTTCCCCGAGACTGAAGGATTCATGCTGGCCATCCAAGACCAGGTAATCAACACCAGATGTTATAGAAAATACATCACCAAGCAGTCCGGAGTGTCCAATGATACATGTCAACAATGCCACCTGGCCTCAGAAACGATCCAACACATCACAAGGGGATGCAAGGTGATCACCCCGACTGAGTACGCTCATAGACACGACCAGGTAGCAAGGATAATACATCAGAAGCTAGCGAGGAAATACCAGTTGAACAAAGAAAGTGTACCATACTACAAGTACGAACCCCAGGCAGTACTAGAGACCCGAACCCACAAGCTGTACTGGGATCGCGCCATAATAACGGATAAGACCATCCCGCACAATAGACCAGACATAACCCTTGTGGACAAAAAGAAGGAAAAGACTACCTATCTGATTGATATAGTGGTACCCAACACTGGCAATCTGCAGAAAACCCATGGGGAAAAAATCAGGAAGTACACGAATCTAAGACCAGAGATCAAAGAGATGTGGCATATGCAACAAGTAACGACCATCCCGATCATCGTGTCAAACACAGGTATGGTGCCAAAGACCCTACATAACAGCCTAGCAGCAATAGGTCTCTCACCGAACACCTATAAGGAACTCCAGAAAGTCGCAATCCTGAACACCTGTAGGATAGTCAGAGAGTTCCTCGACCAACAGTAACACCAGACATAACAACAAAAACCACCTTGTGTACTTGGTAGCAATACCCGTCACGAGGTGGAACCCCGAATCAGGGAGAAATAATATAAGAGCAATAATAATAATAATAATACAATACAATTTATTTTTAATTAAGATAATTTGTTTACAATAAATGAACTTGTTAAGAAAAGTAAATTTCTCGACAAGTTGTAATTCTTCATTTACAACAGTTTTGCATACAAATTTGTTATCTAACAGAAAAGATAATAAAATCACAACACATAGTACATTCCGCACTGCAAACAGAGATAGCAATTTATCTGCAGAGCAATTCTAATCTACTGTATCATTGAATATCAAAAATTTTCTTATTAAGAATTTTAATTTGGAGCTAGAATAACTTCTCCTGAGCCTGAAATCTATACTAGCCAACAAGTTGTTTTTTATATTCATCGTATGCCCATCTCCAAATCTATTTAGTACCCTAGGGTGAGGCAAAACAATTGCTTTGGGGTTCCTTAAATTATGTGAGTCATTTCTTTGCAGATTCGACTCTTCAAAAATAATTTTAAGATTTTTCAAGATTAAATTTAACTTCAGTTTTTGAACTGGATAAAGTATTTTTATATTTCAACAAAAATTGCCTTCTCCTATTCAGGTCATTCGAAAAGAAGTTTGTCCCCATTAAAAGTCTCAAAATCCTGTTGATTGAGTTGTTTATTACCCTTATTTCAGTTATATTTCCTCGTGCCCATACATTTACTGAATAATTGAGTTGGGAATCCATTAATGCATAATATAAGGTAACTTTTGTTCTAAGATTTAACTTATTCTTAATGTAGTAAAATGTGATCCACAAACGAATAATAATAATTATAATTAAGGGGTGCAATGGCCCAGTGGTTAAGACACTGGACTACCAGCCTGATGGACCCGGGTTCAAATCCCGCATTGGTGGAAGCGTACGTGACTCTATTACATTGGGAGACCAATATAATAATAATATTAAATGATAAAAAAAAA
The DNA here is from genome assembly GCF_048544385.1 of Mastigoproctus giganteus. Lineage (NCBI taxonomy): Eukaryota > Metazoa > Arthropoda > Arachnida > Uropygi > Thelyphonidae > Mastigoproctus > Mastigoproctus giganteus. The sequence goes on from NC_143580.1 coordinate 10,090,422, forward strand.
AAAGATCGCAAAAGTAATCCCATTGCACTTACCTTCCCCAAGGTCGAAGTGATGGCTGAAGCAGATAGTAGCGCCATCTGGTGTCACTCACAAGAACTAATTAATAAATAAATAAACAAACCACTGGAAATAAGTCGAAGCTAAAGAAGTCCGCCTCCATAGATGGATGAGGTCACAGATGAATATTATTCATACTGAATCGAGGTTGGCGCAGGATAAAGTCACTCGCGTTCAGGCCTTAGGCAGAGGGGTCGGTTCGAAAAGTTGGAGACAGTCTCCAGAGCAAGACAATGAAGCAAGTGGCGCTGTCCCCAGTAAGGCTACCACAAGAGAAAGGCAAGACCATCCAGCCTCACCAACTGGAAGTGTTTCCTGCGCAACTCTGCTAGTGACCATCCAGAAAGAAAGAAAACGCCAACACATGAAGTGGAGCATTGAAATGAATACATACATCATACAAGCATAGTATGAAATAACCAGGCTAGAGATCTATATGACAATGAACAGATCGCGACTACATACCAAGGGGTTAGAACGATACCCGGATATTCAGGTCCCCGAACAGCGATTAGAAGACCAGAGAAGGACCATCTTCACGAAGAACCTAATAGCTCCTGTCATCTTGGAAAAAATCAAGCAGGATGTCAACAGGCTGCTACAAATCACAAAGAATATGGTCAATATAGAACCAGAGGAGGAACAGCATACCATGGAATCGGAGGAGGAACAGCAAGAAGAAATACGACCCAGAGTAGCTGAAGTGGAAAGAGACGAAGTCATGCTATCCAGAATAGAAGACGAGTGGAAGAAGGCCCTAACAGAATTCGAAGGAATGGACCCCACAAGAACCCACGTGGCCAAATAAAATCCTGTGGAGAGTAACAGACCACCTCAATTGGCAAATAATGTCACATTACAGTTGTGCAGGCAGATATACATTGTGCAGGCAGATATGAAGTTCTCTGAGCAGTGCAGACGGGCTGCAAGAGTAGCTCATGGAGTATTGTCAATGATATACAGGAATTTTTCCAGCAGGGATAAGGAGGTGATTATTCCATTGTATAAGGCGATGGTCAGGCCACACCTAGAGTACTGTATACAGGTCTGGAGGCCTCATTTCAAGAAGGATGTAGAGCTGCTGGAACGAGTACAGAGAAGGGCAACAAGATTAGTGAATGGAACAAAGGGGTGCTCTTACGAAGAAAGGCTTAAGTTTTGCAAATTACAGTGTCTGGAGACTAGGCACCAGCGAGGTGATCCGATAGAGGTGTATAAAGCCTTGAATGGTTTAAGCATGCTCAATGCTGATGGGATTCTTCCTCTAGCTCAGAATAATCACCTGAGAGGGCATAAATTCAAATTGAGGAAAGACAGATGTAGGATAGACGTGCGGAAATTTGCCTTTAGCCAGCGGGTGGTTGGTTGGTGGAACAGACTTCCATCCCTTGTGGTGGAGGTTGATAGCCTAAATAAGTTTAAGGCTCAGCTGGACAGGTATTTTGAACGAACAGAGGGGTGAAGTGGAAGTGGGTTTTTTTTTTTTTTTTTTTGGCTGATGCTGCATAAGCTTGCTTTCTTGCATCAAATGCCTCTACTAATGCTAATTACATTAACAACAATGGGGCAACGCTGGAGGCTATCCACACAGCCGTATACTGTGCTGCCATAGCAGCCACTAGGATTATTGGTCTGTCGTTTCAGACCAGCAGCAGAAGAACCGAAAACAGAAGGAATCGCCAGCTTGGGAAAGAAGACTTTAGCAGAAGATAGAAGAATTAAGAGTCAAGATAGGTCAGTTGACCCAGTATCAACACGTAATAAAAGTAAGAATTTCTTCTATTACGAAGAAATAGAAGAGAGACAGCGCCCACAGCAAACATGAGACCAGAGAACAGGAGAATACTTGGACACACTGAAGCAGAACCTCCTCGCACTCAGCAAGAGACTACACCGATACAAAGAGAGCTTCCAGAGGAAAATAAACAACCGAATCTTCGAGGAGGACCAAACAGCCTTCTACAGGAAACTGGGTGAAGATGAGAAAGCAGGAAACGGACCACCCGAGAAGAAGACGATCGAAGAATTCTGGGGAAATGTTTGTTTGTTTGTTTGTTAGTTAATTGGATTTTAGGAGCATTAGCAACTAAGGCCATATTGCTCCGGGGATATGCGGTGGTCATTCCCTGACCTTTCCGCATCCTCCGTATTCGGTGGTGACGGCTCGAACCCCGGTCTAATCAAGAAGCGTGTGCTACGCACTGCTGTTCCTTCCCACCTGGCTACGGAGGCGCCTCTGGGGAAATATCTCGAGCAGTGAAGTAAGACACAACAGAAAAGCACCCTGGATAGAAGTAGAACGGAAGAAAACGAAGGACATACAAGAGATGAGAGAGTGGAATATGCGAGAAGAAGTAAAACAGTCGATCAGGGACACCCACAACTGGCGAACCCCGGGAATTGATAACATCCACAACTACTGATACAAGAAGTTCACCTGAACACACAAGCACCTAGCAGAGCAGTTCACTCGAATAATAAAGCACCCGGAGACAATCCCGAAGCTTCTCACTGAAGGAGTCACATATCTCCTGTCATGAGGTCTGCACACAAAGCCTAAAGATGAAGATACAAGAAACCTGGCGAAATACAGGCCAATCACATGCCTCCGAACGATGTACAAGATCCTGACCAGCTGCATTACTAAGAAGATATCAGACCACTTAGAGAGCCAGAACATAATGGCCGAACAGTAGAAAAGATGCAAGCGGAGGAGCAAAGGATGCAAGGAGCAATTAACCATAGATGCCGCAGTTATGGGGCAAGCCTTCAAGAAGCACCGTTATCTATACACGGCCTACATCGATTACCGCAAGTCCTTCGCCTCCGTACCTCATAGCTGGCTAATAGAGACCCTGAAGATCTACAAGGTCAATCCGATAGTGACAAACTTTATAGGAGCAACATTGGTGAAATGGAGTACCGCCATTAAGGTCGAGAACATCACAACCAAGCCAATCCCCTATTAGAATCTTTCAGGGAGATGCTCTGAACCCACTATGGTTCTGTTTAGCACTCAACCCGCTATCCACCATGCTCAACGGCAGCAATTATGGATATAATCTCAAAGAAGGAAGAAAGAGCCTGTACACCTTCACCCACCGGATGTACATGGATAACATCAAGCAATACGCGGCAACCGAGAATCAACTCCAGCAACTACTCCGGATCACCGAAGAATTCAACAATGATATTAGGATGGAATTTTGGTCTAGACAAATACAAGACCACAGATTGCACCAGGAAAAATTAGTTGGCCGAAACTACCAGCTGCTGACTGGTAAAGAGATCGAAGCTATGATAGAAGGGACCTACAAATATCTAGGCATGATGCAGGCTGAGCAGTTGGAACACAAGGAAATCAAGAAGTGCCTGACCGAAAAATATCATCAGAGACTCAGAAGCCTGCTGAAAGCAAAATTGAACGGAGGGAACACAGTTAAGGCAATAAACACCTATGCAGCTCCAGTACTAACATACACCTTCTGGGTCATAGATTGGACTAACACCGAACTAGAGAGGATACAAATCCAAATTTGGATTTGTATCCTCTAAAGCGATTAATTTGGATTTGTATCCTCTCAGATTAATCGCCTGAGAGGGTACAAATCCGAATTGAGGAAAGACAGTTGTATAATTTAGAATTTTAGACAGTTGTAGTTGTGCAGAATTTTGTCTTTAGTCAGCTGGAACAAATTTCCATCTGTCGTTGTGGAAGTTCACAGATTAAATAAATTCAAGGCTAAACTAGACAAACTTTTGGAGTAAACGGATGGGTGAAACGGGAATTTTTTTAATTTTTTTTTTATTTTTTGGCTGATGCTGTATAAAATTGCTTTCTTGCAACATATACCTCTACTAATGCTAATGCTAAGTCCCACATCTCTTAGATGTGGGATTTTGTTTCAGTGTGCCCACATCTTTCACACATGGCTTCTTGACATTTCCAAGTAGTGGTAGTAGTGTAATGTGATGCAAGAAAGTAAGTGCAGCTTATGCAGCATCAGCCAAAAAAAAAAAAAATAAATAAATAAAATTACAAAACAATCCCCTCTAATTGTTTGTCCAGTTCCTCCTTAAATTTATTTAACCTATCAACTTCCACAACGACAGATGGAAGTTTGTTCCAGCAATTAACCACCCGCTGGCTAAAGGCAAATTTCCGCACATCTATTCTACATCTGTCTTTTCTTAAATTGAATTTATGCCCCCTTAGGTTTGTAATCTGAACAAGTGGAAGAATCCCATCAGAATTCAGTGTGCTGAACCCATTCAAGGCCTTATATACCTCAATCAGATCACCGTGCATGTGCCTAGTCTCCTGCTGCTGCAATTTGCAGAACTTAAGCCTCTCTTGGTAAGAGGATCCCTTCATTCCCCTCACCAATCTTGTTACCCTTATCTGTACACGCTCAAGCAAATCTACAACCTTCCTGAAATGAGGCCTCCAGACCTGTACGCAATATTCAAGGCGTGGCCTGACCATTGCCTTATACAGAGGGACAATCACCTCCTTTTCCCTGCTAGCAAAATTCCTGTATATCATTGACAAAACCCCATGACGTGCCCTGGCAGCCTGTTTGCATTACTCAGAAAACTTCATATCTGACTGTACAATTACTCCCAGGTCTTTTTCATTTCCTACCACCTTAAGTATTCACTAAAGCACAATTACACTTAACTCTAGGTGGCAGTGATCATAATAATATTGATGTAGTATTTACTTAAAGGTATAACCACTGTCGACGATAAATTAGAGTGTTTTTGCTTTCGTAAAGGCGAGTACAGTGGCCTTAGACAGTTGTTAAATTCCTTTCAGTGGGACAAGTTGATGATGTTAACAATTGCAAATTCTAAATGAGTATTCAAGAGAGTAACCGTAGAAAACACAAGCTTATGCCTACGTATAAGGCAATGGTCGCCGACCGGGCTAGCCAGGTGGGTAAAGTGCCTGCCTGACAAATCAAAGGTCGCGGGTTTGAATCCCGCATCTGGCTTGGATCAGAGTAAAATGCAAAAACTTTGGGAGGTGCATTATGGCCACAGAAGCCGATGCACTAACAAAAAAAAAAAAAAAAGGCAATGGTCAGGCCACATCCAGAGTACTGCATACAGTACTCTGGAAATCTCATTTTAAGAAGAATGTTGATCACTTGGAATGAGTGCAGAGACAATCAACCAGACTAGTCAAGCGCACACAAAAGAATGAGTGCAGAGATGATCAACCAGACTAGTCAAGCGCACACAAAAGATGTCTCAGATGTTCATAGAAGTGGTAAAATTTGCTTTCACCTTGAGGGTAATTGACTGTAACATTCAGTTGCTCATTGGATGAAAGACTACCATGTGATATCACGAAAGTGGATTGTTTGTATACCTTTAAGGAGAAATCAGACAAATTATTAGAGGGATTGGATAGATGAGTTTTTTTTGTTCTTCTTCTGGCTAATGCTCTATATGCTTGCATAATTTGGCACTACTAATTATAATACTCGTTCTAACACTACATAAAGTTTGACCTTAAATTTAAAGATCTATTAGAAAACTGATTGTTACCTCCGTACTCTTGGTAACACTGAGAAAGTGGCACTGGCATTAACCACCAGCTTTGCAAGAAAAAGCAGATGCATTTTCATGACTTGATAATGAACTCCAAAGTTTTAAGTTGTACGAGCAAGACTGTCAGATTGATTAGATACAGAGACTGCGTCATTTATTCGTTAGTTGTTAATTGTAATAGAAACCGCTCATTATCTAATAAATCTCACAATTTCAGTTCAGACCTTATATAAAGTTGTGTCAATTACTCCTTAATTATGACTAATCACCAATATTTCACCTATCTCTTTCATATAAAATTTAATTTCTAGTGGTCTTCTGCAGCACTGAAATACCTGTATGTTCAGAAAGAAAAAGAATGCACAAGAACAAATGGCTCAGAAACAGATCAACTTGAATATATCAGTTGGGGGGAGAGATGTATTCAGTCATTAGGAATTCCCTTTCTCGACTAGTTCCGATACATAGGCTGAAACGAAACTAAATTTTGACACCCAAAATTCTGTATGGCCAGATTATACTTGCTTCTTTGCTAATGAGGAGCAAATAAATTTGATACATTTTAAATACTGATAAAGTCATCAAATGCAGACATTGTGGGGATATCGGAGACATGGTGTCACTCAAACATAAGCGATGATGAATTTGAATATGGGGAGTACAATGTATACAGGAAGAACAGACAGGACAGGAGGGAGAGAGTTATGCTCTTAGTTAAGAAGCATATTAAATCTAAGGCAGTGCATACAGTCGATATGGGTGGCCAATGCAATGTTCAGTCAGTTTGGCATGACATAAGCACTCTGACGACAAAATTGAGAGTGGAAGTGGGCTATAGGCCACAGATCCATCAGCAATGAGCTGCTGCAGCACACTTCATTTTTCTTCTTCTTGTAATTAGCTGAATTTTAATTCCCACCCCATCAATCGGCCAGCTATAACTGAAATATCACTTTCTTTCGAAAATACTCGATGCAATTTATTCATATTCCCAAAATATAAGACTGTCCCATAAGTACACCCAAAAGAAATGAGCATTTCGCCAAGTGAAGCACTGCAAACACTTTGTGGAAGTTGACTATCTGTACTTAATAATCTGTGGTATAGGCCTAATGATTGAGATGATGATACTACACAACTATACAGAGAAAGAGAGTGGGCCAGGAAATTAGAATACCTTATAATGGGGCATTTTAACTTCCCAGATATTGATTGAAATTTGTGTGTTCATCATTCATGCACTAGAAAACGTTTGTATATTTACATTACAGGATGATTGTTTTCTACAGCAGCATGTTAGAGAGGCAACACTCATCTGGTTCACAGCAGCGAGTCTTCATGTATTAAAGTGCTGCAGATAAAAGAGCCATTGCTGGATTTAAACTTGTTGTGTCCCTATGCTATAACATGTATGAAGCCCTTCTCTCTTACAGTTTCACCTGTGACAATATTAAGAGGATTTTTTAAGATGTAGCAAGACCACCCTTGTAATGTGAGGCCCTAAGCTATAGCTTTTAGCTTATATGTAAATACAGCATTGAAAAGACCGATGGGTGGCAGTGATCAGTGTACTAATGTGGCATTTACTTAAAGACAAAACTACTCTCAACGGTAAAGGGAAAGGTTTTTGCTTTCATAATGGTGACTGCAGTGCTCTTAAGGCCACTACACATGTTCAAGTAAACCTGTCAGTTATGCCTGTGTAGGCATGCCAGTACAGGTCTACCGGAGCATGTGGATCATAAAACTGCACAGGTGACCGGAGGAAATATGAAAAATGGAGTGACCTGTGCAGGCAAACCGGAGCATGTGTAGCAATGTGGCAGGCACACTGCCAGATTGGGGGATTTCCCTATTCGACTATCATTAATAATTACATAAATTCTATGAAAAAAACACTTTGTTGCAAATAATAAGCCAACTATTGCTAAAACGTTGTCTGTGATGCCATGGTCAGCCGACTGAATGAATGGTGACAGGTTTACTGGAGCATGTGGATGCACTGTGAGCGTCTGCCAGACCTGTACAGGTGTGCCTGCGCAGGCATAACTGGCAGGTTTACCTGAATGTGTGTAGCAGCCTTTAGACAGTTTTTAAATTATTATTATTATTACTAGCCACATAGTGCAAGAAAGCCTGAGACTTATGCTGCACCAGCCAAAAATAATTTCTGAGTTACCCAGAGAAAGAGAGAGAGAAGTAGAAGGGAATCGCCAAGAAAGAGAAGAATGATGATATCCAGCTCAGGACCCTGGGTGTGCAAAACCCATATCAGATGTGAGCCCCTGGGGGTTCTATGGAGTAGGACAAACTGATGATGTTACCAAGAGCAAATTCTAAATGGCAAGCATTCAGGGAAATAATCATAGAAGCTATTAGGTTTTTTCCACAACTAAGACTGTTCATGGCTTGGCCTTATATGGATGTCAGATGAAATGATAAGACCTGTGGCAGAGAAGAAAAATGTGTGAAATGCATGTAAATTATCAGGTGATACAGAAGCTATGGCAGATATTAACTGGTCTATAATAAAATCATAAAGGAGTTTAGGCAAACTAAGGTAGATTAGCATTAGCATTAGTAGAGGCATGTGATGCAAGAAAGCAAGCTTATGCAGCATCAGCCAAAAAAAAAAAAAAAAAAAAAAAAAAAAAAACTGCTCCCATTTCACTCCTCCGTTTGTTCCAAATACTTGGCCAGCTCAGCCTTAAATTTATTTAGGTTATCAACTTCCACAACAAAGGATGGAAGTCTGTTCCACCAACCAACTACCCGCTGGCTAAAAGAAAACTTCCGCACATCTGTCTTTCCTTAATTTGAATTTATGTCCTCTCAAGTGATGATTCTGAGAAGAGGAAGAATCCCATCAGCATTGAGCATGCTCAAACCATTCAAGGCTTTATACACCTCAATCACCTCAATCAGATCACCTCGCAGGTGCCTAATTTCCAGACACTGTAATTATGAGAAGTCTCTGGCAAAGAATGCAAAGAACAGCAGCAAAGACTTTGCATATATTACAGTAAATAGACGGGGCTGAATCACATTCGGCCACTTGATGTCAGTGGTTTAACAGTTGACAACCCTGCTCAGGTTGCTGACAAATTGAATAGATATTTTGCATCTACATTCACACGTGAGCAATTCTTTAGAAAGGGGATGCCAGAAGCTTATCAAACTTCAACGAGGAGATAAATGATTTTGTAATAACTGAAAATGAAAGAAAATTGTTGAAGCTGAACATAAAAAACACTTGTATGGGGGTAGATGAGATCTATTTAATTATATTAAGAGAGCCAGCAAAACCCTTAGTCATAATTATGAGAGTATCCTTGGATTCATGGGAAGGTATGTATGGCTGGAGATGTGCAAATGTATCCTCAACTGACAAGGGGGGGGGATCAAATGGTGACATGAGTATTTACAGACCTGTTACCTTAACATCCCAGGGAAAATAGTGGAGTCACTGGTTAAAGAAGTAATGCAGGACCATCTAGAGAGGAATGCAATTATACTGCAGTCACAGCATGGATATGTTAAAGGGCATTCTTGTCTGACTGTATACTGTGATGCAGTAACAAAGAAACTGGATGCAAAAAATAATTTTGATATCATTTACGGTACTTGGATTTTAAGAATTCTTTAATGTGGCATTAAAGGCAAGTAAATGCTATAGATGAAAGGATGGTTGAGTGGGAGAACATTAGTATTAGTAGAGGCATATGATGCAAGAAAGCAAGCTTACGCAGCATCAGCCAAAAAAAAAACGAAAAAAAAAAAAAAACCACTCCCATTTTAACCCTCCATTCGTTCGAAATACCTGTCTAGCTGAGCCTTAAATTTATTTAGGCTATCAACTTCCACAACAAGGGATGGAAGTCTGTTCCACCAACCAACTATCCGCTGGCTAAAGGCAAATTTCCCCACATCTAACCTACATCTGTCTTTTCTCAATTTTAATTTATGCCCTCTCAGGTGATTATTCTGAGCAAGAGGAAGAATCCCATCAGCATTGAGCATGCTCAAACCATTCAAGGCTTTATACACCTCTATCAGATAACCTCGCTGGTGCCTAATCTCCAGACACTAATTTGCAAAACTTAAGCCTTTCTTCGTAACAGCAACCCATTGTTCCAATCACTAATCTTTTTGCCCTTCACTGTACTCGTTCCAGGTCTACATCCTTCTTGAAATGAGGCCTCACCTGTATACAGTACTGAAGGTGTGGCCTGACCATTGCCTTATACAAGGGAATAATCACCTTCTTATCCCTGCTAGAAAAATTCCTGTATATCATTGACAAGACACCATGAGCTACATTGCAGCCCATCTGCACTGCTCAGAAAACTTCATATCTGCCTGCACAATTATCCCCAGGTCCTTTTTGTTCTCTACCACTGTCAGTGTAGTTCCAGAGAGTTGATACGTTATTCTGGGGTTACTGTTTCCCATAGGTAGTACTTTACATTTGTCAATGTTAAACTTCATTTGCCACCTCTTAGCCCATCTACTTAACCTTTCCAGATCCTGTTGCAGCAGCATAGCATCAGTAGTGTCCTTAACAACCCTGCCAACTTTTGTATTGTCTGCAAACTTGGACATTAAGTTTGATATACCATCATCAATATTATTTATAAATATAAAAAACAATAGTGGACCCAACACTGAACCCCGAGGGACTCCACTAATAACATTAGTCCACGATGAGCAGTGTCCATTGATTACCACTCTCTGTCTTCTCCCCCTCAACCACCCCTTTATCCATAGCAGCAATTTGTCTCCAATGCCACACTGTTCCAATTTGTGCAGCTGTATCAAAAGCCTTTCTAAGATCCAAGTATATAATATCAAAGTTATTCCCTGCATCCAGTTCTTTTGTGACTGCATCATAGCATCCAATCAAATTGGTCAGGCAAGACTTTCCCTTAACAAAATCATGCTGTGTCCGAGCTAAAACTGAAGTCTTGTCTAGATGATCCTGCAGTGCTTCTTTAACAAGTGGCTCCATTAATTTTCCTAGAACAGAAGTTAAACTCACAGGTTTATAATTACTTGTGTCAGCCTTTGATCCTCCTTTGTGAATTGGGATGACATTTGCACATCCCCAGTCTATGGGTACCTCCCCGGAGTCCAAAGAAGCTCTCATAATTATGGCTAAGTGTTTGCTTACTTCCTTTGCTGCCTCCTTTAATATAACTGGATAGATCCCCCCCCGGGGGGGCCTTTCTTGTGTTTATCCTCAACCATTTCTCCTCCACTTTCCTCTCAGTTATTACAAAATCATTTAGCTCACTGCCAGAGTTTACTTCACCTCTGGCATTCCCCTTCCTGAATAACTCTGAAGGCAGAATGCACTGGTCCCAAAGGAACTAGTAGTTGTTGGTGACTCTATTGTCAGGGAAACGGGAAACATGCTTTGTAAAAAGGATAGGTGGAACAGGACCTGGGTATGTCTGCCAGGGGCAAAGGTTGATGACGTTGTAGAGCGGATATAATCTTTTAAGGGCACAAAAGGTGATAAAGTTGTACACGTTGGCACTAATAATATTAATAGTAGGAGACCGGCAGAATTACTTAACAAGTACAGGTCACTGATGAAAAAAAGCTGTGAATTAGGGTTGAATTTGAAAGTGTCTGCAATTCTGCCCAGACACGATAGGAGGGAGTATATGATGAGAGCCCTGTCGATCAATTCGGCCCTGGAAAGATTGTGCAGGGCTCAAGAGGTAGAATTTTTTTCAGCCTGGTCTGTACTTGTTAACAGGAGAGACTGCTTCTATAGGGATGGGATACACTTAAATAGAAAGGGTGCAAGTATGTTTGCTGATGCTATCGAGGCAGTGTTAGGTGGGTTGGAAAACAGCTAGATTGGGGGGATACAAGGAATAATAGATTAACAGTAGCCACTGGCAGAGGAGAAAGTGATTCTTGCACTGCTTCTATTTGAATGAGCAGCAGCCTGGAAAATAAGATGCAGGATATTTCAGAGACTGCTGGGAATCATGGGGGTTCAAGTAAACACATGGGTTGTGTTAGGGTGGCTAAGAGGAAGAGCTGGTGCATGTATACTTGCGTGTACACCAATGCTAGGAGTTTAGTAAATAAATTTGATGAATTTGAGGTATTGCTCAAAACATCAAAGGCAGATATTGTTGGGATTTCAGAGACGTGGTGTCACACAGATATAAGGAATGCAGAATGGGAATTTGGGGAGTACAATGTCTACAGAAAGGATAGCATTAGCATTAGCATTAGTAGAGGCATTTGATGCAAGAAAGCAAGCTTATGCAGCATCAGCCAAAAAAAAAAAAAAAAAACCCACTTCACCCCTCTGTTCGTTCAAAATACCTGTCCAGCTGAGCCTTAAACTTATTTAGGCTATCAACCTCCACTACAAGGGATGGAAGTCTGTTCCGCCAATCAACCATCCGCTGGCTAAAGGCAAATTTCCGCATGTCTCTCCTACATCTGTCTTTCCTCAATTTGAATTTATGCCCTCTCAGGTGATTATTCTGAGCTAGAGGAAGAATCCCATCAGCATTGAGCATGCTCAAACCATTCAAGGCTTTATACACCTCTATCAGATCACCTCGCTGGTGCCTAGTCTCCAGACACTGTAATTTGCAAAACTTAAGCCTTTCTTCGTAAGAGCACCCCTTTGTTCCATTCACTAATCTTGTTACCCTTCTCTGTACTCGTTCCAGCAGCTCTACATCCTTCTTAAAATGAGGCCTCCAGACCTGTATACAGTACTCTAGGTGTGGCCTGACCATTGCCTTATACAAGGGAATAATCACCTCTTTATCCCTGCTGGAAAAATTCCTGTATATCATTGACAATACTCCATGAGCTACTCTTGCTGCCCATCTGCACTGCTCAGAGAACTTCATATCTGCCTGCACAACCACCCCCAAGTCCCTTTCATTCTCTACCACTGTCAGTGTAGTACCACAGAGTTGATACGTTGCTCTGGGGTTGCTGTTTCCCATGTGTAGTACTTTACATTTGTCAATGTTAAACTTCATTTGCCACCTCTCAGCCCATCTGCTCAACCTTTCCAGATCCTGTTGCAGCAGCATAGTGTCAGTAGTGCCCTTGACAACCCTGCCAACCTTTGTATCATCTGCAAACTTGGACATTAAGCTTGATATACCATCATCAATATCATTTATAAATACAGAAAACAATAATGGACCCAACACTGAGCCCTGAGGGACTCCACTAATAACATTAGTCCACGATGAGCAGAGGTGTATTCAACTCTGGCAGTAAGCTAGAGAATCTTGTAATAACTGAGAGTAAAGTGGAGGAGAAATTGTTGAAGATAAACACAAGAAAGGCACCTGGGGTGGATGGGATCTATCCAGTTATATTAAAGGAGGCAGCAAAGGAAGTAAACAAACCCTTAGCCATAATTATGAGAGCTTCCTTGGACTCGGGGGTGGTGCCCATGGACTGGAGATGTGCAAATGTGACCCCAATTCACAAAGGAGGATCAAAGGCTGACACAAGTAATTATAGACCTGTGAGTTTAACTTCTGTTCCCAGAAAATTAATGGAGGCACTGGTTAAAGAAGCAATGCAGGATCATCTACACAAGACTTCAGTTATAGCTCGGACACAGCATGGTTTTGTTAAGGGGAAGTCTTGCCTGACCAATTTGATTGGATACTATGATGCAGTCACAAAAGAACTGGATGCAGGGAATAACTTTGATATTATATACTTGGATCTTAGAAAGGCTTTTGATACTGTTGCACATGAAAGACTGCTGCACAAATTGGAGCAGCATGGCATTGGAGGCAAATTGCAGCTATGGATAAAGGGGTGGTTGAGGGGGAGAAGACAGAGAGTGGTAATCAATGGACACTGCTCATCGTGGACTAATGTTATTAGTGGAGTCCCTCAGGGTTCAGTATTGGGTCCTTTATTGTTTTCTGTATTTATAAATGATACTGATGATGGTATATCAAGCTTAGTGTCCAAGTTTGCAGATGATACGAAGGTTGGCAGGGTTGTCAAGGACACTACTGACACTATGCTGCTGCAACAGGATCTGGAAAGGTTGAGCAGATGGGCTGAGAAGTGGCAAATGAAGTTTAACATTGACAAATGTAAAGTACTACATATGGGAAACAGCAACCCCACAGCAACATATCAACTCTGTGGTACTACACTGACAGTGGTTGAGAATGAAAGGGACTTGGGGGTGGTTGTGCAGGCAGATATGAAGTTCTCTGAGCAGTGCAGATGGGCTGCAAGAGTAGCTCATGGTGTATTGTCAATGATATATAGGAATTTTTCTAGCAGGGATAAGGAGGTGATTATTCCCTTATATAAGGCAATGGTCAGGCCACACCTAGAGTACTGTATACAGGCCTGGAGGCCTCATTTCAAGAAGGATGTAGAGCTGCTGGAACGAGTACAGAGAAGGGCAACGAGACTAGTGAATGGAACAAAGGGGTGCTCTTAAGAAGAAAGGCTTAAGTTTTGCGAATTACAATGTCTGGAGACTAGGCACCAGCGAGGTGATCTGATAGAGGTGTACAAAGCCTTGAATGGGTTGAGCATGCTGAATGCTGATGGGATTCTTCCTCTTGCTCAGAATAATCACCTGAGAGGGCATAAATTCAAAGTGAGGAAAGACAGATGTAGGATAGATGTGCGGAAATTTGCCTTTAGCCAGCGGGTGGTTGGTAGGTGGATCAGACTTCCATCCCTTGTCGTGGAAGTTGATAGCCTAAATAAGTTTAAGGTTCAGCTGGATAGGTATTGCGAACGAACAGAGGGGTGAAGTGGAAGTGGTTATTTTTATTTATTTATTTTACTTTATTTTTTTTGGTTGATGCTGCATAAGCTTGCTTTCTTGCATCAAATGCCTCTACTAATGCTAATGCTAACTCCTCATGTGTGACTGTAGATGCAAAATACTCGTTTAGTTTGTTAGCCACCTGAGCAGGATCATCAACAGTTGAACCATCAATATCCAGTGGACCAATCTGATTCATCTCTTTCCTTCTAGAGTTTACATAGGTAAAGAACTCTTTGTTTTTCTTTGCATCCTTTGCCAAGGATTTCTCATAATCTGCCTTTGCCTGCCTAATCTCCTTTGTGACTTCGTTACAATGGTTACAGACCAGCTTATACCTATCATAGGCTTCCATGTCGCCCATTAATTTATATGTATCCCATGCATTTTTCTTCTCTGCCACATGTCTCATTAGTTCATCTGACATCCATTTAAGCCTAAACCTTGAATAATATTTCTTAGTTGGTATGTAAAGCCTAGTAGCATCTCTCTCTCGCTGAGGGTAGCTCAGGATTTTTTTTTTTTGGCTGGTGCAGCATAAGCCTCAGGCTTCCTTGCACCATGTAGCTAATAATATAATAATAATTATAGTAATAATATACAATACAATACAATACAAATTTATTTATCATGTGAATTTGTTTACAATACAAGAACTCGTTAAGAAAAGTAAATTTCTTGACAACAACTTGCAATTCATCAGTTAAATCAGTTTTTGCATACAAAATTGTTAGCTAACAGAAAAGACAATGAAGTCATTACACATAGTACATTCCACTCTGTAAACAGAGGTAGTGATTGATCCTCATTGAAAATCTATTCTACTGTATCACTGAGTATCAAAATTTTTCTTACTAGGAATTTTAATTTACAGATTGAATAACCTCTCCTGAGCCTGAAATCAATGCTTGCCAACAAGTTATTTAATATGTTCATTGTATGCCTATCTCTAAATCTATTTAGTACCCTAGGGTAAGGCAAAACAACTGCTTTTGGATTCCTTAAGTTGTGTGATACATTCCTTTGAAGATTCAACTCTTCATAAATAGTGTTTAAGATTTTTCAAGAATAAATTTAACTTCAGTTTTAACTTTAATAATAATAATAATAAGTCTGGTTTCTTGTCTCATTTGACCATTGTAATATTATAGTTGATTAATTGATGAACGTCGTGGCGAGATCCAATATTCCTTACATTTCGAGGGTACAGCTCTAAAACGGTATTCGCAGGCCGGCCGCTACTTAGTACACCGGACTGAACCTATTGGTAACTCTCTAGGAAGCTTCCGGATCAGCTAGTGTATAATAATCTTGCTACCTCTACTCTGCCAGATAGTGACCGGAGGGAGTCCGAGTAGTGTGAATGCGGGGAGCATTGTCGAGGCCACGTTATGTCAAGGATCTGGGTATATTCTTACCACATGTACGCCATATCCAAAAATTTCATTACTTCATACAACATGTCCCACCTACTTTTTCTTACTATTGAATACACCATGAATTGTCAAACTAATAGAGCAAGCTTATCTGCGAAATGATCAGAACTTCCCAAGGACTTCCTAATTCATTTCACAAATATACGTGGTCTCAATTCTAATCTCAACGATGTCCATTTCCACTTGCAGTCTGCCAAACCCCATGTACTTTTTCTGACAGAATCTCAGTTATCGGTTGATTCATCTACTGCTCATCTCAGATGCCCAAATTATTCGCTGTATGATTCCTTTTGCCTCAAAGGTGGTACTTGTGCATATGTCCGTTCTGATATTCCCTGTCAGAGACTTGGCAATTTGGAATCTCCTCTCTTTGATCTTCTCTGGCTTAAAATCTCTGTACCTCATTGTGTCAAATTCATCTGTTGTCTCTACCGTTCTCCCAACTCCACCAATCACTTGGAGCTCTTTGACTTCCCCTCTTTGCAACTTGACTTTCTCCAGTCCAACTTTCCTAACAGTGAAGTAATTTTCCTTGGTGATTTTAATGTTCACAACTCCAGCTGGCTTCCGTTTTCTAGTCACACCGACCCAGCAGGTCGAGATGCTGAGGCTTTTGCAATTACTAATGACCTAGCACAGATTGTTCATTTACCTACAAGAATACCGGACAATCCTGATCATACAGCCAATACGCTTGATCTTTTTCTCACAAACAACCCTTCTAAGTACATGATCGAAGTGAGAGGTCCTTTAGGCACTTCAGATTACAACTTGGTGATTGTCTCTTCTCCAATGGAACCTTTATCTCATGGCTATTCCCAACCACGTGTCATTTGGCATTACAAGAATGCAAAATGGGATGACCTGCGAGACTTCTTTTCTTCTTTTCCTTGGTCGGATTACTGTTTCAAAACTTCTGATGTCAACGTTTGCTCAGATCGTGTCAGTGAAATTATTCTTGCAGGAATGGAATCCTTTATCCCACACTCCACTTTAAAATCTCGTCCTTTATCTAAACCTTGGTTTTCCAATAAATGTGCTAAGGCTGTCCAAGAGAAGAACGTTGCATATCGTAAATTTCAGGTGGTAGATGACTTTCATCAACCGGTGAAATACCACCACTTTGCTTATTGGAGGCTTGAAGTGGTGAAACCCATGTTTAGTCTCTAGAGCAAAGTTTCCGGCATCCCCCTCCTCCCATACTTTTCCTTCAACCCATGCACGGTACTAAGTACTATAGGTTTTGATACCTTTCGTGTTTGGGATTTTCATAAAAAAAAAAAAAAAATTGGCTTGTTTCTAATTCTTCAGTTTCATTTTCTGCCTACACCAAAGCTCGCAACAGTTGTAAAGCAGCTATAAACAGTCCAAACTAGAGTTTGAACAGGCTAGGAGTAGAAAACTTGCTTCTTGCCCTAATGGTAGCCGAGCATTCTGGTTTCTTGCCAAACCTATTGGCCGCAACTTTTGCCCATCTTTGCTCCCACCTCTGTCCACACCAGATGGTTCTGTTGCCACTTCAGCCAAGGATAAAGCTGACCTGCTAGCATCCCATTTTTCTTCCAGCTCATGTATTAATGATCTTGGTAAAATACCTCCCACCATTCCCAACATGCTCCATTCAATGCCTCCTGTGGTCTTCCATCAAAAGGATATCAGAAGGATTTTGATGAATCTTGATGCTAAGAAAGTTCCAGGTCCTGATGGTATTTCTTCACTTGTTCTCAAAACCTGTGCTCCTGAACTTAGTCCTATTCTTTGCCGCGTTTTTTCACTTTCTTATTCCAAAGGTGTTTTTCCTTCTGCTTGGAAATTTGCTCATATCCAGCCAGTTCCTAAAAAGGGTGACAAATCCCTCCCATCCAATTATCGTCCCATTGCAATTACTTCTACTCTTTCTAAAGTAATGGAGAAATCAATTAACCGCCAACTCTTAAACTACCTAGAAACCTTCCGTCTGATCAACGATCACCAGTATGGATTCCGTCAGTGTCGATCCACTGGAGATATTCTGGCTTATGTTACCCATTTATGGACTATTCAATGGAAAGGTTCGGTGAAACACAAGTAGTTGCTCTTGACATCTCAAAGGCTTTTGATCGTGTTTGGCATAAAGGTCTTCTAAACAAGCTTCCATATTATGGTTTGCCAACTGTTTTTAGTAATTGGTTATCCAGTTTTCTCTCTGATCGCTCACTGAGGGTGATGGTAGATGGCTCTCTGTCTTCTTACTTCTCCACTAATGCCGGTGTCCCCCAAGGTTCAGTTCTTTCCCCTACTCTTTTCCTCTTGTATATTAATGACCTTCTTCCATTGACTGGAAATCCTATCCATAGTTTTGCCAATGACAGCACATTGCATTCCACTTTCCATTTTCAGAAACCTTGTCCTGCTCAATCAGCTTCAGCTTCTCGAAAATCTGCTACCAATTCCTTAAATGCCGATCTTCAGGTAATTCTCCAGTGGGGCAAAGACAACTTAGTTGATTTCAACCCTTCTAAAACTCAGTCTTGTTTTATATCTCGCAAAAAGGATTCTTCTGCTCCTATGCTTATCTTTAGTGACACTCCGATTTCTAGGCAAAATGATATATCTCTTTTGGGGATTACCCTGACTTCTAATCTCTCTTGGCACAAGCACATTACAAATATTGCTTCCTCTGCATCTAAAAAACTTGGTTTTCTCTTTCGCTCTCGGCGTTACTTTTCTTCCAAACAGCTGCTTACTCTGTATAAATCGCAAATCCGCCCTGCCATGGAATATTGTTCCCACATCTGGGGTGGTACCCCCCAAAACCTCTCTCAGGCTTCTTGATTCCATTCAGAAGAGGGCAGTTAGGTTAATTAATGATTCATCTCTAACAGTCTCTCCACTCGCTTTCTCATAGACGCACTGTT
Organism: Mastigoproctus giganteus; assembly: GCF_048544385.1. Taxonomy (NCBI): domain Eukaryota; kingdom Metazoa; phylum Arthropoda; class Arachnida; order Uropygi; family Thelyphonidae; genus Mastigoproctus; species Mastigoproctus giganteus. The sequence continues at coordinate 10,109,180 of NC_143580.1, forward strand.
TCTGCTGCATGCCTCTTCTACAGATACTTCCATGGGCACTGTTCTTCTGAATTGGCTTCTATAATTCCTGCTCTCTCTTTCAAAACAGTCCGAACACGTGCCGCCACTAGCCAACATCCATTTACTGTCCAACTTCAAACCCAGAGAACCAACTTTTCATCTTCCTCATTTATTCATTCAACTGCCGTTTTCTGGAACAACCTTCCTTCATACGTATTTCCTGAAAATTACAATCTACAGAAGTATAAGTCCAATGTCAACAAATATCTTCTTTCGTCTTCTTAACCCCAAACCCAAGCATGGTACTAAGTACTATAGGTTATAATACCTCTCGTGTTTGGGGTTCACATAAAAAAAATAAAAATTAAATAACCATTTCAATTCTCACTTTCAAAAAAAATTGTTAAAGAATGATTTTTTTAATAAAAGGACAATGTTCATTTCCTGAAAGTTCATATATGAATGGATATTTAAATAAAATCAATAAGAATTTATTTAACAAGACATATAAATATGTATTAATTTGTACATTACAATTTGAAAAATTTTAAAACACTCTCAACACTTAAATAAGTCTCGATGGTGGCTGCTGAGCTCCATAACGTGATGCAATGGCTTCTTTCATTCTTTCGTACCATTCACTAATGGTAGTATCATTCTTCAAATCTTGGAATACTTTGTACCCTTCTATTGCATTTAATACTCCATATGCGCTCTAAAGACGGAGAATAAGATAATTAAACAAAAGTGTAATCGAAATTTATATGCAGAATTGTAAAATAAAATATTCAGTGATCAAATTTATAATTTTGCATAAAAACAATCCTCCGTATTTGGTGGTCACGGGCTCGAACCCTGGTCTAATCAAGAAGCGTATGCTACGCACTGCTGCTCCTGCCCACCTGGCTACGGAGGCACCATAGCATCACAATTAAGTCAGTCGAAAAAAAAACTCTACAAAAATTGTACCATTTTACTTTTGTTATGTCATTGCAAAATTACACTTTGCTATAACGTCAAACTTTTCAGTAAACTGACTGTCAGTATATATTTCAGAATGTGTAAAATATTCATTCATTGTCCATCTGTGTTGTACTTCGAACAGTAAACTACGTATAGTGTAATTTTTGATATCATATACTGTAAAAGATGCATTGCTGGTAAAGTAAACGATGCATTGTTGGTCATGATAACTTAAGTTATCCTCGTCAGCAAGATTTGCGGTAGTACGTTCATTATGAAAAAAGTTGGCATGCACTTTTCTATATATCTTTGAAATCATCACACTACAATAACTTGTTAGCCAATCATTAATGCCAATTTGTTTTGACAGCTTTCTTGGTGGTGTTAACAATTCACCATTGCTCTTCAGTTCTTTCCTCACTCCGTACAATGAAGCTCTTGAGACACCAAATATTTAGCCATTAATTCAATGATTTCACCAACTCGCTTCTCGGGATAGAGTTCTTCAATCCGACATAAACATCATTATAATTTTCTTCAACTGATTACATAGCTGCTGACCTGGCATGTTTTTCTTCAGCAAGAGCAGGAGACAGTAACACCAACTTCTCATCCAAACTAAAACTAACCTTGTTGATTCTTCTTCCTCCAGTCACATAGTTCCCTGAGGAGCTGTTGTGGCCATCAACAAAATCCTCCAACTGCATCGATCATATGCTATACGAGCGGCATCGCAAAATGTCATGCCCAAAAGTTTTGAAGAGGAAAGAAAACTTTCCTCTTCAAAACTTCACACAGCCTTGAAGAGGAAAGGTGACTTAGCAAAGGTCCATTTAGTGCCCCCCATTATTTTTTTTTTAATCTTCAATGAGGTGGTGCATTATCACTCTTCCTCTCTCAATCTCCAGCTAATAATGTCCAATATATTAATGATTTTTGAATTTTCTTAAACACATTTTCATGGTGGTTTTTATAGGGTTAGTCCCAATGAATAAATTTTAAATTATAGCCAGATAAAATGTTAAGTATTTATGCTATGCTGTAACATAGGCAAACAATCAACTGACTGTTAGAACTAAGAACGTTCCAACTGTCAAATAAATACATGTCTATAAGTAGTTGAATACTACCTGATATGGTGCACAACCGTAACTACAATGCAACTCATTAGCAAGGTGATCACTAAGAAAAATCAAATAACTCTTCTTAAAATTACATTTTAACATAAAATCCAGGAGTGCACAGTAACCACATTAAGCACAGACAGTGGCCAGTAGCACCACTGTCTAACCTTGTTGACAGAAACATAAAATGTTGGGTTAATGGTTGTAATGTCAAGAATACTGTGGTCTCCTCAATACACTAGAACCAAGTTACAGTGCCATTGATGGAATCACAGGAAAAAAGAGGGGACTATAGGAAAAAATTATTGCATTATTGTCCAATAATGCAAATACAAATTTTTGCAGGTTAAAAAGGATGAGAGGAGGATAATGTACATTGTATAATTAAGGAATCATTTAAAAAGAACATTACAGATTTAGCTTGTTCAGTGCATATAATTCAAAACTGTGCTCTGCATGCTAATGCACTGAGAGCACAATATCCTCTTCAATATCCTACAGATATTGAAATTTTAGAAAAGTATACTTTTACATTTTCACTATTAGAATAGGATATCTAAAAGAATTTTGTTGGGGAACAGTATAATGATAAACTGAGGTAAAGAGTATAATCATATCATTTTACCAGCATAATTGGACACTTCCTCTGACAAAAAAAAATCTCAGAATGAAGCATAATTTATAAGTACAGGAAACAGCTAGCAATAGTTATCTAGTACACTGGTGTGCAAAATTTAAGGACCAGTCAGGTTTTCACCTGTAGCTTCTCATAGGAGTGGCCTGGATATGGAAAAAGCATACCAAAGGAACCTCATGAGGTACAGAAATTATGAAAGAAAAAACACCGACACAACAACGGAAACAAAACGGTACAGAGGGACCTTATTCAAAAATGGAAACATAGCACTGGCTGCCATGATACAGATGCATCACTACCAAAGATGGAACAAAGGGAAGAGGTGGTCCTCAGTAGGAGACATGGCCATCCCTAATGTCGATGCAGGCTTTGCACCACCTGTCCATACTTAGAACAATGTTGTTGATAAGTTCTTGTGGTAACATCGTCCATTCCTCTGTCAGCACCATCTTCAGCTGGTGAACATTTTCTGGTGGGTGTGGATGTGCTGCTAGGCGTCTCCCCAGAGCAGAGCATTCCATATGTTTTCGATGGGATTTAGATTGGTGGAATGGGCAAGCCAATCCACATGAACAATGTCCTCACTTTCCAAAAGCATATCACAGCTGCAGTGCAATGAGATGTGGTATTATCATCCATAAACTCGAACTTGGGGCCAATGGCACCTTGGAACAGATGCACATGGGGAAGGATTACCTAAGTACAGTAGCATGCACTGGTTACAGTACCGCCTTCCAGTATCTGGAGTTGTGTACGTCAATCCAAGATAACGCCTCCCCCAGACGAAAACAACTCGACCACCATATCGATCCCTTTCAATGATGTTTGTGGGGTGATACCATGTGCCAACCTCTCACCAGATTAGCTGACATCCAGAATCACTGCTGAGACTGAATCTACTCTCATCAGTAAAGAGTACCTTAAGTAAAGATTTTGTGGCTGTAACCTTTAGAAATAGTGCTGGTCCTTAAGTTTTGCATACCAGTGTATTACAGTAACATTAAATTAAATTAAATATTTCACAGCACATTCATGAGACTGTAAAGTGATATTTAATGTTGCTTTACCATCTCATGAATGTGAAGTATTTAATTTTACTATAAGCAAACCTGTTTGCAACCATGTTTTATACTATCATTATAATAAATTACATTATAAAAAAATCTTTTGTATACATGAACTAAAAATAAAACCTTACTAGATCAGCCAAATCTGGATATTTTCCTCCATGGAAATATGAACCATCTAATTTGTGATTCCATGTATTTACCAAGCTGCACAGGGTGTGACGAGGATCATTAGTCCCATTTCTGAAACAGAATTTTTGATGATCAAAGGATCACTTATTTTTCTTATTAATAACAAATAATATTCGCAACAAATAAGTTATTATAAAATCACTTGTTATTCTTTATTTATAAAAAAATAGATAGGCAAATATAAAGAATAGGCAAATATAAAGAATTTATATTCTTCTATCTTTTAAAATGCATTTAAAATAGATAGACGAATAAGCTACACACATTATATACTTGTCCTAATGTACTTCCTTCATCTTATTAAAGCACATGCTTTAGTTTGTCACTGTACATTAGTATTTTTCAAATGGGTAATGATCTCCCACCCTAACCCAGTGGGTCTCAAAAGATATTTTAGGGGGGAGTGCATTTTAATTAAAAACACAAAATACAGCCTCAAAAGAAGGAGGAATTAAGCTTATAACCAGTCGAAAAATGGTTCAGATCTTGTTTTTATTAAAAAAAAGGGTTGCTAGAAAGAGAAGGTTGAGAAAAGCTGATGTATGTAACACTGCTCTGCATTTGAAAAAAATTCATTGATGTTTTCTCAGAAAAGAGAGTGTTTCTGAATCATTTTCTAATGTCAGATTTTTGCCATGAGTATATGCTACGATCTTAGAACTTATAAACTCACAAGAGAAAGTCTGCTGATTATGTGAAACAGAAAATGTGTTTTATGTTTCGCAATCAGCAGACTTTGTCTGTCCCACAATTTCCAAACTTATTTCCAAAGCCAGTACAGTATTACAGAGGGATAAGAAAGTTTTTATTTCTAAATAAGTAAATAAACACTGCTATCTTTTAAGCTTGACAACTGAGTCCTGAGCAGCAACTCAACTCTCAATGTTTTATAGCAGAAAAATTAATAAACCTACATTGTGTCTTTGTATCAGCTTAAACAGGAAAATAATAAATAAAAAAAAAAAAAAAAACATTTTTGTGAGAAAGTAAAATTTCAACACTGTATTTTCATACTGTAATTAATGCTATGATGGCATTGATTACTATGGTCATTAATTACATGACCATATAAGGAAATATTTCACTAAAAGTAAAATGGAGAATGCATTGGTAGCCTGCTCTACTGGCAGTGTGTTTTTTGTCACCTATTTTTTGCCAATTTCTTTACATGACTAACTTTCATTTCTATGTGCAAGAATATATTTTTGTTAAAATATGGGCAGAACTTAGTTGGAGAACAGCAAAAATCTAAGTGCATCAACCCACATGGAGTGTATCTCTAATTTCTTAGAGGACCACAGATTATTCTCAGATGGTTTGTGGTACTTCCTATACTACTTCTTCGGTGACTATAAAGAAAGCAGAACAGGTAAATGTTGATATTTAAATTATACAGAGTTCTTTCTTTAATTAATTTTGACTCTACTTAACAGTTGATGAACAGATAGTTAATAGTAACAGATCCATTTTTAATTAATAGACAAATTTAGTTCTTAATTGTTACTTTTATTTTTCTTTAGTTTTTATTTATTTATCAATAAATAATAAAAACTAAAAATAAAATAACAAAAAATAATAAATACCAACATACTAATTTGTTGGTATGTTGGTATATAATCCAGGAATAGCAGATTGTTGTTTTGTTCAGTTTCAATTTAAAACTTTATACAGAGATGGATGGTATTTAAATAGTTGTGAAAATTTTTTAATTCTTCAATCCCCATGAGATAAAATGGTTAATATATTGTCTACATATTTATTTGAATGTGCTCATGAAAATCGATATGATGGAAGGGGAGTAGGTTACCCATAAAAATTCCAACTCTTTATGTAAATAGGAATTACTAAGACACTTCTCAGAATAATCTATACTTCTTTAAGAAATTAAAGACAGATTACAGAATTCTATAATTCCTGCTCTCTCTACCAAACCAGTCTGAACACGTGCCGCAACCAGTCAACATCCTTTTACTACCCAGCTTCAAACTCAGAGAACCAACTTTTCTTCTTCCTCATTTATTCCTTCAACTTCCATTTTCTTGAACAACCTCCCTTCATAGGTATTTTTTGCCTTTAGCCAGCAAGTAGTTGATTGGTGGAACAGACATCATCTTTTGTTGTGGAAGTTGATAGCCTAAATAAATTTAAGGCTAAGCTGGAGAGGTATTTGGAATGAATGGAGGGATGAAATGGGAGCAGGTTTTTTTTTTTTTTTTTGGGCTGATGCTGCATAAACTTGCTTTCTTACATCGTATGCCTCTACTAATGATAATTTCCTAAAAATTATAATCTACAGAAATTCAAGTCTAATGTCCACAAGTACCTTCCTTCATCTTCTCACCCTTCAATCCATGCCTGGTACTAAGTACTGCATTAGCATTAGCATTAGTAGATGCATTTGATGCAAGAAAGCAAGCTTATGCAGCATCAGCCAAAAAAAAAAAAAAAAAAAAAAACCCACTTCCACTTCACCCCTCTGTTCGTTCAAAATACCTGTCCAGCTGAGCCTTAAACTTATTTAGGCTATCAACCTCCACCACAAGGGATGGAAGTCTGTTCCACCAACCAACCACCCGCTGGCTAAAGGCAAATTTCCGCACGTCTATCCTACATCTGTCTTTCCTCAATTTGAATTTATGCCCTCTCAGGTGATTTTTCTGAGCTAGAGGAAGAATCCCATCAGCATTGAGCATGCTTAAACCATTCAAGGCTTTATACACCTCTATCAGATCACCTCGCTGGTGCCTAGTCTCCAGACACTGTAATTTGCAAAACTTAAGCCTTTCTCCGTAAGAGCAACCCTTTGTTCCATTCACTAATCTTGTTGCCCTTCTCTGTACTCGTTCCAGCAGCTCTACATCCTTCTTGAAATGAGGCCTCCAGACCTGTATACAGTACTCTAGGTGTGGCCTGACCATTGCCTTATACAATGGAATAATCACCTCCTTATCCCTGCTGGAAAAATTCCTGTATATCATTGACAATACTCCATGAGCTACTCTTGCAGCCCGTCTGCACTGCTCAGAGAACTTCATATCTGCCTGCACAACCACCCCCAAGTCCCTTTCATTCTCTACCACTGTCAGTGTAGTACCACAGAGTTGATACGTTGCTCTGGGGTTGCTGTTTCCCATGTGTAGTACTTTACATTTGTCAATGTTAAACTTCATTTGCCACCTCTCAGCCCATCTGCTCAACCTTTCCAGATCCTGTTGCAGCAGCATAGTGTCAGTAGTGTCCTTGACAACCCTGCCAACCTTTGTATCGTCTGCAAACTTGGACATTAAGCCCGATATACCATCATCAATATCATTTATAAATACAGAAAACAATAATGGACCCAACACTGAGCCCTGAGGGACTCCACTAATAACATCAGTCCACGATGAGCAGTGTCCATTGATTACCACTCTCTGTCTTCTCCCCCTCAACCACCCCTTAAATATGTTCTAATACCTCTGGTTCTTGGGATTTTCATTTAACAAAATTCTATGCAGTTTGAAGTGTTTAGATTTTCATTATTCTCCATTTTGATTTATATATGTACCATGCCTATAATGAAAAGAACAGCTTAGAATTTAGCCACCACAGAACAAATTATAATCAACAGCATCTAATTTATTTTTTTTATTTGAACACTATAAAAGAGATTTTGCCACTAATCACTTGGTGCAGGTTTCTCATTTCCAAATTTGTACCAACAACCAAAGAATAAATAGGTATAATAAAATAATATATTTAATAACATCAATAAATAATAAGTTAATCACACAGATAAATTGGAAAAAAATAGACATCCGGTGCTGATAACTGGGTAAGCAACTGCACAGTCTCTGTTTACTGTACATACAATACTCAGATCTTGAAAAAGAATTTGAGAATTCATGCTTGTTTAGATTTATTCTTCAAACACCATCAATCGCAAGGTCCTAAAGTTGCCAGTTTTCATACATTCTACCCATATTAAACATAGGAAATTTTTACTGTAATAATGAGTGAGTCAAGCATAACTAGGTGAAATTTTTTGCTCTAATGGGTGCTTCAAGCTGCAATGATAATGTAAATTTTTAATGCATGTTATTTTAAAATACCTACTAATTTAAGCCTCTACAATTCAGACTACCTTTAATTTGTTATGTATTCCTTATGTAATCTTTCCTAAACATGAATTTTATGTCACAAATACAAACCTTTTTTCAGAATGGATTCATAATCACTTTGCAAAAGAAGTAACGTAATCCAAAGGTAAAAATTAAACGCAAATATAAACATTAAGGTACGTAAATAGTTATTGTTAGATAATACAACTGCGTATCCTTCTGCCAAAAATCTTATCAAATGATGATGCCAACTTCATCATTTGAAAAAATTTTGAACATTTATTTCAAAAATTTATTTTAAAGGAAACCAACTGAATGGTGTTTTTTTTTTAATTTTTTTATGATGATTCTGTAAATGAATAGAATGCAAAAGGAGAATAACATATACTTGCCAATAATTAAAAATTATAATATATAAAGTGTTATTTGCAATTCAGTGACATAGCCAGGATTTTTTTTGTCAGCAGGTACATTCACAAAACAAATTTACAATATCAAAGATGAAGATCATCGAAATTGGCTGAAAGACGCTAGCAAAAGTGATGCTGCATATTTAATGATGACTTAACAGACTTTGTGCAGAATGAAAATAGGGTGCTACATAAGCAATCAGTCTATATATGACATGCCAATGCTGCCAAACATCTCTCAGTTGATGTCCGAGATGTGAACTGCAAATAGAAGTGACCTGGATCTAAAACCATCACAAAATGACCCAGAAAACCTCCAAAGATTATGGAACATGATAGGGAAACCCTGTAAAGAATCAACTGCTTGGAATGCCAGTTGGCATTGTTGCAGCAAAAACACAGACCCTCAGTAAGATTATTGGGACATATGTCAGCACCAGTACAGTGTGCAGGATGCAGCATGATATGGATTACCATGGTTGTGCAGCTATCCACAAGCCACTAATCATTAGCATTAGCATAGGCATTTGATGCAAGAAAGCAAGCTTATGCAGCATCAGCCAAAAAAAAAAAAAAAACCCACTTCCACTTCACCCCTCTGTTCGTTCAAAATACCTGTCCAGCTGAGCCTTAAACTTATTTAGGCTATCAACCTCTACCACAAGGGATGGAAGTCTGTTCCACCAACCAACCACCCGCTGGCTAAAGGCAAATTTCCGCACGTCTATCCTACATCTGTCTTTCCTCAATTTGAATTTATGCCCTCTCAGGTGATTTTTCAGAGCTAGAGGAAGAATCCCATCAGCATTGAGCATGTTAAACCATTCAAGGCTTTATACACCTCTATCAGATCACCTCGCTGGTGCCTAGTCTCCAGACACTGTAATTTGCAAAACTTAAGCCTTTCTTCGTAAGAGCACCCTTTTGTTCCATTCACTAATCTTGTTGCCCTTCTCTGTACTCGTTCCAGCAGCTCTACATCCTTCTTGAAATGAGGCCTCCAGACCTGTATACAGTACTCTAGGTGTGGCCTGACCATTGCCTTATACAATGGAATAATCACCTCCTTATCCCTGCTGGAAAAATTCCTGTATATCATTGACAATACTCCATGAGCTACTCTTGCAGCCCATCTGCACTGCTCAGAGAACTTCATATCTGCCTGCACAACCACCCCCAAGTCCCTTTCATTCTCTACCACTGTCAGTGTAGTACCACAGAGTTGATACGTTGCTCTGGGGTTGCTGTTTCCCATGTGTAGTACTTTACATTTGTCAATGTTAAACTTCATTTGCCACCTCTCAGCCCATCTGCTCAACCTTTCCAGATCCTGTTGCAGCAGCATAGTGTCAGTAGTGTCCTTGACAACCCTGCCAACCTTTGTATCATCTGCAAACTTGGACATTAAGCTTGATATACCATCATCAATATCATTTATAAATACAGAAAACAATAATGGACCCAACACTGAGCCCTGAGGGACTCCACTAATAACATTAGTCCACGATGAGCAGTGTCCATTGATTACCACTCTCTGTCTTCTCCCCCTCAACCACCCCTTTATCCATAGCAACAATTTGCCTCCAATGTCACACTGCTCCAATTTGTGTAGCAGTCTTCCATGTGCAACAGTATCAAAAGCCTTTCTAAGATCCAAGTATATAATATCAAAGTTATTCCCGGCATCCAGTTCTTTTGTGACTGCATCATAGTATCCAATCAAGTTGGTCAGGCAAGACTTCCCCTTAACAAAACCATGCTGTGTCTGAGCTATAACTGAAGTCTTGTCTAAATGATCCTGCAGTGCTTCTTTAACCAGTGCCTCCATTAATTTTCCTGGAACAGAAGTTAAGCTCACAGGTCTATAATTACTTGTGTCAGCCTTTGATCCTCCTTTGTGAATTGGGGTCACATTTGCACATTTCCAGTCTATGGGTACCTCCCCTGAGTCCAAGGAAGCTCTCATAATTATGGCTAAGGGTTTGCTTACTTCCTTTGATGCCTGCTTTAATGTAGGCAACATCTAAAGGAATGTGAATCGCATAGGAACCCATAACCGGAAACGTCACCGTAAGTCGGTACACGGCGCTCTTCATCAGTTTGGGAGAGGAAAAATTTCTGGTTTACTCATTCAAGCAGTAGTCGCCGCACGAAGAGCATGGATCGATACACGAACTGTGAGCTGGCACACATGCACCCAGTGTATGGATTAGCAGAGGGCCCACACGGTGTGCGCCCCCGTGCGACACAACATCGCTTCGCAATAAATGCGTGGGCAGGTATGGTCGGTGACTGCTTAGTCAGCCCATACCTGTTACCATCCCGCATGAACTCCGCTAAATATCGTATCTTTCTTGAACAAGTTCTACCAAGGTTACTTGACGATGTTCCAGCAAATGTGAGACGCAACATTTTGTGTCAACATGACAGGCCGCCTGCCCATTATGGAAGGTGTGTTCGTGACCATTTGAACAGACGTTTGGGCATCGATGGATTGGCTGTGGTGGACCCGTTGCCTGGCCCCCACGCTCACCTGATTTATTGAGCCTTGATTTCTTTCTGTGGGGGGGACCCTCAAATCTATCGTGTATGAATCGCCTGTGGAGACAGAAATGGATCTCGTGGCGAGACTCGTCTGCACTACTGCTACTGTCAAAGAAACTCCAGGTGTGTTCGACCATGTCCGCCAATCCATGCTGCGTCGGTGTCACGTGTCGCGTCTCATTCGAGATGGAAATGCATCCATTTCATACTCCATTGTTAATATTATGTCAAATAAATGTTTGCCACTAATTACTGTCTTTCATTTCTGCTTCTTGTGTCTTTGCTACTACTTTCCCGTGACGTTTCAAGTTATGGGTTCCTATGCGATTCACATTCCTATAGATGTTACCTACCTCCTCTAAACGTTTCTACCAATATTTTTGAGACGCCCTGTATAAAGTGTATAAATACAATTTTTTTTGTCTGTATCTCATTTCATTCATATATATATATATATATATATATATATATATATATATATATGTGTAAAATGCCCACATTTTTCTTATTAATTTACAGATATTTCCCATGAATTTCCCCCTTTGCTGTGCCCCTTCTTGCTAAAGAGTTATTTTGGCTGTTTCAGCAGAAAATATAAATACTAGTCTAGCATGACTAACCACTATCAGTTTCCTGACAAATATAGGATGGTTAAAATTCGCTAGTGAGACTCTTATCCGACCCAGTTGCTTCCACAGTTACAAATTCCCCTTGCCATTATTTTTCTTAGCTCAAGATAACGGTCGCTACACGCAGAAGTAAGTTCACAAGTCCAGGAAAATATGAACTTTCGCTCTCTGACAAACACTGTTCAGCTGTCCGTTGTCAACCACGTGAGTAAAGTGTCCCACCCTTGACCAAGCTCTGAGGAGGAGGAGGTGAAAGTTCATGCGATAAGGAAGGATATACCCGGTGGACGACAGAGCGGGAGAGACAACAGGGTTTTTGTGGTGGTTTTTGGTAGGAGCAGTCGGTTAGTTAGTCTGTATGAGAGAGAGTGAGAAAATACAGTAAGTTTTTGGAAACGGGAATTACGTTACAGAATGACTGTACAGAGAGAAGCTTGAAGAACAGCGCAAGAAGATACAGAATGAGCGAGCGAAGATAGCAGAACCCGAAGGAAGACTGCGAAAGCACAGAATCCCCTCGCCGAGTTCCGCCCCCCGTAGAATGAGTCATCCTTATGTAGGTAAGTTATCCCTACAGCTATACATAAACCTTACTCCTCAGTAATATAATTAATTATGTTAGCATTGATAAATTGTAGAATGCCCTAATACTGCTATCTTAAATAGCGCATCACGTAGATTGTCAGTTTCACAAATTAACAATAGGTAAATGATGTATCTTAAGCATGCTATCCTAAATAGTGTGGTATTTTTAGTATTGACACCCATCACGTTTGTATAACTATTATGTCACATGCCAGTTCTTGCCTGAGATGAAGTATCCACACGAAGAACACCTATGTGAAGAGCCCATTAATTTCCAAAGTATCAATAATGCTAGGAGCTTTTAAATACTTCCATAAAATCAGTTTATACTATTGTAACCAAATGATTTAGGATTTGCTTGTCATTACCACTAAGGCGGTAGTTATTATATATGTATTAGTTCTATAGTAGATTGTATTAAACTATGTTTTGTTTAAAAATATGCCTCAGACCTATCCTCTATTCACACGACGAGCAGTAGATATTCAGGATTAGATTAGATTCAGGATTTGAATAGAACTGTTACAGCGGGTACTCGAATTTCTACCTATAATTGGAAAGAGTTTGAGTATTATCACAACGCCCTGGTCGAAGCTGCAGTTCCTATTCCCTTCCGTTGAATAGGGTTACCGAGGGCCTAGACCATTGTCTTAATATAAAAAACCCACTAGACAGTCACATGAGTATACTGGGGTTATGACAGAACAAGTGACTAAGGAAGGAAAACGTCCCGCCATACAGATGTGTCGTCCAAAGAAGTCCGAATGAAAATAGAAAATAATAATAAGTAAGAAGTAATAAACCTCCCTGTATAACATATGTAAATGAGTAATATGGAAAGAAGGCATGATGGTATAAAATAAGAAATAGAGTATGTTATAGAAAAAGCTATCTTAGTAGTGCACATTGAACCTGAGCAAAGCTTATTTATATATTTAAATGAGTAATAGGGAAACAAAGATAATAAATTGTAACAAGCTGTAACTAATTGTTATGGGCCACTGCAGTTGCTAGAGAAATTATGCGTTACGACCATAATGTATATAAAATATTTAGTGTAATGTTGAAGATAATAATACAGAAGGTAATTCAAGCAGGCAATACCAAGCTGGATTTAAAGAAACGCAAGGGATATAAAAAAAATTATATATATATATATATATATACACACGTAAAACTTATCGTTCTCTACCCACAATTTAGATGACTTCAACTAAGTCAACCACCCAGACTCAAGGCAAAGAACGACAAGGAGTTCTGTTTCTGTAATGATCAACATCTGCTAAGATATATAAAATATAAAAAATCCAGAGATTAAGTAATTTGAATCTAAGCCAATTAAAGGTAGTTCAAAATTTTTGAATCAAAAGGAAGATATTATAAATGTAAGCATATATTGAATATCGTTGACCCGACAGAGAACATAATTTAATTTAATAATTAAAATAAGAATAAATGTAAAGTATAAGGCATATCTACCGTACCCAAGACGTAATGTCTTATGCATTAGCCCATAAGTATTAATTACAGCTTGTTGCAATTTATTAACTTTCTTTCCATATTACTCATATATATATATATGATAATTCAAAATAAAATTTAAAAAAAAAGCCAGTAGTATGGCTAAAACAGTAGAGCGAAAATTTACATAAAATAATGTAAAATAAAATAACAAGGAAGGGGAAGTAAAGATATAGAGATAAACAGTAGCCGAAAGTCCCCTATATAATTTAGCACTTTAAATCCAATTAATAAAACCGATATAAAATTTAAAATAATGCCAATTGTATTATAATCTAGCGATACCCCCCCTCGAAGGTACCAGTTCCGAAAAATGTGAAATATCACCAAAAAGGGGTTAAAGGAACTACTAAGAGGGAAAAAAATATATATCAAAATAATAGACTGACCATTATGCCCCATATCGATAGAGGACCACGAGGCCAATAAAAGTCATGGAATCGCTATACAAATCGTCGCAAAGCGAAAAGATCGAAGAACCAAACCACCCATTCCTCCTCCGATCGATCTACAAATGCAGCGGATTTGCACGCCGGTGGTCTTTATGCAGCGAGAAATAAATTATAGAACAGACACCACTCCACAGCAGAGCCACACCACTGACTAAGGTAAGCTTAGTCAGCTTATATAAAAGAAAAGATGGCGGCACAGGCACTGCTTATTTAGCATATCAACCCACTACTGCCACTGAGATATATTTAAATAATGGCTTAAAATTAAGATGTAACAATAAGAAAAAATAATGTATTTTAGTTTTATTTTGAATAATCGGATATATCTGGGCTTCCTGTGGAGGATGTGCATTATGCTGCCTCTAATGATAGCTTAATATTTATTTTATTTTATTTTTTTCTCATTACATCTTAATTTTTCCTTATTTTTTCTAGATTTTTTTATTTCTCCTTAATTTTTCCTTATTTCTCCTTAATTTTTTCTAATTTTTCCTTATTTTTACTTAATTTTTCCTTATTTTTTCTTAATTTTTCGTTTTTTCTTAATTTTCCTTATTTTTCTTAATTTTTCTTTATTTTTTCTTAATTTTTCCTTATTTTCCCTTATTTTTTCTTATTTTTTCTTAATTTTTTCTTAACTTATCTTAATTTTTCCATTTTTTTCTTAATTTTTCGTTTTTTCTTAATTTTCCTTATTTTTCTTAATTTTTCTTTATTTTTTCTTAATTTTTCCTTATTTTCCCTTATTTTTTCTTATTTTTTCTTAACTTATCTTAATTTTTCCATTTTTTTCTTAATTTTTCGTTTTTTCTTAATTTTCCTTATTTTTCTTAATTTTTCTTAATTTTTCCTTATTTTCCCTTATTTTTTCTTATTTTTTCTTAATTTTTTCTTAACTTATCTTAATTTTTCCATTTTTTTCTTAATTTTTCGTTTTTTCTTAATTTTCCTTAATTTTTCATTTTTTCTTAATTTTTTCTTAGTTTTTCCTAATTTTTTTCTTAATTTTTCCTAATTTTTTCTTAATTTTTCCTAATTTTTCCTTATTTTTCTTTATTTCTCCTTAATTTTTCCTTATTTTTCTTAATTTTTCCTTAATTTTTCTTAATTTTTTCTTAACTTATCTTAATTTTTCCTTATTTTTCTTAATTTTTCATTTTTTCTTAATTTTTCCTAATTTTTTCTTAGTTTTTCCTAATTTTTTCTTAGTTTTTCCTAATTATTTTCTTAATTTTTCCTTATTTTTCCTTTATTTCTCCTTAATTTTTCTTAAATTTTCCTAATTTTTTCTTAATTTTTCATTATTTGTACTTCTTTTTCCTTAATTTTTCTTAATTTTTCCTAATTTTCTCCTTAATTTTTCTTAAAATTTCCTAATTTTTTCTTAACTTTTCCTTATTTGTACTTATTTTTCCTTAATTTTCCTTTATTTTTCTTATTTTTCCTTATTTTTTCTTAATTTTTTCTTATTTTTCCTTAATTTTTTCTTAATTTTTCCCTATTTTTTCTTAATTTTTCCTTATTTTTCCTGATTTTTCTTAATTTTTCCTTATTTTCTTCTTAATTTTTTAAGGAAAAAAAAATTTTCCCTATTTTTTCCTAATTTTCCTTATTTTTCTTTATTTCTCCTTAATTTTTCCTTATTTTCTTCTTAATTTTTTAAGGAAAAAAAAAATTTTCCCTATTTTTCTTTATTTCTCCTTAATTTTTCCTTATTTTTCTTAATTTTTTCTTAACTTATCTTAATTTTTCCTTATTTTTCTTAATTTTTCATTTTTTCTTAATTTTTCCTAATTTTTTCTTAGTTTTTCCTAATTTTTTTCTTAATTTTTCCTTATTTTTCCTTTATTTCTCCTTAATTTTTCTTAAATTTTCCTAATTTTTTCTTAATTTTTCATTATTTGTACTTCTTTTTCCTTAATTTTTCTTAATTTTTCATTTTTTCTTAATGTTTCCTAATTTTTTCTTAATTTTTCCTAATTTTCACCTTAATTTTTCTTAAAATTTCCTAATTTTTTCTTAACTTTTCCTTATTTGTACTTATTTTTCCTTTATTTTTCTTATTTTTCCTTATTTTTTCTTAATTTTTCTTTATTTTTTCTTATTTTTCCTTATTTCTCCTTAATTTTTTCTTAATTTTTCCCTATTTTTTCTTAATTTTTCCTGATTTTTCTTAATTTTTCCTTATTTTCTTCTTAATTTTTTAAGGAAAAAAAAATTTTCCCTATTTTTTCCTTATTTTTTCTTAATTTTTTCCTAATTTTCCTTATTTTTTCTTAATTAAAACAAATTTTTTATTTAAAAATTTTTCATTATAAATAGTGATATATAATTGTCATATTTCAATAAAAAATACTAAAATGCAATCTAAAATCGATTTGAATGTAAGCAAAGATTTGTGTTACCATTCCTCATTTCTGCTTCAGTTCTTTACTATAAAAGATAGCGGTGTGTGATCCGAGTTGAAAATAGGTCGTGCCTTCCTGACTGAAACTGGTTTTGAGGCGAATATCAGATCAAGGTATGCGTTGTTTCGCGTGTTTATTTTGCAACATTGCTGCAGACCCAATCTGCTCATTGTTTCGAATAATTCTTTTGTAACGGGATCGGGCGACTGGTCCCCCAGCTGAGCACTTTTAACATTAAAATCCCCGGCCACAATTGCAATGTCTGACAACTTGATAAGGCTTCGAATACTCTCGAGAGCCCTCTTTAATGTTTTAATATGTTTAAGAAAAACAGGAGGGGGCAGATACACCACCATAATCACCACTCGCTTGTTACCCAGTTGGAAAGATCTCAAAATTGCTTCCAAATTGGGAAATTTCCTAGTGTCGTTGGACACAATGTTGTTATTATGGATAATCGCTACACCACCCCTACGATGAATGTTCCTATCCCTCCTGTGTATTGTGTATTGCTCATTCACAATTTCAGTATTAATAATTTTTTTACGAAACCAGGTCTCAGTGAGAAGATATAGATCGAATTCCTTTTTATTTAAGCTCACTTTGAGCATCTTCCGTTTCTTTTCAGTAATTCCGTAGCAATTGTGGTAATAAATGTTGGAAATGTGGCTGCTACAGGTCGAAGTTTCTTGGAATTTTACAGCGTCACTCATTACAGTTCTATCCTTTATTTACATCTTTTAACTAATTTTACCTAAGTAATAAATTATCTCCCTACCTATTAACGAAATGAGATAGAAGCAAACTTCCTGGCCAGGTGGGGAGGAGCAGCACACGCTTCTTGATTAGACGAGGGTTCAAGCCCGTCACCACCAAATACTGAGGATGCCGGAATGATCCCCGGAGCAATATTTTTCTGTAGCCTCTCTTCCCCCTTCTCATAACATATTCGCATCATTCTAGTCTTATGGCCGTGCTGCCCTGTTTTGCCTTCTTGGTTTCGAGCGTGTGCCGGCGAGGCGAGGTTTAGGCTTAGCTGCTGAGTCGAAAGGAAAAATTACCTTTAGTTCTCATTTCGCTCGCTAGATGGCGCCAGTTATTTCGATAAAGAATAACATAAACTTTAATTTTATTTTTGCAAGGACCAAACTAATGTCGTTGTTACCGGCAGCTTCGTACGTATCCCCACAGCTACTCTTCCAGTTGCTAGAACAACTCGAAATGTTCTTGTTATAGTTAAAAGTGTGTGTGAGTGTGACGTTGCAAGATTGTATTTTGATTTACAGTTTGTTCGGATTGCAGGAAGATATGAACCGGTGTGCTGATTGGTTGTGGGGGTATAAACCGAGTACGGCTCTATGAGTTTGCCGGTGATTTCTGCTCGGCTGTAGAAATCGTCTGTTTTTGCCGCGTTGGTTTTCAAGCTAGCGTCGGAGGGTGCGCAATGAATTGTGGGTTCGCGCGCACGCACACACACAAAAAAAATTGAAAATCGAACAGCAGACATACTGCCTTCTTCCCCAAGATCTGAAACAAAGGATTTGGCGGGAAAAACGTGGACGCTGTAGACTTCGACTAACCTACGGGTAGCTGGGGTCACATCAGTTCGCGCACGCAGATTGCCATGACAACAGAGACATAGGAAGACCCGGTATTGTGGCGCCATCTATCGACCTATTCTGAAAGTTGAAAATCTGAAATTAGGGATTTTATTTAATGTGTTTTGATGCTTAAATATATTTTTACCCATTGCTATTTATGTTTGTATGTTGGCTCCATCATCTAGTATCTAAGAAAAAATGACAGACAATATTTTTACAAAGAGATATGTTTTTATTGATAAGTTTTTACAGAGCTAGTTACAAATCACAAAAAAAAAAAAAATAACACAAACACTTGCCTAGGTACATTGCCTTTATCAGAACGGATACTTGCCTTTATCAGAACGGTTTCTTCTCAACCGTGAAAATAACTAAACTTCCTATGCTCCAGGGTTCATTTGATATGTACCAGATTAAGATTGCTTTTCTGATTTGTGCCATGCATTCAAACCATTCCTATTTTTCTTAGGAATAAGAAAAACAGAGAGAGAGAGAGAGACAGAGAAAAGTTTTTTCTTCCAAGGCTTGATAATATTTGTATCCCAATGTTTAGAGATGCTTTGTCTTTGAAAAACTTGACCACACAGAGAAAGTTTCAAATGCGGCTGAAAAGCTGTTTTCCTTTTCTTAGGAATGAAACACTACATACAGAGAGCTTATTTTATTTATTTCCATTTACTGTATACATTATTTTTTTAAAATTCATATCGATCCTTTTCCTAACAATATTCAAAATATCGCTTCTAAGTTTAATGGAAAAATATGCTTTTATTCTGAAATCCAAAAAAAAAAAAAAATGGTTTAAACTATCAAGGAAAGTTAAGAGTTTAAGTTGGCGCCATCTAGGGAGTGTTTCTGCAAGTCCATTATTTATTTTTTTTATTAACTGACTACTATTCTTAGCAAGACAAGCATGCGATTTTGTGTTTTCTTAAGTTCATAACATTCCTTAGAAAGACAAAAAGATTTTGTCTTTCTAAGGAAGACAAAAAACTTTCAAAATACAATGCTTTCAAAACAGTAAAGATTTTTTTTTTTCTAACACTCATTGCTTTCAAAAATGCATTTCAAGTCAAGTAACAAGTTCGATGACATGCCATTTTAAAGTTAAAGACTGGCTCCATCTAGTGTGTGTTTCTGCAAGTTGAATTATTATTATTTTTGCAATCTGTTTAATCTCAAAATTAAAGTTGATTTATTATTATTATTTTTTATTAACTGGATACTATTCTTAGCAAGACAAGCATACGATTTTGTTTTTTATTAAGTTCATAACATTCCTTAGAAAGACAAATTAGGATCACTGCAACCAAATATCTTTTTTTAACTCCAACACAATTCTCTCAAAACAGTAAAGATTTTTTTTTTTTTTTCTAGCACTCACTGCTTTTCAAAAACTACATTTCAGCTTTTAAAATTGCATTTCAAAGCGCCAGCCATTCAAACCACACACTTTAATTACACACTTACAACGTATAGGATGTACAAGAGCGAACTTCGAACACAGAAACCAAAAAGACAAACCACAGGCCTTCTGTTTCGCAGAAGGTTGTGAATGTTCGGTTGGTTATGCCAACAGTGCCACTGTCACTTACTGCATACGGATTCCAAAATTCGATGATATCTTCAAGCTTCAAGTCCATGTCGTTATTAGCAGCCGGAAACTGAACATAGTTTTCAATGAAGTATGAGGATTGATCTGAAAAGGATCTAGAAGTAGTAGTCGATGACAGATCGCCATAGTAATCAGTGCTTGAAGCTTCAGATGTTGAGCATTTAACACTTGTAAAATTTAAATCGAGATCACTATTAAATTCATCGTCAAAGTCCTCTGTAGGTAAAACGTTTTCAACTTGAGAGGAACCGAGAGAGTTGTTCAAGGCAAAACTTTCACCAACAGATGTACAAGACATGTGATGATATGCCATTTTAAAGTTTAAATTGAAATTTAAGCATTGCGGTGTTTTGTGTGCGTATTTATAACCGCTCACAGTCAACACGTAGTAGAGCCAAAGTACAGATACACAATGTCGCAATAAAGCAAAGACTTGAACTAAGATAATTTCTACAACCTATAGAATGTACATGAGTGAACTTCGAACACTGGAACCCCATAGCCAACCGAGCATCAACAGCCGAAATAAGAACTTTCGTTTTGTGTGTGTATTTACAGCCGCTCAAGAGTGAACTTCGAATGATGAAACCACAACAGTAGTAGTGGGGTCACTTTGAACAAAACTGACAAGGGTGTGTGTGTGTGTGTGTATACTGTGTCGGGGTGGTACCTAGGCATGTGCCCATCTCCACCTAAAACATTTTAACAGAAAAACTGTAAAGTGGGCCTGAATTATAGCTAAGAAATAGAATATTCAAAAGAAGAAAATTTTGAGATGGATTCATTTTGAACAATGATCTAAAACTAATAACTGAATTTTGTATAGGAAAGGTTAAAATTGTATTAAAGAAGTGTTTGTGTGTATAGTGTGTTGTTAATGTCAGGTCACTTTGCCATCAGGAAGCAGCTGTCATCCACAGCTGCTAAGTGATGCCCGTCCCCGGCACGTGGAGCCGGACCTGCTCTACTATTATGATCTTTAGTGCCAAAGCACAATCCTGCACCTGACAGAAAAAGTGCAATACTGTCGGGTGCCAACATTCCTGGTCTCAGGTTGCCCAAACCCAAGAGCCAAGAAGGAAAAAAAAAAAAAAAAAAAAACCACCGTAGTGGTACATGTTGAGGAACCACAGATCAGACATATAGCTTCCTGATCTGAAGCTCCCAACCCAGATGCATTTATGCATTATTCAAATATGCTGCCAGCTCAACCTCCGACAAATTTCTTATGATCGTCCTTCTGGTGAACACAGCAGATGCGAACCTCTGCAAGGCCTGAAAACTGGAAGCGTCATTCAAAAGCACCTGCATATTATCCTCAGTGATGTTAGTAAGTTCATTGAAAAGTCGGCTCCGCACAGATCCATACAAAGGACAAAGAAATAAAACATGTGTCCAAGATTCCGCCTCGCCGCAGGAACACCACGGATCAGGCTCCAATCCTCGAGAATGTAGTTTTTCACGAAAGGACCCGTGTCCTGTCAATATATAGTTGGTATACATCGAAGGATGAAACCATGACGACACTGTTTTTGACATTGCAAAATCTGCTGATGGGATTAACTTCCTCGTTACCTGTCCTACCTCAGAAGAGCCCCACCGATTCCTCCAAACTTCAACTAATGAACTCCAGATTCTAAGTTTTTCTTCTTTGACGTTGTTAGTAAGGTCAACGGAAATGTCCAAACACTCAGTCGAAATTCCCCTCCTCAGTGCGTACAGCATTCCCCGATACATAATATATAAATCCAATGGAATGGTTCCTGCAATGACCTGCAACGCCGCTGTTGACACAGTTCTTGGAGCATGTAAAAAAGCCAATAACATTGATCTCTGCAGTGACATGAGTTTGCTTCTGATTTGGACCTTATTTACTGCACCCATCCACACTCCTGCCGCGTAAGCCACTATTGGCAGAAAGACAAAGTAATATAATATCATAGTTCTTTTGTTAAGCCCCCATTCCTTCCTAGAAATCCAAATCACTGCAGAGGTGAATTTCTTGATTTTTTCATTTAGGTGCGACACATGCAAATGAAAACCCATCCTGTCATCCAAAATCACTCCTAGATATTTTGTATTAGAAACTAGAGGAATTTGTTTTCCCTTTAATAGCACTCTGGGCGGACGGTTGTAGTCAAAGTGATTTTTGAACACCATAAAGTTGGTTTTTTTGGGTGAAATTTTCAACTTGTTTAAGGTGGCCCACGCGGACAAGTCATCCAAAATGTTCTGTATTTTTTGCTCCAGTATTGTTCTGGACCTTCCAGAAACTCCCACAACTAAGTCGTCCGCATACGCCACCTGTAGACCTCCAGAAGCTTGAGATCCATTCAGCCACTGATCCAGAACAGCGTTCCAAAATATTGGTCCCAACACCGACCCCTGTGGGCATCCTCGATTAATACATTTGTGATACATCAAATGCCTCGCACAAACCTTCACCATTCTATCACTAAAATATGAACGAACCACTCCATATATATTTCTGTCGCATCCAGACAATCTCAGGGATCTCAACACGCTCTCCCACCACACGGAGTCAAAAGCACCCTCAAAGTCTACAAACACTGCTAAAACATACTTTTCAGGAGAGGATTTTATATAATTGATCAAAGTCAAAATGGCATCTTCAGTTGAGTGACCCTTCTTAAACCCGAACTGATCGTCTGAGAAATCAGAGGAAACCTATGCTACATTTTCCAAAGTTGCCCAACACCTCTTCAGAAGGCATAGGACTCTCCCACTACCGCAACACCTACCAGATTTAGGACGTACCTGATTTAGTCCTTTCACCAATTTTCTTGGATGGCACCTGTTCCGGGACCTGTGAAATCACGGGACAAAAGCTATGACCTTCAGCTCTGCTGCCAACGCCACCTGGCGGTCTGAATAGGGTGCTCTTACCCGATTCACTTTAACTCCCTATCCCTCTAGGGGGGGGGGATGGTTCCCTGTCTCCTCACTCACCACCCCTTCTTGTATATTAAGATGAATTTTGTTAAAGCTAATAGTACCACAAATATTGCCTAAATATGGATGATAGTAATTATCGGAAATAGTATTTGAACAGTTCTACAGCCATAAATAAATCTCATGATGAATTTTATTTTTAATTCTGTGTTTTTAACCCAACTGCAAAGTTTTTAGTGGGATACTGAACACTAAACTAGAGAAAGAAATGAGAATTTCGGAGGAGCAGTGTGGATTTACAGCTGGACGTTCTTGTATTGACCATCAATTTACGGTCAAGCAGATTCTGGAAAAATGCCTCGCTACTCGAAAGGGTATAGGATTAGTGTTTATTGGTTTGGAAAAAGCGTATGACCGTGTCCCAAGAAAGATATTGGGGAATGCCATGAAAAACATGTCAATACGGCAACCACTGATTGACATAATTATAAAAATCTACAAAAATAACACTTACTGCATTCGAGTTGGATCAAAAATATCAAGCAAATTCAAAACATCAAAAGGCTTGCTACGTACACCTCATCCAAGTTGTACCTGGAAGTGACTCTGGAAGCTTGGTACCAAGATGGAGATCAGTGAGATTATGTGTGGATCACAACATTCACCTTTCCAAACGGAGCATTTTTTGTGTGCAGATGACCAGGTATTGATCCCAGGGTGCTGACTATATGAGTGGTCCTTGAGGTTGTCACAGACATTCTCTCAGATATGCCAGACAATCTGTATTTGCTACTTGGGAGTCTAAAACGCTGATGGAACTGATATTTGGGTGACACTCAAGTCAAGTGGACCCAATTTCGGCAAATTCCGGACGGTCTGTGACAGCCAAATCCTCTGCTTGCACCTTCACGATGGTATGGGACTGTTAGTAATCATGGGTATAACCTCCATGCACAAGCACATGGTGGGTGACCACCCAGGTGTGAGCCAACGTATGCAGGGGTCGAGGTGTGGCGCCCACGCCACATGGAGGAATGCCACCCCTCTGTCTTAGCAGGCAGTACTAGGTGGTAGATGACTAGGTTAAATAGGATTGCCGGGAGGCCTTCTCAATTTCGAAATCCATACTGTACGCAAACTTGAACACATCTCCGTGGATTCAGATGATCACAATACGAAACATCAGCACTCTGGCACAACTTCTGACTGGGAGTTTAGATGCCCCTCAAATTGAAAATCTGGTAGTGAGGCCCCGCCCTGGAGCCCGCCTCCACAACCCTCAGTCTCCGAAGCGCTCTCAATAACACGGACGATTAATGTGGATGTTTCCTACCAATACTCTGAAGCTGTTTAGAGACCTCAAAATAGACCCGGACAGGTAATGCCATGAGAAAACTTACAGGAAG
Source organism: Mastigoproctus giganteus (assembly GCF_048544385.1). Lineage (NCBI taxonomy): Eukaryota > Metazoa > Arthropoda > Arachnida > Uropygi > Thelyphonidae > Mastigoproctus > Mastigoproctus giganteus. The sequence continues at coordinate 10,133,347 of NC_143580.1, forward strand.
CTCATTGCAGCGGATCTGTATACGAAATTACAAATATGATGAAGAACGTAATTCAAGAAAGACTTCAAGTGCCCTCGAACTCATAAAAATCTTAAATGAACGATATATTATATTTCCTAAAGACTCTTATAGGACTGAGGGTATTCGTTAAGAATGACAGTGAGGACCAATTCATAGTGTAAATGATGATGTCATTTTTTCTATGTATGTATGTATATTGTTTTGTAATTTTTCCATGTTTTGTAATTTTGTATTGTTTTATTTATTGTAATTTTGTATTAATATATACAGGGTGTTTCAGTTAAACGTTTCAGAACTTCTAAGAGGGGTAGGGTACATCCTGACAACTCGAAATCATATAGCAATGTGGGGTCGGAAATGCTTTCCTGAAGCAGTGTTGTACACAGAAGCACCATAAAGAAAAGACACCGTAAGTGAGAAATCGTTTTAATAATACATGAAAAGAAGCAAAAGGTACATGGATTAAAGTAAGTGTTCAAAGATTCTTCCACGGGCTACAATGCACGCCTCACATCTCCGACGCATGGACATCCGAACATTCTGGAATACTCCAGGCGAATTTCTTCGGCAGCTACTGCGATTCTTGCAACCAGCTCCTCAGCATTGTCAACAGGGGTGTCATAAACTAGCGATTTCATATGACCCCATAAATAAAAATCAAGACATGATAGGTCGGGTGACCGAGCAGGCCAACGTACGGGACCACCACGTCCCGTGCGTTGGCCTGCGAGATCACCTCATCGGACCTTACCTGTTACCGTGTCGTCTAACCGGACCTATCTACTTGATCTTTCTGCAGCAAGTATTGCCACAACTTTTGAGAGATGAACAGATTTCTGCATCGACGCAACAGACAATGTGGTTCCAACACGATGGAGCCCCTGCCCATTATAGCGGAGATGTTCGTAACTACCTGGATGTCACATTTGGTCAACAGTGGATCGGACGTGGTGGTCCCGTGCGTTGGCCTGCTCGGTCACCCGACCTATCATGTCTTGATTTTTATTTCTGGGGTCATATGAAATCGCTAGTTTATAACACCCCTGTTGACAATGCTGAGGAGCTGGTTGCAAGAATCGCAGTAGCTGCCAAAGAAATTCGCCTGGAGTATTCCAGAATGTTTGGATGTCCATGCGTCGGAGATGTGAGGCGTGCATTGTAGCCCATGGAAGAAACTTCGAACACTTACTTTAATCCATGTACCTTTTGCTTCTTTTCATGTATTATTAAAACGATTTCTCACTTACGGTCTCTTTTCTTTATGGTGCTTCTGTGTACAACACCGCTTCAGGGAAGCATTTCCGACCCCACATTGCTATATGATTTCGAGTTGTCAGGATTTACCCTACCCCTCTTAGAAGTTCTGAAACGTTTAACTGAAACACCCTGTATATTGTTTTGTAATTTTTCTATGAATGCATGATTTCTGTATGTAATTTTTCTTCTATGTTTATATATCTTATGTATTTGCTGATATTTTATCGTATGTTGCACTCTAATAAGTTTATTTGGATGTATGTAGGCGCCACCCTCCTAGATAATTTCTGTACAGGGGTGTTTGTTGAATAAACTGATGATGATGATAATAATAATAAATATATAAATATATATATACATATAACATTACTATCTCATTTTGCTTCTATCTCATTTCGTTGATAGGTAGGTAGATAATTTATTACGTACGTACCTGTCTCTCTATGTGCATTATCAATAAATTATCTACCTACCCATGAATGAAATGAGATGGAAGCAAAAGAGTGGTTTCTATATGTACATATATAGGGTGCCTCAAAAATATTGGTACGAACGTTTAGTTATATAACTGGATAGATCCCATCCACCCCGGGTGCCTTTCTTGTGTTTATCTTCAACAGTTTCTCCTCCACTTTACTCCCAGTTATTTCAAGATTCTGTAGCTTACTGCTAGAGTTGAATACACCTCTGGCATTCCCCTTGCTGAATAACTCCTCATGTGTGAATGTCGATGCAAAATATTCATTTAGTTTGTTAGCTACCTGAGCAGGATCATCAACAGTTGACCCATCAATATCAAGTGGACCAATCTGATTCATCCCCTTCCTTCTAGAGTTTACATAAGTAAAGAACTCTTTGCTGTTTTTCTTTGCATCCCTTGCCAAGGATTTCTCGTAATCTGCCTTCGCCTGCCTAACCTCCTTTGTAACTTGGTTGCATATCAACTTGTATCTATCATAGGCTTCTGTGTCATGTGTTAATTTGTATGTATCCCATGCATTTTTCTTCTCTGCCATATGCCTCATTAGTTCATCTGGCATCCATTTTGGCCTAAACCTTGAACAATATTTCTTAGTTGGTATGTAAAGCCTAGTAGCTTCCAAGATAAGTTCTTTGAATGCTTCCCATTTTGAATTTGCTGTTGGTAACATCATCAGTTGGTCCCACTGTATAGAATTTAAATACAGTCTCAGTCCATCGTAGTCGCCTTTATGGAAGCAATAATCCTTCCCTTTACCCCTAATGGTAATTACCTCTTTGAGTAAATCCCACTTCAGCACACTGTGATCACTGCCACCTAGTGGTTCGTTTATCTGCAGATTCTTAATGCATGAAGAATCACTGCTGATAATCAAATCAAGAGTATTACTCCCTCTAGTTGCCTCCCGAACATGCTGATGTAGAAAACAGTCATCCAATAAATCCACAAAAGCCCTGCTAGTGTGTGAGTATCCAGCCCCCAAATTCCAGTCAATATCTGGGAAATTAAAATCTCCCATTATAAGACTCTCTGATTTACTGGCCCACTCTATTTCCCTGTACAGTTCCTTATTATACTCATCAGAGTCATTAGGCCTATAGCACACTCCTACTCTCAATTTTGATTGCCCAATGCTTATGTCACACCAAACTGACTCAACACTGCACTGTCCGGCAATGTCGACTGGCTTCACTTCCTTGGTTTTTATGTGTTTCTTAACTAATAGCATAACCCCTCCCCCCCTTCCTATCCTGTCTATCCTTTCTGTAGACGTTGTACTCCCCAAATTGCAGTTCTGCATCCCTTATATCTGTGTGACACCACGTCTCTGATATCCCAACAATATCTGCCTTTGATGTTTTGAGCAATACCTCAAATTCATCAAATTTATTTACTAAACTCCTAGCATTGGTGTACACGCAAGTATACCTGCACCTGTTTCTATTCTTAGCTACCCTAACACAACCCATGTGTTTACTTGTACCGCAATGGCTCCCAGCAGTCTCTGAAATACCATGCATCTTGTTTTTCAGGCTTCTGCTCATTCTAATAGAAGCAGTGCAAGAATCTCTTTCACCTCTGCCAGTGGCTACTGTCAATCTATTGGTCTTTGTCTCCCCCCAAGCTAGCAGTTTTCCGACCCACCTAACACTGCCTCAATAGCATCAGCAAATATTCTTGCACCCTTTCTATTTAAGTGTATCCCATCCCTGTAGAAGCAATCTCTCCTGTTAACAAGTACAGTCCAGGCTGAAAAAAATTCTACCCCTTGAGCCTTGCACAATCTTTCCAGGGCCGAATTGATCGACAAGGCTCTCATCATATACTCCGTCCTATCGTGTATGGGCAGAATTGCAGACACTTTCAAATTCAACCCTAATTCTCGGCTTTTGTTCAACAGTGACCTGTACTTGTTAAGTAATTCTGCCGGTCTCCTACTCTTAATATTATTAGTGCCAACGTGTACAACTATATCACCTTTTGTGCCCTTAAAAGATGATATTCGCTCTACAACGTCATCAACCTTTGCCCCTGGCAGACATACCCTGGCAGACATCATCCTAACTAATGCCAGATACCATCTAGCCAGGTATAAGGCCTGCCATTTTTGGACTGTACATCAATGGAAGCCTGTGCTTTGGAGAGATGAGTCACAATATATGGTCTACTAAGTCTGATAGTTGTGTCCTGATGTGACAGATGTCTGGCAAAGTTACCGGCCAAGATCCAATGTCCCAACAATGAAGTTTGGAGGAGGCAGCATGGGGTTGTTTTCATGGTTTTACCAAGGGACCATTGGTTGTTTTGGATAATGCCACAAATACTGAGGTCTATCTAGAAATCCTAGATAATAATACATTACCTACAATGTGGCAACATTGTCAGGGAAGGCTCAAACTTGCATCAGAAGGACAATTCAAAATTGCTCCTAAAAACCAAATTTGAAATGAAATTAGGAATGCTCCTAAAAACCAAATTTGAAAAATTTGGTTTTTAGGAGCATTAGCAACTAAGGCCATATTGCTAAAGGGATATGCGGTGGTCATTCCCTGACCATTCCGCATCCTCCGTATTTGGTGGTCACGGGCTCGAACCTCGGTCTAATCAAGAAGCCACTGCTGCTCCTGCCCACCTAGCTACGGAGGTGCCGATGAACTGGTCACTGCTTTAAAGGCCAAATGGGCAGAACATATCTAAGAACATTTACAAAAAACTGTGGATAGTGTTCCATGGAGACTATAGGCTGTCATAAAGTCTAATGGTTTCAGCATACATTATTAGTTATCCTGAATATAGATAGGAAGGTGTACATTAATATTACTGGTAAGACATATATGGTATAACAATTCAATAATACAGAAAAGTAATAAAATATTTTTACTATTTTAAGTTTCGAGAATTTTTGCTGATTATTAACAATAAATTTAATTACTGAAAAATATAAAGATCTCATCCAGGTTCCCTAACGAATTGTAGGACCGAGCACTGTAGCCTCATCTCTTATCAGGCTGGCCTGATCATACTTACATCACTATATTTTTATCCTATGAATGCATGCTAACAATTTTGAAAAATCTTTAAAATTCACTCTATATACAGAGTGAGTAATCTTTCAATGTGAATTTTATTATTAAAAAAAAATTATATTGCAAACAAAAAGACAACATACCTATTTTGTTTTGTACCGCCATACTCCATTAGTTTTAAAATTGCTAAAAAAAAAATCAGAAACTTGTAATTATGTGGAAAAACTCTCTTCCATAATCCAAGACGTGAAAAGTACCGCAGAACTTGTAAAGATTCACTCCATGTCTTATAAATATTAAGATATATAGCCGGTACCAGATTTTCATCCACCCAATGACGCCCTTCTCTTTCTTTTCTATAAAAAAGAGAGAGAGAGAGAACAGTGTTATTCTGAGAATTTGCAATATAAACTTACAAAATGTTTTATGATATAGTAATTATTTTTTATTAATGAGATGTATGTCATCTGGTACAATTTTAACTTTATGAGGTAATTAATAAAAAAATAAGTAAACATGCATCCTGTTTGTGCATCTTATTAATGATATAATTCCATAAGCACCAATAACAATACAATGGACACTGCTAATTGTGGTCACTTCAGGACACAGCTTAATTGATAACAATAACTGATGAAATATGAATTCAGCTGTTCAGCATTGTTGATTTATGTGTAGTGGAAATGTACATAAAAAAGGTGCAAATGGACAGAAAGAAAGCATTAAAATCAAGCAAAATAAAATACTTTAATTTGACTGTTTACTATTTCTTCAAGAAAATCATCAATTTAAAGGAAACTCAATGTTTCTGGAAATCCATACAAACCATTAAAAACAAATAATGAAAATATTAAAATCAAGAATTAGGAAAATTCTTTTAAAGTTGATTGCCTATATCATTTCTGATAAGGTCATTAATAAAACATTCATATTCATGTTTTTGAAAATCTCCTGATCTGTGCTGTAAGCCAAGTCGCAACACTTCTAGAGCCTGTCACATTTCAGCATTTGTTGGAGGTTTACTGGTTTTGCAGGCATTATCATTATATTCTTTTTCTTCAGACTCTTTTTCCTCTGTCAGTTACATGTCTGTGCAAGTAAGAGTCTCACAGATGTCATTTTCTGTCAGCTTAGTAGCAATGATAATGTTCTGATCAATTTCCATCAAAGCTTCAGAGTTATTTATAGTCATATCTGATAGCTATACATCTACAGTTTTCTCAGCTTCTCTGGGTTCTTTAAAAAATCTCCCTTGCTTAAAACAATTCAGAATACTGTTTCAGGGAATGCTGGGAATTTAGACTATTAGTTTTTTAGCCAAATCATTTACACTCATTTGTTGCATATCCTCCATATTTTCCAAGATTATAGTGTGCATTTCTTGATAGTAGTAGGCCTTTAAAGCTCAGATCATTCCCTGGTCACATGATTGTATCAGTGATGTTGTATTAGCAAGTAAGAAAACAACCTTAATGTGTTTTAACAAAGAATTCACAATGTGTACAGTACAGTCCTATTTCATTAATCACCGATTAAAGATCAAAGCCATCATCCAAGCATTGGAACTTGGGTAGCAGTGGACTGTATATTAATTTATTCATACTTTTAAAGCACCAGTGGTCAGGAATGGTAGTGCAACAGTGCATGCTCTTTGAGGAGACCGGGGTTCAAGCCCCTGACTGCCAAATACGGCCGATCTGCCAACCTGCACTGGACCAGTGTGGCAGATTGTGGTCCATTTCCCTCAATATGAATTGTTGAGGAGGCTTCCATCCTGCAATGTATTGATAATGGCTGCTGCTTGTCCTTAAAGCACCATGGGTTCTTGATTTTACCAATCACCAAAAACCATTCTTTGTTACCATACATACACCGACCGGGCTAGCCAGGTGGGTAAAGTGCCTGCCTGGCAACCCAAAGGTCGCGGGTTCGAATCCTGCCTCGGGCTTGGATCAAAGTACTGCAAAATCATTGGGAGGTGCATTATGGCCACAGAAGCCGATGCACCAACAACTAACAAAAAGGAAAAAAAAAAAAAAAAATTACCATACATACTTGCACAGCATGAGACTGCCATATGTTCCTTCAAAGTTTTACTGCCTTTTGCATTCTCATTTTTGAACAAATAAGATTTATTTGCTCAAAAATGAACAAATTGCCTGAACACACATATTTAATAAGTGTGTGTTTAGGCAAGGCATGATATAAAGTCCTGTTTCATCTGCACTGTAAACATTTTTAGGCCACTTGTCTTTAATCCAACTTTCATCTGCTAAGAAATTAATATCTTTTTGTTCACCATACATGAGTTTGTAAACAATGTTTTCCTGGTTTTTCCAACAGGAAACCATCCTTCTGTTGCAACAAAATTGTCTTTCCCCATTTTCTTAGCAAGTTCTCTTCTGCTTTCCACTGCATCAGGAGACAGTCAACATGGGCACTTTGTGAACTAGTTTTAATGCTGATTTTATCTGACCATCTTTTCCACTATTACTTCTGTACTGTTCAAATTTTCAATTTGTTTTACTGCTCTCTCAATAACATCTTGATTTTTTAAAAATTGTACACAAAAGAGGTTGCAAAATTTTTAACTGCACCACTGCATTATGTTGACTCATTTTTGGTATTTATCATAGTGTTCTGAAATGGAAAGTTTTTCTTTAAGGTTTAGATCATTATGTTTATTTTGCACTTCCATCATTACAATACATAATAAAAAAGGGTTAATGCCCCACTGTAATTAAACAGTCAAATCAGTAAGCATACAGAGACAGCTTTCTTTTCACAGAATGATGACACCAACAACCATACGAGCTGTACGATGCAACAGCAGTAACTAGACATCTAGACATACAAGTTGTTGTATGTCTACACCAACACACTTGTATGACATACAAGTGTGTTGGAGTTCAAGAACAAATCAGAATGTTACATAACCACTTCCACTACCAATGCAACAAGGCCATGACAAGGCAAAAAGTGATAACAAAAACCAAAGTGCTAATTACAAGAAATGTTTTTTATATATATTAGTACTTGTTTTATCAGGATTTCATAAAACCAATAACATTAAATGAATGATAGCACATTTTCTGTGATCACAATAAGTGATGTATAGTGTAATTAATAATATTTTAGGGCAGAAAGCCTCAAACTGTAAAATTCAAACCATGACATTAGTTAAAGGCCGCCGTAGCCGAGTGGTCAGGAGCACGGGTGCTCCTGATGATCCTGCTCAGATAACTGACAAACTGAATGAGTAGTTTGCATCTACATTCACATGTGAGGAATTCTGTAAGGAAGGGGAGGACAGAAGTTTACTAAACTCTAACAGGGAACTAAATGATTTTGTAATAACAGAGAGCAAAATGGAGGAGAAATTGTTAAAGTTAAACATAAAAAAGGCACCTGGGGCAGATGGAATCTATCCAATTATACTGAAGGAGACAGCGAGGGAAGTAAGAAAACCCTCAGCCATAATTATGAGAGCATCCTTAGATTCAGAAGAGGTCCTCATGAACTCGGGATGTGCAAATGTATCCCCAATTCACAAAGGGTGACACAAATAATTATAGACCTGTTAGTTTAACTTCTGTTCCAGGGAAAATAATGGCATCACTGGTTAAAGAAGTGATGCAGGATCACCTAGACAAGACTGCAGTACTAGTTCAGACACAGCATGGGTTTGTTAATTTGTCTTGTGTGACCAATTTGATTGGATACTACGATGTGGTCACAAAGGAACTGGATGCCAAAAATAATTTTGATATCATATGCTTGGATTTCAGGAAAGACTTTGATATTGTTGCACATGGAAGACTGCTGTACAAATTGGAGTGGTATGGCATTAAGGGCAAGTTGCTGCAATGGATAAAGGGATGGTTGAGTGGGAGACAACAGAGAGTGGTAATAAATGGACACTGCTCTAAGTGGATTAATGTTATTAGTGGAGCCCCCCAGGATTCAGTGCTATGCCCATTGTTGTTTTGTGTATTTATCAATGATATTGATGAAGGCATATCAGGCTTAATGTCCAAGTTTGCAGATCATACAAAGATTGGCAGGGTTGTTAATGACAGTAAAGACAGTATGTTACTGCAACAGGATCTAGAAAAGCTAGGCAGATGGGCTGAGGTGTGGCAACTGAAGTTTAACATTGACAAATGCAAAGTACTGCATATGGGTAGTAGTAACCCAAGAGAAACATACCCAACTGTGTGGTACTACACTCAGGGAGGTGGAGAATAAAAAAGACCTGGGTATAATTGTGCAGTCAGATATGAAGTTCACTGAGCAGTGCAGATGGGCTGCCAGAGCAGGTCATGGAGTTTTGTCAAATATAGGAATTTTGCTAGCAGAGAGAGAGAGAAGGAGGTGATTATCCCTTTGTATAAAGCAATGGTCAGGATACACCTCAAATACTGTGTACAGGTCTGGAGGGCTCATTTTAGGAAGGACAGAGTTGCTAGAACAAGTACAGAGAAGGGCAACAAGATTGGTAAATGGATGAAAGGGGTCCTCTTATGAAGAAAGGCTTAAGTTTTGCAAGTTGCAGCATCTGGAGACACTTGCAAGGTGATCTGATTGAGGTGTATAAGGCCTTGGATGGTTTGAGCAGGCTCAATGCTGATGGGATACTTCCGCTTGCTCAGATTAAGAACCTGAGGGTGTCATAGATTCAAATTCGGGAAAGACAGTTGTAGAACAGATGTGTGGAAGTTTGCCTTTACCCAACGGGTGGTTGATTGCTGGAACAGACTTCCATCTGTTGTTGTGGAAGTTGAAGCTTAAATAAATTTAAGGCTAAATTAGACAAACATTTGGAGTGATCAGATGGGTGTAATGGGAAGGGTTTTTTTTTTTTTTGTGGATAATGTTATATAAGCTTGCTTTCTTGCATCATATGCCTCAACTAATGCTAATGCACTAAGTAATGTCATAGTTTGAGGCTTCTGCCCTAAAATAATATTAGTCTAAGAAGCACAACTTTTGTCATCTCTTATATTGTGTAAATAAGTCACAACTGAGTTGTCAATCCTTATACCTCTGGGTACCTACTCACTGATGAGAAGTCAAATAGCTTCAAAACAGTGCTGGCTGAGTGGCGGTTGTCAACTGAAAGTGAAGGATTTCACTATATGAGATGATACAATAATGATGCCGATGTACAAACTTGGTTTCTTTAAAAAATTTAATGGAAATAATTACACACAATTCCCAATAACAATTGGGAATCAATCTCCATAACACATATCAGACTTGTCATTTTACTATTTTTTTAAATTGAAACATACTTTTTATTTCCAATGCTCACTCCTCTAGTTGGTTGGTAAGTAACTTTATATCTATTTCCAATCTCTGCATGTACTTTTTTAGTTATTTCATCTGTATAGGTAATACACTGGTGTTCTTTCAGCATGTCTTCAAGCCTCTTCGTGGGATTCAGCACATAAGTTTTTAAAATGGTCATGATTAAGGTAGAATCAACTAATTTCTAATAAGAAAGGAAAATAATAATATATATTATTGAAATTGTTGGCTTCAATGAATATAGAATTATTAATCAATAGTTTCCAAAGTTCATTAAATGCATAAATATCTAAAAAAAAAGTTGCATTATAAATTGAAACATGAAATATAATTTAAAAATCATGATTCACTTTATTTCCAAGAGGAAAAATAGTGATTACATTGTTAAAGTATTAATTACACCGGTCTGCATAGATTTTGATGTTTCCAAATTGTTTTTGCCTATCATGTACAGCTTTTTTTAGATACATATTCCCTATATATGATGTGTGTACACTTCCTTTGTGCCCTGACAGATATAGACATATTCATACATGTTGAGAACTACAATTTGGGTAGCCATATAAGCCTGTGAAGTGTTTCTTCTGCATTCAGTTGTTTTCTGGTGCAGTCATGCTAACTATCACCATCTTCTAATGTAATTTACATATGACATGAATTGATAATGGCAATTCTTGGTTGTGAACAAGACAAATATATTTCGTTATATATTTGATAACTATGTTGTGGTGAAACAAAGGCAGGACATAATATCATTTGTGAAAATGTATATGCTTGCATATATTGGAATTAAATTAGGTGATCTAGATAAAAGTTGCCCTTCCTCCATAAAATATGCTGTACATGTGTAGAGGGCTAACAATTGTGGTAAAAAGAAAGCCATGAAATTTGCCATTCCCATGGTGTCAAGGAAACCTCAGGATCATATTAATTACTGCTACTTTTGTTCCATAAATGTAGAAGGTTATAATGTTAGGGAAACAAGCAGATTATTCTTGAACACATGCCATCAGATGTCAAATCTGAGTTGTGATCTACAGAATAATATAAACTATTGTGAAGAAGAAAGAAGTCAAAAAAGCATAAATTTAATCTCACAATATATATTCATAATATATTCACAATATTTTGTTTCTATGATTTTATACTAGATATATAAACAAACTATCTGGTTTTCTAATCTCTTTGTAGTTATGTGTATTTTCTTTGTAGTTTATAGAGAATTAAATTCTTTCTAGATATAAATGAAAATTTGTGTTTCTTTTTCTTTGATGTTTTTGTTTTGTTATATTCATTATATTATTTAAATTATTTTATTAATAAACATATGCAAATCGTAGACAGTTGCAATATAATTTTTATAAATTCATAAAGATTGCAGAAGCACAGCAAGGGGGGTGCAGAGGGGGAATTTCCCCCAGGCACTGGGCTTCAGGGGTGCAAACTGAAGGAATTATCTATCACAATCAGGGGCACCAGGAAGACATGTTGCCGCCGGGCATCGACAACACTAGCTAAGCTACCGAAAGATTGACTACCTACATATAATGAGGGCGCACTCAGGGGTGACTCGTCCATAGGCACTGTGGCACTGCAGCACCCCCAGCTATTTAAATCTAGATATACAGTGAATGGAGTTATATGAAATTTTGTGAAGAACAATGCAATGCGATGAATATTTTTATTAACAGGACCCACATATAGTATGAGCATCCTCTATTTCCAGTAATCATTTCAATAATAAATTAATAAAAACACGAAATCATTTCCAACTTTGAGTTTAATTAACCGCAGGCCTCACTGTGCAACAACAACAACAACAACCCACACTTTTGATCTGCAAACATAACAGAAAAGTTACCAAGAATCATGAGATATTATCTAAAATAATAATAGACTGCATTAAATGTTGTAGACAGTTTGAAATTCCTTTATGTGGACATGAAGAAAAAGACGATTCTAAAAAGACGATTTTTAAAGAACCATTTAGAAAGTAATGCAGCATTTAAAGTTTGTTTGTTTGTTTGTTATTTGGTTTTTAGGAGCATTAGCAACTAAGGCCATGTTGCTTCAGGAATATGCAGTGGTCATTCCCTGACCTTTCTGCATCCTCCGTATTAAGTGGTCACGGGCTCGAACCCTGGTCTAATCAAGAAGTGTGTGCTATACACTGCTGCTCCTGCCCACCTGGCTACGGAGGCGCCAGCATTTAAAGGCATTTCAAAAACTATTCAGAATGATATTCTTGACTGTTTGCTGCAAATATGCCGGGATGAAATAAAAAGAGAAATTAAAGAAGCTTCATTCGTAGCTGTCATGGCTGATGACACAACAGATGTTTCAGAACATATACAAATGGTAATTGTTCTGAGATATGAACCGAATGGAGACATCTCTGAGTGTTTTTGGGGTTTTTTTCACTCCGGAAAACCAAACGGCAGACAGAATATCGAAGTGAATTCTAGATCAGTTAGACATAATCCTTGAAGGAAATACTCAAAAACTGGTTGCTCAGACATTTTATGGTGCAAGTATGATGAAAGGCAAGGAAGGGGGAGTTCAGGCTAAAATAAAAGAATTGTACAGAATGCACATTTTATTCACTGCTATGCACACCAACAGAATTTGATGATGAGAAATGCAGCAAGTAGTACCAGAGATTCAAGAATATTCTTTTCAAACCTCATGTTGATACCAACATTTTTCTCGAGATCACCACAGCATCTCTCTGTTCTCAGAAAGCATATGCCCGACCTTTCCCTACAAGATGGAACTTCAATGTATGCACTGTGAACAGCGTTTATGAAAATTTTGAATCCTCAAAAAAGTGCATGGAGGAACTACAAGCGACAGCAAACGCAGATAAGATGATTTCAGAAGCAACTGGAATTTTGCACATCTTGAGTAATGAAAAATTCAAGTTCTGGTTAGAACTTTTCCATCAGATAATGCCTCACGTGGAAGTTATTTATAATCAAATGCAATCTCAAGAAATTGAGGTAGTTAAAATACATGAATATATAGGAAACTTTAGAATGCCTTTCTAAAAATCAGGAACTCAATGTACTGTGAAAATCCTTCAAAAATACTAATGATTGAAGCATAGGTGAGAAATATTCTTTTACAAAGCAATTAATTGCTGCTAAATTGTTTAACAAAGAGAACTTTAGTTATTTTTCGTACGAAAATGTCCATGGAAGAGGTACGGTAGACTGCTGAGGCATATCCCATGATTGAATGAGAAAAACTTCTTGGGGAATTACAAGTTTTCTATAGCAGACATGATCTACACAATTATTTCAAATTAACTGACTTGATGAAATTTATCTCAGAAAATAATCTAGCTGAAGTTCTTGGTGAACTTACAAAACTCATAAAAGTTCTTTTGACCATTCCGATGACTACTTCAGAGCTCAAACACTGCCATTAGACATTAAAAAGAATAAAAACATTTTTAAAGAGCACTATGAATTAGGAAAGGCTCAAGCAATTCTTTCAAAGAAAAGCTTGGTCAACAGTGCACCAAACTTGAATGAAAAAGTTATTAATCTATTTTCAACAAATAAAAACCGAAGAATGGATTTTGTTTTTAAATAAAAGTTCAAGTCTGTTAATGGTAAATGTCTAGTTAATTTTTTGTAATATTTTTAACTTGCTTATTATTATTACTGTGTATGTCTACATGTCTTATATCCAAGGCAATTTAATGTAACTTTAAGACACAGCACCCCAAACATCAGAGTTGAAGACGCAGCAGCCCCCAAACATCAGAGTTTAAGATGCAGTAACCCCCAAACATCACAAGCTGCCACTGGGTGTACTTATAACACTTTTGCCCCAGGCAAGGTTTGCCTAGTTCTGGGTCTGGCCCCCAACCACCTAGCATTCAACATCTAGTCCATATTTAAATGGGTTATGCCGAATTAAAAATGGAACAGGACCATGGATTTATCCACTATTTAACAGCTCTGCTACCGTACCCGCTGTAGGCACATTTGTTTGTAATGGGCTGTCTACAAAGATAATCTTGTGGGCTTTTGGCTGTGATACATAAAAGACAGACTGGAACAGTGTGGCATTAAGGACAAGTTACTGCTCTGGATAAAGGGATTGGATGAGTGAGAGAATGCAGAGAGTGACTATTAATGGACACTACTCTTCATGGACTCATATTAGCAGAGTCCCCCAAGGTTCAGTGCTGGACCTGTTGTTGTTTTCTATATTTATTAATGATATTGATGAAGGTATAAGTCTCTAAGTTTGCAGATGAGGCAAAAGGTTGGCAGGATGGCTAATAACAGTAATCAGGGTAAGCTACTGCAACAAGATTGAAAAAAATTAGGCAAATGGGCTGACAAGTGGCAATTGAAGTTTAACATTGACAAATGCAAGGTACTGCATATGGGCAGCAGTAATCCCAGATTAACGTACTGTATGCTAATACACTTGGGGTAGTTAAAAATGAAAAAGACCAATGGCAATTGTGCAGTCAGATATGAAGTTCTCTGAGCAATGCAGACAGGCTGCCAGCACTGCTCATGGGGTTCTGTTTGATTTGCTAGTTCCTATATATCATAAGGAAGTGTTATACCCATTGTATAAGGCAATGGTTAGGCCGCATCTTGAGCACTGCATACAGGTCTGGAGGTCTCATTTTAGGACAGATGTAGATCTGCTGGAATGGGTGCAGAGGAGGACAACAAGATTGGTGAAGGGAACAAAAGGGTGGTCTTACCTAGAAAGGCTTCAGTTCTCTGCAAACTGCAGTATTTGGAGAGTAGGTACCTGCGAAGTAATCTGATTGAATTGTTTAAAGCTTTGAATGGATTAAGCAAACTGAATTGTTTGTTGTTTGTTGTTTGGTTTTTAGGAGCATTAGCAACTAAGGCCATATTGCTCCGAGATATGCGGTGGTCATTTCCTGACCTTTCTGCATCCTCCGTATTTGGTGGTCACGGGCTCGAACCCCGGTCTAATCAAGAAGTGTGTGCTACGCACTGCTGCTCCTGCCCACCTGGCTACGGAGGCGCCGCAAACTGAATGCTGATGGCATTCTTCCTGTTGTTGAGGCTATACACATGAGGGGAGGGGAATTCAAATCAAGGAAGGATGGCTGTAGGATAGGTATGTGGAGGTTTGCCTTCAGCCAGAGGGTGGTTGATTGTTGGAACAAACTTCTATCTGTTGTTATAGAAGTGGGCAGTTTGAATAAATTCAAGGAATAACTAGATAATTATTGTAGGGGATAGATGGGTGATGTGGATCTTTTTCTGGCTAATGCTTTATTAGCTTGCTTTCTTGCATCATATGCAAATGCTACTACTAATAATAATAAAAAATGGATCATGCCATCCCCCAATGTTGTATTGCATGGTCAGTTACTTCACTATGACACATCTCTTATGCTAGACAATACATTTGATCCTTCTCTTCCACCCCTTTGGTCAACAATGCATGTCTGGCCTATACAGGACTTCTAGCTGGTAGTTCTTCCACAGTTAGTTTATTCTTTATAACACAAGAGATGGCTGTGTGGAACACTGGGTGAAAGTGGCCATCCTTCCCAAATGATCATTTCCTCATTGGAACTCAGGTCAAGTCTCTGGCCCATCTTCACATGAAACACCAGTCTACTGAATGCTGAAGTGCCAGATGATGCACATGGAGTCAATTGGGTGTTCCTAATGCAGAGGTATCTCAGTGTATATAATGAATTTATATGCAAGGACCATGCTGATGGCCACACTGGAACAAAAATAAATTTTAAAACCAAAAGTCCAGGTTGGTTTTTTTTTTTTTTAGAAGCATTAGCAACTAAGGCCATATTGCTCGGGGGATATGCGGTGGTCATTCCCTGACCTTTCCGCATCCTCCATATTTGGTGGCTCACGGGCTCGAACCCCGGTCTAATCAAGAAGCGTGTGCTACGCACTGCTGCTCCTGCCCACCCGGCTATGGAGGCGCCTGGCCAAAAGTCCAGGATAATTTAGAGAAATGGGAGGGGGGTGAGGCTTTTTGAAGTTTGCCATATCTAGGTAATATGTGTTATAAAAATGAAAAAGAAATGTCATAAATAAAGCATGGTTCAATATATTGTAAAAAAATTACATTAATATATTTGAGGCAATAATTAAGCAGTAATGTAATAAAATAAGATATAACAATGAAATTACCATATACATATATTCAGTGGTGAGCTATAGTGGGCTCGTGAGAGCCCATTGTTATTTTTTTTTTTTTGAAAATTTGCGAGCCCATTGTTGAGATGATCATTTATTTTACAAATGAAATCCTGAATGCAGTTATTGAGTATCTAGAGCCGAAACTACGTGGGACGAGCAGGACACCATCCTCAGCATTAGATCAGTTATGTATTTTAAAATTGCTTCATTTTTGATTTTATTACAGTGGGACCTCAGTTTAACCAACTTCTTTACAGCAAATTTTTTTGAATTCCCCTTGGTAATTACATTTAAAATAGTTTCCATTGAATGAAGAAAATGTCCACGTTTCGAATGGGTTAGGAGAGACAACTTTGTATGCATTATTCTCACCTCTGGCCTTGAGGCAATTTAGGTAATTAGAAAGCGCGAATTAAGGGTGAAAGGGATTACCATTTCACAATGTTAGTGGTGTCCGTAAAACCTATGCAGTCACATACCAAGCAGTTGGGTTAGTCAATATGTTTTCCATAGCCAGTCAGAGGATTAAGAAGATTCTTGACACAGATTATAGCCTCTGGTCAACCTGTGTTGGGGTTCCCCTTTACTCCGACAAACGGGCATATGTTTTTTGGAGAAGTGAGTGATCCATGCCTTCCAGTAAATTTCTCCTGTCTATGTATACATGGTCACAACAGCTGAGGCGCCTCCGTAGCCAAGTGGGAAGGAGCAGCAGTGCGTAGCACACGCTTCTTGATTAGACCAGGGTTCGAGCCCGTCACCACCAAATACGGAGGATGCGGAAAGGTCAGGGAATGACCACCGCATATCCCAGAGCAATATGGCCTTAGTTGCTAATGCTCCTAAAAACCAAATAACAAACAAGAAACAAACAAAAACAGCTGAATATCCATGTGACTCCGACATTTTGCACTGTATTCAAAGAACTAGTGAGAGTAGCAACATAGGGGGGGGGGGATTGAGGCAACTAGAATATTATATGAACTTTACGAAGATGAAATGTTGGCAGATTTTGAAACTTTGTCGAGCCTTTCGCTGTGTAGAAAATGTTCAAAAATATAATGGCATACAGACAATAATTAAAAAAAAAAAAAAAAAAAACTGTATTACCAATTTCCAAAAAACTAGCGTGAATTATGGATGATTGCTAAAGAATTTGATGTGGAAACTATAAAGATCAGTCGTGTGTTTGGGCCGTGATTAGCAGCTTTTAGCTTGCAGATGGCAATTGAGGATTGGAGGAATTATCCCGCTTTGTGAAAACATTTTGAATCAGAAGTTAAATATTCCAGATTATTAAATTGACTTTTAAATTTGGAATTTCTTAACCATTTAGCACTAATGATCGACATCCTGCAGGAGCTCTCTTACCTTTCAGAAGCTTTACAGAATCACAATGGTAAAAGCAAATTAATTATTTGAACTATCAATGCTATCGCTAATTTGAAAAATTCTGAAGGAAATTATGAAGCTAAAATTGAGAGCATGTTGAAGTGGAAAGAATTTGAAGGAATCAAAATTGAAAGTAAAAAAATTACCTCGTGATAAGTTATTAAAATGTTGTTTTATCCTTAAAGGATAAGTTATTAATGCAACAGGATGATTTTAAATTAAATAAAGAAAATAACTATACCATTGAAAGAAATTTTAAACATATGCTACCCGAAATTGTGGGATGTGAAAGAACTTTTGTCTCGGTTACAAGACAGTGAAAACCGAATAAGAAATTTAAGTTTTCTGATAAAATATGAAATAAAAATTAATGATTTTAGAGATTTTGTCGAAGACAGTTTATCTTTAAAATCGAGTGAAATTCCGTTTTCAATTAAGAAAGTCAGAAAATATTGAAACCATTGCAATTAGCATTGCTGAAACTGAGTTCAGCTTTCAGCATAATGAGTAATATTGTGACAATTAAACATGTTGCAGATATGATGACCATACATTTAAATGGAAAACCACTGTTTCAATTTGATCTGGATTGTTACGTCAAATCGTTCCTGTATAATCATCGCTCAGCTATTGAGCAAAGCAGAAGATCGACAACAAATATTAATAAAGAAGTAAATTACATATGGCAATTTTTAGAATAAATTTTTCTTGAATATTTGTGAAATAATTTTTTTCATGTAATCTGTGTTTTTGTGTACCTTTTCTAGACAGTTTGTTTTTTAAGTAATATTTGTTTTTATATTGTGGAATGCTTTGTGATAGTTTTTATGTTATTTATGATATGGGAAATATTTCATGTTATTTTTTATTTGCAATATTAAAATTTTATCACGAAAAAAATGTATCCATTGTATTTCCCTAGTTGTTAAAAAAAAGACGAATAAAAAAGTTGCGTGTGTGCTGAGCACATGTGGTAAATGGTTTATGCCACAGAGTAACTTACTACTCTGGTTTATGCAAAACATCCTTCGCATTTCTTTTTAGGTATTTTGAGCTGTATATATCGATTACAAAATAAAAGAGCTTTTTTATTGTAAATATTTTATTGATCATTCACAGATTTTCATAATTTTGGAAGACAAGATACAATGGACTTATGATAACTAAAGTAAGAGACGTATACTTGAGTTTTTTTTTTTCTTTTGTTAGTTGTTGGCACATCGGCTTCTGTGGCCATAATGCACCTCCCAAAGTTTTTTTTTTTTTTGCATTTTCTACTCTGATCCAAGCCCGAGGTGGGATTCAAACCCGCGACCTTTGGGTTTACTTGCGAGTGCAATGTATCTAAATATCTCTGTAAAGCAGCACAGATTGATATACCAATCTTGTAGTTGAAGCGACATAGGCAGCTGTTAGGGGAACCTAACAATGGACTGTAATGAAAATGCGAGACAAAAAAAGAAATTGTTGACAAATATTTGTATTGTTGCAATCATCCTTACTGCAGTAGTAACTTCAGGAAGCATGATTTTGATGTCATACTATTCAAAAATTCTAAAAAGTTAGAACTCCAGACACTGTCGTATCCAGTTATCACATAAGGCAAGGCATGACGACCAGGTTTTTAAGTGTTTTTTTTTAGATAGACTTAGGAACGTTTTACACATTCACTTATACGCATGGTTAAGGGGGTAATAAGCTACATATGTCCACCCTCCCGAAATCGGATCCTGACTCAAGATATCATACTGGTCACGAAAAATGTGTCACGTGCTCTAATCACACTACTGGTAGTGTAAGCGTGGGAAGCACCTCTAGTGGAAGCCACGGATGACGTCACTTCTGTGACTGATCAAATTTACTCGGTAGAAAGTCGGAAAAACTGCAAGCCCATTGTTAAAATATTCACAGCTCACCACTGCATATACTCGAGCACAATTCAATTTAGAGTATAAGTCAAGTTTCAAGTATAAGTTTCGAACCTGAGGAAGTCAAAATGTTTTTAGAAATGTACTTTTTTTTTTTTTTATTCAACACTTAAATTTAAAATAAGTTTTAATTAATATACTTACTTTAAAATTATTATCATCAGTTTTTTTAACTAGAACTATGGGCAACTTTTTTTCTTCTGAAAATGCAATTTGTCCCTGGAACACTGGATTCACTTCAACAATGGCGTAAGAAAATCCATAATAGTTTAGAATGCAGCGAACCTCTGAGCATAATAGGCAGGCTTGAGATTGAAAAAGAACTATATGCAGATCATGTTTGGCCCATCCACTCACCTATGTTAAAAACAAATGTTTTATTCAAGGAATAAAAAACTGAAGGAAATTATTTACTATTCCTAAATAAAAAGCTTTTTTTTAATCTTATGCTTGTTTTTAAATTTTATTATGATGATAATTGAGTAAGCAGAATTTAAAAAAAAAAAAGTGGGATCAACATTCCCCAGTTAAGGATCCTATTCTCTAAATTTCTAAACTAAGAAAAGGGAATTTTTCTCGCTACCAGAGCTCACAAATAGAAATACACTGCGAAAGAAAGGACAGACCAAAAAATAAATAAAAATTCATTAAAATTATGGGGTCTCTCTAAACGATTGAAACAAATATACCAAATAAATAGTAGAATAAATTTTTATTATTTCAGCTATCAATAAAATTTTTAAAAATTCTACAAACTTGCAATTTTAATTGAGAAATCAGAGGTATTTTACAGTTTTAAAAAAATAAAACTGCAAAACACTTCTGTTTAAAATTTTTATACAGGCCCTATTATGGTCCTGGTAAATATTAATTAAATATTTACATTATTACTTACTGCTTAGGGCTGTGGTGAGCAACTGATAATGTTTGGCAAATTACATCTGATAATGCATAGGAAGGTGTGCTTTAATCAACACAACAGAAGTTAAAATATATATTTTACATCCATCTGTAGTAATCAATCTTGTTATGCATCATTTAAATTCCGAAAAAAAATTTTTATAGAAACATATAAGTCACTACAACAAATATTTAAGGGGTCAGATTCACAGGCTCCCCATGGTTTTTATGAGAGATGTTTTTAAAAAAGTCCAAAGGTACTTTTCTTCCTTTTCTGGTATGTAACCTCTGTAAACAGTCCACTCGTCCTTAAATTAAGGCTGTTGTTGTTGTTGTTGTTTGGTTTTTAGGAGCATTAGCAACTAAGGCCATATTGCTCCGGAATATGCGGTGGTCATTCCTTGACCTTTCCGCATCCTCCATATTTGGTGGTGACGGGCTCGAACCCCGGTCTAATCAAGAAGCGTGTGGTACGCACTGCTGCTCCTTCCCACCTGGCTACGGAGACGCCAATTAAGGCTGGTTACAGTTATTGACAAATAATAAGGCCTACATAGAAACTAATAATGCAAAAATTTTATAAAGCTCGCTGTGCAAACTTAAAATTGGGATCTGCTGTGGCCTGGAAAACAGGTGAGGGAAGGTTACAAGCAGGGGTTGAAATGGAAAAGTTTATGAAACCAAATGCTCAAATATCTTACTTTTAATAATCAAGTATTGTATATACATGACATTATCAATGCATGTGGAAACTGGAAGCACTCTGGTTCATTCTGAACTCCAATTACAATGCCTGCTGGAGATCCATATGGAACCAGCAATTATATAGGCTGTGTTACAGTTACTAAAAACACAAAAAAGGCATATATTTATTTATTTAAGCACTTTTATTTATTTATTTATTTTATTTATTTAAGCACTAATTCTAAGAACATAGCAAATAAAGTTGATGAATTTTAAGTACTGGTTAAAATCATTAAATAATAGCATTATAGGAATATTAGAAACATGGTATCACTCTGATATTGAAGTAGAAGGGTGATTCCCTTCTACTTCTGAATTTTGTTTACTCTTTCTCTCTCTCAGAGTAACTCACATTTTTTTTTTTTTTTTTTTTTTCCGTAGGTGCAGCAAAAGCCTCAAGCTCCCTTGCACCATGTGGCTTATTTCTCTATACATTAAAAAAGTTTTCCATTAATATCCTCCTAGTGATATTAATGGGAGAAGAGGGCGTGGCAATTACATCACTACAAATTCGAGGCTAAATAATTACATTGTTGTCTTTCATTGAAAGAAAACTGCTTCCATAACATTCATCAACCTCGTGCATGTGCTTCACTCTGTAATACATGACCACGCGTGGCATCATTTGATGTTCCACTGTAATGTCAGTTGATGAAGTGACCCGATATAGTTTGTATATTTGTAAATATTTTAAATATTTGTATAGTTTGTAAATACTGTCTTTTAAATATTTGTATAATTTGTAAATATTTTAAATATTTGTATAGTTTGTAAATATTTTAGTCCTGCTCTTTCGGATGCAACAATATTCCTCTTGCATTATTGAACCCAAAACAAAAGGCCTTTTTCTAAGTGACCTATGTAAACGTAGGTAAATAATTACATAGTGATATTTATCCCACCTTGAGAATGCCACACGGTGGGGTAACTAATAGGAGAAGAGGGATGTGGGTCACATACAAGTGAGCAGGGCAATTACATCACTACAAATGCACAGGCAAATAATTACATAGGTCATTTCCTAATTAGATATCAATCATAGTGACATAGTGTTTTGGTAAGGTGCTACCTGGGGTTTCCTGCATCTGTGCCATCAGTACTCTTTTGATGAATACAAAACCTCTGTAAAAGCCAGAAAAGTGTTGTGTGTTGCATGTGTAGTTTAATGTTGGGTTCTGTTTTTTGTGCTGGCTTCTTGGCTGCAGCCCTCCCCCCCCCCTAGTGGGACTCCACATTGCCAGCCACTACCACTGGAAGGTGAGCCAGGCTGTCCACAGTACTCTAGTTGCTCTCCAATAGGGGTTGCCTGAGTTTCCAGATGGAGAACAAAAGGGAAAAAAAAACAACAAAACATGAGTGAGGGAGATAGCTGAAGTATGGGAGTAAAAAGGGGAAGGGAGAACATCAGTGCATTTTGACAGGTGTGTCTTTTACATAGAAAAGATTTGACTTACTCCGTCATGCCTCTACATTTTATGTAGAAAAGCGTGCGTGGGGGTTGGAAAGCAAAGCGACCAGAGGGCAAAGTCCCCTAGTAATTATTATTATCAATTATTTCATTTAGGTGTTGGAATTAAAAGTGTTATATTCTGGAAAGAAAACAAAGCTTATTCAACTCGGTAATAATTGTAATTTTGCTTGTATACAGTAATAAATTAATGCATTATTTAAGATCATAACGTATTATTTACATAACACAAGAAATATCATTATATCCAGGGGTTCGTTATCCACAAAAAAGACAACTGCCTAGGGCCCCCAATCAGAAGGGGACCCCAAAATCACTGTTTGAAAAACTCATTGCTGTTTTTTACTAATATTTTTAAGTGATTTTTATTGGAAACTGACTTTTTACCTGAAGGCCAATGAACTTGAAAATTACGTTTTCTTCAAAAATGGTTTTACCGATCTTGATGAAATTTTATATTTAGTTCTTCCTTAAATAGTTGAGTTAATTGAAAAAGTAAAGACTGCCTTGTATGAAACCAGCGCCCCTGACAGCCTTATGCTTAAGGGTGTTCCCACGTAGAATGCAGGTGACCACTTATCTGGAACTAGCAGCAAAATACAGCTAAAGCTTCTCACAGGCTATGATAATAATTGAAAGTGGAAGAGAAAAATATTTTTGCGAACGAATTTTAAAATCTTCAAAATAAAAAAGTAACATTTGTAGTGAAACGTATAACATTGTTTGATTACAGTCATTTTGCGTCAGATAACACTTCTATTGCATCAGACAGTAACTGCAAGGTATTGCATCAGCCATTTCTATAAATACAGTGTTGGAAGGGTATATGCGCTCATTAGTATCCTGTTTTGCAGAGGTGTAAGCATGGCTCCATATGTTTGGTTGACACTAAGAAAAAAAAAAGTGTAGCTGTTGCTCTGTCCCAGGAAGTGGGAGTGTGAAACTGGTGATGTGAAGAGAAGACCTGGATCAGGCTGTAAGGGAGTGACTATGCCTTCGATAAGGGAGTCACTATGCTTTCAAATATCGAAGATCGATATTTGAAACTTCGTAATTGCCACGCTAGTGCTCCTGAACTAAAACTGGACTTAGAGATGGTGTTGAAACAAGTGCAGCAACTATCCAAAGAAGGCTTTCGGAATGTGTCTGTATGCATGTCTATCAGTCCAAGAAGAAGCCTCTGTTGACCCAACAAATGAGGAAGAAGTGACTTGTTTGGGCTAAAACGCATCTTTCATGGACAAAAGAGGAACAGGACATTGTCATATTTTCTAACAAATCGAAATTCAGCCTGCAAAAAAAAAAAAAAAAGCAACGAATAAAGATATTAGGGTGCCCTGTAAATGATTACAGCTACCCATATATTTATTTTGTCTGTAAATTGCATGTGTTCTTTGGTCGATTTGCCTGTTTGCTGGATGAAAAAAACCCAGTTTCTAGGGGAAAAACCTTGCTATCTACTCCTGAGACCAACTAACTCGGCCACGGAGTGAAAAAAGCCCACTAAAGTTCCTCGCATCATCCACAGGATTCAAACCCAGGGCTTTTCCACCCAGTATGGGATGGTTGGTGATGATACCACTGTGCTACCCACGCAGACAAAATTCAACCTGCACAGCTCGGATGGGAAGCGATATGTGAGAAGACGAAAATCAGAGGCATACCATCCTGACTGTAAAGTTCCCTGCCGGTCAGATGGTCTGGAGTTGCATAACAAGCAAAGGGTGGGGCAAATTAAGTTTATTAACGGAATGGTGAATGCAGAAACCTACACTGCTATCTTGGAGGAGTGCCTGAAATTCGTTATTAGAGATCACCACACAGATGTCCAAAACTGCATTTTTCAACAGGACTCAGCACCTTGCCACACAGCAAAATTTGTAAGTTTTATTATATTTAGATTTAATGATGAGTTTGCCTTCTTGTCTCACAAGGCTTAAAAAATACTTACATCAATCTTTTCCCTCGTTTTTCTCCCTTGAGGTGCAGTCAAACCTCAGAAATGCTAGCATTACAGTGTTGGACTGGCCCGGCAACAGGGGTCTTTTTATTGGATTTCATTCACAGAGATATATATCCCATCTAACAAATGCATTTCAAACATTTCTGCAACCCACAATGCAATGCAAAACACATTATTTACAAAATTCACAAGTGATGCAGTTTTTTTGTCTGCCACTGTAATTTAATAAATACTTATTGAGATGACATTGACACCAATGTTTTTTAAAGAATTAACGCATTTTATACATTTTGCAAAAAAAATGAAAATTTATATTCACCTTCTTTCATTGATGTATGAAGCAATTCAAGGAGAACTAATATCAACTTTTCCTAACGTGATTATAATTTTAAAATTATTTTTGTCAATTCCTGTTTGGAATGCATCAGCAGAACGATCCTTCTCTCTATAATATTATATTAGAAATTCACTTGGACAAGAAAAATTAAGTAATTTGGCAATAATTTGTGTTGAGAATGATAACACAAACAACATTAATTATAATGAACTCATATATAATTTCTCAGCCCAAAAAGTCCATTAAAGTACTATAAAAATACTTATTACTTTAAGTGTATGTATTATTTCTGAATTATTCTTATGGATTAGATATATTTCTTATGTCATATTATTTGTTTTGTTGTCACAATAAAATGAAATTGAAAATGTTATTAGTTTTTCTTTATATGGGGCCCCAAATTCCATTTTGCCTTGGGCCCCATGAATTTATTGAACAGTGTTGGTGGTGTAACGCGTAGTTTTTATTCATACATCACTAAACCGAAAGTAATTTATTATTATTAGCCATATGGTGCAAGGAAGCCTGAGGTTTATGTGTGCCAGCCCAAAAAAAAAAAAAATTCCCGAGTTACCCTGTGAGTGAGAGAGAGAGAGAGAGAGAGAGTCAGAAATAGAAGGGAATCACCAAGAAAGAGAAGATGATATCCAGCTCAGGACCCTGGGTGTGCCAAGCCCATACTCACCAGATGTGAGCCCCTGGTGTGTTGTAACTGTTAAAAGAAAGTAACGAAAATGTACCTCACTGTTGTGTTGTATTATTTGGTTCCTTCAGTCATAAATACCTAGTTTATGATACAATAGATTAATGAGGCATTTTGGACGGCAACCCCCAAACCCAAACGACCGGTTTTTGCTTGAATCCCCCCCCCCCGACTTCGGGAGGGATTCAAGCAAAAACCAGTTATTGGGGAAAAAAAAAATTATAAGACTGGTCATGTTTCATTTGTGTTTAGTGAAAAAAGGTTGTTTGTATACAACTTCAGGAGGGATTCAAGCAAAAACCGGTTGTTGGCCGCACGTGGTATTACTTTTTGTTACTTGTTTTGGGGAAAAAAATGCTGTTTTCGTGTTAATTTTTCTTTATTTTAACTCTGAGATCTTGTTATTTTGTGTGAAATTTAGTCTTCCCCGAATATTGTGTATTTATGTTGCTTGCTATTCCTCAAAAATTGCCGTTCCTTTTTTCCTTTTTCAGCTCCGACGTAGTGTTATGTCACGTGACATCCGTCACGTGCAAGTCGTCGAGAAGAAAAGGGGGAAACGCAGTGAATGGGTGGACTTACAAACTGTACGTCACTGCTTTCCTCTTCTTCTTCTTGACGCTCTCTGGATTTTACCGATTATTCAAACAAACATTTACGCGAAGAAGCTTACAATGATTTAGGGAAAAAGCCAAATTATGGTATCCGAAAGCTGACAACGAATCTGTAACTAAAAAAATACTGTTCGTTTTCGACCAGAATATAAAAAGGTACTGGACTCCAAAAAGATTGCAACATCTGCAGATAGCATATACACACCTACTCTGTGGCACAGAGTAGTAAGATTAGAGTAAGGTAAGTAGTAAGATATCTTACTACTCTGTGCTCTTATGATCAACTCAGTTTCATTGCCGATTCCGAAACTCCAAGAACTCGAAAACCAAAACTAATAGAGTTACCGATTGGAATAGGAGATGAAGGAGAAAATGAGCACACTGACGTGGAAAGTACAAATAGAATTATTTGCTTTTAACATTTTTATTGGCATTTAACAATAATAATAATGATAATAACATCTGGTGAGTATGGGGTTGGCACACCCAGGGTCCTGAGCACATCCAGGTTCCCTTCCAAGTAAGAAGTGACCTGAAAGGGACCTGGGGGGTGGTTGTGCAGGCAGATATGAAGTTTTCTGAGCAGTGCAGACGGGTGCAAGAGTAGCTCATGGTGTATTGTCAATGATATATAGGAATTTTTCTAGCAGGGATAAGGAGGTGATTATTCCCTTGTATAAGGCAATGGTCAGACCACACCTAGAGTACTGTATACAGGTCTGGAGGCCTCATTTCAAGAAGGATGTAGAGCTGCTGGAACGAGTACAGAGAAGGGCAACAAGATTAGTGAATGGAACAAAGGGGTGCTCTTACGAAGAAAGGCTTAAGTTTTGCAAATTACAGTGTCTGGAGACTAGGCACCAGCGAGGTGATCTGATAGAGGTGTATAAAGCCTTGAATGGTTTGAGCATGCTCAATGCTGATGGGATTCTTCCTCTTGCTCAGAATAATCACCTGAGAGGGCAGAAATTCAAATTGAGGAAAGACAGATGTAGGATAGACGTGAAGAAATTTGCCTTTAGCCAGCGGGTGGTTGGTTGCTGGAATAGACTTCCATCCCTTGTCGTGGAAGTTGATAGCCTAAATAAGTTTAAGGCTCAGCTGGACAGGTATTTCGAACGAACAGAGGGGTGAAGTGGAAGTGGTTATTTTTTATTTATTTATTTTTGTTTATTTTTATTTTTTATTTATTTATTTTTTTTGGCTGATGCTGCATAAGCTTGCTTTCTTGCATCAGATGCCTCTACTAATGCTAATGCTAAAGTTCTTCGATCCAAGTAAGCAATACGCAGTATTCTCCTGTAACACCACATTTAACATGCCTCAATTTTCTTCCAGTCAACTCTTTTCAGATTCCATCCTTCACATCCATAAGTGGCAACTGGAAAAATTAACGAATCAATGATTCTCAGTTTCGTCTTTAGGAACAGATCTTGCTCTGTCTCCATAATTTTGTCAGATTAGTGATCAACGTTTTAGCAATTGCCTGTTGTCTCTTTACATTGTTTGAGCAATTGTGCCAATAGCTTAAAAGTAACTCTTGTATTTCTATTTCCTAGGTGCAAAATACTACATTTAGAAGCATTAAACTCCAGCTGACATTTTGCTATTCTTATCCACCGGAAGAAATGTCCATTTATGACCTCTCAGTTTCCAGCCCTTGATCTGACGAAGTATTTTGTCATTAATCCCAATTTTCTCCAGTTTATATAAGAGCCTTTCATGAGAATCCATATCAAAAGTTTTACTAAAGTCAAGGTAAATAATGTCAAACCAATTTCTTACATTTAACTGTCTTATGATTTCGTTATAATAATTAACTAGTTTGGTCAGGCAAGACTTCCTCTTAATGAACCCATGTTGCGATCCATTAAAGATACCGTTCCTATCGAAATATCCTCAATTGCATTCCTAACTACAAACTCCAAAATCTTTCTCACCACTTTCTCGAACGCTTATGAGATCTTTAGACTCTGGAACGATGCGCCACTTTTGTTGATTGTTGGGATGTCAGCGCTTCTCCACTCAAAGGCATCATCCCAGAGCCTAATGATCTCATTTTGTTATATACGCTGTTATATTAGTAACATGTTAATCTAAAAAAAGGCTGCATGTGAGTGAAATGTCCCCAGTGGGTAGGACATTGCACTCACATAGTGTGCACTATGTGGGAAAGGTGCCTCCGGTGGTTTCCCACATCTGCGCCATATAAACTCTGTGGCAATAAACAGTATTACTGTGAAAGCCAGAAAGTGTTATTTGTTGTATATGAAGTATTGTGTTGGGTTGTTGTGTGTTCTGGGGCTTTTGGCTGCGGTGCCCCTGGCGGGATCCCACGTTGCCCGCATACATCACAATTGGTAGCCAGGCTGCCCATAATTCTCTGGCTGGTCTCTGCCAGGGACGCCTGAGCTTCCTGGAAACAAACCAAGTCAAAAAAAAAAAAAAAAAAAACAGAAGATAGAGCGCAGGATGTACTGGAGAGAAAGAAGGAAAGGGAGTATAGATTAGGTGGGATTTTATCACCTAGGCGGAAAATGGAAGAAGAGGGCCCTCGAGAGGGTGGGAAAGACAGCCATGTATCGAGGGAGACACGTGGGATCGTTATGTGGCTTGGAAAAGTCCTTCTCTAGGTTTAGAGTTTAAAATCCTTCCCTGGAGTCGACGTGAAACTATCGATTCAGGCGACCTGAGTGTCAAGTAAAGTAGGTGGAAGTGGTCACAATATAGGTGATGGTATAACAGTCGGGTTAAGATAGCCGAATCTGGTGGAATGTTCAATAGCTGAGAAAAGGATGTCGATCAGTGTGCATTGGTTCCAGGACGTTGTACCAGTGATCGTCTTGTGGCGAACAGATCATGGGCGAAGGCAGAGAAAGTGTAGTACTGGTCTTTCTTCATTGATCGAAAGGTGTTCATTTTCTCAAAGCAATGCAAGGCATGTATTTTTGTTATGGGAAATGTTAGGAGGTCCTCGTAGAGGGGGAAAACATAGAATAGGTGATCCCAGTCGTTACCACAATCGCAAAAAAACAAAACAAAAAACCCCTACTATATTAGGGTCACCCGGTAATTTGTATTTGTGTCCGTAAATTGCGTGTATTCTCTAGTCCATTTTATAGTTTTCCTGGACTTAAAAAACCCAGTTTCTGGGGGGGGGGGAACCTTACTATCTACGCCTGAGACCCCGACTAAATGAGCCACGGAGTGAAAAAAGTCCACTGAAATTCCTCGCGTCATCGACGGGATTCGAACCCAGACCTTTTCCACCCGGTGCGGGGAGGGCGGTTAAGATACCACTGTGCTACCCGCGCAGACTTCACGGCATTCAGACGCAGATGTTTCCTGTCCACTCTTGGAGCTTACTTCGCTCAGCTTCAATAGTTACTCTCATGGGTAGCACAGTTGGTAGGATCGCCGTCCTCCCTACATCGGGTGAAAAAGACCTGACTTCGAGTGCCGTCGATGACTGGAGGAATTTTTATGGGCCTCTTTCACAAGGTGGATGCGTTAGTCGGTCTCAGGCGAGGGTACCATGGTTTTTTCTCCCAGAAACACGACCTTTTCGTCCAGCAAACAGAAATCTCAGAAAACACGCAATTTACACACATTCTGGTGGAATGTTCAATAGCTGAGAAAAGGATGTCGATCAGTGTGCATTGGTTCCAGGACGTTGTACCAGTATACACAGGGAAACATGGTCTTAGTTGCCGATGCTCCTAAAATCCTATAACAACAACTTCAGTAGTTTTACCCATAATCTGTAGAATGATAGTATATCACTTAATTTACAGCAGACTGATCCTTGTTACTGATTCTTCGTCGTTCTATTGGACTTTTAACTGTAATTATCATTGCAACATGCATAATCAACCCCTACTTTTGTTGGGTTCCTATAACCTTTCCACTTAGATCAAGTAAAGAACTTATATAATTAACTTTTTTTTTCTTTTTTTATATTCACTTACTAAAAGAAATGTGTCTCTATCTTAGCTTTTTGTGAATGATTTTTCCAACTCAGTTTTCACCTATCTTACATACACATTTCAATACTCATAAAAAACAATATCTTGTGATAGAAACTATCATATGCTGTTTTTCTTTTTAGCATTAGCATTAATAAAGGCACATGATGCAAGAAAGCAAGCTTATACAGCATCAGTCAAAAAAAAAAAAAAAAAAAAAAACCTTCTCATTTCACCCATCCACTCGCTGCAAATGTTTGTCTAATTCTGCCTTGAATCTATTTAAGCTATCAACTTCTACAACGATAAACGAAAGTTTCTTCCAGCAATTAACTACCCGCTAGCTAAAGGCAAACTTCCACACATCTATCCTGCAACTGTCTTTCCTCACTTTGAATTTATGCCCTCTCAGGTGATTATTCTGAGCAAGAGGAAGAATTCCATCAGCATTGAGCATACTCAATGCTGATGGAATTGTTCTATTCAAGGCTTTATACACTTCAATCAGATTGCCTCACAGGTGCCTAGTCTCCAGACACTGTAATTTGCAAAACTTAATCCTTTCTTACTAAGAGCAACCCTTTGTTCCATTCACTAATCTTGTTGCCCTTCTCTGCACTCGCTCCGGCAGCTCTACATCCTTCTTAAAATGAGGCCTCCAGACCATACAGTACTCAAGGTTTGGCCTGACCATTGCTTCATACAAGGAGATAAATACCTCCTTATCCCTGCTAGAAAGATTCCTGTATGTCATTGACAAGACACCATGAGGTACTCTTTCAGACCGTCTGCACTGCTCTGCTCAGAAAATTTCATATCTACCTGCACAATTAACCCCAGGTCCTTTTCATTCTCTACCACTGTCAGGGTAGTACCACACAGTTGATACGTTACTCTGGGGTTACTGCTTCCCATGTGTAGTACTTTACATTTGTCAATGTTAAACTTCATTTGCCACCTCTCAGCCCATCTGCTCAACCTTTCCAGATCCTGTTGCAGTAGCATAGTGTCAGTAGTGTCGTTAACAACCCTGCCAACCTTCGTATCTTCTGCAAACTTGGACATTAAGCCTGATATACCATCATCAATATCATTTATAAATACAAAAAACAACAATGGACCCAACACTGAACCCTGGGGGACTCCACTAATAACATTTGTCCAAGAAGAGCAGTGTCCATTGATTACCACTCTCTGTCTTGTCCCACGCAACCATCCCTTTATCCATAGCAGCAATTTGCCTCCAATGCTACACTGCTCCAATTTGTGCAGCAGTCTTCCATTAGCAACAGTATCAAAAGCCTTTCTAAGATCCAAATATATGATATCAAAATTATTCTTTGCATCCAGCTCCTTTGTGACCACACCATAGTATCCAATCAAATTGGTCAGACAAGACTTCTCCTTAACAAACCCATGTGTTCGAGCTATAACTGAAGTCTCGTATCCTGCAATGCTCAATTAAACTCTTAATCTCTAATGTCATCCACTTGGGTATCTTACTGTTACAGAAATTGTCCACTGGAACAAATGCATTTTAGATCCCATACTGAAGTTAAAAAGGAGGCTCCAGGAAAGGTTGGTATATATTCAGTTATAATTAAAACGGCGAAGTGTGAGTGTATAAAACCGTTCGGAATGCTAATGAGAGCGTCGTTAGTCTTCTGTAACTATAGGACAATATGTTTGACTTCTGTGGTAGGAAAAAAATCATGGAATCTGCGGTTCAAGATGCGAGCCAGGACCATCTCGACAACAAAGGCATCTTAAATAGATCCTAGCATGGGTTCGTTAAGAGGAGGTCATGCCGGACCAACTTGGTAAATCACTATGATGTAGTATCCTGTCCATGATTTATAGGACTATTGCTAGTAGATAGAAGGACGTCGTTAATCCCTCTATACAAGATGGTTAAATCATATTTTTGATATATTTTTGGTCTGGACCTGAAAAAAGGCCCGCATATAAAGAAAGGTTCTGGAGAAAGGCGACCAGATTAGTGATGTGTGCAAATCCATGCACTTCTGAAGAACAGCTAAGATGATGTGGTTTGGGGAGCAGACATTTAAGGGGGGGGAGGGGGTTACTGTATTTGACTGAGGTATATAAAGCACTTAAGGGGTTCAGTGAAATGAGCAAGGAAAGTCTATTCTCCTCATAGGTGAAGCAAGAACAGGGAAAAAATATAAAATCTCAGGGAATAACAGCAAACTGGTTCTCGTATTTACTTAGGCGAGGGTTGTTGAACACTGGAATAAATTGCCTCCCAATATGATAGTCAGTGAGTCTAGCTAAATGCAAAGCAAAACTCGACGGTACCTAGTAGGAATGGGATTATTATGAATATATCATGTTTTTATTTATTTATTATTATTATTATAAAAATATAAAAGTTATTATTATTGTTGTTGTTATTATATTATTTCTCCTTGATTGGGGGTTCCACCCTGTGACGGGTACGTGTACAAGTGCACAGGGTGGTTGTTGTGTCTGGTATTATTACCGTTAGTCAAGGAACTCTGACTCTCCTGTTCAGGATTGCGACTTTCTGGAGTTCCTTGTAGGTGTTCTCTGGGAGACCTATTTTTGCTAGACTTATGCAAGGTCTTTGGCACCATACCAGTGGTTGTTATTATTTTGGTTGAAGCACAAAAAGTCCTTGCATTATTTGGTCTTACTAATACTTCCCATAATGAACTCGTATCCAACAGCGTATAATTGTCTCACCAGTCTCTGACACGTTTAAATAAATGACAATCATCTATATGGCAAAAAAACATGTTTCTTCTGATTTGAATTACACAGAAAGAGATAATAATTAAGCTAATTACTTATTATTTAAGTATTGACAGGTATCATCTCCGGACGAAGTGCCTATTAGTAAAGTAATTAGCATTTTGGGGTTATTTTGTAACACAAATTCCTCTATTACGTAGTAGCAGCATGTGATGCAAGAAAGCAAGTGTATCAGCTTATGCAGCATCAGCCAAAAAAAAAAAAAATCACACCATTCCCTCCAAATGCCTGTCCAGTTCCTCCTTAAATTTATTCAAACTATCAACTTCCACAACGACAGATGGAAGTTTGTTCCAGCAATTAACCACCCGCTGGCTAAAGGCAAATTTCCGCACATCTATTCTACATCTGTCCTTTCTTAATTTGAATTTATGCCCCCTTAGGGTCGTAATCTGAACAAGTGGAAGGATCCCATCAGAATTCAGCGTGCTAAACCCATTCAAGGACTTATACACCTCAATCAGATCACCGCGCAGGTGCCTAGTCTCCAGCCACTGCAATTTGCAAAACTTAAGCCTCTCTTGGTAAGAGGATCCCTTCATTCCCCTCACCAATCTTGTTGTCCTTCTCTGTACAGGCTCAAGCAAATTGACATCCTTCCTAAAATGAGGCCTCCAGACCTGTACGCAGTACTCAAGGCGTGGCCTGACCATTGCCTTATACAGAGGGACAATCACCTCCTTTTTCCCTGCTAGCAAAATTCCTATATATCATTGACAAAACCCTATGACCTGCCCTGGCAGCCTGTCTGCATTGCTCAGAAAACTTCAAATCTGACTGAACAATTACTCCCAGGTCTTTTTCATTTTCTACCACCTTAAGTGTAGTACCACTCAGTTGGTACTTTTCTCCCGGGTTACTTCTACCCATATGCAGTGCTTTGCATTTGTCAAGGTTAATCTTCAGTTGCCACTTCTTAGCCCATCTGCCCAAATTATCTAGATCCTGTTGCAGTAGCACACTGCCATTACTGTCATTAACAACACTGCCAACCTTTGTATCGTCTGCAAACTTCGACACTAAGCCTGATATACCTTCATCAATATAATTGATAAATATACAAAACAACAGTGGACCCAACACCGAACTCTGTGGGACTCCACTAATAACATTAGTCCACGAAGAGCAGCACCCATCGATTACCACCCTCTGTCTTCTCCCACTTAACCATCCTTTTATCCATTGTAGCAACTTACCCTTAATACCATTCTGCTCCAATTTGTACAATAGTCTTCCATGCGCAACAATGTCAAAAGCTTTCCTGAAATCCAAATATATGATATCAAAATTATTTTTTGCATCTAGTTCCTTTGTAACCGCATCATAATTGCCAATGAAATTTGTCAGAAAAGACTTTCCCTTAACAAACCCATGCTGTGTCTGAATTATTGCTGCAGTCTTATCTAGATGATCCTGCAATGCTTCTTTAACCAGTGCCTCCATTACTTTTCCTGGAACAGAAGTTAAACTCACAGGTCTGTAATTACTCGTGTCACCCTTCGATCTCCCTTTGTGAATTGAGGATACATTTGCACTTCTCCAGTCCGTGGGGACCTCCCCTGAGTCCCAGAATGCTCTCATAATTATGGCTAAGGGTTTGCTTAGTTGCTTTGCCGCTTCCTTTAATATAACTGGATAGATCCCATCCACCCCAGGTGCCTTTCTTAGGTTTAACTTCAACAATTTCTTCTCCACTTTGCTCTCAGTTATTACAAAATCATTAAGCACCCTGTTACAATTTCATAACTTTCTGGCATTTTCAAACCTTAACAACTCCTCATGTGTGAATGTAGATGCAAAATACTCATTCAGTTTGTTTGCTATCTGAGCAGGATCATCAACAGTCGAACCATCGATATCAAGTGGACCAATCAGATTCATCCCCTTCCTTTTAGAGTTTATATAAGTAAAGAAATCCTTGCTGTTTTTCTTAGCATCTTTTGCGAAGGATTTCTCGTAATCTGCCTTCGCCTGCCTAACCTCCTTTGTGACCTGATTACAGATTAGCTTATATCTGCCATAGGCTTCTGAGTCGCTTTCTAATTTATATACATCCCATGCAATTTTCTTCTCTGTTATGAGTCTCATTAGTTCATTTGACAACCATTTAGGCCTAAACCTTGAACAATATTTCTTAATAGGTATGAAACTTTTAGTAGCTTCCACGATTAATTCCTTGAATGCTTCTCACTTAGAATTTACTGTTGGTAACATCGTCAGTTGATCCCACTGTACAGAATTTAAAAACTTTCTAAGACCACTGTACTCACTTTTACGGAAGCAAAAACCCTTTCCTTTACCCCTGATGGTAATTAAATCTTTAAGTAAATCCCACATCAGTACACTGTGATCACTGCCACCTAGTGGTTCCTTTATCTGTAAATTCTTAATACACGAATGATCACTGCTGATAATCAAATCACGAGTATTACTCTCTGGTTGCCTCTCGAACATGCTGCTGCAGAAAACAATGATCTAATAAATCCAAAAAAGTCTGACTAGTGTGTGAGTGACCAACCCACAAGTTCCAGTCAATATCTGGGAAGTTAAAATCCCCCATTATGACATTCTGATTTACTAGCCCACTCTATTTCTCTGTACAATTGTTCATTGTACTCATTCGAGTCATTAGGCCTATAACACACTCCTACTCTTATTTTTGCTTTCGCAGTGCTTATGTCACACCAAACTGACTCAACAGTGCACTGTTCATCTATATCAACTAGGTGCACTTCTTTTGATTTTATGTTTTTCTTAACTAATAGCATAACACCTCCTCCCTTCCTATCCTGTCTATCCTTTCTGCATACATTGTACTCCTCAAATTCCAGCATTCCTTATATCTGTGTGACACCATGTCTCAGCTATCCCAACAATATCCGCCTTGGATGTCTTGACCAACACTTCAAATTCATCAAATTTATTTACTATACTTCTAGCATTAGTATACATGCAAGCATACATGCACTGTTCCTATTCCTAGTTACCCTAACACATCCCATATACCCACCTATTTCACGATGACTGCCATCCGTGCCTGAAACCCCCAACACCCCTCGCTCCAGGTCGCTACTTATTCTAATAGAAGTTGTGCAAGAATCACCTTCACCTCTGCCAATGGCTACTGTTAATCTATTAGTCCTTGTATCCCCCCAAGTTAGCAGTTTTCCGACCCACCTAACACTGTCTCGATAGCATCAGCAAATATTCTTGCACCCTTTCTATTAAATGTATCCCATCCCTATAGAAGCAGTCTCTCCTCTTAACAAGTACAGACCAGGCTGAAAAAAATTCTACCCCTTGAGCCTTGCACAATCTTCCCAGGGCCGAATTGATCGACAAGGCCCTCATCATATACTCCCTACTATCGTGTCTGGGCAGAATTGCAGACACTTTCAAATTCAACCCTAGTTCACGGCTTTTGTTCAACAGTGACCTGTACTTGTTAAGTAATTCTGCCGGTCTCCTACTCTTAATATCATTAGTGCCAACGTGTACAACTATATCTCCACGTGTTGTGGTTGTTCTGTATTTCATTGAATTCACTGAATTGGATGTTACAATTCAGTATCAACTATTATCATTTCTGTATAGATCTGTACATCTGATGTACAGATGTTAAATATAGGATTAAATATATATATCGTTGTTTAATTATTACAATGGCATTGTCGATAGTTAATACGCGTGTTGTACATAAATTCAAAAGACTTATGGACATTGTATCACATTATATATTTATTTTTATTTATTTATTCACTGTAATCGGGCAACGGTGGGTGATATACCGCTATTACCCTATTATATTACCATGCATGTACCAACGTTGCTCTTTTACTTCATGATAGACGATTTTTGATTTCTAAGACATTAATTTATTAATTCCATCCTTTCGACTATCATGTTCATTTATTGTTGACGAAATATTTTATTTTATTTATCTATTTTCTCTATTTAAGCATAGTACTGTCTATGATCTAGTGACTGAATTTTTATCGATATGCTGGAGTTGGAACCTTACTTTTAACTACTTTATCAGTTGTTTTCGTACCTTGTTAAAATCAAAATTTACTAATAATACAAAAGTACTTACCGATCTTGAAGGTTGAAATGTCGGTGTGCATGATAAAGTATATGTATCTTTACACCCAGGAGCATAATCGTCCTTGGAACGATTCACATAAGTGTCTGTAGTAATATGATTATAGCTATATTCCGAAGCCATCACCATTAATTAGATTCAGCAGCTTTTATATTCACGTAAATGAAATGTGTTCGAAAGATAACGAATAAAATCGTAGCCCTGCAAAAAAAATTCGAGATAAAAGCAGAGTAAGTGAAGAAAGTCACTTGTTGAAGTACTTACGAAAAATTCTCAGTTAACTGATTACGTTTCTACAATGAAAGATGGCTGCTATCTCCCCCAGCGGTTAGATTTGGCACTAAAGTGTGCAATGTTACAAAACTGCCTACGTCATAGTGTATACTACCAGCGCCAACTTAAATTTTGCATCTCATCATAAATTCAATTATATATTTAACAAGGAGTTTACTTATGCATGGATAATGCACACACATTATTTCTACTACCAAGGTAGTTTTAATCATATCTCACTTTGCAAATACCTTCATAACGAGTTGCCAAGGTATTGCACTACTTCGAATAAGTGTAGGTGCATTACCCATGCATAAGTAAACTTCATACTCTTAGGCATTTAGCGAAGAAATATTATTTAACAGTTTAAAAATAGCATATATTAAAAAAAATAGTAAAAGGAAGTGTACTTTAAAAAATACTATTTTTTGGAATAATTTACGAAATCACATTTTTAGTAGTAGAATAAAAAATATAATCCATATTTAAAAATAGTAATAAATAAAAAATCAAAATTCAAAAAAATAATAAATAAAATCAAGATTAAACAAGAATAAATAATTTAATTAACATAAAAGATTAGAAATCTTATAATACCGTATTGATAGACTAATAATAGAATAGCAATTGCTTAAAAAACGGTACTCACCTTGAATAAATCTGCAGTGGTATATTGAGAAGAGGTGGTTAGTATTGTTAGCTAAGAAACTAAGGGGGGAAATGAAGAAAAACGGAATTTAAATAAGCGCAAGGTGGACTAATAATAGAATAGAATACTAACCACCTCTTCTCAATATACCATTGCAGATTTATTCAAGGTGAGTATCGTTTTTTAATCAATTGCTATTCTATTATAATTTAATGAATTAAATTAATTTTTATTAATTAATAATTGATAAAAATAACTAATAAACTAAGTAACTAATAGCTAATTAATACTTAATTATTAATTTGTAATAAATTTATGAAATTAATTTAAATGTTAATTAATAATAAATTAACATTTTTCGTTTTAAATAATTTAAATTTGTAAGTTTAAATTTATGAAATTATTTAAATGCTTAAAAATGTTTATTTAAGCACCTTAAATTATTTAGTGTTTTAATTTATTTTTATTCATTATATTTTGAATTTTGATTTTTTTATTCTATGATTTTTATTTTACTTTATTTTTTATTTTATTTATATATTTATTTTATATGTATTGATTTTTATATTTGATTTTTTATTCTCAAAAAAATGTGCAGCTTCAAAAATACAAGGTATGTTTAGAAAGTTTGGAGAACTGATAGAAAGATGGTTTTTTTTTTTTTTTTTTTTTTGATACCTTGAAATTTCTATAGCAACCACAAATTTTGGGTTCAACCTGACAATTCTTTTTTCTTTTCTTTTTTTCCTTGCAGCGCTGAATGAAGTGAAGTGTCACAATGAATGGAGTGGAATATAGATAAGTGATTCGGTTTCTTTTTCTCCAAAAACATTCCACCAAGAAATGGCAGCTATTTATGAAGACAATTCAAATGTGGATGAATCTCAGTGCATGGTGAAGAAATCCCAGGACGCCCAGCAACCTGAACCAGAAGAGAGTGTTGCAAAAATCGAGGCATTAATCGTGAAAGATCGCGGTGTGTGTCCAAGAGCTCCAAATTAGTGTAAGTCTGTGGAGAACATCATCCATCAACAGTTGCATATGGATAAAGTGTCTACTAGATCGGTTCCCAGACTTCTGATCCCTATTCACAAGAAGGAGAAGACACAATGTGAACATGAAATGTCGATGTGCCAGGAAAAGCAAGAGGAGTTTTTTTCATGGCTAGTCACCATGGATGAAACTTGGATCTATCACTATGATCCCGAAACTAAACAAATGTGAAAACAATGGACGCATGCAGAATCACAACGCCCCCCTCCCCTCCAAAAAAAGGCAAAGATGCAACCAAGTGCTGGCAAGATGATTCTGTCAGATTTTTGGAACAGCATAGTGTAATACTAACAGATTACCTTCACAAGGGCTGTACTGTGACGGTGAAGTATTATTCCAACCTTCTCATAAAGCTACCTGCTGCTATAAAAGAAGAAAGACGAGGAAAGCTTTCAAAAGATGTGCGCCTTCTCCACGATAATTCCCCAGCGCATTCCTCGCATACTGCAGTGAGATGAGCCCACGAATTGGGTTAGAAATATTGCTACATCCTACATGCTTATTTCCCTGACCTTGCATTCTCTAATTTCTTCGCTGATTTTTTTTTTTTTTTTGGTTCCAACCTTCAATCACAACTACTTCTGGGTGACAAAACTTTAAATTATCTGAAACCAGAAAATTAATTCGTAGTAGATTTATTGTGCCAGTTACTTTACTATTATTAATTGGCATACTT
Organism: Mastigoproctus giganteus; assembly: GCF_048544385.1. Lineage (NCBI taxonomy): Eukaryota > Metazoa > Arthropoda > Arachnida > Uropygi > Thelyphonidae > Mastigoproctus > Mastigoproctus giganteus. Next base: position 10,173,187 of record NC_143580.1, read on the forward strand.
ATATTAAAAGATATCAACCAATAAATATTTGGCACAAGTATTTATTTTTACACTTCAATTACAATTTTTTTCTCTTTTTGAAACAAGCCTTAGCAAACGACTACAGTACTAAGAAAAGAAAAAAGAGAGAGAGAGAGAGAAAGAGAGAGAGAGAGCGAGAGAGAATATTCTTGGCAAGCTGCCAGCAACTGGCATATCTGCCTCTGGGCAATGTCAAACGATTGCTGTATTTATTATTGTATCCAGATTTCATCGTAAGAGGGGAGGATATGACGACCAGGTTTTTGAGCGTTTTTTTTTTTTTTTTTTTTGAGACAGACCTAGGAACACTTATACGCATAGTTAAGGGGGGTATTCCCCATCTTCCTCCCTCTAAATACACCCCTGGCTGTATTTGACAAATATATGTTACTTGCGTGCCATGCTTTCTATACCATGTGAAGGGTTTTCGAACCAGTATTTGTCTTTACGACTTTACACCAAAAGTCGTAAACCGAGAACAAATCGAAAGGAGACCAAAGGGAAGCGATGCTCCAAACGACATTTGTTCTCTCCCTTCAGACGACTTGTGAAATAGACAAGCAGTTCGATTGCACTTGCTGATTTCTTTTCGCGTTCGTTGTTGCGTCTGCTTTTATTTAAAAATGGCGTGGTCTAACAAGTGAGTGTAGTTTCTAAAGCTATACGAAAATGAACCTGTAATATGGAATCCCACGCATCAGTCACATAAAAACCGAAATAATGTTGCTGATGCGTGGAAAATAATACAAGCGTACAGTGTACGCTTAAGGATTTAAAAAGAAAGAAAGAAAGACAGAATCACTAATGGCGTGTTTTCGACCCCTTTACAATAAAGTAAAGGAGAGCAGAAAACCAGAGGGTGGAGTGACTGAGGTATACAAGCTTTATCGGTGTGCGTATGAAATAATGGAAAGATTTTTAGGAACCGTATACTAACCAACCAAGGACTATGGTCGACACAGAGGTGTCTTTCAGTGTGTTTTATTTTTATTTTGTCACTATTACCTTTTTTTCAGGGGGACGGGCCGATATTTCCAGATGTCAATGAAATGTAACTCACAAGGAATTCAAACGACACAGCCTAGCTATTAAGAAGGTTAGTTGTGGGGTTTTAGACGCTTCAGCAACTTATACCATATTGCACCGTGTATAATACGTCTGTAAATTGCGTGTTCTGTAGTCGATTTTCTGTTTGCTGAAGGAAAAACCCGAGTTTTCGGGAGAAAAAACCAATACTACCTTCGCCAGAGACCGACTAACCCCAGGGGCTCACATATGGTGAGTATGGGCTTGGCACAGCCAGGGTCCTGAGCTGGATATCATCATTCTTCTCTTTCTTGATGAATCCTTTCTACTTCTGACCCTTCTCTCGCTCTCGCTCTCTCTCTCTCTCTCTCTCTCAGGGTAACTCGGAAATTTTTTTTTGGCAGCATTTTTCTGGTGCAGCATATTTTTAGGCTTATATCTGCATAGGCTTATCCTTTATGCTGTATAAGCCTCAGGCTTCCTTGCACCATATGGTTAATAATAATAACTCAGCTACGTTTTGAAAAAGTCTCGCAAAATTCCTCACTTCATCGACGGGACTCGAACTCATGTTTTGCACTCGGTGTTGAGAGGACGGTGTTTCTACTCACTGTGCTACTCATTAGGGCTTCAGACTTGGACACGGGTCTAAAGTATGGTGATATTACAGTTGTGTTAAACAGTGAGATTATGATCTCACCGACTCTGCAAGAAAAATACTGTATTTAATAAATCAATGATAAGATACCATGGGTACTCATGGAAGCAAGTTTATATAGCACCTGCCAAAAAAACAAAAAAGTAATAATAATTAATTAACTTAATAAAATAAAGTAGCCAATGTCACCTTCCCTCATTTCATTTTTCTGTTTCTTCTAAGTATTTATCCATAAATTATTTATCCAAATTCCACAAAAATAGGTGGGAATTTATTCCAACAAGAAAACTTTTAGGACTTCCAGTCTACAATGTCTAAATAACGCTTTTATAATTCCAGTTTAAATAATACTATTATACCAAGTGAAAATAGATTTTATTAAACTCATTTATAATATAAATTCGATCCTACGCTGATTTATTAGCAAGTGGCGTTTCAAGATCCTTGCTTAACCCAATCTTCAAACCACTTCTTACTTCTTGCACTTTACTTTCGGTTGTTTGTATTAAAGAGCAGAAAGTAAGAAGTCCGGTCCCTCCAAAGTGTATCATTTATGGTCTGAAGATGGGGTTCAGCAAGAATCCCGAAATGTCACCTTCTAACAAATTAGTATTGGACTGAACTTGTATTATATGTCTTTAATAAAACCTACTTGTTAAGAATTTTCAAATGGTATTTTACCGTATAAATTTATGCTTCCTTGCAAGGAAGCAAGGAATATTATTATATTATATGATATACACTTATCATATCATATAATAGGGATATACGGGTTGGAATATGGCAGTTCTGGGCTTGGTTGAATTCGAATGTTATTTGCTGCACACTGGATGTCCTATTTTTCCATGCGCTCCTCCTTAGAGAGTACAACTGCTTTGCTCTTGAAGTATTGTTTTTCTGCGCATTAATATCTTTCAGATGTGAAAGACATAACCCAATGTGATAAACAATTACGTAATCATTGCTATGGACACCTACATTTTACAACTTCCGTGTAAATTTATCTCCAATTATCTAAAAACTTGTTTTTGTTATACGTCAACGTCTCTAAGGATAGGGGGACCTTAATACGAGGTGGAGGAGCAACGGTGACAATCAATAAAAAGGGTTAGCTACTTTAAATCGATTGATATTGTCTGGTTGCTATAGAAATTTGAGTGTATGTTCTCAGAAATTCATCAGCTTTAAACATAGCTGGCAACCGTTTGTCTGGTAGAACTCATAAACAAATTGCCAGACAGTTTATAGCGCTTATATTTAGCTATTTGCCATCAAGATCGGCGCTAAGGTGGATTCTAGGGTTCCATTCCTAAGAAATCTTAATGCCCTCTACCATTTTTAAGAATTGCAGCCTGAAAATTCTCCTGTCACTAAAGAACACAAGCAAAAAAATTGCGTGTTCGATTTTCTGTTTGCTGGAGGAAAAACCGGAGTTTCTGGGAGAAAAAAACCATACTGCCCTCTCTTGAGACCAAATAACACAGCCACTTTGTGAAAAATGCCCATAAAAATTCCTCACGTCATCGAGGGGACTCGAACTTGAGAGCGATGTGGGGTATGCTTAAACTTTCCAAGAGCTTTTTCTATGCTGCCTCCTTTATATATGCAACCAAAAATTTGTTTGTTCCTATTATTATCCAGTTTTCTCAGAATTTCCTCAACTTTGTAGTTTTCTACTAGACATAAGTTTAAACATTAGTGCATGTAAGAACGATTTCGCTTACGACACATGCTTCCAATCAGTACTAAATAACTTCTCATTTTTAACATTTATTTTAAAACTTGTAAACTTATGGCTTACTTTTAAAATCTGTGATAAAAATCTGTTCTAACTCCCTGCAATTAAATATACTTTCTTTCCCACCATATTTTAAGGTGAATCCGTCCATGTCCATTATGATTCATACAAATTGTGTCCATTTTAAGTCCGTTGTATTCTTTCTCTTTCTCACTCTCTTTTTTTCCCCCATTCTTTCTTTCTCAACAGACAAGTCTTTCATTTTAATTTCATTTATTAATTTTTGCTATGGATACCTGAGAAACTGCCCATGCAACAGAAATGCAGAACTGAACAAAAAATCATGTGATGTCCATCGATGTCGCTCGATTGAGACTTGCGACTTCTGGCTAGTGAAATCATATGACACACTCTGCAATTGGGTTGAAGGAAAACAGCACTTCAACTGGATTGCAGAGTGAGGTTGAAAGTCAGTTTCAACCCTTTTAAAATTACGTATCCGATATACATTTTCAGGATCTGTGGTTGTCTTAAGCGTGATGGGATGAAATAACTAGATTTGCAGGAGTCTTCATAATTTCTTTCGTCGTGTAAATTCAACCTGCTTTATTCGTGTTAGCATGGTAGAATAGACATGAAACATGGGGATCGAATTATACAGTGAGTACTAGTCATATGGTCCACGCGTGTAGGACAGTTGGTAGGATTGCCGTCCTCCCCCACAGCGGGTGGAAAAGACCTGAGTTCGAGTTCCATCCATGACGTGAGGAATTATTATTATTATTAGCCATATGGTGCAAGGAAGCCTGAGGCTTATGCTGCACCAGGCATAAAAGAAAAAAAAAAAATCTGAATTACCTAGAGAGAGAGAGAGAGAGAGAAAAGTAGAAGGGAATCGCCTGATGGTCTTGGTGGAGACGTTCAATGCGAGACAGACGTCGACGGCCACGTTCATCCACCACTTTTCTCCGCCCACAGCGGTGTCCAATTTCTGTACCCCCTCTGCGATGGAGTAACTCACGCTTTGAGCACCCATTATCATTCCTCTTTCAAAGTCGGTTAACTCACTACATTTATCCATACTGACATCGAGTTACCGTCTACGTGAATGCAGTGTACCTATATACTCGTCAAGCCGTGGGTTCGTCCACTAAGGAGAGGGGTTAAAGCATCGCGTTGCCCAGGAACCACAGATTCCATAAATTCTGTCCTTTCAGTGTACATTGCTTCTAAGAAAACGCTACAGTTGAAAAAGAATAATACACTATTTTCTTCATTAAAGTTTCATGTTTTCTCATACTACAGAAATCGTTTTAAAAAATCTAATTAAAAATTGCTTTTAATCATAATGAAAAGCAAAATGTCTTAATAGCCTCGTGGTTGGCCAGCTCATGGTGATCAATATAAAGGAGTGTTCAAAGTTGCAAAACGAATTAAGAAAACAACAAAACTTACATATGCTGTAAGTGCCGGTTATCAAGTTGCACATTTGAGCACTTTTGAAAATAAACCTTCAGTAATGGTGGATTTGTTAAACCTTATTTGTTTTAAAAGTTGTGGAAGAAGTTTTTGTCCGGAAACAATAATACAAGACATTAGTTTATCTCGACACACAATTATGTGAAGGATAGAAGATATTGGAAAGAATTTGTTCGAACAACTTTTGAAAAACATAAAGCAAATGAAATATTTCAGTGTGGCACTGGATGAGAGAACTGATGGAAATGACAGTCCAACTCCTTATCTTCATACGTGGAATTAATGATAATTTTGTACCAATTTAGCTGATCTTCAGAATATGCACGGAACAACTACAGGTGAAAATTTTTGCCAATCTAATGAAAAGTTAGGATTAAATATTAAAAACCTGGTAGGATTTGCAACTGACGGTGGTAAAAAATATGATTGGTAAAAACATTGGGCTTATTGGGCTTTCAGAAATTGAAGTTGAATACGAAGATTTAATACATTGTGCAGTGAGATGACTTAATCGTGGCAAACTCTTTACACAAAAAGGGAAAACCAATAAAACAACTATCAAACGTGGAGTGGCTGTTTCATCTTGCAATTCTTACAGATATTTATAGTCATTTAAATGCCCTTAATTTAAAACTACAAGGGAAAGGAAAATTGCTCTCTGATCTGTATGGTGACATCAAATTATTTCAGAATAAGTTGTTATTATTTAAATCCCAAATTGGCAACCATTCAATTCACTTTGAATGTTGTACAGAGCAAAAAGAGAAACAGATATTTCCAAAGAATCGTTGCCTTTCGCTATTACAATTACTTTTTTAACAAGTTTTAAAGTCGATTTGCTGATATAATGTTCCATGGGCACAATATGGTCTTGTGCTATTAAACAACATACAAACAACAACATAAGATCCCATGTCTTGTTTGAGAATCCATTTACTTCTATGTCTGAAAACTACAATCCCAGCTTGCAACTTGAAATTATTGATCTTCAAGACAAACATGGTTAAAAAAGAAGTACATTGAAAGGAGAGAATTCATGGGATACTTGGTTCCTGGGCAACGCAACGCAACGCTGTCACCCCCCCCCCCTTTCGCTAGTGGACGAACCCACCGCTTGGCAGGTATGTAGGTTCACTGCATTCACGTGGACAGTAATTCGATGTCAGTATGGACAAACGTCTTGAGTTAACCGACTTTGAAAGAGGGATGATAGTGGGTGCCCAACGCATGGGTCCCTCCATTGCGGAGGTGGTACAGAAATTGCACTATCCCTGTTCGACAGTATCAAGAGTGTATCGGGAATACGCTATTTCCGGAATAACATCTCGTTGTGGACAGCGCTGTGGGCGGAGAACGGTGGTGGATGAACCTGGCTGTCGACGTCTGTCTCGCATTGTTTCAGCCAACCGGAGAGCGACAATGGCACAAATCACCACCGACTTTAACGAGGAAAGTGCCAGAAACATCTCCACCAAGACCATCAGGTGATCATTAGCTACAATAGGTTATGGAAGCCACAGACCCACCAGAGTCCCATTCTGACACCAGGACACAGGACTCTACTCCTCAACTGGGCGAAAGAACATTGGTACTGGGCATTGGATGATTGGTCTCCTGATCCAATGAGACCTTTTTCTCTTATTTCGAGCGGGCGGGAGGGTACGTATCTGGCAGAAACCGCACGAAGCTGTGCATCCATCATGTCAACAAGGAACTGTTCAGGCAGGTGGATGGTCGGTAACGGTCTAGGGGGGGGGGGTGTTCAACTGGCACACGATGGGACCTCTGGTACGTCTAGACACATCTCTGAACTGTCCATCCTTGCAGACCATCTGCATCCCTTCATTGTCATCTTGCACCCACAGGTAAATGGACTCTTCCAGCAGGACAATGCACCTACCCACAGGTGCATCTAACCGTGGTAACTAGAATATAGTTCGAAGAGTATTCCGCAGATTTTACTACCATGGAATGGCCTCCCCGTTCACCGGACATGATCCATGCGAAGCATCTTTGGGATACTGTGGAAAGATGCATTTGAGCTTTGGATCCTCCATGCGAAATGCAACGGAATTATGGACAGCGGTGCAGCAAGCACGGATGGAAATACCTAGTGGAACGCTTTCGTGAACTAGTGGACTCAATGCCTGGTCGTGTGATTGCCCTTATCCAGGCGAAAGGTGAGCCTACCCATTACTAGGTAGGTATCCTATGATTTCTGTCCACTCAGTGTAATATGGACTGCAAAAATAAACCTACTTGAATTCTACAAGATTCTCCCATTTGAAGATTTTCCACTAATGAAAGAAAATGCCACGAAAATGGCTACTGTGTTCGGATCAAGTTATGTTTGCGAGCAAATTTTTTCCTGCATGAAATCAAATAAATATTTAAAAAGAAACAGAATAACAGATGAGCATCTGTATTCCGTATTGTGAATTGGAGTCCTAAATTTTCAACCAAAATTTTAAACAATTATCTAAAAATATCCAGCCGCAATCATTTCATTAAGTGTTAAGTTTTGTTCAGTAAATGTTATTGTTTTCCCGAAAAAAACTGGGGGGGGGGGGTCCGTCCAGTAAAACGGGCAAATCTACCCGAGAACACAGACAGATTTACGAGAACACGCAATTTACAGACAGAAATACGGGTTGAAAAAAAAAAAAAAAAAAAGTCATATTTATATAATTTTAATAAAATCTATAAAATAAATCAGTGACATATATTTGTTGCCTATAAAAGTGTTGGGAATTTGAATTTTTTTTTATATATAGCCTGAAAATGAAAAACGGTAACATGAAAGCAGAAACTTCCATTTACTTACGTTACGTTATGGAAAAGGTAACACAATTTTTCTCGAATCACTGTGTGGCCCGCGAAAGAAATCTAACTATGAATGTGGCCCCTGTACAGGAAAAAGTTGGACACCACTTCTTTAGTAGATAAGCGCGTGGTCACTGAGCGCTGTCGCCGTTTATGACGTCATATCGCGCAAAGGGGGACAAAAAAAGTGTTAGAATTACCGGTACTTCTGGTGATTTCCTATTTACGTTAAAGCTGCACTTCGATAGCGTCTCCGTTGACCGATACCCAGATACTTCCTCCTCTTGTCCTATGTACACTTTCCACCAACGAACGATAGATTGCAGCAGTGTAATCGCCTGTATCTTCCTGTCCGTGACGTCTCATGACCTTGTATAAAGGAACCTATCGAGACTGCATTTTTTATTCAACAGAAAAGTTTTCCCCATCCTCCATTTAGTCAAATAAATAAATAAATAAGGGTGTAAGCATGAAGGAACGAGACATTATAGCTACTGTCGAGCAAACATCACACAACTTCTGTTTCTATCTCCTTTTCTCTCTCTCAAATAAAATCGACTGATTCGTTTCAGAAGAATACTGATAAAGTTTTTAGCTTAAACCAATGATGGAGAATAACTTTCCTATTGAGAAAAAAAAAGCAACTGATTAGGGAAAATTTTAATTTAGAAACCTTAAAATATAAATGGTAATACTGTACTAGTTCAATTTTAACACAAATATGACAAAGTGCCAAAAGACAAGTTCCCTAGATCTAAAAATAAGTGAAATAGACCTCTGGTGACTTTTAAATGAAATATTCTATAATTATATAAAATTTATAAATAAATAAATAATTAATTAATAATTTATAAATAATTTATATTTATATATATATATATAAAAGCCAGAATTCGGTCATTTCCTCGCCTCACCATTACGTAAATATATATATAGTATTAAAGAATTACGTAAATTATTATTATTATTATTAGCCATATGGTGCAAGGAAGCCTGAGGCTTTTGCTGCACCAGCAAAAAAAAATTTCTGAGTTACCCTGAGAGAGAGAGAGAGAGAGAAAAAGAAACAGTCAGAAGTAGAAGGGAATCACCAAGAAAGAGACCCTGGGTGTGCTAAGCCCATACTCACCAGATGTGAGCCCCTGAATTATAGATAAATTAAAATCGTGAAGCTCGATCAATGCTCAACTGTCTGGTTACAGGTGGGAAATACAGTTATGTAGTTACTATTTATTTCCTTTTCCATGATCTACCTTTATTGGCAGCGTGAACATGAATCACACTACGGTCATCAATTGATTAAATAGCAAGGGCTATACTAGACTCTTTGGCGACAGCTACCGCGGTATTCTACACGCCACGATTTTTTGTCTTCCTTCTGAAAGACAGTCTGCATTACGTACAGTGGGGAGAGCACTACGAATTTTTTGTTTTTAATACTTTTATGAAAAATCACATGCTTTTTAAAAATATATTTTAGTATATCTTTATATTTTTCAACATTTTTGAAAATACTGTATTAAAAAAAAAATGTAAGTTGGGAATAATGAATAATTTTCATTATTCCTTTTTTTTCCTTTTTTTTTTTTTTGTTGTTGCCCTCAATGTTTGTTGTCCATTGGCCATTGGCCGTGAAGGGTCACTGTTAATGCATTGAAATAAAGATTTATTAATTTAGTTGAAAGGCGTATTTTCAAATTTATATGCAGGCGTATATAACAATAGGAACGAGTCCGCTGCTATAACAGAGGCAAAAAAGTAATCATATATACCACCCCTCCAAAAAATTACGGTAAACTTTTTTTGTCAGTTGGTAGTTTTGCGCTAGCTTCTGATGTATTATTATTCTGGCCACTTGGTGGCATCAGTCTCTCAATGATCGACTTCGGGTGGTGGTGATCGTGCCTCCTGGTCATCATTATCCTAGTCGATATCAAAATCTCTTCCAGCTTGGTGTTGATCCGATCTATGATCTCGAAGAAGTGTGTTAGTACTGGAACTGCATAAGTGTTTATGGCTGTGACCATGTTCCCACCATTCAACTTTGATTTTAGCAGGCTTCCCAGTCTCTGATTGTATTTCTCAGTGAAGTGGGCCTTGATCTCCTTGTGTTCAAACTGGTGGGCCTTCTTCATCCACAGTTATATGTATATATGTCTTTCCCCCTCTGCCTTCAACCTCTTCACCGGTCTTTAGCTGGTAGTTTCGTCCGACTGGATGTCCATGGGTCTTGCATTTGTTTAGGCCAAATTCAAATTGCATCCTGATTAGGGATTGTCTTTTTCCCGGATTTCTATATAAACTACAAATTGAAACGAATTCAAAACTTACTTTTCAGAAACTTAACATGTTCTTTTTAAACCTTGACAGACTAGTGACTACATTGTTAAACAAAAATTTATTTCACTTTAGTTTATTTTGAAACTGATTTGGCAATTAATATGAATGTAAGAAACACAGGCAATTTACACTTTTCTCGCTGAGTCTAGTTCTAAGTTTGGTTATAAATAGTCCTGCAGCCGAAAAGGACCTTTCAGCTTCTACACTTGTTTGTGGTATGGATTCGAGAGCGTCCATTAATTTTAATACATTTGTTGTTTTTTCACCAGTTGCGTCAAAGATTTCGAACTCCTTGGATAAAGATTTTCGAACTCCAAAGATTTTCGAACTCCAAGTGATTGACCTTCAGCTTCATGTTGAGGGTCTTTAGAAACACATTCAGTTTGTTTTTTGATTCGACGCGCCAATTTCTCACAAAGCGTCTGCTCTTTCGCTCTCACTGTCATGCTCTTTCTCGGAGTCACAATGTGACGAATCAGATTGCGATGATTCAGAAGAGGAAAACCCAAGACGAGTTATTATTCGTTTTGTTGTAACCAACAAGGCTGACTTGCTTGGAAATGGTTGCAACTCGGTTTCTACTATTTTTCTATTTCTTTTATAATACGTTTTTCCAGTTTTTATATACTTCAATAATCCAACCAAAGCTTTTTGCCTTCTCTCGTTTATCCTTAAAATTAGTGTTTGGAGAAGCACTAGTTTTAAGAACTTTTTTCGAAGAAATGGTTGAACTTCTTCAACCATTTCTTCGGCGTTTATTCTACCATTAATAGCAATCATTCCTAGATTCCAAAATTTGTCTTTATCTTGATGAACATTGATATTTAAATAACGTTTGTTTGTTTTTAAGCGACGAATATTCGTCTAGAGAAAGGCTGAATCTCTTACCATTTTTTAATGATTGTTCAATTTCTTTTATAATATTATACTGTTTATACACTAATTGCATAACATGATTGGGATTTTTAGGAAGAAGCAAACCTTTTTCACTGAATGCTTGCTGAATAAATTCACTTTTACATATGGCACTGATAGGAAATCCATCTACAGCTACAAGCTTTGCAATGATTTCTTCTTTTGTGTCTTTCTTTAAAAAACTAAACAATGTTGGCTGAGAATGAACACTTTTTAAATATTTCGAAGAGCTTTCTACAGATTCGTCCCCTGAAGAACGTTTGAGGTTACAATCATTTGCCGACGTAGGCTTCTCAATAGAATGGTGAGTTTTTAAATGCCGAAGCAAGCCACTTGTAGAAAAACCTCTACATTTCAGTATTGCACCATAATGACTACACTTTGCTTCTTCATTATTATTACATTTAATGAAGTACTGCCAGACGAATGTTTTTGATCTCTCCATCGTCACAAAATATTAAAACAATAAAATATATATAAAGCGGCTTAACTGCAAGAGGATCTTTCTAGGACAAATGACATGTATAATCGAGAAGAGTCGAGAGTCGAAACTCGAGAAATGAACGATGACATTACAGAGATATGTAAGAAAGTGCTGGCCTTTCGCTTTCTGCTTTATATATATATATATATATATATATATATATATATATTGCAAATGTAATGTATGAAAATAAATATTTTTCTAAATTAAAATAATACACATCTTTATTGCTGACGATATCTCAAATTATGAAGAAACTATTTATCTTGCCAGCGCACGATGATCGCATATATATTTATTTATAATGTGTGTGTAAGACTGTTAGTATTGATTATTAAAGTTAGTAATTCAGACCGGGAAATCTCGAGATAAAGAAAATTTCCCGGGATAAATCCCGCAGCAAAAATCAACAGCGATCCCTGGATCCCGGGAAACAATCCCTAATCCTGATGTCAGTGCTGAACTCTTTAGTGATCCATTGTAGCTATTGGATTGATTCCTAGTTGTGACATAGAGTTTGGTGTCATCCATGTACATCAGGAGCGAGAGAGAGAGAGAAAGTCAAGTTGACTTTGTAGATCATCAGTGTCTCTATCAACCAGCTATGGGGCCTAGAGTCGAAAGCCTTTCGGTAGTCGATGTAGGCTGTTAAAGGTTGTGGTGCTTCTTGTAGGCTTTTTCCATAACGATGGTCGATGGTTAATTGCTCCTTCATCTGCTTACATCCCTTCTGCTGCTTGCCCATGATGTTCTAGCTTTTTGAGTGGTCTGATATCATGTTATTTTTTCATCTGGTCAGGATCTTGTACATTGTTGAGAGACAGGTGATTGGTCTGTACATCTTTCTCCCTAATGTCCCATTCTGTCATCTCTTGTATGTTCTTATTTTTCTTCCTTTCTATATCTGTCCCGCGGGATCCATTTGTCCGGTTTTCCTGTAGAGGATTCTCTGTTTTTCAATAAATGTCCTGTTGTCTGTTTCCCTCTGGGTGCTCTCCTTGTAATGGCAAGGTCTCTTGTTGAGTGCCAGGAGTTTCTGCTTGAGGGTGTCAAGATATTTTTCAATCCACTGATAGGTGGTCTTGTGTTTTCTGTGGGTGTTGTCTTTCTTGAGAATAGCCTTCACTTTTCTGATCAGCTTCTCACTTCTTTTATCTCATTGGTATTGGGTCAGTTGGCCTATCTTCCCACCATTCAGCTTTTATTTTAGCAGGCTTCTCATATCGATGCTCCACTTCATGTGTTGGCTTCTTCCCTTCTGGGTGATCACTAGCGCAGTTGTACAGGAAGCAGTTCCAGTTGGTTGGGCTGGATGGTCTTGCCTTTCAGTTGTGGTAGCCATACGGGAGACAACGCCACTCGCTCTAATGTCGTCCGCTGGAAACTGTCTCTGACTTTACGAGCCGATCTCTCTCTCTCTCTGCTTAAGGCCCGAAAGCGAGTAACTTTATCCTGCGCCACAATCGATGAAGTATGTTCAATATTTCTACGACTCATCTTCATCCAGCTATGGACGTGGACCTATTTAACATGGACATCCAGTGGTGGGTGGTAATGAAACGATTTTCGCCTTTCCTCCGCTATTTTGTGTTTTTTTTTTTTTTGCGTGGTGGGTTCGAACCCAGATCCATGATACTAGCGGTCCGGCGTCATAACCACTGGGCTACTCGCGCCCTTTGTTATTATTATTCTAGCAAATGCTTGCTTCCACCATATTACACGGCTGACCAGCAAAAAGAAAAGAACAGCAATTGTTTACAATATTTACAAAATGCAATTATCGACAATATTACAAGAGGCAATTATTTATAGTATCTTACAAAAGTAAAGGTTCAACAGTGATTTCATGTTATATTTTCACTTGTTATAGGGTATTATGTCTTAATTATAGTATTATATCTTGTTCCATCTTCTTTATTTGGAGTTTCATCAGGGGTACTCCCGTTTTATAGTTCAAGTAAGCTGTGGGCTTCAGATAGGCTCTTCACTCTGTATTGCGTGCTTTCAGAGTATTTCACAGGGTCTATCGCCAATGAATTAAAAAGTTCGAGTGCGTTGTTTGGAAAGAAATACTTTAGACAGAAGAGTATAGAATGTAAATGTATTTAGGGGTTGCCATTAGTACGTCCAGCACGTGGAGTAGAGATAAATCCTTGAAGACTGGGGATGTCAATCATATCGGTAAGCATCTGAGAAAGAAGAATATTGCCGAATGCTATATAGACTCTCCAGTGAGTGATATTTAGATTGGTACATGAAACAGCCATGGAGATGATAAATGGGTCCCAGTCACCCTATTCATCCATCGCATTATCCAGTGCTCGACTGGGAATCTGTTTGCATACGACGGCGCAGCAGGAGACTAGATTGGGAATGCCTATGGTGTAATTATAATTCCCCCAAATCACACTAACAGAACTTGAAACCATAGATACCGGAATAAAGGTAACACACAACTATTCGATATGATTATAAAATAAATACAATCTCAATTCAGTATACGTTGAAAGAAGCTAACTAGAGCCTTGTCAGAGAAAATAGACTCTTCTAGCTTAATACGTACGTATGCTAAATGTCTTATTTCACATTTTAAAGGTATCTTCAATTGAGTTAGCCGATTTCATATGGAGAGAGTAGGGTTCCTTATGAATTATTTCGGGTTTTTCAGTCCCTACAACGTGCAAATCGCTCCTTGGTTTAAGTCGCTGATCCATAGATGACCTGCTGATCCTCTAGGTCACCTATACGTAAATGCAACTCCTAAGTACAATGAATTAATTTATAGTCACTATTTTTGCGTTTTCAAGCAACTGTGATTATGACAGTGAGTACCACAGTGGGCAGGAGCGGGAGTGCAGAAGCACACGCTCTTTGAGTAGACCGGGGTTCAAGCTCCTGACTGCTGAATACGGTCGATCTGCCAACCCGCACTGGACCAGCGTGGCAGATTATGGTCCATTTCCCTCGGCATGAATTGTTGAGGAGGCTTCCATCCTGCAGTGGGTTGATAATGGCTGCACTTTACTTGTACCACAACAGCACCAGCTACACTAGTCGACAAAATTAACAAAACGAAATGTTTTTCATGAATATTTTATTATGAGCAGTATCACCGAAGGCGAATATTCGATGTAACAGACATCCTGGCATGCAAATTCCGAGTATCCAATAGAAATCGATTTCCCACCTTACAGAACCGCACATTATGCAAATTATTCATGCCTATAAAAACGCGGGTTGTGACCATATCACTTCATTCCCATTTTTGGCTTACTCAATGGTATAGTCACATCTACAGTACCCAGAATTGCAAGTGATCGTCGTTTAGATGATTCTTAGAGATGGCGGGCCGTTGGCAACTTGAAGTCTCGCAGGCGGAGGTGGCACGTTGACATAATGTGTCAGTGTGGCCTCGGAACTATGGAAGCAGTTTCAGGTGACAACCATTGCAAAAATAGCTGGCCAAGATCTCCCGAGGGCTACGTCAACCAGAACAGTCCGCTATCTGGCTCTAACAGCAAGACGGAACCTTACGATGCCCTGTCATTAATTGTTTATTGAGGTTGCTGCAGCCACAGGTGAAAACTTTTCCAACCGGACTGTGTTAAGGAAGCTCAATTCAAGTGGACTATATGCTAGAAAGCTAGTGACTATCTCATTTACCCTAAATCACCGCATAGCTTGTCGAATCTGGTGCCATGAACGTGCGACTTGGAACCCTGACAAATGAGGTGCAGTTCTGTTCTCTGATGAATCCCGTTTTAGCCTACAAACAGATTCTAGACGCTATTTCATCTGGAGACAACCAGGAATATGGTACCATCCTTCCAACATCAGAGAAAGGGACACTTACAGCGCAGAGGGTATTCTCGTATGGAGCAGAATAACGATAAACGGCCTACCCCTTTTCATGTTTTTGATAGGGATACCGTAACTGTGCAAAGGTACCGAGAACAGATCATGAAACACTATGTGCAACGTTTTAGGGATGCTGTTGAACCAATTTTCTTTTCATGAACGACTATGCCACTGCACATTGATCTCAACTGGTGGAGAAATATCTTGAAACTGAAGATATCTAACAACTGCCGTGGTCGGCACGATCACAGAATCCGACTGAACATGGGAGGGACGCCCTTGGGCGTTGCATTGCTGGCCGAGAGCCAACTCCTCGGCGGTCACTTGGTGAGCTAAAGGATCTGGGAATAAAGGGATCATGGGAGTTACGATACGGGCAGATATAAAGTTCTCAAAGCCCATAATGTCCTGTAGGGCCATTTCTGTTCTGCAAGGATGGGCAAATGGGAACCTACTGAACATCTCACCGGAAAAAACACATTCAATACTCCTCAAGGGCTCCCTTGATCCCAGGAGGCCTCCCCAGATCAAGATAAATGGAACAACCATTAAACTCCAAACAGAAGTCAAGTATCTTGGCGTTATCCTCGATAGACACCTCAACTTCACACCGCATCTTAGTTACCTCAGAGTAAAATTCAGGAAATATTCCGGCCTATTCGCTAGAGTTACACGCAGAGACTGGGGTCTGAAGAAGAGGGCACTCGCCATCCTCTACAAGGCATTCTTCATCCCGGCACTGGCTTATGCAGCGGGAGCTTGGTACGCTAAGGCAAGCACTGCTGTTAACAGAAGGAAATTGGAAACCATCCGTCGAATAATTCTCCTCACAACAACCAGAGCATGCTGCACGGTGAGCACCCACGCTCTCCAGGTCCTTGCGGGATGTCTCCCTCTGGACTTGGAGATTGTCGGCCGTGGGCTGCTGCACCAACACGCCAAAGGAAGGGTAATCACACATTTGGGATACACTACGGACCCAACTCTGACTAGACAACGTCTTACAGACCACATGAGAACAGTGTGGCAGAATCGGTGGAATGACTCCACTAAAGGCCGCATAACTAGAAGCTTCATCCCAGACATTGGACGTGTTTACCCTATTTCCCCGAACTGGTACTCTCCTGGACTTCATACCACTTACCTGCTGACAGGGCATGGCTCCTTCAGGAAGAAGCTACACGATTTTGGAATCTCGGACATAGCGCAGTGTAGATGCGGACAAGAAGAAACTTGGGAGCACCTGCTCTATGAATGTAATATATATGAAGACCTCCGTGGCCTGCTGTTTACCAAACTACGCTCCATCCTCAGAAATCAGGAGGACATAGTGCTGCAGGAAGAAGAAAACTATAAGGCTTTCACGCTTTTCGCTCAAAATCTCTTCGCGAGGCAAAGAGCACTCCCACCACCCTGAAACAAGGGCGACCCAGATCCGACACCTTTCCGGGCCTGCTTTATATCCTTTTCCCGGTGGGGGGACACCCCTGTCTCCCCCCTCTCCCTGCAAAACCCACTTTCCCTCTAGTGTGGCATGGGCATGCCCACTGAACGTTTGGGGCCACCTCCTCTATCGGTCCCTTTCTTCTTTTTCTACCCTCCAGCCTTCCTTCTCCCCACCCAAATCTGTCTACCTTCACAGCGCACAGCCCCACATGTCAAAATTGTAACTACACCAAAATTGCTTGCCCGACCCTTTTCGGCCAAAAAATAAAACTCATCCAGCGTACAATCCATTCTCGCTCTTAAGGCAAATCTCTATGAATAAACAAAGCACCAACAGCGATTAAAGCAATGTCTTTTTTTTTTTATATAGGTCCTAGCCATTGAAATCTGAGGAAAGTAGGTGGCAGGACCTGCCAGAGTGCTGATTCCTTATTGGTAACACCTGGCTAGCCTCCACGTGGCGCGGTATGGGCAACGTCGGGTCCCATCAGGGGCCCGATGGCCAATAAGCCAGATGAACAATGGGCACAACAGACTACACTATACACGATCCACACACTCTAAATCTCTGGCTTGACAGGGTACTGTCACTCGATACAGAGAACACCGCGGAGATGGGAGAAATCCCAGGAGCCGCAAGACCCTCAACATACCAAATACCAAATACCAAATGTCCTGTAGAGATAGGGAGGTTTTAATCTCACTAAGTCAATTATAAGACCGAACTGGGAATACTGTGCCCAAGAATGGAGACCTCAACTCACAAAACACATTGAGCTTCTGAAAAAGGGTGCAAAGTCCTACTCTTATGATGAAATCGCCAAAAATGTTCGAAAAACAATTATTCGAATGCGCCTGAAATAGGCGCATTCTTTTCCCATCTTTTACATTAGCCTGAACTCTGCTAGCGTTACAATAGGAAATGCCAACCTAATGATAATAATCGCACTGTGCACCTTGGAGGAAATTTATTTAGATAATTAGCGAACTGCCCAGCATATTACTGAACAGAACAAGGTACGTATTTTAATCGGTTTTTTTTTTTTGGTTTTTTTTTAATAAGAAATGGAAATACTACCCTTGAACTATGAGAGAGGCAAAATTATGTTTTTTCAAGTTTTTCTGTTCTTGCTATGAAAGTTAACACCAATTTCTTTACCTAATTTAATATTGTAATTTTAAATCTACTTCTGTTTTGTAATAGAAACTAGATCGCTACTGTTGCCCATAAACTCGCATTAGACGTATGGAAAATTATTTCGTATTGACAAAAACTTGTTTGTTGACATCTGGGAAAGATCATTTAGTATGAGAACGGCCCAACCATTGTCTGCTGCGTGTCTTCTACGACAAATCTTCTGTGACTCACAGAAGCCTGATCAAATATAAAAATATTTTCCAGAGCTGTCTGATGAATATTTTTGAGAACAGTCCGAACAAGGGGCAAGGGTGGGAAGGATTGGTGTTCCCCACCCCAATAAATGATAAAAAATTATATTTTATATACATCTTTCTTTCGGTCCACATTGAAATTATCGACTAATAGTCGAAGCCTTTTTTTTTTTGTTTGTTTATTTTGTTTTGTTTTGCTGTAAATATTCCGAATTTCGGACTGAAACCAAATATTCCCGTTTAACTTTCGTATGATCGACATATAAAATCTTTCTAATCGGGATTGTCTGTAACACTGCTGTTTTCTAAAATGAAATTAAAATCAAAAGCGAGGCTGGTAGGCTTCCAAACCCCCAAAATATAAGGAACTACCCCAAAGCATTTCGCCACTTTCTGTCCTCACAACACTGAATGGAAAGGGCCTGGTTCGAATCTCATCAGAGACGCAAGGAATTTTTATGGGCTTTGTTCACAACGTGGCTGAATTAGTCGGTCTTAGGCGAGGGTTGCATGGTTTTTTTTTCCTCCCAGAAACTTGGGTTATTCGTACAGCAAACAAACAAATCAACTGAACACCATACGCAATTTACAGATATGAAATATGCGACAAGGTCTAAAGCCCCATTGCGCCTAAAACCCAACAACAAGTGTATTATGTGGCCCTCATGAATAGTACAGTGATTATAATCGCGGTGCTTTCAAGCGCACGGGAAAGGGCTGCTTTCCAATCCCGTCGTCATTAATGCGAGGAATTTTTTTTTTTTTTTTTTTTTTTTTTTTGCCATGTGGTTGACTTAGTCGGTCTCAAGCAAGAGTTGCATGGTTTTTTCCTGCTAAAAACTGGGTATTTTCATACAGCAAACATCAAGCCGACTTTAGAATAACGCTATATCAGTCACAATAGTAAAGTCTCGTGGCCTTAGTTGCTTTGGCGCTTAACCCGGACTTACATCTTGTGTTACATTATAATTTCACGTCATGATTATGTTTCAGTTGTAGCGTTCCTAAATTTTAGCAATATTATTTAAAATATCCCAGTAAAAGGAGGTGGCAATTAAAAAATTTAATCCATCCCTTCCAGGTACATAAGTCCCACAGTAGTTTAGTAAATTATTTTTGAAGCTTCGTATATTTGAAAATCTTAATGGGCCAAAAGCCAGATGCTGTTGTAGGATTTGCTGGGCCAAAAATCGGGGGCCTTTGTAAACGAATTTTTGATGCCTTTAGAGGAATCTATATTAAGTGTAGTATTGAAATTGGATCGATTTTATTGCAGTATTTCAAAATATACCTTGGCACTTTTTTTGAATTCTGTAGACAAGAATGTAATTTCGTTCCATATTGCAAGTTATAGTGATTAAACCAATATTTTAATTAGATCTAATACTAATCAACTTTATTAACTTTTCTAAATATTTTAATTCTCGACGTTGTTTAAAATGCTAATACTCCGATTATATTTAATGCTCAGTTAAGGCATACATTTTGGTTAAAACATCTTGTGTCGAGGGTACTGCCAAGAACTAGATGGACTTTCTTTAGGTAGTTTAAAAGGCGAAGGATCGGAAATAGGTCGCCATGCTGGTATGCCATCCGAATCAGGAGAACTATCAGCTAGCACCAGGTGGCTGCAACTGAGATCACTGTAGCTGCTGTGCGAACATTTTAAATTTGCCATCTGGGGATCAGGGGTGTTCAAAGATGGCCTCAAACTCTCCCTATAGATGTCATCATCTGCCACTGCACATATATCTTTTTTTAAATACTCAAATCTTTTACGTTGGGTATCCTCGCGTGTTGAGAAAGTTTTTGGAGGAGAATCACCAAAAAGATCTTTAATGTTCAACTTGAATTCTGTGCTCGTTTCATTTCGAGGGGTACCAAATATTGCATCCGAAGTTCCTTCTTGTAAAAGTTGGCTGGGGGGAGCTGAAAAATTGACATCTAAAACAAAGGACTCCATTTCTTTTTTCGATTTGTAATCTTCAAACCTAACTTGACGCTTTATGCTTGAAACTGAATTTTGCGAATCAGGAATCGTTTCATTAGTTGCAAGAGATGATTTCTCAATGTCTGATAAAAAAGATGTACAATTAGATTCTGATGCCAGAGGCTCCGAATTCTTGCTTTTAAATTTTATTCTCCGAATTTCTTCTTTTAGCTCGGCAGAAAGATTTTTTCCAGGAAACAATTTAGCGCAACTTTTGCTCATAGTGTTGTGGAGTCGTTTTATTATGTCTTTTACTGGTGGGGAACACTTGGGCCGTTTTGGCACAACAGCTGATACGTGGCATTCAGATAAAAGTTTAATTTTACTTTCAGGCTTTGTCACACAACTGTCCGATAAACTACTGGAAGACGACGAATCAGAATGTCTCTTCAAGTTCTTTGCGACAGAAGTAAGGGAGCTTGATGTAGAGGGCTTATTTTCTGGTGGTGAGTCGTGTGATGCTTCCATTTTCAACTTGCAATGTTCACGAAGACACGGACATAGATTACGTTTGTCATAAGTCGCAATAAGGATCTTCTTCAAGTCCTGCTCAGTTCGGGCTTTTGTTGAAGCTGAAGGAAAATTATCATCTCGAAACACTGTGTCGGAACTCCTCCCGTGGTTAAATATTCCGATTGGCTTTGTAAGGCGCTGATTGGTGATTGCTGGAACACATAAATGAGAATGAACAATTGGGGACAAATGCGTTACACGTTTACTTTTAGAGCCATATCGCTTTGTGAGTACTTTCTTCTTCAGCATGTCAATAAACAGCCTCAAATGTTTCTCACGAAAAATTTCGCACAACCTAATGAAACAAAAATAATAATAAATAAAAGTGACATAAATGTAAACAAATACATATTTTTGTATTTCTAAATATTTGAATGGTTGAATTTTTCTCCCTTCAATATTAGCCATTTTCGATATGGAAAAACTTATTGCCGTGGAGAATGATAATGTACTAAATTCCTGTTTAATTACACCAAATCGTATAATATATATATATATATATATATATATATATACTGGGTGGACACTTTATTAGGTACACCTACCGAATAGCGATCAGGTTCCCTTTAGCCCTCAAAAGAGCCAATGAGTGTCATCCGGATGCTGATCCAGTTGACACAATCTTTCCACAGATGTTGAAAATTGGACGTTTGCAGATCTCTGCTCCGAAAAGCTCATTTCATGGGGGAAAACAGTGAAGAAAGTGGCGCTATCCCAGTATGATTACTACAAGAAAAGAGCAAAAACCATCCAGCCCAAACAACTGGAAGTGCTTCCAGCGCAACTGCACTAGCTCATGCAGGATGGGAAGGAATTCAATTCCATGAAATGGAGCATCGAAATTAATGGGTTCATCATACGAACTTACTATGAAGCAACCAAGCTAGAGATCGATATAACAATGTACAGGTGGAACTACATATCAAGTGGTTGGAACGATTCCCGATTGTTCAGGTCACAGAACAGTGAATAGCAGACCAGAGAAGGACCATCGTCATGAAGAAACTGATGGCTCCTGCAATTTTGGAAACATTCGAGTAGGATGGAAGCGGCCAAATACAAAGAATATGGATAATATCGAACCAGATGAGGAACAGCAAGAATAAATAAAACCACAGCAACTGAAGTAGAAACAGACGAGGTCATGATATCCAGAATAGAAGACGGGTGAAGGGCCCTAAACGCACGCCAGATATACAAATATAAAGTTATACGACAGCGTATAATCCTTGACAGCGTAAATCCCCTTTTAATCCTTGTAAAAAAATTATTTTTTTTATTTTCATTTATTTCGATAACAAAATTTTATTCTCGTTTTTATTTATGTTTATGCTTTTTACTCTTTGGCTTGTAGTTTACATCAGAAATGAATACACGTTGCTATTTTGCTTGACACCTGATGAGAGGCCAGTTTTGTAAGTTCTGTGACGACATCCTTATTTTGTCAATTTTGTAATTATTTATCTCTTATTACACATATTTTATTACCTTCTATTTCCCTTCTTTCACTCTTTATTTTCCTCATTTTCCCCCCATTATATATACATATAAAAATCGACATAAATAATCATAAATAAAAATTGTCAAAATTATATCTATTCCATATACCCAGAATATAATTTCACACGCTGTGATAGGGTTCATTCTGTACAATTCTTGAGCAATTCAGCAAGAAAATGAATACTGTATTACTGTTTCCATAATTTACAAAAGTCTGGTGCAATAAAAGAATATAATAGTTCAATTTGGTAATATGTTCCTTTAGATTGTGAATTCAGAATAGATTTATAATGCTTTATTATAATGCTTCATCTATATTATTAAAAACCTTCTGGCGTTGTTAATTTAGTATGTTTTTTCTCACACGAATCATTCAAAAAATAAATAAATAAATAAATAATAATAATAAATTTAATTAAAAAAAAAATCCAAATTTAAGTGCTGCATATGGCACGCATATAATTATTTCTACATACCCAAATGCTGTATGGCAAATGTGGCTAAGGCCTCAAGGAGTTAAATACCGTAATTAAAATAACTGAATTTATAACTTATTTTAAAAATATTATTATTATTATTATTATTATTATTATTATTATTATCCATATAGTGCAAGGAAGCCTGAGGCTTTTGCACTATATGACAATCATTATTATCAATTATTATAAAAACCAGCCACTTTTATATAAAAGTATCATGTTATGGATAACACTTTAATAATTTAATTATATGTGTTAAGTAATTAAGACAGATCTTTAATTAATTAGAATTTTATTACATTTATTAAAGAAAGACGCATTTATATTTGGACATAGGCGTCAAAATTTATAATAACGCTTTTTTCGATATAGTCAGTTAAGTAGCCAATTAACAGAAAATAATTTAAAAATTAATTAATAGAAATTAGGGAATCACTGAAGCTAATATTCAATTTTTATTTTTTTACGTAAACCAATCAATGCTTTTAGTTTTGGTAGACAATACATTAATAAACTAAAAAAAATTAAAGTTACAATTGCCATTTATCATTCTGCATGCGTCTGATAACCCTATTTAAGAATACAAAAAATATCATTTATAATTATAAGTTACGTGAAATAAAATATGCACAGTTATGACTTACTTTAATGACTGTCTTATCTTTCATCTAATCTCATGATAGTCTACAGTCAATTTTGCTGATGTCTATCATTCTTTACGATTTAGATGCTTGACAAACGCCATTATACAAAAATTTATATTGAACATTCTTCAGGTACCAAATTGCCACTAGATGGCATAATTTGGGATTTTAATTTGTATCATTTAAAATTGCTAATTGTTCAATTATTATTATTAATATTTTTATTCAATTATTATTACAGTATGTTTATTTTAGATACATGCCACAAATAAAATGGTGCTCTAAGGCTATTGTGCCAAAACTATACTCAGAGCGTCTTAAATCTGAGAACTGACATTCATAGAAACAACAGATAAAAATGAAGAAATAAAATAGGAAAAAAAATTGGTTGTTGTTGGTGCAGAAGGTACAAGGTCTACAATGACTATATTGAGTCTTTTAAGGTATTTTTTCATACGTTTTTAGACTAGAATGCTGAATTGAGACAGCGTATTTATATTCTTTACAAAGATGAGAAATCATCTCGATTTTCTTCCTTTCCGAAGATATGTTTCGGTGTTATAGGTACTTGTAGGCAGTGAGTATGCTGTGTAGGGTCTTACCTTCTGAGAAAATAAAGATGAGTTATAGGAGTGCGTCCCATGTGTACGCTAGCAAGAACCGCTTCTTCTTGTCTTACTTTTCTGGTGCTGGAAGTCCAGAAGAATGGATGAATCTTGATTTCCATAACTTTGTTTTTAGTATGTTTTTGTCATATATTTTACCACAGGGAGTAAGGCTTTTCAATCTATTGATCTCTCTGTGGAATTAAAAAGGTATCTTAATATCAATCACATTTTAATTTATTGGTTATTTTGCTGCCTGATCTGCATTTTGTTTTCTGAGTATTTCATAACAGGCTGGAATCCAGCAGAAGAGCACAATATAATCTCTCTTGTAGTTGAAACAATTTGGATTTGATTTGTTTCAGCAAGGAATAATAATTATATGTTTCATTCTGTGCTGAGAGAGCTTAAAGAGTCAGGATAGATGAAATGCTATGGAGTGGCTTGAAAATCTATGTGCTTATAGAGCTAGGTAGAATGGCAAAACATTCTCCAGAGAAATTGCTAAATTCTCTTAGCAGAAAAGCAGAAACGGTAATAGTAGGTAAGATTGCAAAGATACCTGCTATTTTGTCTGATTTCGAGCCATTAAAATAAATCTGATTATATTGAGCATAATTTCGGGTGGGGACAGCATGAAATTGTCTTATGTTTAAGCTTTCCAGGGAAGGACTTCCTCACTGGCTAAAATAGCTATCACATTTGAGCAAAAGTGTAGTCCACTTAGGTCCGCAGGGTATTTTGCCCTATGCCTGCAGGTTCGTCGGCATAGGGTTTATTTCTAAATAATATCATCCAATGAGGTTCGAAGAGGTATAGCCAAGCAGAATGAGTCGGCAGGCTCTGAACTTTGAACTCAGAGTTTACTACTGACATTTTATTTCTGAGATGTAATGGTGGCTCATGAGCTTCTACATAAAAGCTTTGAGATGGGAAAGTTCTGAAGACCCCCAAAACAATTCTGAGAGCGTTTTGTTGCATAGATTCAAGCAACTGTAGTGTACTTTCCTGGAAAAGTCATAGATTGGGGGAACCATAGTCCCAGACGTGATGTAATAGAGATCGATAGAGATTGAGAAGGCTAGCACGGTCAGCGCTCTAGATTTTTGCAGATATTGCTTGATGAATGTGCATTTTTTCCAGACAGTTCGGATTTGCTTGGCATGTGCTAAGAAGTTAGGTTTTTTATTTTTATTTTCATTTATTATTATTCTTAATGTAGTATTAGTCCAATGACTTGCATGCTGCATGCAAACAGAATTATACGGACCTGTAACTTAATTGGTAAGCATATCAAAGGGAAGACTGTAGGGGAAATCCGGCATCCGCGTAGCCACTTGGTGTCTATAATCGAAAGTATGAGTTCTTCCCCATCCCACGATCTCATTACCATGCCACTGACATGTTTACAAAAGCAATCTGGAAGCATTCATGCCCCTTTGCACATGTGATTGCAGGCCGTGTTCTTGATCGTGTGAGGGTAATCTTACCTACGAACAGGTGTGCTAAATATTTTCCTTATCCATGCATCATGGTTTGTTTTTTCATGGACTGAATTTTCATATTGCAACTTGAACACCAAAAAAAGAAAATGTATAACCAATTTTGAAACAAGATCCTTGTTTTGTTCAATAAACGTTTTCAATATATGAGATATGGCAATAAAGTTCCCAGACTTGTGCTATTATGCTCATGTTCGATGAGTTTGAAAATAAACAGAGTGGTATGCTGTAGTTCAAATTCCTCAGATGGTGGCACAATGATTGTCCAATAGACTGACAGATTGTAAGTAACAACCAATTTCATTAGAAGTGTTAAAGTTTCATGTCACGATTTTGCAATGGAGCAACGAACGAATACCAAATTTTGATTTAAAGTGGTAAAATCTGAAAGAGAAACGCAAGAAAAGTTAAAAACTCTTTATGGTGACAAAATGTTAAATCGTACCAGTGTTTTGAATGTAAGTGGTTCAAGGACAGACATGAGAATTTTTGCAATGATACAAGAAATAGGTGTCCGTCAACCTCTCGAAATGAGGATAGAGTTGCAAAAGTTCGTGAAATTTTAGCAAGAGATTGTCGTTTGATGCTCAAAATGATGGCTGATGGGTTGGACATGAAAATTGAGACGATTCGTCAACTTCTACATGAAGATTTAGGGAAAAAGAAAGCCTGTGCAAAATTTGTGCCTCACAGCCCAGATGAGATAAATAGCAATAAAGAGTGTCATCATGCGAAGACTTCATCTAGACTTGACAAGACCATCCCAATTCCCTTAATTGTATTGTCGCGGATATGAGTGTTGTGTGTTTCAGTACGAATCAGAGACGAAGTGTCACGACCTGCAGTGGAATTCAAAATCATCACCAACACCTAAAATGTTTCGTTTATAGAAGTCCAAGATCAGGATGATTTTTGACATTTTGATATCATTTTTTCGACAAACAGAGTGAGATTCGCAAGGAATTTGTATCTGAAGGGGAGAGAAGAATGCTGCGTTCTATGTACAGGTGCTTCAAAGTACAGGTGAGACAGCAAATTCGAGAAAAAGGCAGCTGGTTCTTTTTTCATGACAATGCCGGGCTCCATTTAGAACATGTGAAGACGTTTCTAACGAAACTTGGCATTGTACAAATCAACAATCCACTGCACCCAATCTAGCACCAGAGGGCTCCTTTTCTTTTCCAAGGTGAAAACTGCCTTCAAAGGAAAACGATTTATTAAGGATGTTGAGAACATAAAAATATAACCATAGAACTGAACATCATCTCTTTGGACGCCTTCACTGAATCTTTTCAGAAACTTTTGGAACGATGTAATAAGTGCATTCAATCAGGTGGGGATTACTTTGAATAAAAATTAAAACCATTTTTGAACTTCTTTTTATTGCACCAGTCCGAGAACTTTATTGCCACACTTCCTATATCATGGAACTTTTTCCTCTTAATGTTATTTTATGTTATTTACTTCCTAAATAACATTGGTCATCTGCTCAGGCCTCCAGAATTCACAAGATCCGCGATTACTAGACTACCCTCCAAAAGTGTCAGCCAACGTCAGTTTTCCATTGAAGTCACTGCCACACTTCAACAGCGCCTTTAGCTCCTATGACACATTTTAAGCACTTAGGTAGAACCATGACCAGTTTAGAACCGTGACCAGCAGAACCGTGACCAGTTTAGCTACTAATGTGGGATTTGTTGGTCTATCTCGCCTGACGTTTCTGTTCATCTCATAGGTGTTCCACGGGGCTCAACTTGACACACTGCGCCGGTAATTCCAACTTTTCTACGTTCATGACCATAAACCATTCTCGAACAGCACTGGATGTAATGCATGGGACATTATCCTGTTGCAACAATTATGTACTAAAGAACTGCGACGTTGTATGAAACTACGCAAAACATTAAGGTATGCGCAGGGCTGGCCACAAGCATGTTCAACTGGTTTTGTCAAACAGGGCCCCGCGCTCAAATGGTCTAAATAATAACATCCGTCTTTTCCACATTTCTATCAACGAGCCTACCGCCGTCGGAATGTCTAAATGTGTGTGATTATTGGTTACTTCTTAGTTACTGTAAAATTTGAAAAAATAAAAAAACCATTATTACAAAAACAACCCGTATAAGTTTTGCACAGAACTCTCAGGCCCTGCAAGTAAATCTTGATCAGGGCTCCTCAAATTTTGGGGTCGGCCCGAAGTATGCTTCAGCGTTAATAGTTCCCTGCACAACTGTTAAAGGTCTAAGATCATACTATGAGAAATAGCCAAAGGCAGAATGACTGTAGTTGGCCCAGCGGGCCCCAATAATTAGGGCCCATTTTTTTTTTTTTCTGCAGTGGGCGAAAGTATGGGATATGCAGTACAGTGTTAATTACCATCTTTCTCACA
Source organism: Mastigoproctus giganteus (assembly GCF_048544385.1). Taxonomy (NCBI): domain Eukaryota; kingdom Metazoa; phylum Arthropoda; class Arachnida; order Uropygi; family Thelyphonidae; genus Mastigoproctus; species Mastigoproctus giganteus. The sequence goes on from NC_143580.1 coordinate 10,200,989, forward strand.
CCGGGTAGAAAAGGCCCGAGTTAAAATCCCGTACATGACATGAGGAACTTTTATGGGACTTTTTTACTTCTTGCCCAAACTCGAGTTTTTCGTTAAGCGAAACCAACCAGAAAAAAACGCAATTTATAGATATCACAAACACGAGTAGATGAGGTGGATAAAATCCGTTATTTGGGTACCACTTGTCTGTGGGCATGGTCGTAGAACGGAGTAATTGTAAGGTCGAATTCTGTGATTGGGTGATTATTGTGAAAGCGTTTTTTTTTTTTTTTCTGAATGTTTTGTGTCGTCGAGGAGGGGGGGGCGGATGCTTAGCTTAGGCAGAGTGTTTATCCCTCCATCCCTCTGTTTTAAAATCGGAAAACGAGTTCCCGATTTAAAAACAGTGACAAATGTGGGGATAAACACCCTAGGGATATCAACCTAGGAGGTAGGTGAGTGTTGAAAGCAGTGAGTGACACCCCTTCCAATCGCTGCTTTGTTCCTGTCCGTTTATCGAAATATGGAGCAGTACCCAAGATCTGGAGTTTTACCGATGAGGTGATTCTCCGGGGCACTAATATATATTATTTATTATTTACAAAAGAATCACAACAAAGACAGGGTGTGTGCTGTATTCAGTGCGGGACCAAGGTATTTTCGGCGCCCCGGACAGAAAGATTTTTGGGCGCCTCCTTTACTAAGGATATATATATATATATATATATATATATATATATATATATATATATATATATATATATATATATATATATATACACTGGTATGCAAAACATTTGTGGTTGTAACCTTTAGAAATGGTGTTGGTCCTTAAGTTTTGCTTTGGATGTTTTTATTTTGTTATTTGTTATTTTAATTGTTTATTTATTTTTTGTTTATTTACTTATTATTATTTATTTTATTACTTTTCTTCTTTCTCTTTGAATGATTCCAAGCTTGTTTAGGGCATTCAGTACGAGCTACTCGAGGTCCGCCACAGGAGGTGCATAGTTGTGGCCCATCTCCCCGTGATGTAGACGGACATTGGGCAGGCTTTCCAGGTGATCGCCTGCCTGTTGACAGAGAGACCAGAAACAACTAAACAACACACGCTGCACAAATATAATATTACATACATTTCTGGTGTAATTGTGCTTTCTACAGTGCTCTGTAATCATTACAGTGTACAAAGGCGGAGTTGAATTGACGTTCAGATGCCGTCCCACATAAGACACTATACATGTCTACCTATACATCCTATTCAAGAAGCAGAGTAGCAGAGTTACCACAAAAAAACAAAACAAATTATGATATTAGGGACCCCTGTAAATGATTACATCTACCCATATATTTATTTTGTCTGTAAAAATTGCGTGTGTTCTCTGGTCGATTTGCCAATTTGCTGGACGAAAAAACCTCAGTTTATGGGGAAAAAACCTTGCTATCTACGCCTGAGACCGACTAACTCAGCCACCGAGTGAAAAAAGCCCATTAACGTTCCTCCCATCATAGCAGAGTTACCGCAGGATTAAGAGCCGAAATAGTTTCCCTGTGGACTAAACTGGAAACAATTTTGGACCAAACCCACCTGGAAAATGAATAAATAACAGCCACGTTCGATGCCTATCTGGAAAGTGGGGTGAACAAAATGCCACAGCGCGCTACCATTTTTGCTGAAGCGCTGAGGAAAAACATTGCCAACGCAACAAACAATACAAAGCCAGAGGCAAGAAAGACATTACTCCCCAAACCTCACCTAGTGGCCCTTAAACCCACTACTCCGGACGGACACCAAACCAGCGAGGAAGTAAAAAAGACAGTGATGGACTCCCTGACCGAGGACTTTAAGACGGCCAAAATAAAATCGATAAGGAAAACTCGCACCACTGGGGTGATTATTGAAACTGAATCCATCCATGACGCCAACCTTACCTTAGGTAATACTAAAATCCCAACACTTGGCCTCATGGCAGAACCACCCAGGAAGAAAGGACCCTCCATAGCCATCTATGACGTAGACATAGATGGCTATGGAGACCTTAGTCCAGCCACAATCTGCGATGAAATATACAGACGCAACCTACAACAGGACCTACTTAACCAAGACCCGGCGAGTGTTATTATCCCTAAATATCAGAGAGAAACAGATATGGCAACTCCATAAACTGGGTTGTAGAGCTTACTCCAGACGCATGGAAGATTCTCACACAGCAGACAAGAATATTCATAAACTGGGGATTGCACTACGACAGAGAGCATGCAGCAGCACCCAAGCGCTTCCGCTGCTGTCGCTTCGGACACAACCCACACGTGTGCCCAAATCTTGACCTGCGGCCATTGTGAAGAGGAGGGGCATAACTTTTCAAACTTCCCCAACAAAGAACGAGAACCAACGTGCGCAAACTGCAAAAGTCTGAAACTTCCACATACCAGCAGAGAATTGAATATGAGGATGCTGCCTAAACAATATAATCACAAGTGCCTCAAGGTCATGCAGATCAATGCGCAGTGGGCCAAAACTGTGGTAGGTTACATACGGAAAAAGGCAGATGAAGAAAACCGCGATATCATTAGCATTAGCATTAGCATTAGTAGAGGCATTTGATGCAAGAAAGCAAGCTTATGCAGCATCAGCCAAAAAAAAAAAAAAAAAAAACCACTTCCACTTCACCCCTCTGTTCGTTCAAAATACCTGTCCAGCTGAGCCTTAAACTTATTTAGGCTATCAACTTCCACGACAAGGGATGGAAGTCTGTTCCACCAACCAACCACTCGCTGGCTAAAGGCAAATTTCCGCACGTACTCATACAAGAACCCTATGCGGTAGCCAACGAAGTGCGGGGATGCCCAACATATTATAAAACCGTCCAGGTGGACGGTGAAACACCCTGGACAGCCATTCTGGTTAGGAACTCAAACCTAATGGTCACAAAGATCTCACCGCTATGCTAGGTGTGGGCCTCCTGCGTGTACATCATCTGCCCTTGGAGATTTCTATGTCATATCTCTTTCTGTCGACCGGGCAGACATCTCCCGGCAACACAGCACCTGAATCAAGTTCTGGCAGAGTTCCCAGGCTCCAGAATTCTAATCTCCGCTAATGAGAACTGTCGCTCCCCCCCCTGGCACAATGCCACTCCAGAGCACAAAGGATCCAAGAAAGAACAAAAAATGGAGGAATTCTTGGCAAACAGTGGCATTGTCGTATTAAACAGTCCAAACAACCTTCCAAGTTTTGCCTCTACACTCTGGGAGGCAACTCTGGATGTTACCTTGTCAACAAGATCTCTCGTCCGCTATATAAAGGACTGGAAGGTCCAGGAGGGTTGGACCACATCCGACCACCGTGCCATCACTTTCACCATGCACGGAACAATGCATCATGAGTCCATCACGGGCTACAAGCTCCAGAGATACGCTGTGCAAAAGGCAGAGTGTAATGTGTTTGATGAAGCGATCATTACAAATACACAGAGACTGTGGACTGAGAACTACTAGACCCAAACCCCTGACCTCCAACAGCGTGCAGTTACAAATGCAATTGTAGACATGGCAAACCAGACCATTAAGAGAAAATCGCCAAGACCAGGGGCCATTCCCTGGTGGTCTAAGGAACTGGATGCCTTGCGCAGAGAACTCAATCAAAAGAGACAAGCATTCCAAAGAGCCAGGCGTTCCTGACCCCAGAGGTGGAGGCCCTCAGACAACAATACTGGGAAACCAGAAATGCCTACACTGCAATGGTCAACAGCGGAAAAAGCTCATGGAAACTCAGACCCCTGGGGCATAATCTATAAAATCACAATGAACAAATTGCTCAGAGAGGGTGACACCATCTACCAGGACGCCCCAAGGAAGCATGATGAAAATTGGGATGAATCGGTAAACAACATACTAAACACCATATTCAAAACCATGGACAGCCAAAACTCCCCTGAGCAAAAGCAAATCCAGGAGAATGACACATATCGCACCATCCTCACAGAGGCACCCTTCACACAGCTGGACCTAATATCCGCAGCTGACAAAGTAAGAAACAAGAAATCACCAGAAATGGATATGATAGAACCTGAAATAGTCAAAAAAGTGGCAGAGCTTGCCCCAAATCTTCTCTTGGAGCTATACAACCACTATCTCCAAAGTGGACGCTTTCCCACAGACTGGAAAACTGCCAACATTAAACTGATTCTGAAAAGCCCAACCAAGCCACAACATATGCCTGATTCATACCGCCCAATCGCTCTTCTTTCTGTACTAAGCTAAGTCTTCGAGCAGCTACTACGTCAAAGGATAGAAACCTACTACAACTTAGCACAGCTTCCCGCACAGAACCTATTTTGATTTAGGAGAGACCGAGCCACCACTGACGCAATTGAAAGCATCATTGCCGCAGCTGAAAACTGCCAAAGAAAATACCTCCTGGTCATCTCAGTCGATTTTGCGGGGGCGTTCGACACACTCTGGTGGCCGAGTGTCCTTGCGCGACTGAGGCGATCAAATCTTCCCATGAGCCTGTACAACTGCCTGCAGGGTTATCTCACAGAGAGAAGAGTGGTGATCCAGGCATTTGACTTTCGATTTGAAAGACAGATCTACAGAGGATGCCTGCAGGACTCTGTGCCTGGACCGCTCCTTTGGAACTATGTATTGGATGAATCCCTGTCCATGGACCTTGGGAACGTCTGGGCGTTGGCTTTTGCCGATGACCTAACCCTGATCTTGAAAGCTGACTCAAGGGCTCAGATAGAAACAAAGGCAAATGGTGCCCTATCCATCCTTCAGAAATGGATCAGAAAGCACCACTTGCAAATCTCTCCAACCAAGACAATACATTCTCCTCAAAGGGTGTCTAACACCCACAAGGCCTGCACTAATTAAAATTAATAACAAAATCATAAAACTGGTCATGGAACTAAAGCACTTGGGAATCATTCTTGACAGTAAACTATCTTTCCTACCACATCTGAACTACAAACAAAGATGAAGAAATACACAGCAGTGGCGGCGAGGATCCTCCGCTGGGACTGGGGCCTAAAGAGGCACACTCTCGTCTTCCTCTACAAAAAAGTTTTCATTCCAGCAGCTGCATACGCCTCAGGTGTGTAGTTTAATGAGGCCACAAAAGCGGCAAAAAGCAGGAAACTCAATATTATTCACCGACCAGTTCTTCTTACCATGACGCGGGTCTGCAACACCGTCTCCACCCACGCCCTGCAGGTGATCACGGAGGCCTTGCCTCTTGACCTGGAGGTGATATGCACAGACATGCTGTACCAGCTTGGACCGAGAAAGAGCACGACACATCACGGACCCCACTGGGAATCGATCTGCAGAAAAGAAACAACTGCAAAACTACCTCCAATCCGTATGGCAACAACGTTAGATGGAGTCCACAAAAGGGGAGATAACTCGCAAGTTCATTCCAGATGTACAAACAACGTATCCAAAATCGCCTTCGTGGTTCTCCCTGGGACTCTATTGCACTTATTAACAGGACACGGTGCCATATGCAGCAAGCTAACAACACTAGGAATAGCCAACAATCCATTTTGCACATGTGGATCACAGGAGACCTGGGACGACCTGATGTATGAGGACCTCCGGGGTTTATTCATCACCGAGCTACAGTTTATCCCTAAAGACAGAGAGCACCACATCCTAGAGAGTGACATCACCTACAAAGCATTCTCCAAATATGTCCAAAGTCTTTACACGGAGACTGACCCTGCTGCAACCACCAAACCCACCTGAATAGACAGCAACCCACTACCATGAAAACTACAGTGCATCAAACCTAACCAGCAATCAGCCATGCAACAAACCCAATGGCTTGCTGCCTGGATTGGGGCATCTGAGCACAGTAGGACAGGATGATGCCCTCACGAAAGGGAAGTAATTTCTTCGAAAGTAATTTCGATAGGGAAAATCAGAGCAAACCAGATTAAGACATACCCATCCCCGGATGTGATTCAAAATCGTTGGCGACTGACCACAGAATGCAACGAAGTCTGGAGTGAACTCCACTTCCACGACAAGTCATCACGAAATGTGACTAACTGAAACACAACTACTGAATGACCAAGAGACTTCACTTCCCAGCAAGAGTGATGAAAATGCAACAAACACTGGACCTGACTACCACTTGCAAGAACTTCGCTCAAGACATGGACGGCATGGACGTGATCTGACCAGGTCATTAAGAGAAAATCCTCTGGACCTGACTACCACTTGCAAGGATTTCACTCAAGACAGCATGGATGGGACCTGAGTCTCATGAACGATAACTGCCTGATCAGACCTCTGCAGAGGCTAAATGGATACCAATGGACCTGACAGTTCAGCTCTGCTGTAAAGCACCTTATTGGCGATAAAAATCGAGCTCCCTGTCTCAATTTACTTTATACCCTCTTCCCCAGCAGGGGGGAAGACGGTTTACATCTGTTCCCCTCCCTGCCACCCCTCCTACCTCTGGTGGGCCTGGTGGCCCCATTGACTACCGGGGTCGTCTTCTCTATTGTCCCCATTCTTCCGTCTCTCCCCCAGTCTTCAGTCTCCTTCCCCAACTCTACCTATACACCAGAGAACACCCCACACGTCAAAACTGAATCATGCAAAATTGAACCTCGCAGGACTTTTGGCTACCAGATTCTAGCGTTTTCCCTTTTTATTTTTTATTTTATTTTATTTTTTGTTTGTATTTATTTTTTATTTTTTTTAAGGTCCTAGCTACTGAAATCTCAGGAAACTAGGTGGCAGGACCTGCCAGAGTAAATAATATCTAAACTACTGGGTACCTGGACGCGACACGACAACGGTACACACTACACATATACAAAATCCATACACTTTTAAACCTCTGGCATTGACAGTGTTCTGTTTCACACTCACAAGGTATACTATGCGGAGATGGGAGAAACCCCTGGTGCCATTTGACACTAAACACACTCTACCTAAACATTGCTAACCAGGTACACCCTTTCATGGCAACGGTCTTCCCTTCTGGTGGTGCCGTCTTTCAGCAGGATAATGTGCCATGCCACACCTCCGGGATTGTTCGAGACTGGTTTGCGGAAGATGAAGAAGAGTTCCAGGTATTGCCCTGTCCTCCAAATTCCGCAGACATCAATACCATCGAGCATCTGTTGTTTGTGTTGGAACAGCAACTCCCATCTGCGGCGTCTCAACCACGGATCTTACAGGAGTTAAAGGACCTGCTGGTTACGTGTTGGTACCAGATACCACTTGTAGCGTCCATGCCTCGCCAGGTACGATCTCTTTTGACTGCACGTGAAGGAGGACCAACATCATATTAGGTGGTCATAATGTTTTGGCTCATCGGTGTTAAAAGTTAAAAAATCAGCTATTAAAATAGGCAAACAATTAAAAAACACTCGCAAGCAAGAGATAAAAGAGATCTTCGACAAACTAGCTGCACTGTACCATACAGATAGGACGAAACCCGAAAATAAACTGGCCATAGCTGACTTAAAAGAAAAAACTAAAACAACTCGAAATGGAGGAGGTTGAAGGAACATGGCTAAGGGTGAGAATCAAAACGATTGAGAATGATGAAGGAAAAACAAATTCTGCATACTTATTTGAAATCGACAGATGCAAAAAGAGAAGTATTTCGACCATTAAACATAACGGGAAGGAAATAAAAGGAGACAAAGACCTCATCAGAACATTGCACAACCACTACAGTCAATTATTTATGCACAAACAAAGTAATAAATCAGAAACAGAAGAAATACTGTCGCTCACATCAATAGAAAATGCAGCAACAATAGACAAACCCATATCAGTCGAAGAATGCAGAAAAGTTGTTAAAATGATGCCTATGCACAAGTCACCAAGACCAGACGGACTCACCTCCAAAATTTATAAAAGTTACTTTTGGATGTTTGCAAATCTTTTTTTAAAAATGATCGAAACGATGGAAGAAACAGATGTTGTGCCACCCGATTTCAACTTAGGATATATCACATTAATCCCGAAAACAAAAGATGAAGATACCCTAAAGTAGTGTTTCCCAACCATTTTCGAATCGCGACCCCCTTTTAGAATAGCCAAGTAACCTGCGACTCCGCTACATTTGCATAAAAAGGCATTTTTATTAGGGTAAAGAAAACACATTGAAAATAGATTTTTCAAAATATAATTGCTAACCTAATATTTAATTAACCTAATATTCAGTGTGGTTTTATTTACATCTGGGCAACCAGCTTCAAACTTTGCGGCTGAGTGTTTGTTAAAGCCAACCTCATGTCATCCTCAACATTCAGTCTGTTTCTTGCCTTTATTTTGATATGAAGAAGCGTTGAAAATCCATTCTCACAGAGATATGGCAAGCATGGTGACATTTGGATATGACTGATACATAGCACACCAGAACTGAGTCAGCAATTTTTCATAAAACTAATTACGTGCAAGGAATCATTCCGCAGATCCAAGAATTCATCCTGTACTTCATCGGGAATGCTAGCTACATTCAGGGAACCAGAGAATGGGTTTCGTACCAGTGCAGCTTCTTCTTCTGTAAGCTCAGGGAGTACAGCTGAAATTCCTTTTCAAGGGATTCAAGGTGCCCAGTAATCTCCTCCTCGAGATTCTCATCCAGTTCACCTTCAGATTCCTCTACCGCATTGCATAGTTTTTCAAACACGGAAATATTTCCAAGATTTACTTTCCGATGCCAGTTTTGCAGCTTGGATACAAATGCCTGAAGATTGTCTAGAAATTGGATAATGTGTGTTTCCTTTCCTCGAAGTTTCAGGTTCAGCTTATTTAGCTGGTCTAAAATGTCTGCTAAGTAAGCAACTCTTTTTTTCCAAGCTTCATCATTAAAGTAAGCCACATGGTCATGTTTCTCTTGCACTTCCAGGAACAACTTGATTTCATCTTTCAACTCAAAGACACGATTGACATTTCCTTTCGACAACCAGCATACAGCAGTGTAGAAAAGAACCTGGAGATCAGAATTTATGTCTTTACAGAGTTCTTTAAACAGACAGGTTGAGGGCTCCAGATTTGATGTAATTCACAATTTTGATCAGAGAATCAAGTACCCCTTGCAGAGGAGCTGGAAGAGTCTTACTGGCAAGACTCTTGCCAGTAAGTGGCTGGTTTCTCTCATGGCACCAACTAAAGGTGGTTGACTATTGGCGAACTAAATTCACACCAGTTTGTATTCGATGGCACATTATTAATATTATTATTATTAGCCATATGGTGCAAAGAAGCCTGAAGCTTATGCTGCACCAGGCAAAAACATTTCTGAATTACCCAGAGAGAGAGAGAAAAGTAGAAGGGAATCACCAAGAAAGAGAAGAATGATGATATCCAGGTCAAGACCCTGGGTGTGCCAAGCCCATACTCACCAGATGTGAGCCACATCGCAGACATTATTGAATTACATCATTGCAAACACAGCAGCATCAGCAAAACATACGTGATCTTCAAACGCATTAAGAAGCAACTCACCTTTATTTGACGGTCTGTATTCCACAGTCTGTTATTCAGACATCGAGACACCGATTAAAAATGAATTTTGATTTTGAATTTTACATCATAGTGAATATTTTTTTCAGTTTACTATTTGTAACATAGAATTTTATTCTAATGATGACACTGCATTTGTATATTTTATTTTTAGGGAGTGAACCAAGGTCTGACGTGGCGGAAATTTGAAAAAATATTAAAGGCCCACCATAGCAAATAATTAAAATAATATAAAATGTTTAATATGTATGAACATGGCTGGCTTTTAATATTTTTTAAGTATTCGCTGCAGTGGACCTTAGGTCACTTCCTTTCATTTATCAAAAATCAGTGTTACAACTGGTAGAATATTGCAGTGTAGCCATATGCCATATTGAAATAAATAAGTGTTGAAAACCTTCATGGTGAAATTTCCTATAAAAATAATTGCAACTAAAAATAACTGTGGCGACCCCCTTGGGGATCGCGACCCACAGGTTGGGAACCTAGATCCTAAAAGATATTAATCAGTGGAAATTACTTTACTAAATACCGACCTTAAAATAATAACCAAGATACTAGCAAACCGCATCCAAATACATATTTGACATCGTCAGCCACGAATATCTGACAAAAGTAATCAAGGCAGCAGGTTTTGGAACCGGATTCCAAAAATGGATTGAAATGCTTTAGGTAAAGCAGAATTACAGATAGTTGTCAATAAAAAGCTTTTGCACCATTTCCAATAAAGTGCTCCATGACACAAAGAGACAACTTGTCCATGATACTATTTGTCCTTGCATTAGAATTGCTCCTTAAAGCAATTGTGCACAATCCCAACATCTATGGAACACAGATACATGGAAAGAGCAGTGCCAAAATAATGGCATACGCCGATGATGCTACCATGACAATTACATCCGAATATTTGGTAAAAGAAGTATGGCAAACCCTTCAGAAGTTTCAGAATGCCTCAGCGCTCAAAATAAACCTGCAAAAGACCAATGGCACATGGATTGGGAAATGGATAAACAGGTCAGCACTTCCAAGAGGAACTGACACAAAAAAGATATTCCCAGTACTAAGGGTAATTCTCGGAGACACAAATATATATAATGAACAATGGGAAAATATCTATCAGAAAATAGTTAAAAAATAGGAACACTTACAGAGGAAAGCAGTTATCGGTAAGAGGCAAAGCTAGGATATGTAATCAATATTTACTCTCAAAATTGCAATACATTATGACAAACACCCCATATCATGGACAGTATGTCGATAAAATACACCAAGAATGCACAAAATTTATTTGGAGTTCAACATATGAACGACAATTTACCATGATATAGAAGCAGGAAGACTCGGACTGATCAATGTCCACTTGAAGACATTCAGCAAGCCAAAATCCCAGACAGTCTACAAAGACAAAAAAATATGGAGCACCTGTCCTGTTTTACATGCAGAAAGCACTGCCAAACAGATTTATATGCACCTTCCTGAGAACCACCAGACATCACGCATGTTCAAAGAATGCAGAAGGTTATACTTTTCTTGAAAAAGCGACAGAAGTGAGTAAAGTTCTAAAAATGAGGCCCAAAGCTATATGCCATAAACTATCATGAGCAGTGCTACCACCACCATAACACAGGGAAATCGAAAGAGGATGCATCAAGTTGTCACCTGTCCTAAATAGCGTTTTTAAATTACCAATGAGACCAACATTTAAAACCTTCTTCTATAAAGTACACCATGCCTGAAACAAAAATGTGGGCCGCTGCTAAAGGCATGCTAACACCAGCCAAATGCCACTTCTGCAATGAATTGGAGACACTGTACCACCTCATGCTTTACTGCAAGGTGGCATCTGAAATTTGGGAAACAGCAAAACCACTACTCATAGAAAGTCCGATCATTGACAAAAGGATCCCGTTCTGGCTCAATAATGGCAAACTGGTAAAAATAAAAATGATCATTGTCATTCATGTGATGTACGCCATCTGGACCTACAGATGTGACTGCACATATGGAAGAGATGCCCCAGACATCGTGACAAAACTGAACACATATCTGAAAGAAACAATCACAGACAGAAGCATTGCAGAATCACAGGTATACAGAAAATAGATTAAAGCAGAGCAATGGGCAGAAGTGGGACTAGAAAAAAAAAAAAAAATAGAAGCTGGAAGGATACACATTATACCAATCCTAAAGAAACCTGCCAAACCTGTCACAAACTGAAAAACCCTTTATAGAACTGTTGATATACAGAGTAGTATAAAGGGCCAAAAAAGAGACACTCTCCTTATATGAAAACATGAATTTCACACCAGATCATCACTTAATCAAGAAAGAGTATCAGATGAAGAGACCTGTGTTAGCTTATATTTGAACTAATAACTGAGAGGGGAGAGAAAGAGAAATTGTTGAAGTTAAACATAAGAAAGGAACCTGGGGTGGATGGGTTCTATTCAGTTATGTTAAAGGAGGCAGCAAAGGAAGTAAGAAAACCCTTAGCCATAATTATGAGAACATCCTTGGACTCAGGGGAACTGGATGCAAAAAATAATTTTAATATCATATACTTGGATTTCAGGAAAGCTTTTGATACTGTTGCACATGGAAGACTTACTGTATAAATTGGAGCAGTATGGCATTAAAGGCAAGTTGCTACAATGGATAAAAGGATGGTTGAGTGGGAGAAGACAGAGAGTGGTGGTCAACGGGTACTGCTCTACGTGGACTAATTGTTATTATTGTTATTTGTTATTTGGTTTTTTTTTAAGAGCATTAGCAACTAATGCCATATTGCTCCGGGATATGCGGTGGTCATTCCATGACCTTTCCGCATCCTCCGTATTTGGTGGTGACGGGCTCGAACCCCGGTCTAATCCAGAAGTGTGTGCTACGCACTGCTGCTCCTGCCCACCTGGCTACGGAGGCGCCTCGTGGACTAATGTTATTAGTGGTGTCCCTCAGGATTCGGTGTTGGACCATTGCTGTTTTGTATATTTATCAATGATATTGATGAAGGTATATCAAGCTTAATGTCAAAGTTTGCAGATGATACAAAGGTTAGCAGGGTTGTTAATAACAGTAATGACTGTATGCTGCTGCAACAGGATCTGGAAAAGTTGGGTGGATGGGCTGAGAAGTGAGTGGCAACTGAAGTTTAACAAAGTACTGCATATGGGTAGCAGTAACCCCAGAGAAATGTACCAACCCCAGGGGCTCACATCTGGTGAGTATGAGCTTGGCAAACCCAGGGTCCTGAGCTGGATATCATCATTCTTCTCTTTCTTGGTGATTCCCTTCTACTTCTGACTCTCTCTCTCTCTCTCTCTCTCTCTCTCAGGGTAATGCGGGAATTTTTTTTTTTTTTTGCCGGTGCAGCATAAGCCTCAGGTTTCCTTGCACCATATGGCTAATAATAATAATAATAACTATGTGGTGTTACACTCAGGGTAGTGGAGAATGGAAGACATTGGGGTAATTGTGCAGTCAAATATGAAGTTTTCTGAGCAGTGAAGACATGCTGCCAGAGTAGGGCATGAGGTCTTATCAATGATATACAGGAATTTTGTGAGCAGGGATAAGGAGATGATTATCCCATTGTATAAGGCAATGGTCAGGCCATGCCTTGAGTACTGTGTACAGGTCTGGAAGCCTCATTTTAAGAAGGATGTAGAGTTGCTAGGACGAGTGCAGAGAAGGGCAACAAGACTGGTGTAGGGAACGAAGGGGTGCTCTTATGAAGAAAGGGTTAAGTTCTGCAAACTGCAGCTTCTGGAGACTAGGCACCTGTGAGGCAATCTGACTGAGGTGTATAAGGCATTGAATGGATTGAGCAGGCTTAATGCTAAGGGGATTCTTCTTCTTGCTCAGATTACAAACCTGAGGGGGCATAGATTCAAACTGAGGAAAGACAGTTGTAGAATAGATGTGCGGAAGTTTGCCTTTAGCCAGCGGGTAGTTGATTGCTGGAACAAACTTCCATCTGTTGTGGTGGAAGTTGATTGCTGGAACAAACTTCCATCTGTTGTGGAAGTTGATAGCTTAAAATAAATCCAAGGCAGAACTAGACAAACATTTGGAATGAATGGATCAGTGAAATGTGAAGGGTTTTTTTTTTTGGCTGATGCTGTATAAGCTTGCTTTTCTTGAATCATGTGCCTCTACTAATGCTAATACTAACTATAATTATGAACTATTATTATTATTATTATTAGCTTCATGTTGTAAGGAAGCCTGAGGCTTATGCTGCACCAGCCAAAAAAAAAAAAAATTCCCTGAGTTACTCTGAGAGAAAGAGAGAGAGAGTTAAGAGTAGAAGGGAATCACCAAGAAAGACAAGAATGAAGATGTCCAGCTCAGGACCCTGGGTGTGCCAAGCCCATACCCACCAGATGTAAGCCCCAAATGTCACATAAATTATACTAAAATTGAAAGTTTTAGAATATATATATTGTTTAAAAAATTATGCTAAAGCAAACAAATATCTGGAAAAGTATATTTTATTAATCAATGTAAATGGGGTATATAATTGGATGCGTACATAATGCAATTCCTTCTGTAATATATGAAATTGTGTATAAATAAAATAGTGCTAAGTTGAATACACCAGTTCTTGTGTGATCACTGAAGTTAAGCATCATTAGGCCTGTTTAGTGTTTGAGAAGGTGACCACCTGGGAATATTGGGTGTAGTTGGGTTTTTTTACCTCCACTGAAATATCACTGTTTGTGGCTAATATTTATACTGGACTGTTAATGCATAGATTTTCACAAAATTTTACAATCCGCATTAAAAAAAAAAACCTTTCAGCCATTCCAAATTTAATCAGATAAAGAAAATTGCACAAATTTGGGATTTTTTTTTATACGTTGGTCTATCTGGTTATTTCTGTATATATCTTGGAATACATTCAACAAATTTGATAATGCATATGTTCAGATGCTACATAAAAAAAAAAAAAAGATTAAAATAATTAAAAAATTAGTAATTAAATAAAATTTAATTATATACTATAGTTAGTTATGCACAGATGATCTTCATTTACCAAATTACTTGGAATCTGAAAAAGTCTCATCATCATTCTGCTCTTCCATTTGGCATGGGTTGAGTCCCTATTTAGATATCAACCTCCATTGTTGTCGGTCTCTTGAACCTTGCATCATTTGTTGATAGCTCTGAAAGCCTGAGTTTTCCTTTATACATTGGAGTCATTCTCTTTTAGGTCTTCCTGGTGGTCTCTTATCTCCAATTCTTGCTGTCAGTACTAAATTAGGCAGCCTGTGTTGTTTCATCTGGTTCACATGTCCAAATCACTGAAGTTGTTTTTTGTAGATCTGTTCTATTATTCTGTGTTCAAAATTTAGATATTTTCTTACTTGTCATTAGTTTTATGTTCTCTCCAATTTGTTTTATTGATTTTCCTTAGACATCTCATTTCAAATGCCATTATTTTTTGCCTTTCTTTCTTTCTTATTTATTCTCCAAGTCTCTGATCCATAAGTTGCTGTGTGTATGATGACAGTTTCATATAGTTTAATTTTTAGACTATTTGAGATTTTATTGCTCTTCCATATATTTTTGAGTTTGTTTATGTTTGTCCATCCGATGTTCAGTCTGTTTAATTTGGTCAATATTACTTAGGTTTCTGGTTATTTGAGAGTCACGGTAAACAAATTTTTGTACTTTTTCTATTTGTTGATTTTGGATGTTTAAGTTTGTCTTTTTTCTGATTTGCATTGTTTTGGTTTTATTATTTTCTTTATTTTGTCCTCGTTTTTTTCCATTATATATGGGGTCAGCGTTTTTTTTTTTTTATTGTTTTGGCATGCAATTTTTACGGTCGGATGCCCTTCCTGACGTCAACCCTCACCCTTTATTGGAGCTGGGGATATGCGGTGGTCATTCCCTGACCTTCCGCATCCTCCGTATTTGGTGGTCACGGGCTCGAACCCCGGTCTAATCAAGAAGCGCGTGCTACGCACTACTGCTCCTGCCCACCTGGCTATGGAGGTGCCCTGGTTGTATTTATATTAATTCCATAATTGTTGCTTGCTTTATTGATGTTTGTTAATATTTCTTTTAGTTGTTCTTTTGTTTCTGTTAAAATCACAATAACATCTGCATATTTTATGTGGTTTATATTTTTTCCATTTATTATTGTGCCTCTTTTTTCTTCAATTGATTTCATTAAGTCTTCTAGGTAGATATTAAATAGATATGGAGATAAAGGCATCACTGCATGACTCTTTATTTCAAGTTTCTCTGTTTTAAGGTATTTTTGTATTTTTGCAGAAATTGTTTACGAACATGATTATTTCTTGATCAAGTGGGATTTTTTGTAGTTACTTCATTAAATTTTCTCTGTTTACAGAATCAAATACCTGCTTGAAATCGATGAAGCACAAATAAAGAAGTTTCTTCTTATTCCAATATTTTTCTGCAGTGATGTTTAGTGTGAATATTTGGTCTATTGTTGATCTGTCTTTTCTAAATCCTGCTTGTTTTTCCCACATTGTTTCTTCATATATTTTAAGTATCCTATTTTGTAAGATCCTTATAAATATTTTATATATATATGGTTTAAAAGGTAATTCTGACAATTTTACCTCCTTTTTTGTGTACTATTATTCCACTTTTCCAGTCTTCTGGTATATCACCTATAAAAAAATTAGATTAAAGAACTGTGTAAGGTGTTTTAACATTGCATCACCTCCGAATTTCCAGTTCTGCTTGGATACTATCATTTCCGGGTGCCTGGGCATTCTTCTTTGGCTAATTGCTTTCTGAACTTCTTTTGTTATTGAGGGTGCTTTATCTCTTCTATTATCTAAGACAAGAGCATTTTTTTCTTTCCCCTTTGAACAGGGTTTGGTAATATTCTTTCCATATTTTTAAAATTTCTTGTATGTTTCCTGTTTTTATTTTTCATCGTCAAGTGTTTTCGGGATATATGTTTTAGAGAGTTCCTTTATAACCTGGTAAGTTGTTTTAGCGTCGTGGCGTTTGTTTGCCTCTTTACACAGCTTTGCTTTATCTTCCAACCATTTCCTTTTAGCAGCTTTACATAGGTTGTCTATTTTGTTTTTTAGGGTTTTATATTTTTCCCTTTTTTTCTTGACTATTTTCTTTGTCTTTTTTCGTCCATGTCTAAAATTTCTGCTGTAATCCAATCCAAGGATTATTTGGTTTTGGTTTAGTTCCAGAGGTTTCTAAAGCTGCATCTTTAGTCATTTGTTTAGTTTTCTTCTATAAATTTTCTACAAATGAATCGTTTATATCTTTTAATTTTTCTTGTAGTGTTTTCCCCTAAATTTCCTTTATTTTGCCTTCTTCAAATCATATCATGATATATTTAATGTTAATGTTACTCTATTGTTCTTCAGCTTCGTATTTTTAAATTTAAATTCAATTGTTGCTGCTAGCAATTTGTGGTAGGTGTCAAAATCTATACTTCTAAGAGTTTTAAGATTTGGAATGGATGATTTCCAGTTGTTATTTATTAAAATGTAGTGAGTGCAGTTTTTTTGTATTTCCATCTGGTGATGTCCATGCATATTTATCTTGAGATCTGTGGTAGAACAGTGTGTTGGTGATGATTAGTTTGTTTTCTTTGCAGAAGTTCAAGAGTTCTTCTCCTCGCTCATTTCTATCTCCTATCCCGAATTTTCCTAATACGTCGCTGAAGTCTGTCGAAAAGCATCCAGCTTTTGCATTAAAGTCTCCAATTGTTATTAAAATATCTTTTTTGTTTGTGTTATCCACGGTTTCTTGTAGGTCTGAATAGAAGGAAGCTGTCTGTGTGTGAGGAGTCTAGGGCATATACCGGGATTATTTTTAGCATTAGCATTAGTAGAGGCATTTGATGCAAGAAAGCAAGCTTATGCAGCATCAGCCAAAAAAAAAAAAAAAACCACTTCCACTTCACCCCTCTGTTCGTTCAAAATACCTATCCAACTGAGCCTTAAACTTATTTAGGCTATCAACTTCCACAACAAGGGATGGAAGTCTGTTCCACCAACCAACCACTCGCTGGCTAAAGGCAAATTTCCGCACGTCTATCCTACATCTGTCTTTCCTCAATTTGAATTTATGCCATCTCAGGTGATTATTCTGAGCGAGAAGAAGAATCCCATCAGCATTGAGCATGCTCAAACCATTCAATGCTTTATACACCTCTATCAGATCACCTCGCTGGTGCCTAGTCTCCAGACACTGTAATTTGCAAAACTTAAGCCTTTCTTCGTAAGAGCACCCCTTTGTTCCATTCACTAATCTTGTTGCCCTTCTCTGTACTCGTTCCAGCAGCTCTACATCCTTCTTGAAATGAGGCCTCCAGACCTGTATACAGTACTCTAGGTGTGGCCTGACCATTGCCTTATACAAGGGAATAATTACCTCCTTATCCCTGCTAGAAAAATTCCTATATATCATTGACAATACACCATGAGCTACTCTTGCAGCCCATCTGCACTGCTCAGAGAACTTCATATCTGCCTGCACAACCACCCCCAGGTCCCTTTCATTCTCTACCACTGTCAGTGTAGTACCACAGAGTTGATACGTTGCTCTGGGGTTGCTGTTTCCCATGTGTAGTACTTTACATTTGTCAATGTTAAACTTCATTTGCCACCTCTCAGCCCATCTGCTCAACCTTTCCAGATCCTGTTGCAACAGTAGTGTCCTTGACAACCCTGCCTACCTTTGTATTGTCTGCAAACTTCGACATTAAACTTGATATACCATCATCAATATCATTTATGAATACAGAAAACAATAATGGACCCAACACTGAGCCCTGAGGGACTCCACTAATAACATTAGTCCACGACGAGCAGTGTCCATTGATTACCATTCTCTGTCTTCTCCCCCTCAGCCACCCCTTTATCCACAGCAGCAATTTGCCTCCAATGTCACACTGCTCCAATTTGTGCAGCAGTCTTCCATGTGCAACAGTATCAAAAGCCTTTCTAAGATCCAAGTATATAATATCAAAGTTATTCCCTGCATCCAGTTCCTTTGTGACTGCATCATAGTATCCAATCAAATTGGTCAGGCAAGACTTCCCCTTAACAAAACCATGCTGTGTCCGAGCTATAACTGAAGTCTTGTCTAAATGATCCTGCAGTGCTTCTTTAACTAGTGCCTCCATTAATTTTCCTGGAACAGAAGTTAAACTCACAGGTCTATAATTATTTGTGTCAGCCTTTGATCCTCCTTTGTGAATTGGGGTCACATTTGCACATCTCCAGTCTGTGGGTACCTCCCCTGAGTCCAAGGAAGCTCTCATAATTATGGCTAAGGGTTTGCTTACTTCCTCTGCTGCCTCCTTTAATATAACTGGATAGATCCCATCCATCCCGGGTGCCTTTCTTGTGTTTATCTTCAACAATTTCTCCTCCACTTTACTCTCAGTTATTACAAGATTCTCTAGCTTACTGCTAGAGTTGAATACACCTCTGGCTTTCCCCTCGCTAAATAACTCCTCATGTGTGAATGTCGATGCAAAATATTCATTTAGTTTGTTAGCTACCTGAGCAGGATCATCAACAGTTGACCCATCGATATCAAGTGGACCAATCTGATTCATCCCCTTCCTTCTAGAGTTTACATAAGTAAAGAACTCTTTGCTGTTTTTCTTTGCATCCCTTGCCAAAGATTTCTCGTAATCTGCCTTCGCCTGCCTAACCTTCTTTGTAACTTGGTTACAGATCAACTTGTATCTCTCATAGGCTTCTGTGTCATGTGTTAATTTGTATGTATCCCATGCATGTTTCTTCTCTGCCATATGCCTCATCAGTTCATCTGACTTCCATTTAGGCCTAAACCTTGAACAATATTTCTTAGTTGGTATGTAAAGCCTAGTAGCTTCCAAGATAAGTTCTTTGAATGCTTCCCATTTTGCATTTGCTGTTGGTAACATCATCAGTTCGTCCCACTGTATAGAATTTAAATACTGTCTCAGTCCATCGTAGTCACCTTTACGAAAGGAATACCCCTTCCCTTTACCCCTAATGGTAGTTACCTCTTTGAGCAAATCCCACTTCAGAACACTGATCACTGCCACCTAGTGGTTCATTTATCTGCAGATTCTTAATGCATGAAGAATCACTACTGATAATCAAATCAAGAGTATTACTCCCTCTATTTGCCTCCCGAACATGCTGGTGTAGAAAACAATCATCCAATAAATCCACAAAAGCCTTGCTAGTGTGTGAGTGACCAGCCCCCAAATTCCAGTCAATATCTGGGAAATTAAAATCCCCCATAATAAGACTCTCTGATTTACTGGCCCACTCTATTTCTCTGTACAGTTTCTTATTATACTCATCAGAGTCATTAGGCCTATAGCACACTCCTACTCTCAATTTTGATCTCCCAATGCTTATGTCACACCAAACTGACTCGACACTGCACTGTCCAGCGATGTCCACTGGCTTTACTTCCTTGGATTTTATGTATTTCTTAACTAATAGCATAACCCCTCCTCCCTTCTTATCCAGTCTATCCTTTCTGTAGACGTTGTACTCCCCAAATTCCAGTTCTGCATTCCTTATATCTGTGTGACACCAAGTCTCTGATATCCCAACAATATCTGCCTTTGATGTTTTGAGCAATACCTCAAATTCATCAAATTTATTTACTAAACTCCTAGCATTGGTGTACACGCAAGTATACATGCACCTATTTCTATTCTTAGCTACCCTAACACAACCCATGTGTTTACTTGTACCACAATGACTCCCAGCAATCTCTGAAATATCCTGAATCTTGTTTTTCAGGCTTCTGCTCATTCCAATAGAAGCAGTGCAAGAATCTCTTTCACCTCTGCCAGTGGCTACTGTTAATCTATTCGTCTTTGTATCCCCCCAAGCTAGCAGTTTTCCGACCCACCTAACACTGCCTCGATAGCATCAGCAAATATTCTTGCACCCTTTCTATTTAAGTGTATCCCATCCCTGTAGAAGCAATCTCTCCTGTTAACAAGTACAGTCCAGGCTGAAAAAAATTCTACCCCTTGAGCCTTACACAATCTTTCCAGGGCCGAAGATTCCTTTTCTTAAACTTATGTGAGCGAATTTCAGATATTTCTTTACTATGAAAGCAACTCCTTCTCTATATATGTTGCCTTTTCTCCCTGAGTAAAATATTCTTCCATAATATCCAGTGTTCTTTCTTCTGTCCAATGTGTCTCTGACATTCCTATGATATCCCATTTGATCTTTTTCAATTATTCTTCTACCAATTTTATTTTCCTGAGATTGCAAAGCAATCTTATGTTTAGCGTTAAGAGATACATTTGAGTTTTTGCTGACCACATAGGGTAGCTGTTCTAAGGCAAGACGACGCAGCTGTTCTAAGGCCATGGAGAACAGACGTGAAGCTGTTCTCCATGGCCTTAGCACAGCTGCGTCGGTTACCCCGGATGCAGTAGCATGAATTTGATAATGCAGCCAGATTGCAATTCCTCTGCTGCATAGTCCAAATTTAGATGGGACCAGTATCTTGGAAGAGTGACAAACTTCCACCGTTGCTGAAGATAGATTCTCCATCTTCACCTGTAACCCAGGCAGGGGCCCATCCCAGGTACTGTTGGCTGGAGCCAGCCAAGCCCAGGTTTTTTTTTTTTTTTTTTTTTTTACACGAGGTATGCCCTCCCCCTCCTCCTTTCTCATCCGGGCTTGGGACAGGCAATGGCTGGCAGGGTTCTGTTTCTGAAAAAGTCTCTTTATCAAAAATAGTGAAGTGTATGGTAAATGCAATTAAAAAAAGTCATGTGTGTGCCTTATAAGCGTGAAAGATGTTTTATTTTATGTGAAAACGTCTTTGACGAAAATCAAAACCATTTAAATTTTTAAAATCGAACAGCTAGAACCGAAGTTATGAACAATGTAATGTTTTATGCTCATGTCCGCTACTTACTCTGCTGAATCAACGATAGTGACTAAGTTAGCATCATTTAGGAAGTGATGTCATTTGCATCATTTCCATCTCGCATTTTTGTTACCAATCAGATTTACTTAAGTCCGAAAAATTTAGTAGATGCTGCCAAAGATGTTTTCACATAAAAGGTAATAATAATAAATATATAAAACTAACGGCTGACAAACTGCACATTCTTTGGCTGGTAATAGGAACAAAATATTGTTGAAGATAAACACAAGAAAGGCACCTGGGGTGGATGGGATCTATCCAGTTATATTAAAGGAGGCAGCAAAGGAGGTAAGCAAACCCTTAGCCATAATTATGAGAGCTTCCTTGGACTCAGGGGAGGTACCCATTGACTGGAGATGTGCAAATGTGACCCCAATTCACAAAGGGGGATCAAAGGCTGACACAAGTAATTATAGACCTGTGAGTTTAACTTCTGTTCCCGGAAAATTAATGGAGGCACTGGTGAAAGAAGCACTGCAGGATCATCTAGACAAGACTTCAGTTATAGCTAGGACACAGCATGGTTTTGTTAAGGGGAAGTCTTGCCTGACCAATTTGATTGGATACTATGATGCAGTCACAAAAGAACTGGATGCAGGAAATAACTTTGATATTATATACTTGGATCTTAGAAAGGCTTTTGATACTGTTGCACATGGAAGACTGCTGCACAAATTGGAGCAGTGTGGCATTGGAGGCAAGTTGCTGCTATGGATAAAGGGGTGGTTGAGGGGGAGAAGACAGAGAGTGGTAATCAATGGACACTGCTCATCGTGGACTAATGTTATTAGTGGAGTCCCTCAGGGTTCAGTATTGGGGCCTTTATTGTTTTCTGTATTTATAAATGATATTGATGATGGTATATCAGGCTTAATGTCCAAGTTTGCAGACGATACAAAGGTTGGCAGGGTTGTCAAGGACACTACTGACACTATGCTGCTGCAACAGGATTTGGAAAGGTTGAGCAGATGGGCTTCGAGGTGGCAAATGAAGTTTAACATTGACAAATGTAAAGTACTACATATGGGAAACAGCAACCCCAGAGCAACGTATCAACTCTGTGGTACTACACTGACAGTGGTAGAGAATGAAAGGGACCTGGGGGTGGTGGTGCAGGCAGATATGAAGTTCTCTGAGCAGTGCAGACGAGCTGCAAGAGTAGCTCATGGTGTATTGTCAATGATATATAGGAATTTTTCTAGCAGGGATAAGGAGGTGATTATTCCCTTGTATAAGGCAATGGTCAGGCCACACCTAGAGTACTGTATACAGGCCTGGAGGCCTCATTTCAGGAAGGATGTAGAGCTGCTGGAACGAGTACAGAGAAGGGCAACTAGATTGGTGAATGGGACAAAGGGGTTCTCTTACGAAGAAAGGCTTAAGTTTTGCAAATTACAGTGTCTGGAAACTAGGCACCAGCGGGGTGATCTGATAGAGGTGTACAAAGCCTTGAATGGTTTGAGCATGCTCAATGCTGATGGGATTCTTCCTCTAGCTCAGAAAAATCACCTGAGAGGGCATAAATTCAAATTGAGGAAAGACAGATGTAGGATAGATGTGCGGAAATTTGCCTTTAGCCAGCGGGTGGTTGGTGGGTGGAACAGACTTCCATCCCTTGTCGTGGAAGTTGATAGCCTAAATAAGTTTAAGGCTCAGCTGGACAGGTATTTCGAACGAACAGAGGGGTGAAGTGGAAGTGGTTATTTTTATTTATTTATGTTACTTTTTTTTTTTTTTTTTGGCTGATGCTGCATAAGCTTGCTTTCTTGCATCAAATGCCTCTACTAATGCTAATGCTAATGCTAAAAATATCCGGTTAATATAAGAATTTATATTATATATCATGAAACATTTTTAAAATTATCATCTTTCTCTTTTCAATTTTTTACTCCACGAACTTCTGGGGCAGGGCAAATATGTCCTCCACTATCGACCTTGTTTAAAAATCAGAGAAGTGAATGAATCAGTAATGCAGAACATTTCTGAAATGTTCTGCATAATTCTGACAAGATGAAAAAGAACTGCATTTCCCATAAGTTTCATGAATTTGAAAAAATATCCAATTTTCTTTTCTTTTTCCACTAAAATCTTTACATAATCACTTAAAACTGAAAAACAGTGTTTACCCAAATACTCAGCAAGTGCAGAGGGGATAATGAACACAAAGTGCCCCTGAAAGATTGATCTGAAAATTAATTTAACTGGTGATAGTCAAGAAATTACAAAAATGTTTCATGTTAATTAATCATTCACATTTTTTATTTTTAAAATAAGGGACACTTTTTAAAATCCAGGGACCACTGCCTTAGATAAAATGTTTTTAGTAATACACATACAATTTATTTTGTATAACTGATGACATAATCCTTATTTGCATAGTTTCCTTTTACTTCTGATGTCCCATAATAAACTGTATTACATTTGGCTAGGCAATTTTTTGCCTTAAGCCTCAAACTGAGTAGGAATTTTCACTAACTTTATTATGTTTTGTTTTGTGCATTAAGATGTTTGTACTAAAATATTTATATATTTTTGTTTCTTTACTCCATGACCACTGTATGATCAGAGCAATGTGATCGATGCTGCGCATGCATTCAGTTAACCTCCATTTGTTAACTGAGTGCCATGTGCAGCTGATGTTAAGAATGATTGTAAATATAACTTCCTCTTACCTTGTATGGATGTTCCAAATAAAAAACACAGTTTGTTTTTTAATAAATAAAAAAAAATGGAGGAAATGTCATTATTTCATTTTTGCTCATGTTCTCAATTATTAAAAGAATGACTAGAACAAACAATAACCATTAAAAAATACTTTTATTGTTCCAAAAACAATACCTGTTTTCAAATATATCACAGCAATACATGGAAAAAAAGAAGATTCCAGTTTTGGAATAGCTGGCATATACTTAGCTGGAAGATATAATTCTCTCCCACATAAAAACAAAAGTCATCATCAGATGCTTAATATATAAAAAAATACATGAATAAATTTTTCTAAAAAACTTTTTCTGAGATGCTTCACTTTCCAATTTTATATGCGTAATAATCAGAAAACTGTACATAATCTTTTATAATCTGGACACTTTAAAAAATAATTAAAAAACTTTCTTCTATTCTACATATTATCCAAAAAAGGCATTTTCTCAAAAAAAAAAAAAAATATATATATATATACAGATATATAGCTGCATCAAGTAGTATAAGTAATGATTAATATTTGCTATTAATCACAATTGCACATAATTGTTAAAGCATATATTTACCTACAAGAAGAACACAAACACAACTATACAGATAATTTTTTCAGTTATACATGAAAATAAATTACTATTATTTTACAAGAATTTCTATACACAGAGAAAAAGTTATTTATAATTTTTACCCCTGTTAAACTGTAACATACGTATTCAAAAAATATCGCTAATTCTCTTTACAAATTGAAATAAAGATATTTATAAAACAACTTAACAGTTTATAACATCTTGAAATAATGTTGCAAAAATTATATATTTACATTCTGCTAGTGGTTACCAGTATACAACTACAAGGTGTTTCTATTAAAAGGCACTGGGTCTAACTCACTTATTTTTAGGTTTAGGTTATTCATTAGGTGGACATTTTCTGTCTTATTAGATATCTGATATTAAAATTGGAGGGGGGGGAGTATTAGCATTTATATTTTACAATTTCTTAATTTAAATTTTGTCTAATGAACTGCTTTTTCTCAAAGTGAAAGTTATTCTCTGTTCTTGGTTTAGTCTAAATTTCAATGGTATACTTCTGAAATAAATGTAAATCAATTTTATTTGAAGGAAAAAAATAATAACAGTTGTTGCAACATGAGGATATGCAACACAAATTGCCTTCATGCTGTTCACTGCTCTACAGCTAAACATGCATATCAAACAGAGCAAACATCACATACAAATGTTGTGTTTTGTTTATTCTTCAATTAAAATTGGCTTTTGTTCATTTCAGAAGCACACCAATGACATTTTCAAATGTTTTAACCCAAGGTGGGGAGAAAAACAACTCTCCCAATATGAAAAACGGCAGCAAATTAGGCAAAATTTAAGAACAATACAATTTAAATGGTAATACTTAATCCAATTTTAACATTAAATTCAAAATTTTCGCCCCAAATATGACAAAAAGAGGGCACAGAAGGGCACACTAAACCAAAAAATAAGCAAAGATGGTGCCTTTTAACTGAAACATTCTTTATATTATCCAAGAACATTTTCGTGAAAATGCTTAATGCTAGAAAATGAGAAACTTTTACAGTATCACCCACTTAATGACATATTCTTGTGTTTTTTTTGTTTTTTTTAAGGATAGTAGCTATTATTAGAGCACTCACTTCTTTCATAAAAATAAAAATTTCAATATGAAAATTTTATTTTTCAGATTAACATTTCATTGCCTGAATTTGACACGTACTATAATAATTTTATTATTAAATAAACTTTTATTCCACCTAATTATGACTAACTAACATGAAATTTTTATTTCCTCAAATTAAACTGATAGTAAGTAATTAATAGAAACAACAGTAATTAATAATGAGTAATTAAATTTCAACTTTTTGTCATATTTTAGAGATCAAACAAGAATAGTTATGATAATAAATATTATCATTACAACAAAAGGAGAAAGAAATCTATGAAAAAGCCTTAGGAGTTTAGAAGGGAAGATTTTCTGTCACTAATATAAATGGTAAATATTGTAATTTCTTATATTTACCAAATATTTATATAGTAAACATTCATTAAATGAAGTCAAATTTAGGCTTTCCTTTATAACGAGAAAGATAATATATGCAAATATCCAACAGTTCATAACTTTATACACCTCTGTTATTTACTGGGTAGAACTCTTCTTATTTTAATGGACACAGTTACCAAGCCCATGATAATCCACTTGACTGTAAAACACTTCATTAATAAAGTGTTTCCATTATTAATAAACTTATACATCTCAGTTTGGAAAGTGAAAACAGTAGTATTAAATACTAGAACCCTAGAATTTTTTTTAATTCAAAACACACGGTCGTGATACTGTCCGTCATTTGCTATATTTGAAACCACCCTGGGTGGAGCCACTTGCTTATGAAACTGTGCCGCCGCCGCTGCTGCTGCTAGACCTTTTTTTCTTTGTTGCGATGTGTATTCAAACATAGATTTTGTATGTTGAGATAGGGTTCTGGTCAACTCACAAGGCATAGGATCTGTCCAGAAAAAGTCATGGTTGAGGGCATGATCACTATCGATTCTCATCTTTGGATCCAAAGTCAACATCTTATCAACTAAGTCTAGAGCATGAGCATCCCTCATGAAATTCTGTAAGAGTCCAAAGTGTTAAACTATTGATAAATTTTACATCATATATAAGACTAATAGTGGAACTAGGGCAGTGTAGGTGAGACAACTATCTCGAGTACAACCTAAGAAGGACTGCATATCCTGATTTTTGGCTGTGTAAATAGGGTAGAGGGTGGTTTGGAACAGTTACTGAGACTTGCTCTGAGTGCAAATATACTTAGTTTCAGCACTGTACAAAACTATCATTATTAAAATTCAAGTTAGTAGTTTCAAAATTATAGGGCACATCCTATTACACATAAAGAACATGTACAGTATTTAGTATGAGCTTAACCAAGACGTTCTGAAATCAACTACATCAGTTATTAGAGTTTAAAGAGGAAAGAACATGTCCAGAGCTAACTGGTCACCGAGTATGAAGCACATAAAGAAATGTCAAATTTTTAATGTGTTTAATGTTTTTAAAATGTCAAATTTTTAATGTGTTACTCAATAACTGCATTTTAATCAATAAATTACATCAATTTATGCAGGAAATCAGACTGAAAACAATGTTGATATAATAACAACAAAAAAAGGAAGCAATATCCACTTTAAAAATTGTTTGTTTTTGGTTTTCGGTGATTTCAGTGGAACAGTGGCAAAGCAATGACAAGTTGAGCAAGTCTGTGGCAAATTATTAACTCATTAAAGAAAATCCTACGAACCAATACCGGTTAGAAATTTTGGATAAATGGCCTGGTCAGAACAAAGCTGCATCTTAAGTTTGACAGGGAATTATGAGAAACTGAACGATAAAATTGGATTCAACAGGATTTAGCGAAACAAAGTAGGAGAGAGAGAGAGAGAGAGAGAGAGAGAGAGAGAGAGAAAAAAAAAAAAAAAAAAATGGAATTCGGAGACGGTTTATGCTGTTAAAAAAATATGAAAGAATGGGTAAAAAATGAAGTTGGCTTCATAGAGAAATCAAATTAGAGCCATAATCAAAAGGGATTGCTGAAATGACACTTGAATTGGAGAGCAGTGAATTTAATGCAGGTATATTCACCACAAAAATGAAAAGAAACTGGATACATTCATTGCTTCTAGAAGATATTAGCACTATTATAAACAAAAGCCTTGTTAAAATGGGTGATTTTAATGCTCAAAGTTTTTTTTTTTTTTTTTTTGTGAACCCCAAACACGAGAGGTATTAGAACCTATAGTACTTAGTACCGTGCTTGGGTTGGAGGTTGAGAAGACGAAAGAAGATATTTGTTGACATTGGACTTGAACTTCTGTAGATTGTAATTTTCAGGAAATACATATGAAGGAAGGTTGTTCCAGAAAACGGCAGTTGAATGAATAAATGAGGAAGATGAAAAGTTGGTTCTGTGGGTTTGAAGTTGGACAGTATATGGATGTTGGCTGGTGGCGGCACGTGTTCGGTCTGTTTTGAAAGAGAGAGCAGGAATTATAGAAGCCAATTCAGAAGAACAGTGCCCATGGAAGTATCTGTAGAAGAGGCATGCAGCAGAAACAGTACGTCTATGAGAAAGCAGTGGAGAGACTCTGTTAACCTAACTGCCCTCTTCTGAATGGAATCAAGAAGCCTGAGAGAGGTTTTGGGGGCACCACCCCAGATGTGGGAACAATATTCCATGGCGGGGTGGATTTGCGATTTATACAGTGAGCAGCTGTTTGGAAGAAAAGTAACGCCGAGAGCGAAAGAGAAAATCAAGTTTTTTAGATGCAGAGGAAGCAATATTTGTAATGTGCTTGTGCCAAGAGAGATTAGAAGTCAGGGTAATCCCCAAAAGAGATATATCATTTTGCCTAAAAATCAAAGTGTCACTAAAGATAAGCATAGACGTGCGGAAATTTGCCTTTAGCCAGCGAGTGGTTGGTTGGTGGAACAGACTTCCATCCCTTGTCGTGGAAGTTGATAGCCTAAATAAGTTTAAGGCTCAGCTGGACAGGTATTTTGAACGAACAGAGGGGTGAAGTGGGAGTGGTTTTTTTTTTTTTTTTTTTGGCTGATGCTGCATAAGCTTGCTTTCTTGCATCAAATGCCTCTACTAATGCTAATAGGAGCAGAAGAATCCTTTTTGCGAGATATAAGACAAGATTGAGTTTTAGAAGGGTTGAAATCAACTAAGTTGTCTTTGCCCCACTGGAGAATTACCTGAAGATCGGCATTTAAGGAATTGGTAGCAGATTTTCTAGAAGTTGAAGCTGATTGAGCAGGACAAGGTTTCTCAAAATGGAAAGTGGAATGCAATGTGCTATCATCGGCAAAACTATGGATAGGATTTCCAGTTAATGGAAGAAGGTCATTAATGTACCAGAGGAAAAGAGTGGGGGAAAGAACTGAACCTTGGGGGACACCGGCGTTAGTGGAGAAGTTAGAAGACAGAGAGCCATCTACCATCACCCTCAGTGAGCGATCAGAGAGAAAAACTGGATAACCAATTACTAAAAACAGTTGGCAAACCATAAGATGGAAGCTTGTTTAGAAGACCTTTATGCCAAACACGATCAAAAGCCTTTGAGATGTCAAGAGCAACTGCTTGTGTTTCACCGAACCTTTCCATTGAATTAGTCCATAAATGGGTAACATAAGCCAGAATATCACCAGTGGATCGACACTGATGGAATCCATACTGGCGATTGTTGATCGCCAGTGAGTTTGTTATCTGGTTTTTAGGAGCATTAGCAACTAAGGCCATATTGCTCCGGGGTATGCGGTGGTCATTCTCTGACCTTTCCACATCCTCCGTATTTGGTGGACACGGGTTCGAACCCTGGTCTAATCAAGACGCGTGTGCTACGCACTGCTGCTCCTGCCCACCTGGCTATGGCGGCGCCTTGCCAGTGAGTAGGAACAGGTAAGCAGTAGTTAAAGAAATTCTAGACCCTTTCAGAAACGGGAAAAAAAAAAATGCAGAAAGGTAAAGACTTTTAAATTTATATACAGAACCACCCCAAAAATAGACAATTTGCCATAAAATTAATAAATATAGTTGAAATTGAATATATAGTCAACTACTTTCTAGTAAAAAGGTAATGGATGAAAAAATTCCAAAACACAAAGTTTAGGTGTTAGGTGGCAATGGAGAGTAATCATACATTTCTGGTAGTAAAGTCCAAAATTAGTAGGGGAAGGAAGGGTGGGCTCAGTTTGATAAAAAATGTTATCAGGGGAAAACAGAAATGATGTGGAAACATCATTTCTTAGTTGAGTTTCGGTTTCATTTAAAGCTGGCAGTAGTCTTAAAAAATTTTCTGGAGAGTAGCAATAAGTTAGCACTTTATATGTTTGCATTACCACATGCTCGTATTAGTAAGCAAAATGGCAAAGAAGTCACACCACACGATCAAGCAGAAAGCTGTCGTATTTTTTTCAGTGAAATAAAGAGTAACTGATGCATAAAGATATTAATTTTTTTTTTTTTTTAACTCATTGGGCATCTGCAAGAAACACAATACCTTATCCCAACAGTTTAAAGAGTAGGGCAGAGTAAAGGAATGAAAATGACCATACATGGCCATTGTTCATTCTCCAGAAAATGTTGAAGCCCTCCAAGTTACAATGCAGCATAATCCAGGAAAGTCAAGAATAGAAGCAGGTTGTGAATTTGCAATATCTTAGTGTTCTGTTCAACAAATGCTCAAGTTGGATTTAAAAAAGTTCCCATACAAAGTGCTGCATAAACTTTCCAAAAACGATAAGCAGAAAAGATTAATTCACCTCACAAGGCAGAGGGAAGAAATAGTATTATAAAACACCTGCTTTTCAAGATGAAGCTTATTATGATTTTGAGGGGCCTGTCAACAAGAAGAAATATATGGTCTTTGGAATCAAGTCATTGTTTAATTGGGCCCCTGTCCTTCAGTGAGACTGTTAACACATAGTGGTACCTGTATATTCTCCAAAATGACTTATACCATAACCCACTGCAACTCAACTTCTCACATATACCCAGTGATTTATGCAAGACAATGCCACACCATATATATAGCTAATGTCAAGGTTGGATTTTTTGCACACTGTTTTTTCTCTTGTATGTTAACCTGGCCATCACAATTGCAGGTATATTTGGCTGCAATTGAGCCTAGTTGAATCCATGTGATTTTCTTGAAAGAGAAGTTTCCAAAGAAAGAGAAGTTGTTCCACAGAAAACCTGTGGAACAACTGTGGACTTGAGTGCCATCACTATTCAATTTTTTCACAAAATTGATGGCGTGTCAATGCTTTTTTACAAACAGTGTATAGTTTCAGGGACATGTTCATCAACATGGAAGACACACTAAACATGTGGTAAAATAAAAATGTTTTCTAAGAATTTGAGAATGAAAATTTACAATGTTTGTAACAACTAATGGACAAAGAAATTTGTAAGACACATTTAAATGTATCGAAATTTTGTGTTACCAGCCTTTCATATTTTAAGAAAAAGTATACTATAACAGAAGTTAGAATGGTCAATAAAATACAGAAGGACTGTAAAATATGTGTTAAAGCCAAATATTGAAGGTTATACTGGTTTGGCATAAATCTGATGGTGTCATGTAGAGTTATTTTTATCTGCTTTTTTTTTTTTTTTTTAAATAATTTTCATTGACTTCCATTCAAAAACCATTCTAGTTTGCCAAGGAGTAATTCACAGTGTATAAAATTTATTAAAAATTTGCATAGTCTCTATTAAGTAGGATGTGCCATAATAAATTTCAGCTTGTATTATTTATTATAAACCATTATTAATTATGCATTATTGAGTTATTATTAATTATTATTATCATAATCATCGTCTTCTATATGTGCCATCTCCTAATGGAGATCAGTGACCGCCATGGCAAATGTCTTTCTGTCTCTGGTATCTCTGAACAGCTGCTCAGTGTTTTCAGTCCTCCAATTCTTAATGTTATCAAGCCATGACATACATCATCTCCCAGGCTTACTTCTTCCTTTCATTCTCCATCATAATCATAGGAATCTTTAACTATAAAAACAGTATATCTTTCAAGTTATACAAAGCTTTGCTGGCATATTATCAGGTGAAGAATTTGTTAAAAAGCTGACCACCAAATAGTTCTAACAGCTAATTAACATTTCCCTTCCCTCCCCTTTCTCTTTGTACACAAACACCATCATAAAACCAAAAGTTGAGAATTAATAGACTAGTAAAGGATAGCGAATGCTTAAAAAGCGGTACTCACCTTGAATTAATCTGCGATGGCTTACTTAGGCAGCGTAGTTAATATTTAGGTTGAATTGTTAATTTGAAGGAAATTAAAAGGGGGGGGGGGGACATATAATAAGTGTTGACTGAGTTAAAATAGGCGCAAGGAAACAGAAGTGTACACATCCAATCCTTGGTTGTCATTGAAGTAAAAGAATCAAACGAATAATTGAAAACTAAATAGGTGAATACAGTGAAGCCAATAGTTGTTACGGGGACATTCGTTGGTTAAAACATCTTCAGTTGGCAATGTGTGGAGAGTGAACGCGTGTGGTATTTAAGAAATAAATTATACTCTCGTGATTCCTTTTTTGACATGTGGGAACTTTAATCGCGAGAGGTTCCAATTTGGGAAAAGATTGAAGGGGAGTTTGGAATTTAGAATTTTGAGATTTGAGTAGTGCCGGTACCATGCAATAGTTAGGGCTTCATATTGAAGTATTCTGTAGCTGGATTTTAGTTTAATGATAGAAATGGCAGAGTCAATGAGGGGGGGTGTGGTTGTGGGTCTGGGCATGAATTGTAAGTTCTGTGACAGATTGGTTAGACATGAGGCTATGGAAATGATAGTATGCACGGGTGTTGGATGTTTTTGATGAGCCAAATTTGGTAGTGGTACTTCCAATGTAACATGTATTATAGTTTGGTTGACAATTAATGAGGTATATTATATTATTGAGGTCGTTGGTAGGATATTTGTGTGTGTCTTTATAGGAGCTGAAGAAGGATCCTAATTTGTTGTAGTGGAAAAAACAAGGGAGATATCAGTGTCGTTAAATAGACAGCGGAACTGTCCTACGAGTTCATTGTGATAAGGGAGGACTATGCGGATGTTTGTTTTATTGTTGTCTTTGGTTGGATTGTTAAGTTTAATTTTATTTTTAGCGATGGAGATTGTGTTTAAAATAAGCTGGTGGGGGTAACCTCTGGATATAAATTTGTCGGTGAGATATTGGATTTTGTTGTAAAGGTCAGTTGGTGAGGAGCTGTACTTTAGTGCATTGTGGATTTGGTTATATAAAACTGCTTTTTTAGTGTTTAGGGGTGAGAGGCAAAATGTAGGTATTTACCGGTGTTTGTATTTTTCCTGAAAATTTTCGTATTTAATTTTGTGCCTGTTATATAGACAGTGAGATTGAGGAAATTTATCTGATTGTTTTGTCCGATTTCAAGGGTGAATTTAAGTCTGTCGTGTATAGAGTTGAGTTTTACAAAGAGGTTATCAATGATGGATCTGTTGCCTATTACAAGCATGTCATGCTTGTAATCTGTCACAGAACTTACAATTCATGCCCAGACCCACAACCACACCCCCCCTCATTGACTCTGCCATTTCTATCATTAAACTAAAATCCAGCTACAGAATACTTCAATATGAAGCCCTAGCTATTGCATGGTACCAGCACTACTCAAATCTCAAAATTCTAAATTCCAAACTCCCCTTCAATCTTTCCCCAAATTGGAACCTCTCGCGATTAAAGTTCCCACATGTCAAAAAAGGAATCACGAGAGTATAATTTATTTCTTAAATACCACACGCGTTCACTCTCCACACATTGCCAACTGAAGATGTTTTAACCAACGAATGTCCCCGTAACAACTATTGGCTTCACTGTATTTAGTTTTCAATTATTCGTTTGATTCTTTTACTTCAACGACAACCAAGGATTGGATGTGTACACTTCTGTTTCCTTGCGCCTATTTTAACTCAGTCAACACTTATTATATGTCCCCCCCTTTTAATTTCCTTCAACTTAACAATTCAACCTAAATATTAACTACGCTGCCTAAATAAGCCATCGCAGATTAATTCAAGGTGAGTACCGCTTTTTAAGCATTCGCTATCCTTTACTAGTTAACTACTGTATAAAATAAACAAGCATCACCACCAACAGAAATGATTCTTACAAAGTAAGTGAACTACACCATAAACAATTCATAAGATTTAATCTCTATCATCTCTCACCCAAAACTAAAATCAACAAGTAAAATGTAAAGTATTTGGTTTTTAGGAGCATTAACAACTAAGGCCATGTTGCTCCGGGATATGCGGTGGTCATTCCCTGACCTTTCCACATCTTCCATATTTAGTGGTGATGGGCTCGAACCCTTGTTTAATCAAAAAGCGTGTGCTACGCACTGCTGCTCCTTCCCACCTGGCTACGGAGGTGCCAAAATCAACAAGAAAGAGTGTTATATTCAGGTTTATTTTTTCTTGGGACCCTAAAAAAAAGTGATATATGCAGAAGAGCATTTTAAATGGGAGCACTACAGATGTTAAAAAATGCATGGTACTTTGTAGGATTAGTCACAGGGTTAGAAGAAAAGATCATTAAAAATGGGAGAAAGCTATAAGCAGGAGTGTTATAACGAGAGGTTACTGTATGTATTTTGAAATTGTTATGATTAATAAAATAGTGGGTGGCAATAAGTTGTGCCTCTGCACAGAAAAATGATAAACCCACTTTTGTGGGTAGAATAACCCTAGCGGGGGTAAACAGGTGCCCACCACATAAGAAGAATGGGGTATCAGTATTGTGTCTGTAAATTGCATGTGTTCTAATGTCAGGGTTAGTTTTGCTTGATGAAAGACCAAGGTTTTCTGGAGGGAAATTCAAAAAAAAAAAAAAAACATGCAAAAAAGGAGAAAATCCTTAACCAGGACTGCTTAACTTGGCCATGATATAAAAAAAGACCATAACAGTTCTACTACTGAGGCAGGAACATCTAAATATGCAAAGACCCATACCTTTAATTTTTCTTTAACTTTCCTCTTGTGTCCTTTTGGAAGCTCCATTTTATTATACAATTCAAGTTTTTCTACATTGGGCCATACTTCAGAGGTAATGGATCCACAAAGTTGAACAATTAATATTAATTGGTGAAGCTCAGCAGTGCCCTATATATTAATATATATATAAAAAAAACAGCTATATGTTCAACTAATTTTGCCACGATGCTTTAAATGCAGTTCAAAAGTAAAGTTTAATGTTTAAGATGTACTACTAATACCAAGATGAATGTGTCATTATAACATCAGTAATATGAAATTTAATGTAAAACAAATCCTATTAGTTCATGGGAAATATTTCTCCATCACTCACACACTAAATAGAAGAAATAAAACTTTCATGGGTCTATCAGACACTTTTTTTAATATATATATATATATATATATATATATATATATATACACTTATTTTTTATTTTTATTTTTTCCTTGTTAGTTGTTGGCGCATCAGCTTCTATGGCCATAATGCACCTCCCAAAGTTTTTGCATTTTACTGTGATCCAAGCCCGAGGCGGGAATTGAACCCGCGACCTTTGGGTTGCCAGGCAGGCACTTTACCTACCTGGCTAGACCGGTCGGCATATACTTATTGATCACTGAATTATGACTACCTACCTAATGCCATGTTGGGCCACTGTTTGCATGAGTAACAGTTGCTATTTGCCTAAGCATTAATTCCATTAAATGTCTGCAAGGATCTGTAGATGCTGCCTGCAAAGCTTTCCACAGTGTCGAAACAGATGATGGCTGTGTGTCCATACACCTCACTTCCCATTCCAAAAATCCCACAAGTGTTCAATTGGATTGAGGACAGGCGAATTTGGAGGCCAATTAAGATGGATGATATCTTCACTGTGTTCCACAAGCCACTTTTGCACAGTGCAGGCTTGATGGCATGGCAAATTATCATCTTGGAAGATCTGGTTTCGGTCTGAGAAAAAATGCAACATGGTAGGGTACACATGGTCTCCTAAGAAATGTCAGTAGACCTCACCAGTGAAACATTGCTCCAGACGCACCAGGGGTACTAGTTCTTGCAAGATGGGTCCAAGGACTCACATTGTTTATACCACATGCAAAGGCATCCATCAGTATGTTGCACCAGGTATTTGGATTCATCTAACAGCATACTCATTTCAAGTCCTCCAGTATCCAACCAGCATGTTGTTGACAACACATGCATTTGCCATCGACAATGATCAGCAGTGAGGAGAAGGTATTTCTTGGGTTGTCTGCTGTGGACCCTCATATGTCTAAATATGTGCTGCATCGTCATTTGAGATATTGTTCTTGCATTCACACAATGACTCTGTCAATAGAAAAATGAAGACGTATGAAATCTGAAACACAAATTACCAGATAAAGAAAACTGTAGAGATTTTAGAAATGATCAAGGAAACAGAACTGGCGAGGTTAACCCTCTTATGGAATGAAGTCTATACAAAAAAGGAAGAAACTGAAAGGGAAAAAACAGGCAGCTTTAAACCATGTCAATCAGGATGCCAATTTTCCCTCTAATGCATCAAGTTCCATCGCATTCATTTTCTCTTCCAACAAATAACAACTTCTATCATCTACCAGTATGCCAAGCCTCATATGTAATATCTTCTTTGGATTACGCATAAGCTAAACACTATAATATTTATATAACTTATATTACTAATATTTCCTATTTCTATTGTTTAAAAATTACATTTTGGTATTTTTAAGCTTACTGGGATCATAACTCCACTCTTCTGTTACTTTAATTATTTGCTGTTTACAGTTTTGCCAATCACAAGGATCCACTGGTTCCTACACCTATAATAAAAGAATATATAGGTATCCTCACAAATCGGGGGTACTCCTGTCCTGACTAGCAAGGAATACTTCTATGTTTTTTTTTGTGGCTAGCAAAACATTCCTTGATAACTGAACTTGCATTTTCCAAGATTTATAAAATGCTGCGTAATTTACGTACATTATTTCCCTTCCATCACCAAGCAGTTATTTATTAATAATAAAATTACTTGAGACAACTGACTGAACTTTATTAAAATAAATATACAAAAATAAGTAAAAGAAAATAATATAACTGAAAGTGATCAAAATACACAGAGTAAAATAAGCTAAATTCAGAGAACATAAGCAAAGATAAAATTACAACATAAATGAGACGCTTTCAAGGCAGGGTGCCTCTGTCACACTGATTTAGTTGACAGAGGAGGAAGTAATCAGGATCTGGTGGCAATAAATGATGTGCTCATTGGGAGCAATATTCTGAGTGTGCCAGTGCTCGTCATATCGTAAGTAGGTATACCAGGTGGCAAAGCTGCTGTCATACTGTTGTACCATATATGACTTAGCTGACAAAAAAAGGCACTCTGTCTTGACAGCTTCTTGCTTACGTTTGTTATTTTATTATCGATATGATCCCCAACACGCAAGGCGCTTTTTTCTAAGTTATTACAGTACACCCCAGGGGCTCACATCTGGTGAGTATGGGCTTGGCACACTCAGGGTGCAGAGCTGGGTATCATCATTCTTCTCTTCTCTTTCTACTTTCTCTCTCTCTCTCTCTCTCTCTCTCTCTCTCTCTCTCTCTCTCTCTCTCTCTCTCTCTCTCTCTCTCTCTCTCTGGAATTTTTTTTTTTGGCTGGTGCAACATAAGCCTCAGGCTTCCTTGCACCATATGGCTAATAATAATAATAATAATAATAATAATAATAGTATATGTAATTAAAAGCACCCTCCTCATCATCATTTCATCCATAGTTTCATTAAAATACAAATGCTAAAGATATTTTTTTAGCAATAATTCTATCTGAACAAATTGTATATGCTGGTCCATTCAGTATATACACAGTTACTTTTAACAAAACATAATAACTGATATCTGGCTATAACTGACAAATTAAATGAAGAATATGTTGGCAATAGAATTTTGGAAACATGAATATCCTATATAATATTTGTATAACAGGAATAGTAAATGAGATTACCTGGTCCTGAGTGAGTGCATAAAAATTCAAATCTTAACAGTATTTTCAAAAGCAATACTTGCCTGCATAATGGGGCATCGTGTCCACAATTCTGCCATGATACATCCAGCTCCCCAGATGTCTATAGGAGTACTATAATTCCTTTCTCCTAATAACAGTTCTGGAGGTCTATACCATAAAGTAACTACTCTATTTGTGAAATGATTTGGCTTGTCTGGCTTGCAAAAGCTGAATGCTCTTGCTAGCCCAAAATCTGCAAGTTTTAGCACGCCATTTTTTGTAATCAGAATGTTGGCAGCTTTCAAATCTCTATATGGAAAGGAGAAAACAGAAATATTCATAATTATAAGATAAAAGAGTTTCCCCCAAAATTGTTAAATATCAACAATCTTATAATTTTTAAATTATTAAATTTTAGAAGTTTCAACAGTGCATATTTTTATGAACTGAATAATTTTTATTTTGTTTTATACACATATTTCTTTTGTTTTGTGTGTGTGTGTGTGTGAGAGAGAGAGAGAGAGAGAGAGAGAGAGAGGGGGGGGGGAACAAGTAGGTGAGAGAGTTTTTTTTAAAGTTTTTCAAACTAACTTTCCCTTTAAGTAACAAAATTTATTCTCCCCTTAGGATTTGAATTTAGCAAAAAATAATAGTTTATTAAACTTATTTAAACTTACTTTCCATTCTAATTATTTCTCTTGTTGTCATGCTGTTTTCTTTCTTTTTTTTTATTTTAAATTGTTAAAATTATAATTAATTTATCACCTAATTAATAGTTTAATCCTGTAGAATTGGACTTGTGAGGTTCCTCTTGAAAATAACGTTCTAACATTAACTGTTGGCTAACATTCTAACATTAACTGAAGATTAAATTCTGAAAATTTTCTACTTTCCTAAATATAGATAAATTTTCGCTTTTTATAGTTTTTGAACGATTTTTATGGGTTTTGCAGGGTAACTGTATGTGAGAACCTGCCAGGTGCTGTGCCACCATGTTTGCAACTTTTCTAAAGAGTAGCATGGGACCTAACTAGGGTTAAGGCTATGAAACTTGGAATTGTATTTATTATTACTAGCCACATAGTGCAAGGAAGCCTGAGGCTTATGCTGCACTAGCCAAAAAAATTTCCGAGTTACCCTGAAAAAGAAAGAAAGAAAGAGAGAGAGAGAGAGAGAGAGAAAGAGGGGGGAGGAATCACCAAGAAAGAAAAGAATAATGATATCCAGCTCAACAATTAATGCCAAGCCCATACTCGCCAGATGTGAGCCCCTGGGGGTGATTTTGTTTCTAATTCAAGGTTGCTCACTTTTAGACTGACTACAGACATTTACAGAACCATCTATAGTCTTATATGATTTGTTTCTGAAAGATTTGGTATTTTTTTGCATAATAAACATGAAAGACAATATTCACTCAGGATACAGAGTTAGCAACACGCATATTTACAATTTGTCACAGTGCCAAATTTGAATTTTTTTCAAATAAATTCTGAAAAAAAAAAAAAAAAAAAAACGAAAATGAAAAACAGTATGTAATATATATTTTTAAAAAAAATTTAAAACTGTTTATACACATAATAGGTAGAAATATATGCATACAAGCACATTTAATGGTTTTTAAAATGGAAAATACTATTAACTTAATTGACTATTCAAAATTAATGAATATTTATTTTTTATTTTCATAAAACAAAAAATACATCCATTAAGAAATTATGAAATATGGGTAGCAGAATTAAAAAAAAAAAAAAAAAAAAATTCCAGAAATTGAAAAGAAAGTTGTCACTTGTCAGGATATCATTTTTGTTACAACTGGGAAAGACAAAAGGCAAAAGTTTCTTGTGATGTATGTAATATATATATAGGTACCTATGCAAAACTTTGTTGCTATGGATGTAGTATAATCCATTGAGGAGTTGCTGCATTATTTTCTTGATTTCACCCAGAGTAAATCGAACAGAGTGATTACTAAGAAGTCCAGCCAGATCATGTTCGCAGAATTCAAAGACAAGATAAAAAGTTGCCAAATTCTTATTGGTCGATGTACCTAAGAAATTAATTGAGCATTTTAATCATTTAAAAATAAAACAGTATACTATTAAAAACACAAAGCTTAAAAAAATATATTTAAGTGTTTAAATTGTTACTATTGTTCTAGCCACCACTCCTTCACTGATATTACCCGAACAGCAATAAATTAGAAAACTTCAGATCTCAGAATGATAATGTATTAGTAGTGGTAGATGATGAAAGAAGGCAAGCTTATGTAGCACCAGAAAAAGAAAAAAGTCAACACTTCCCATTTTGCCTGTTTATCCTCTCTAACAGTTATCTAGCTCTTCCTTGAATTTATTCAACTACCCACCTCTAGAACACCAGATGGGAGTTTGTTCCATCTGTTTGTTTGTTATTTGGTTTTTAGGAACATTAGCAACTAAGGCCATATTGCTCTGGGGATATGCGGTGGTCATTCCCTGACCTTTCCGCATCCTCCGTATTTGGTGGTCACGGGCTTGAACCCTGGTCTAATCAAGAAGTGTGTGCTATGCACTGCTGCTTCTGCCCACCTGGCTATGGAGGCCCCATTTGTTCCATCAACCCCCTCCCCAGCTGAAGGCAAATTTCCACACATCTGATCTTTACCTGTCTTCCTCAATTTGGATTTATGGCCTAAGCACGAGAAAGATTTCATCAACACTGAGCTTACTCGATCCATCCAAACCCTCAAACACCTCAGTCGGATCTCCTTACAGATGCTTAGTCTCCATACATTGTAATTCGCAGAACTGAAGACTTACTTGGTAAAACTATGTTTTGTT
The DNA here is from genome assembly GCF_048544385.1 of Mastigoproctus giganteus. Classification (NCBI taxonomy): domain Eukaryota; kingdom Metazoa; phylum Arthropoda; class Arachnida; order Uropygi; family Thelyphonidae; genus Mastigoproctus; species Mastigoproctus giganteus. The sequence continues at coordinate 10,241,528 of NC_143580.1, forward strand.
CCCTTCACCAATCTTATCTTGTTGCTCTTCTCAGCAGTCATTCCGGCAGATCTACATCCTCCTAAAATGAGGCCTCCAGACCTGATATGCAGTACTCAAGATGCTTGTACAATTGCTTGTACAATGGGATAATTACCTCCTTACCCATGCTAGCAAAGTTCCTGTATATCATTGGCAAAGCCCCATGAGCTGTCCTGGCAGCCTGTCTGCACTGCTCAGAGAACTTCATATTTGCCTGCACAATTATCCAAGGTCTTTTTCATTTCCATTACCCTGAGTATAATATCACAGTTGATACATTAATCTGGGATTACTGCTACCCAAATGCAGTACCTTCCATCTGTCCATGTTAAACTTCAAGTGCCATTTCTTAGTCCATCTGCCTAATTTTTTTTAAATCATTTAGAGAATGCTGATAGGGAAAGGTAGATGGAGGATTTGATTTTATCTCAAAAATTAAAAAAATAATAATAATAACATAAAATTTTTAAAAAGTAGAGTCTGTGAGATGCCATATGTGTATCCTAGAGTTAAGAAAAGAAAGTGAAAAGGTTTAGAATGACTTGGAGAGCACTAAAGAAAAAAATGAATTTTACAGAATGGCATAAAGAGATTTTGGGCCAGAGGAAGTTAAAAATAAATAGAGTTCTGTATTAGATATTCCCTGAAGTGCAACATTAACGGACATAAGCACAAATAACAGCTTTATAATGGAAGCATAGAGGATGGGTGTGGCAAATATGAAAAGCAGTAGTTAAGGAAACCAATAGTCGAACTCTATCAGTTAGAGTAACTATTAATTTCGGTTACAAAAAGTCAGTCCGGTTGAGAAGACTAAGCTTCGTCAGGACATGAAATTTCTGGGAATACATTACTCACAAAAATACATAATCTAATGTCGCTGATTTGATTTATTACTGTTGTTTTATTATTTATTTAGTAAATGCTATGCCAATACAAGTGTGTACTCAATGGCTAATTTGTATGTTGTTTGGGATTTGGTTTTGATGTCGTTATTTTGGGTTTTATTGGCACATCAGCGACTAAGGCTATAAGGTGTGTGGGATGAAAATCCCTACTCTTTCTGTCTGAGATTGGTCATGACACTGATTGAAGAGGCCTTTAAGAAAAAGTCTCCAACGCAATGGAATCTGAACTCAGACCTCCCCAAATGTGCATCAAATGGCAAATGACAGAGGACCGCTGGTTAGAATACATTTGAAAAATGTATTCTCAAATGAGAAATATTGGGTCTCATCATGATGCCTATTATATCTTCACACATGTTATGAGAAATGGTATATTATTTACAGGGAAAGCTGTTCTGAATTATTACTTAACCCTTAGCCGATGTTAAGGGTTAAGTGATAATTCAGAAAAGCCTACTCCATTTATAATCATAAAAATCAGCAATAAATAATTAAAAGTTGTTCTTTTTTGATGATATCTTTATTTTCAATTATTATGAATATAACTATAACAAAATACATTTTTTATATTAAAAACATATATTTTTAATTATTATTTTTAAATAAAATCCCCTCGCCAGTACTTTATACATGTTTTTCATCACCTACCTTATTTGGGAAAGGAAAACACAAATCAAAAATCGTTATTTACTGTCGGAAAGTGAAATATAAATAACAGAAATATAAATTGCACCAGTTATAAAACCAGCATGCTTGAATAATCTGATATTAATCTGATATGGGAGATGTGGTTAATTCAAAATTCTTGTTTTTCAGCACATGGATATAATTATTGAGAATAGGCTTAACTTGATCCTGCCTTTTTCCTGTTTACTCAATAGCTTGGGGTGATTTATAGAATTTTCAATGGAGAAATCAAAGAGAACACTTTAATTGATAGGTACTGGGAGCTTCAGCTGTGTGGACCAAATAGGTGAGGTGCATGAGATTGAAACTGTGTGGGTCTCAAAGACCCCACACTGCACCCAACCCTGGGTAAGATGTGCCCTATTTTAATAACTGAAATTTTGTTATGCCGTTGTATATATCAGACAGTTCATATTTCATTAATTATTTTCATTTACCTTTGCTTCTGCAGACTTCAACTAGCTTCACAATGTTTTCATGATTTAACAATTTGAGAATTTTTATCTCTCTTAGAGCTGTTATAGGAAACTAGAAAAAAAAAAAAAAAGAAAAAAGTATGTTAAATTAATATTTGTTTAACCCATCAATTTAATTTATTCCAAATTATTTTTGGAAAAGAAGTCTTCAAATATCTTCGCTGTCTCTGTTAAAAAATTTCAATATCCAATCTATAGTTTATAATAATATTTTAATTCTCCACATCAGTGGTGCACAAACGTTTGTGCTGGAATAACTCCACGAGTTATTCCAACAAAAAATTTCATTCAAAATTTCTTATCAAATTACTTAAGTTGCAAGTGAAGGGGTATTCAATCACCTTCCAAAGCTTTTAGAAAATTGGATATAAGCTGGTGTCTTATATTATCAACTTAGGATGTGAATAACCCTTAGGATGAGGAAATGCCAAATCCTAAGGATGATAGAGTGAAATTTTATTTCTTTAAGGTAATATTCCTTAAAAAAAAAAAAAAAGATGATAACCTGATTCCTTACCCCTTCATTTTCATTTTCCATCAACACTTTCTTGAGGGCTACTAACATCTTAGTTTTTCGATGTTGTGCTTTGAAAACCTCCCTAATAAAATTTTAAGGAAATATGGTCAAGTTGTCAAGTATGAATAAAATTTTACACTATAGTTAACAGATATTAAACAATTCAAATGAAAATTATTTCACAGAAGGAAAGTTATTACTGCTTTCTTGAGTATTCAATAGCAATCAATAACTTAATATGCATTATGCTATTGATTGAATATTCATTCACAAAAAATATTGATCTCTCTCTTCATTATTTCAGTTATACAAAGTAAAATTACTTAAGAAAGCAAAAATTTCTTAAGATGCAATATGAAAGTAAACATTTCAACAGAAATATTATATCATTTAGCAGATGTTCCAGGTTACTCTGAATACATGCATTAAAACAAGTCAGGATGGTGGTCAGAGCATAGCTAGTAAATTTTAGGTTGAGGGGGAGCAAATCATTTTGTATAAGTTAGAAATGTGACAGCCTTGGCATGAGCATTTAGTTTGAATTATTAGTTTGAATCCGAGGTTAGTTTAGGTTAGATTTATTATCTAAAATTATTTGCTAATAACATCAGGTTAATCAATTGACGGACACAATTTGCTGCATAAAATAGTGTACATTTAACACATACATGGCATCTGACAGACACATTTTTAACTTTTTTTCTTTTTTTTTTAAATTTGGAAATAAAAAAAAAAATTCTCTATACCTTTTTCCATCCAGTAATTTCTGTCTTTATTCCAATATACTATGAATTACAAATTTTTTCTGTTTGGCATTTAACAAATGACAAACAGGTGATAGCACCTATATTTCTTGTACTCAACTCCAATACTCACATGTCTTCTGTGAGTCACCAGTGAGAGCCGTCTAGTTTTGCTGTAGAGCTTTTGGGTTTGGTTTTTCTGGCTTTTCAGAAACTAAATGCAAATAGCTGACAAAACATGGTATCTGCCAGACCAGACAAAGTGAATGTCTGTATTTCAATTCCGTGTGACTGTAAATTCTAAGAAATTGATTAAAAACAATCTTTATTATTATTATTATTGGCTTTGCTTGTTTATTTTTTTTAATCTCTCTCTCTCTCTTCGTTTCTAGAAATTCTGTAATTGAATTAAGCAAACCATAATTAATAGAACACTGTTTTCAATTCAGTAAAAAAAAAAGCTAAAAATTAATTTTTTATAATTAAAACAAAAAAGAGGTGTCTCACAAGTACCACATAAGTGTATTTGTTCCAATTAAGATGCAAATTACAGAGTTGGAGAATTTGGATTTATAGTTTTAAAATTAAAATGACATCAAACTATTTACATGTAGAGTATATGCAAATACAATATTCTGAAAGTCTACTGTATATAGCTAGAGTGATATACATTCCTCTCACCTTATTTGGCTGTCCTAGAATATAAACAGCATGTTTATTTATTTATTTAAAAAAAAGGAAGAAAATTATGTTCTGCGTTGATGGGAAGTACAGTAAGCCATACTTTAGTTAAAATTACAGTACCCAAAATATCAATAGATAATTGATCATTAGAATTCCACTTAGTGAAAGTATGGTGCGATACTGTATGACAGGGGAATCCAACCTTTTTTGGCTAAGGGCCAAAACAGATAAAATACTGAAGGCTACTTCACAGAAGACTGCACAGATTCTCACAGAAAGCTTTTCAGTACTAATTACACATTTTTTAAAACTGAATTTAATTTCTGTTATCAAGTTTTATATTTATAGTTTATTTTTGTACATTTAATAATTAAATATGAAAATTCATTAATTATTAGGTGAACATATATATTGTGAATGTATCCAATAATTATTAGGTGACACTAATAATCTTATTATATGATTATAATAACATGTTAAACACTGAGGAAGAAACTTAAAATATCATACGAAAGCAATAGAGAAAACTGAATATTATTAAAAGCAGATATTTTCAAAAGTCAATGTGAACTTTTGTGACATGCTAGTTTTAGCACATTATCACATCATGCACCCCATGGCTGTGTAGGCCACAGAATGTCAAGGAATGGGCTGCGTGCAAACTGGGCATCCCCTCCTGTATGATTTATGAATAAAACAAAACCTTACTGTAAGCATTATGAATAAAATCAATAACAGGGCATCATGAATAAAAATTTGAATAAAATATTCATGGAAATTATTGAATTAAAAAGCCATTCCAATTTGTCTAGTTTTATTAATTCATTTTTTATATTTGAAATTTAATACTTAACACTTAAGCCCACAATCTGCTAAACAACTTTTTTTCTTTCTTTTTTTCAATGTTTAAATACCAACTGATAAAATGTTCTGGAATAGTGTATGACATTTTTTCCTTTCATATTTGCAATTCATTTATAAGTTAATTTTAGTACAAGACAAAGCCTTGACTCGGAGGCCAGCCCTGATAAATTTCAGGTGTATGAAGTAGCTATTCAGAAGTGCATTCAACTATTCAGTTACAGACTCCCCAGCTAGCTATATTATGCAAACTTACGCTACCAGATCACTTAACCATTTGCTACTAATACGACAGATACTACTTCCTAAATATTTCTCTCTTTTTTTTCTTTTTTTTAAAATTTGGAAATAAAATCAAATCCTCCCATGCACTTTTCTCCACTACTATTCTCTAAGTTATACAGTATTTTCTCTTTTCATTTCAATATATGAATTGCGAGAAATTATTATTATTTTTTTTTTTAGTGTTTAGCAGATGCCAGTGATAGCATCTATCTTTCTTTACTCATTTACCACATTGATATAGCACCTTGAAGATGCCAGCAAGGACTGTCTAACCTTTGCAGAAACTAAACATGAACAGCTGGCAATAAAACAAAATTCATATAAAAATGTTTGCCAGAGACTACTTCAGCTTGTTTCAATTAAGGAAAGAGTCACCCTGAAATTCTAAAAAATATATGATAAAAATATTTTTTACTATTATTGGTTTCCCTCATTTATCGGTGTTTGATATTTTATAAATGAGTTTAGCATATTATTATTAACAGAACATCATTTTGAATTCAGTAAAAAAAAAATAAATAAATTAAATATTGATATTTTAAAAAAAAGTTTCACAAATGTCACCAAGTAGGGTGCGAGTTATAGAGGGTTAATTATCCTGCCTCTTGTGCCTGGGGAAGGTGCTTTGGTCAACAGTGTGATGTGGAGACCTGTCCAGATGAAGTGATCCACTGCCCATTATTTTAAAGGAATTTTTAGATGTTCACTGCTTTCCTATATATATCTACATGTATCTACTACTACCACTAATAATAATATGTTATAGAACTCTACAGCTATCCTGTACATATTAAAATTTAAATGTTTTTTACATATTAAAAAAATAAATCTCTAAAAAAATGTATAACCTTTGGGGGGGGGTGAATGCACCCCCCCAGAGTTTAAGTCGAACAGTCAGCAGTTAAGCAGCTTCTAATTTTCAGACCTTTATGAATTTAATAATGACGCTGAATTAATAACTCCCAAGTTTCATGTTATATAATATAATTTTTTTTTTTATATCTGTGAACTCCTAATGCTGCCTTTATAGTCAAACACACTGCGCTAGGCATTTCCTGTTCAATAAAACGGAGCCAAAACATAAGAAAATTAATACACACAGTTCAATGACCTAATACAAGTCAACAAGCTATAGATTTTAAACGCAAAAATTTCAAAAGTACTAATTGGAATTCTTCCAATACCATATGCCATCAAATTAAAAATTAAACAATTTATAGTAGCATATGCTTTACTACTGAGCACATACCCAAAGGTACCCTGGCCTATTTTCGTGAGAGTGTCATATTTGGTGACATCTTCGCAAAAAGGGAACCTCAATTCATTAATATTAAACTTATCTTCCTTGTTATTTGTCGTTGTCGTTGTTGGAGGAGCAACAGCAAGCATTTCTGTTTTTTTAAAAACGTGGACTAAACATAAGGCAGCACAGCTAATTTTCGCATTCCACGTGCACGACAAAAGTGGAGCTCTCAAAAGTGCGAAACCTATCGGTTTCAGTTTCTTTTCTAGGGAAAGACGTGTCCAAAAATCTGAAACGAAAGTAACACCATGTAGATTAATTTAAATATTTTATATTTCGGAGTGATATTAAAACAAAGGATCATAAACTGCAAAGTTTTAATCTTTTCAAATATAAATAAAATTATAAGTGCCGGAAATAACGTGAGTAATAACGTCTATGGATATGTTATGATCAAGTCTTAAAATATTAAAATTTGTCAAATTTCGTGAAAAGTAAAATTGGTTTATTATTTATTTTCTGTTTTATAATTCCTTTATATACCTTTTACCAAGATAACTAATAGTGCGTTTAAGTCGAACTTTTAGTACTGCGTTTCCTGGATTCCTACTTTATTACTCATATTTCTGTTTTTTATTTATTTATTTGTTGTTATTATTTTTTTAAACTAACCTCATGATTTGTGACCACCAGGTGGCACTTGTAACCAGTACAGATTCCTAGCTAGCAACTGCGTTTGCTAAGATTTTAAACTGTGTTTGTATTATCGAAATTTCTATGATAGGATTAATAATGAAGCACTCTGTCAGTTAATTACTTTGTAGGTATTTTGAAGGAACTTTTTTATTAAAAATGCCGAAAGTAGTATCTAGAAGTATAGTCTGTTCCGATACAAAGGATCAAGAAGAGTATAATGAAGATAAACCTCTGAATGTATATTATTGTCTCTGTGGGAATATGGCTATGATACTTGGTAAGTGTTTCTTGAGATTTTTTATTATGAAGAATCGTGAGGCTAAATTCAGCTTGTTTCTAACATTTTGGTGTAGCAAAACTTTTAGATAAAACTTGATCACAACTCTGAAATACAATAGAATCCCAGTTATCCGAAACGATTGGGTTATGGTGTGTGTGTGTGGGGGGGGGGTATTTCGAATAGTCAAATTTTTTTGGTTAAAGGGACATAACCACTTGTGAATTCTAACAAAGGTTAGATTGTTTTCTGTCTGGTTTCGATTATATAAGGTCAGCCAGAGACACTTTGCTAGATAGCAGTCAATCACTGAAATATGATCCTCGTTGGAATTCACAGTTGCTGATCCACTTTTGAAGAGGTATTGCTTGCAAATTCCTATTTTCTATTTATAAAAGTGGTGCTTATTCTTTTAGATAAAACTTTTGTGGGTGTGCATCTCCTTGGATGGTGGAGGTCATGCATTTGCATTGCTAAGTGAGTGTTGGTTTGTCTTTTATTTTGAATATTACACAGCTTGGTATGTAGGAGCAGAATTGCACTTTGCCAATTGGAACCTGAACTCTAGCAGGAATTTGCTGCTGTTAAGGTTTGTTTACATGGTTTGATGTGTTCTTTATTCATAATCTTATTGATATTTCCTGTGTTGGGCCCTATAGTTATTTACAAAGGAGGCTCTCATTTGTGGAAGGTTCATTTGGGAGAGACTGCAGATTTTTATTTGCATAGTCTTGAGAAAAAACTAAAAAGTTTTATATAAAATCATTTGTTATCATCCAATAAAGTAAGGGTAATACCCCAGTACAGACAAGCTAGAGGGATTTATATAACTTAAGCAATAATAAAAGCATATGAAATATGTAAGTGTGGCTTTTTCAAAGGAATAAAATGAAATAATGCAACAAGCTCAATGAAATTGGAGATAACAAGTCTGCAAAAGTTAAGTTTGATATATGAGAATCTAAAATACTTTTACTGTACACCTTGTCATGAATCCAGACATCAAGGTCAAGGCTGAAGCAAGTGGCTAGCTTGATGGAGTTGTTGATGAATGATGACTCAAATCTGTTTATTCTGGAAGATTTTGACTGAAGAGACAGTAGCTCTAGTAGTCTGGAATTGCCACTGAAGAAAGTCCCAGATGTTAAGGAAGTCACTCTGACCAGCGTTACAAAACACTGAATCACTTTGTATTGCCAGTGAACAGTAACAGGCATTATTACCGGTTTGTTAATACAGTTGATGTCAAGATGAGGCTATAGGTTATGTTTGCTGTTTTTAAAAAAGCCAAGCAGGTTGGGTAGATTATCCATGCCACCTCCATATAATCCCAACCATACTGCTGATATTCAAAAATTCTGAAAAAATGAAATGAATAAATTGACTGTTATATAAATTTTTATTTACGATAATTTATGCAATGATGAATTTGCAGCCACTTGTATTTTTTTATTTTTTTTTTTTATAGGGGCATTTTTGATGTGAAACATCCTTGGGGGCACCTACAACTGAGTAAATCTGATCAGTCACAAAAAATGAGTCATGGAAGTGACATCATCTGCGGCTTCTGCCAGAGGCGCTTCCCATGCTCTCACCACTAGTCTGTGCCGAGCACTCACTTGTAGTGTGATTAGAGCATGCGATGCATTTTTCGTGACTGGTACGATACCTTGAGTTCTAGTGAACTGATTTACAAAATTCAAACAGCATTTGTTTGATTTTGTTGATTTTATTCATTAAAAAAACAAAAAAAAATGCATGTGTATATGCATGAAAGATGTTTTATTTTATGTGAAAACATCCTTGGCTTGGAGGAGGTTAGCAGAATCCAAGCTGACAGCCTAATTACCCATTTGCTTGTAGCCATTTGTTGAATAGTATGTTGCAATAATATAAATATTTGTCGACAATTTCTTTTTTCGTCTTTCCATTTTCGTTACATTCCATTGTTAGGTGCTACTATAGAAGTTTTCATACCAATGATTTTGGAAAAGGTGTTCAACGATGCCAAAGTCAAGTGCAGAGTGTTCTTGCAAGTATCGAGCAAGAATGAAAGCAACAAGACCTAAGAAAATAATGACAAATGTAGCGATGAGTTAACGAAAAAGACTTGAGATTGCTTAAAGACAAACAGAAGATCAAGTGTTGGATTTAGCAATGCCACTGCTCCATGGGAGTGGTGTTTTTTTTTTTTTTTTTCCTTTTTTTTCGGCTGATGCTGAATAAGCTTGCTTTCTTGCATTCTACTAATGCTAATGCTAATCTGACAATGTGAGTATTAATTATGTACAATGGAACATTTCTGCAATTGCGGAGCAGATGAGTTCAAATGATCAAGCTTTTAAGTAGCATTTTTATGTATTATATCAGTATCGTTGGTATTATACAGAAGTAATGGATGAAATTTATTCTTTACTTCATTCATTAGAACTTGTGGGGTGGTCACTTGCTTAGTAACATGTTAGGCAACAAGAAAGGGAAGTACTCTTGACCTGATTGTCAGCAGTGATGCTGCATGCATTATGAATCTCCAGATAAAGTAACAACTAGGTAACAGTGATATATAGTATATTGATCTTGGATTGGGTTAAAGATATAACTACTGAAGGGTAAAGGGAAGGGATTTTGCTTAACAGTTAATTACTTAATCCTTTAACTGTTAAGGGATTTTGCTTAACAGAATTAAGAAATGTTTTGTCCTTGACATCAGCATTATTATTCATGTTCAGTTACTTGTCTGGTAAATTTTATTTTATAGTAATATAGCAAAATACTTTAAAAAATGTAGAAAGCTATATGTTCATTTACATTGTGAATAATGACACAATATTGCCATGTTTATAATGATATTGGTTTTGTTTGATGTGAGTTTTTAAAAACCTTTTTAACAGACATTGCACTGATGAAATTTTTTTAATAGCTATATGAAAAATTTTGGGATCAGTTTGGATCCATCAGGATCCCACTTGATCCTTCTCATTATAAAAGTGACTGCTGATAAGTAAAATGTGCTTTACCAAAACCAAATATTAAAAAAGGCTAATTATAACAATTCAGTCTTACTATAGAGTTTTAGTTTGCCTACCATTAATTTTAACGTTAAACCTCTTTAAAGAGGCCTTCGAACCTTGAAAGATACTTAATCGATATATGAAATAATTATTTATGTATAACTAATTGCATATATACAGGGTGTGTCTAAATTAACAACAAAATTTCTAGTAAACTGTTTATTCATATTAGATATATGTATGCTTATTTTTTTCTAAGTTTATATTTCACCATTCAAAGCTCCATAAGTTTTTTTAAAAATTCAAACAACCATAACTCCATAACCATTAAGAATTGAACACATATGTATATGAACTTTTTTATTTGTGTTTGTACGTAGAACTATCTCTATAATTTGTTTGGTGAAATTTATGAATGCCTCATGTATTAGTGTCTTTTGGATTGTAGTGTTATTAATACTGATGGAGAAAGAAAACTTAGTAGTATGGATAATATTTCTAATTTTTATTTTTTTAATACTTTAGATTGTGCACTGGAGAAATTGCCTCTTAGGCCACGAGATGGAGCAAGGGTGATTGATGGTAGTAAGCATGCCCATAAACTCACTTGTGATACAGATGAAACTGTATATTTGAAAGGGTATGTTAATTTGATTGCTGTTGTTAATTGGTGTATAATTAGTACTGTTAATTGAATTTTTTTCTTTCTTAATTTTTGGATAGTTATTTATAAGGAAATAAAATTTCCTAAACATTGGAAATTGTACATTTACTTAATATATACATTGAGGTCCTGCATAGGGCCAGTTAAGCTATCAAAACAACTTTGCTGAACCACATGGGGTTAGTCAAAGTTATGGCTTGTAATTTTGTTTTATTTTGTACATGTTGCCTAATCTTTTCTAAACTGGTAAATGTAACCAGATGTGTGTAAGATGGGTGTCATGGATTTTCTCCTTTATTTATGTCATTTGTGTTGTTTGTTGTGGTAGGCAATGGCATACCACATTATCTGATGCCACAGATAATGTGGTATGCCACCATAAAACTTACTCCAGAAACTGCTGTTAAAGGAAGACCTGCAACTAGGTGGAAGGATGGGATCAGTGAACTTTTGGGCATGACATTTTGTGATGCCACTCGTATAGCACATGATCGATGCAGTTGGAGGAATTTGTTGGTGGCCACAACTGCTCTTCAGGGAACTATGTGACTGGAAGAAGAAGATCTTGTTTGTGAAACCAATTGATTTTCACATACTAAAATAAGGCCTCCAGTGACAGAATATTAACATATCACCTCACCTAATCTCCTGAAATAAAAAAATATAAGAAATAACACAAGTGAAGCAATATGTTCGCATATGAATGGTTTAGCAAACAGAGTTCAGTGCAGTTAGCTACACCATTTACTTAAATTTATGTATGTGTATTTTAGTGCAATTGCATCATTTATACACAGCTAATTATAGATTAGCAAATTTGCAATAGTGGCAATGATGCAATTGCACTAAAATACACATAGTCTAATCTCTTTCGCAGCTTGAGGCTTAAGCCCTTAATGCATTAGAGTCTTAAATTTATGTATTAAATTTAAATAAAATTTCTATAACAATTTTGTAGCCATTTCAGATCCAAACTTATATTAATTCTGTGTTACCTAGTGTCACAGGTCTAAAAACTCATTGTTTTCATCATTAAAAGTTCTTTGTCCCAAAAAAAGGAAAAAAAAACATGACAGCTTCTTTTAGAAAAATAAATTCTGAATATATTTAAGAATGAGATAAAATACATTACATTTACAAACTCTACAAGTTTCAATTTCAAAAGTGCTACAGTGAAAAAAATATGCTATGAAAAGTTGCAGTGGTAGTGTTAATAATGTATTTCAAAACTAACACTATTAATGTATAGTAATATTCAGTTGTGTGTTTTTTTTTTATATGAAAACCCCAAACACAAGAGGTATTATAACCTATAGTACTTAGTATCATGCTTGGGTTGGAGGTTGAGAAGATGAAAGAAGATATATGTTGACATTAGACTTGAACTTCTGTAGACTGTAATTTTCTGTGAGTTTGGAGTTGGACAGTAAATGGATGTTGGCTGGTGGGGGCACGTGTTTGGACTGTTTTGAAAGAGAGAGTGGGAATTATAGAAGCCAATTCAGAAGAACAGTGCCCATGGACGTATCTGTAGAAAAGGCATGCGGCAGAAACAGTACATCTATGAGACAGCGAGTGGGGAGACTCTGTTAGAGATGAGTCATTAATTAACCTAACTGCCCGCGGATTTGCGATTTGTACAGACTGAACAGCTGTTTGGAAGAAAAGAAATGCCGAGAGTGAAAGAGAAAACCAAGTTTTTTAGATGCAGAGGAAGCAATATTTGTAATGTGCTTGTGCCAAGAGAGATTAGAAGTCAGGGTAATCCTCAAAAGAGATATATCAACTTGCCTAGAAATCGGAGTGTCACCAAAGATAAGCATAGGAGCAGAAGAATCCTTTTTGTGAGATATAAGACAAAACTGAGTTTTAGAAGGGTTGAAATCAACTAAGTTGTCTTTGTCCCACTGGAGAATTACCTGGAGATCAGCATTTAAGGAATTGGTAGCAGATATTTGAGAAGTTGTAGCTGATTGAGCAGGGCAAGGTTTCTCAAAATGGAAAGTGGAATGCAATGTGCTATCATCGGCAAAACTATGGATAGGATTTCCAGTCAATGGAAGGAGGTCATTAATATACAAGAGGAAAAGAGTAGGGGAAAAAACTGAACCTTGGGGGGGGGACACCAGCATTAGTGAAGAAGTTAGAAGACAGAGCGCCATCTACCATCACACTCACTGAGTGATCAGAGAGAAAACTGGATAACCAATTACAAAAAAACAGTTGGCAGATCATAAGATGGAAGCTTGTTTAGAAGACCTTTATGCCAAACGTGATTGAAAGCCTTTGAGATGTCTAGAGCAACTGCTTGTGTTTCACCAAACTTTTCCATTGAATTTGTCCATAAATGGGTAACATAAGCCATAATATCACCAGTGGATCGACACTGATGGAATCCATACTAATGATTGTTGATCAGACAGACAGTTTCTAGGTAGTTTAAGAGTTGGCGGTTAATTGATTTCTCTATTACTTTAGAAAGAGTAGAAGTAATTGCAAGGGATGATAATTGGATGGGAAGGATTTGTCAACCTTTTTAGGAACTGGCCAGATATGAGCAAATTTCCAAGCAGAAGGAAAAATACCTTTGGAATAAGAAAGTGAAAAAAGCGGCAAAGAACAGTAGTAAGTTCAGGAGCACAGGTTTTGAGAACAAGCGGAGAAATACCATCGGGACCTGGAGCTTTCTTAGCATCAGATTTGTCAAAATCCTTCTGACATCCTTTTGACAGAAGACTACAGGAGGCACTGAATGAAGTGTGTTGGGAATGGTGGGAGGTGTTTTACCAAGATCATTAATACATGAGTTGGAAGAAAAATGGGAGGCTAGGAGGTCAGCTTTATCCTTGGCTGAAGTGACAACAGAACCATCTGGTTTTGAAAGAGGTGGGAGCAGAGATGGGCAAAAGTTGCGGCAAATAGCTTTGGCAAGAGACCAAAATGCTCGGCTACCATTAGGGCAAGAAGCAAGTTTTCTACTCTTAGCCTGTTAAAAATCTAGTTTGGGCTGATTAATAACTGCTTTACAATTGTTGCGAGCTTTGGTGTAGACAGAAAATGAAACTGGAGAATTGGAAACAAGCCAATTACAATATGTAACATTCTTCTCCTGAATGGCCTTAGCACATTTATTGGAAAACCAAGTTTTAGATAAAGGACGAGATTTTAAAGGGGAATATGGGATAAAGGATTCCATTCCTACAAGAATAATTTCATTTCCATGATCTGAGCAAACATTGACATCAGAAGTTTTGAAACAGTAGTCCGACCAAGGAAAAGAAAAAATAAATCTCTCAGGTCATCCCATTTTGCATTCTTGTAATGCCAAACAACACGAGGTTGGGAATAGCCATGAGATAAAGGCTCCATTGGAGAAGAGACAATCACCAAGTTATGATCTGAGGTGCCTAAAGGACCACTCACTTCGACTGTGTACTTAGAAGGGTTGTTTGTAAGAAAAAGATCAAGTGTGTTGGCTGTATGGTTAGGATTGTCCAGTATTCTTGTAGGTAAATGAACAATCTGTGCAAGGTCATTAGTAATTGTAAAAGTCTCAGCATCTCGACCAGCTGGGTCAGTGTGACTAGAAAACGGAAGCCAGCTGGAGTTGTGAACATTAAAATCACCAAGGAAAATTACCTCACTGTTAGGAAATTTCAACTGGAGAAAGTCAAGTTGCAAAGAGAGGAAGTCGAAGAGCTCTAAGGATTAGTGGAGTTGAGAGAATGGTAGAGACAACAGCTGAATTTGACAGAATGAGGTAGAGAGTTTTTTCCAGAGAAGATCGAAAAGAGGAGATTCCAAATTACCAAGTCTCTGACAGGGAATATTGGAATGGACATATGCACAGGTACCACCTTTGAGGTGAAAGGAATCATACAGCGAATAATTTGGGCAACTGAGATGAGCAGTAGTTGAATCAACTGATAACAGATTCTGTCAGAAAAAGTACACGGGCTTTGGCAGACTGCAAGTGGAAACGGACATTGTTGAGATTAGAATTGAGACCATATATATTTGTGAAATGAACTAGGAAGTGTTTGGGAGGTTTAGATCTTTTTGCAGATAAGCTTACTCTATTAGTTTGACAATTCATGGTGTATTCAATAGTAAGAACAAATGGGGGGGGGGACATGCTGTATAAAATAATGAAATTTTTGGATATGGCTTACACATGGTAAGAATATACCCAGATCCTTGACATAACGTAGCCCTCGACAATGCCCCCCGCATATACACTACTCGGACTCCCTCCAGTCACTAACTGGCAGAGTAGAGGTAGCAAGATTATACACTAGCTGATCCGTAAGCCCCCTAAAGAGTTACCAATAGGTTCTGTCCAGTGTAATGACTAACAGCCGGCCGGCGTTTTAGAGCTGCACCCTCGAATTGTAAGGAAGATTGGATCTTGCCATGATGTCCATCATAACCTCAAAAGTCATTAGTCATACTGCATGATGGAAGAGATAGGGAAGGGTTGACTGGAACTTAGCTCTGGAGACTAAACATGGGTTCCACCACTTCAAGCCTCCAATAAGCAAAGTGGTGGTATTGCACCGGTTGATGAGAGTTATCTACCACCTAGTATTGCCTGTTAACACAGAGGGGTGGCATTCCTCCATGTGGTGTGGGTGCCACACCTCGACCCCTGCTTACTTTGGTTCACACCTGGGTGGTCACCCACAGTGTGCTTGTGAATGGGGGTTATACCCAGGATTACTAACAGTCCCACCATCGTGAAGGTGCAAGCAGAGGATTTGGCAGTCACAGACTGTTCGGACTTTGCTGAAATTGGGTCTGCTTGACTTGAGTGTCACCCGAATATCAGTTCCATCAGCGTTTTAGACTCCCAGGTAGCAAGTACAGCTTATCTGGTATATCTGAGAGAATGTCTGTGACAGCCTCCAGGACCTTCAAGTGTTACAGTGAGCAACTGCTATGCCACCATCTTTCTCCCTTCAGAGGAGAATGGTTCAGTGGTAAAATCTTCTGTAAAGCCACACCATGCAATGACTGTAGTTGCTTTGCACCATGGTTTCCCATTTGCTTATTGGTTTTTTCTCCACCAAATTACATAATTGTGCTCCAGAAGACAAAGTGGGCCAGGTCTGTCTACAGGTTAGGATTGTCCTCCAATTATGCCGGATAATGTAATTGTCATAGAACATGTCTTCGTTTATAGTATTTATTGGGCTGGGTATGGTTCTGTGGTAGCATGTATGAGCTAACCACAGAACCATTCAATTATAGAATTGCTTCTATGACTATAATACAGTTTTACAAACTGAGTTCTTTGGTTGCCTGTTAGTGATGTATCATTATTCTGTACAAAAGCAAGCAGTTAGATATTGTACTCCACTTAACATGCTTATGGAACATGTTAAGTGGAGTATATGTGCCACTGATGCAAATTACTAAATTCATTCTCAAGTGTGTTTGGTTCCAGTAACCTATATGTGAAATTTCAGAAGCTTACAATCAGTTGCCATCGATAAATATATTTTTCTTTATATAATACTGTATAAATACAGGTATTTATTTCAATTACAGCATATGTAAATTGGATAAAAAATGAAGTAGTAGGAAAATTTATTATATATGAAAACCAACTTTAAATCATACAATATAAAAATAATAATTAAAGGAAAAGAAAAATTTAAAGCTTTAAACATTTTATGCATTAAATATTTCCAGATCTATGAAAGCTAAAACAAGTTAGATGATAATAATTTATATATGTGATAGAAGTAATAACAGTACAAATATAAAATACAGTTTTCTGCCATTATTGTGTACTTCCCTCTAGATAAGTTATTTCCCTTTTTTTAATATTAACCTGCTCGATAAGTTTTTTGCTGATTAACCACTGATTAATCAAACAAACTAAATCAAACAAACTAGTATTTCATCGATCTATTCAATTTTATGAATTTGTTCCTGAACCCAATATTTTGGTTATTAAATTTGTGGATTTTATTCTCAGGAATTTATTCTTGATAAATGTCATGTAGTGTAAAAGCACATTCAGAATATAGTATAGTACTGCATTGTTTTATTTCTTTACCAGTTAGTATGCTCCTATGTGATAATCACCAGATATTCATTGCCAATTTTTCAAATTGATAGATAAATTCTACAGTTTACTATTCTCATTTCTAGCTTTGAATACTAGGAGTACAGTCGGTCCTCGTATAACACGTGTTTACATTACACGAATTCGATCATACACGATTTATAAATAGGGGAGCAGTATCTTATATAACACAAACCGAATTTGCTTATGCACGATTCGCCTTTGTGTTTACAAGAAATGGCAGTCGAACGCGGAATCACCCCAACCGAACGCAACACGATAGGAATGAAGGGAAGATTCTGAAAATGTATTTATGTGTTTTATATCAGTGAAGGGGAAACACATTTCACCATAATAACGTAAAAACCAACACAATTCCAGCTATCGATATAATCGCAAATGCAATTAGATCGAGTTTACTACCAGTTTATAACAGATTCCACTAGCAGAAACGAAACTGGAAATTGTTTTTATTGTTTTATGGTAGTAACCCCCAGAAATGTGCTTTAGTAAAATGTGGGGTGTTAATAGTGTATCTCGGCCTTTACGGTATTGTTTATTCAGTTGCTATACGAGCGCAGCTTTGTTTATGTGTATTAAGCGTGCCTCCTCGTTTTGTAATTGCGCTTTATTCCCTAAAAATTAGTAAAATATTACTTAAAAGGTGTGAAAAGGAAGCGTCCTGGCGAAGACACTGCAGATTCAGAGAGAGAGAGAGAGAGAGAAAAAAAAGCAATATCGATAAACAGAGGCGGACTGAGTCAAAAATTCTTGCCCTTAAAAATTTATAGTGGCCTCATACTACGGTTTATGGCCAAAATCACACCGGCCTCCGGCACACCGGGATTTCCCGGGTAAGGCTTATGCCCAGTCCGCCTCTGTTGATAGAGAAAAAAATATGAAATTGTGAAACGCTTTGAGCGAAATGAAAGGCCATGTGATATTGCAAGTGCTACAGACCTAAATGAGGCAACGCCGAGAATTACAAAGAATGCGGAGAAAATAAAAACAACTTTCATAGCGGGAACAATTCAAAGTGTAATTAAAATCCATTAGATTAAGACACAAGAATTGGAAGAGATGGAATGGCTGTCATTTGTTTGGATAGAAAATCAAACAAAAAACAAGTTTGCTTACGATAGAAGCAAAAGCATTAGCAATATTTTATTACGTAATAAAATACGTAAGTATTTTATTACGACTATTTTATAAATATTTACGTATATAAAATACGTAAGTATTTTATTATGACTATTTTATTTAATATAATTTTTTACGAATAAAATACGTATTTTATTCGTAAAAAATACTTTTTTAGTATTAAAAATACTAAAAATACTTTATTATAATATAATAAATAATAAAAAATATTTATTATATTATAATAAAAAATATATTATATTTTTTATTACGTATTTTAATCGTTATAAAATACGTAAGTATTTTATAACGATTAAAATTACCCAATTATTTATTGTGTTTGGTAATGTTTTGGTTCCAAATGTGTGTTCAATCTTGGGTGGTCGGCACCTAACCCCACTTTTCCCATAGGGCCTGTTGTTTATATTGCACGATTTTGCATTGCACGAGGGTTTCTAGGAACACAACTATCGTGCTATATGAGGACAGACTGTATTAGCATAATAATATAACACATTTCTTCTATTACACACATATTGATGAAATTCTGTTATCCATTTCTTTTTTCTTCCAGACCTGAAGGTGTTGAAAGACAGTACAGAAAGAAATGTAAGAAGTAAGTTGTCAGTTAACTACATTTTATTGTTGTTTTAAAGATAAATATAATTAACCTGCTCTGTACATTGTACAATCATTGCTCAGACCACACTGTGAATACTGTACAAGTATATAAGTCTGGGAGCCTCATTTAAGGAAGGATATTGTTTTGCTTGAAATGGTACAGAGGGTAACAAGACTAGTTATGGATGTAGACATATTCTTACAGGAAGGGACTCCAGTAACCTTTCTTAAGCTGCTGCAAAATTTGGGAATGGCGTTTGTGTGAGGAGATAATCAAGGTGTTTAAGGTCTTAAGGATTAAGCCAACTTTAGGAGGTGAGGGTGAAAATTTCTTACTAGGATGATGCAAACAAGGGGGCAGATTCAAATTAAGGAAAGATAACTGTAGACGGGATATGAAAAAATTTGCTTTAATTAAAAAGTAATTAACTATTGCAACAAGGTGCAACATGTCCTTTTAGAGTCAGAATTTATGTATTTATCAAATTCTCTCTAAATACAATTCAAGTAATAACTAGAATAGGTATAAACAGATGTTTTGCAAGTTTTAAATAAACAGCATTATAAATCATCACTGGGAGATTATTATACCTATTATTTTGCAACCCCTGCTGGCTTCACACCCATTGCTTAAAAAAAAAAGAGAGAGAACAAATGTTTAGTTTGTTTTAGTGCATCCGTCGATTATTGTGTTCCATCACACTGCAAAAAGACAAATTTTGTTTCATTATTTATGTTGGGATGTTGAAATTTTTTTTATAGTAAATATTTTTTTTGTTTAGAAATCGCAAAAATGATGGGTAAATGCAAAAGATTTGTGCTTTCAATTAAACAAAAACTTGAAATTATTCAAAAGTTTGAAAACGATGCATCCTTTAAATCTTTAATGAACCTTTATAATGTTGGTGACCAAACCATATGCAACATCATAAAAAATAAAGGGAAGCATTGTATTGGACATGCGAGTAGTGTGTGGTAAGTTTTTTCATTTTTTATCTATCGCCATATTTTGTATGTAGGTTGCTGAACATTTTTCATCACCTCATTATTCTCACCACACGAGAGGTGATTTTACATTGTAAAATTACCTCTCATATCTATCGCCATATTTTTTACGTAGGTTGCTGAACATTTTTTGATATTTTTGGATTAACCGGGAAATTGATTATCTGAGTTTTTTTTGTTTTTTTTTTATCATCTATCCCGGTTTTGTTTTGTTTTTTATCATCTATATTGTGAGTCTACTGTATATATATATTTTTTTTTTTTTTTTTTTTCTCCATTGTTCTGTTTTTGGCACAGGCCCTGCTAGCCCATACCTTAATCTGGCACTGCCAACTGTGATGCATGGCATCAGGAATGTCATGATTGGATAGTTATTTACTAGGGAAAAGTGTACTAATCTCATAAATTATATTTCCTTTTATACCATGCTGATAGTAGACTCTCAATATGGTTTCAGACAATAGGTTTTCAAATTGGATTCTGTAGATATTTTTAATGAGAGGTGATTTTACAATCATTTTTATGTTCTCTCTTTCTCTTGCTCAGTCTTTTTTTGAGATAAATTTACAGTATCTTAATATGGATTAAGAAATATCTAAGATTCAAAACTGTCTAGAGCAGTGGTTTTTAAGGTTTGTTTTATGGAATTGTGTGGTTCTGCAAATATTCTGTTAATTTTTTATCATTGATTTTTCATTTAATTTGTACATATGTATCACTTTTTTAAAATTTATTATTAATTATTACTGCTTTTAAAGATATCTGCAGAAGACTTAATCTATAAAAGAATTCCATTGCCAAAAAAAGTTGTTTGCATAACAATGTGCGACAGCTGTTAACATATCAATATATATGTGTTCCCAGAGTGCATATTTTTTTTTTTTTTTTTTTTTTAAGGATATTGCACTATTTTACTGTGAGACATGTGCAGATACAATTTGCAGAATATTTGAAAGAATTTCCTCCAAACCTCGGCCAACCAATGCCCTGTATTTGAATATCATTGAACTGCTCTATGACGTGGATACAGTGGCCTAATGGTGCGGTTATATTTCAGTGACTACCAAGCATAATATGAAAATTTTGTTTAAACTGATAATAAATTCATCTCATTACTTAATAGAAAAATTTTAGGCTCCTCCGTAGCCAGGTGGGCAGGAGCAGTAGTGCGTAGCACACGCTTCTTGATTAGACCGGGGTTCGAGCCCATAACCACCAAATACGGAGGATGCAGAAGGTCAGGGAATGACCACCACATATCCCCAGCCCGGATAAAAGGTGAGGGTTGGCATCAAGAAGGGCATCCGGCCGTAAAAATCGCATGCAAAAACAATAAAAACGCTGAACCCATATATAATGGGAAAAGGCGAGGGGGGAAAAAAAAACTTAATAGAAAAATTTTAGTGCATTCTCTGCTAATAACTCGATTACCTGTTGCCTAAATTTTGATATTTCTGTAGTGTGAAAATTTTTAATAATTTTTCAACCAACAGCTTTAACAATATTTGAAATTTTTTACATTTCAGATGTGGCCTTCTACTTTATTACCAGCATGACACAAAAAGTAATGTAACATTTGTCATAAAGGATGCTGTCTGCAAAGCTGGTGTAGGACCACTAAAAACAAGTGTTTTCACACAAGCAGTTAGTGAACCAAAGAAGGTAAATATAATAAATATTTAATTTACATTTATACATTTTTATTTCAGCAATACATCAGTACAATACGCATTTTTTTGTGGGCCATGCATTTTTTTGTGGCAACATTTGGGGTCTACCTTGCATTACCAACATACATTATTGTAGGACCAGAACCAGCCCAAGAACTTCATTTTCTTATAAAAGCAATAAACAAGATAGAAAATCTAGCTGATATATATACTTTGAATACACTGTATAAAGAGAAAATCTGTGTAATAGGAGTTTTTATCCTCCCCACCTCCAGCTGTAGTGTAAATTTTTAAAATCTTATTGGTAATTTATACCCTAAGTCTGATTGGTTATTTGTTTAGTCCAGCACCTTTTACTTCAGCATTCATTCATTTTCTGTTTTCATAGCAAATAGCAATGCAAAGACTGGTCACAAGAAGACATCCTAATTGCTATGTATTCTTAAGTTCCAGCAATAAATCTCAGTTTTTTGCCAACTTTCATTGATGCTGGAGTTCCTTTGTGGAAAGTGGGAAACAAAATATGCCCTTAAAGGGTTTTTGGAAAACTGGAACATGTTCTGAATGAGCGCACATTTAAAAAAAAAAAAAATGACACGTTACACTCATTTTTCGTAAATAACTAGGAATGAAGTTGACGGCAAAAATATTTGTTTACACTGATTACTCAGGTACTGCATTGGCATACTTTGGAACTGCAGATCCAGTTGACCCCTCAGAACTACAAGGTGTGGCTAAAAAGAAATGAGAAATATTTTTTAAATCATTTATTATTTTAAATACAACAATTTCAATGTTTATCCCCTTCAAAGTACTCTCCAGCTGCATCTGTGCAGCACTCCATTCACGATTCCCAGGATCTAAAACAGCAGCAAAAGTCCTTGGACGATACCACCTTTCATTTTGTGGCATAGTGTTTTCTTCTGAATATCTGTTAACTCCTCAAATCATTTTCATTTGAGGTGGATTTTAATTTTTGGGAACGGAAACAAGTCACACGGCATCAGATCTGGTGAATAAGGCAGGTGCTCCAATGTTGTGATCTTGTTTTTCGTTAAAAATTTTCTCACTGTGACAGAGGAATGACATGGCACTTTGTTCAATGAAAAACCATATGTCAAAACCATTCTTATTGTTTCTTTGTCAATGTGTAACTGCGATTAGTTGAATGCTCATTTGATGGTCTTGGTGCATGATTTCTCAACTTTCTCATCTGTTGTTGAAGTTGACAGTCTTCTTGCCATCGTGGAGATCTTTCCCATGAATCATTTGTGCCATTTGTACACACGTGTCTGACTCGTGGTTTCAACACCATACCATAACATTCAACGTTTCTGCACAATTTTTTACTGAGTTTCAATAAAAATTTAATAACAATTCTTTACTCTAAATTATGATCACTCGTTTTTCTGCTGAAGGGTTAAAACGCTGATTCACTTTAAAGAGGCACAATTCAGTCAAGACTTAACCATTTGCAATGAAACAAAAATTGATCTATACAAATAAAAACAAGAGCTAGAGCATGATATTAATATTGTTGACATGCACAGTAGTAAGGCATTAGTAAGCAATGATTCTTGTTTCATTTTAGCCTCGCCTTGTATATTTATTTACATAGGAAGAACTTGAAAAGGCAGATAGCCCAACTTTCACTCAACTTTCTATAAATGCTTTTTATGTGTTCTGACTAGATGAAATTAAGAATGATAACATCTTGCTGTTCTCAACTGATGCAATTCCTTATAAGAAGAAAGTGGCAAGAGTTGCCTCACTTGGCAGATAAGGCGTGTTGGGGAGGGGGCACACATGGGGGAGTCTCCCCTATAGCGTGGACCTTGCCTCTTGTGACTTTTTTGTTTTCAAAAACTAGAAGATTGCCATTTTTCCATCAGACACTGAGTTAATAAATCATTAAGGGTTATCTTAATTTATCTCTCAAATAAATGTTTAGAAAATTGGCTGAGTGATGACATGGGTGTATTGAATGATATGGGGTACTGTGTTCAAGTATGGAGACCTCATTTGAAAAAGACATTGAGCTTCTTGAATGGGTCTGAAGATAGGTAACTCGCATGGTGAGATCAACAAAAGGGCAACAAAGACTCCGTATATGTGGGCTGCAGAACTTGGCAACCAGGTATTTTAGAGGTGACCTGATTGAGGTTTATAAGGCTTAGAGAGGGGTTAGTAAATTGAACGAAGGCTAAATTTTCACTGTTATAGAAAATTCCAGAACTTGGGGACATAAATTCAAATTACAGGGAAAGAGGTTTAGGCTAGATTGTAGGAAGTTTTATTTTAGCCAGTGAGTCTTTGATTTGAACAGGTGGACTTCAGAGGTAGTTGAGGCTAACAGTTTGAATAAATTCAAAGGTCAACTGGATAGTTGCCTATGTGAGGAGGGAATCTAACCCTTTTTCCTCCCTGCCAGTGCAGCAAAAGCCTGTGGCTTCCCTGCACCATATGGCTATTACTATAACTAAATAGGGATTATGTTGAAGAAGGAATAGCCATTATAAAACAATATTTTATATTTATCTCAATCATTTTTTGGTTATCTCTCATTGCAGTCATCTGTTTTGCCTTTATATTTTTTAATGATGTGATGGTGTCGTGCATATAATAATATATTCATGTTTGGCTTAAAACAGCTTAATAATCAAATGAAAGCCATGCTTTCATGAAACAAAGGCATAAATGCCTTTTCTCTATTTTTAGACCCTAATTTAAATTCTTATTTTGTCTGGTTTTTTTGGGGGTTTTTTTTAACGACTGACTCTCAGATTTAGTCATTACAGACAAAAATACTCATATGTAAAAATTGAAGCACAAGAAACTGACAAAATCATTTTATTTCCAGTATTATTGTTTTGCCACTATACTCCATGAGCTATGAGGTTTTTTTTTTTGTCCTGGTGGTATTAAATTTGGTATTAATACCCTGGTGGTATTAATTTTGTAACCCCCCCCTCCAATTTACCACTTTCATATTTTTAGTTTATTATTATTAGTATTTTATTTTTTTCACTCTACCTCATTATTGTTCTAACTATTGTAAATTGGCTGGGAACTATTGCCCAAATGGTAGTACTATCTTCAAGCAGGTGTATATCCAGACAGCTTGAGGTAGCTGGTGTGCAGTCCTTTAAAGAGGACCTGTTGTGCTGCAGCCGGTCAGTATCTTCCCTTATTTTGCAGTATGCAGTTTCTCAGGTTCTGGCTTAAGAAGATTCAGTGGGAGTTACTAATCTTGGTTCATAAATATTCTGAGAACTACGGAATTAACATTCATCAAGTTAGCCAGCAGGAATTTTGGAAAGATCCGGGTTCAAATCTTTTTAATGTAAAAACAAGTGATTCAGTCCATTCTACAAACAAACTGGCCTTACATGCATAATTTACAGATAAAGGTACACTGGTGCCTTATAGCCCAAGTTGCTTTGGCATTAATCTCAGCAAAATTCCAGACATGTTGATAGTTAATTATTCTCTGCCTTTAAATATTTCTGTGTAATGTTACATTTAAATATGAATTATGTTTTGATATATATAATTCTTACATGGAATTTTTTTCTCTATAGATTATGGTGACCAAGCACACAAAGAACATGGGCAAATTTAGCTCAGTGACAGTTTCAACTATAGATGAAGAGGAGGAGGAAATTGAAGCGGTAAGTACTGTGCTGTCGAAAACATAATCATATCCAAAAATTCAATAGATGAATTATATTTATTTAACAATAAACATTTATCTAACTGCTTTGAAGTGACAAGTATATTTCATAAAAATGTCAGGTATGTTTCCCAGTAGTAGGGCTAACTGGTAACAATAGGACACTAATGCATACTGATCTGTATGCTTAGTGGTCCTGTTGTACCAGAGCTCTAAAAGTGGTTTTTAATCATTGACTATCTGTATTTAGGCTTCAGTGATTTAGTTTAGTTCCTTGCCTAGGTGCAGTTAACTTAATTAGTCAAAAATTAAGTAAGTTAGTGAAAATGTATTTTCTATAGGTAGTCAAGATGCAATAGAGCAAAATGAAGTTTTAAAAGGTTCTTATGATAACATTTCATATTGTGAAATACTCCAGGATGAATTATAACCTCTTGCACTTTGAATAAGGTAACACTTCCTGGATAGAGTGAAGTCTGTTGTTACTTATTTTCAATTGAGTGCTAATTGAGCATTGTTTTGGAGACAGATGTCTAATCGGTAGATGGGTACCCATGGTGTAAGAGGTGGAGATTCACAACTGGGTTTTCACCTCTTACACTTTGAATACCTGTCCACTCACTCTTGAGGAGACAGTCATCTCCTAAATGGTGCCATCTAGGTAGTGGCACTCAATTCAGAATGAGTAACAATAGACTTCTCTGCTTGGAAAGGAAAACAGATAAACTTTGTTTGTTTTATTGCATATTCACTTATATGTGTTTAAAATTTGTCATACCCTGAGGCTTTTATGTCCAAAACTTATTCGTTACTTGATTATTAATGAAACTTAACATTGAAATTAATCCGTAAATTTAATGAAATAAATTACATGGACACTAACGTAACTTTGCTCATGTTTTAGTGCAATGAAGTGTATTTTCTTAACTTTAATAATAAACACAGAGTAAACCTATCAAACCTTCTTTCCAAAACCAAAGAAAAAGAAAAAGATATTCAATGACAGATTGAGCCAATCATTGCCCAACAGTTTTAACAAAATCAGGGGTATCAGCAACAAGCAAGCTTTAATCAACAACAGAAAAAAAAAAAAAAAAAAAAGATTTCTTGCATATCCATTGCATATATCTCATTCATACGTAGTATGTTTCAACCTGCACATGCATGTATGCTGAAATTTGTTAATCATTCAGTTGTTTGTTATTTGGTTTTTAGGAGCATTAGCAACTAAGGCCATATTGCTCCGGCGATATGCAGTGGTCATTCCCTGACCTTTCCGCATCCTCCATATTTGGTGGTCACGGGCTCGAACCCCGGAATCATTCAGTATATATTTCATTGCTCTGTGAATTTTATGTCCATTTATTTTTTCACAATTTTTGAGTGTGAACATTGTTAATTTTGGAATGTCATCCAAAGATATTTTGCTGATGCTTAGAGAAATCTTCTGAAATGTTGGAAATGATGTGTCAGGTTTACGATAGGATTCTTATACTGTATAGAGAAGTCCAAAATTACATCTTTGAAGAGCATCATGGATTAAAAGAAAGTTTAGCAGCTAATGACTGTGCTTGAAGACCTTTAGCTGTTTGTATGCCTGCAGAAATTGAAACAAATAGACATCTTGTGCATGAGAACTGTTGAAAGGCTTGCAGAAGATAAGATTTTTCACACAGTTGTCATGGAATTTTAAACATCGGGTTGCTTACTATGATGCTTACTGACGAGCAGATGGCAATTTGCAATGCTTCTATAATGGATAATGTTGCATTATCATGGGATCCCATAACTGATAACAGTCCACTGTTCCCAGAGCTCATAATCACTGAGATGGTGTTGGTGTTTTCTTTATGACCCACAAAGCATGATTTGGAAATCTTCATATGCTTTGATCAAATTTTTTTTAAAATCGTGACAAATACGAGTCGAAAGGGATGATAAGTGTTTATTGACCATCATGGTATTGTGCACTACAAATTCATCCCTCAAGGCATCAGCTTGAATAGAAAAAATACACATGTATGTGTGCGAGCTGCAGGAGACACTTCAATAAAAGCATCTAAAATGCAAGATCATTTCTTTGTAACAAAGAGCCCTACTGTTGTATTACCACATCCTTCCTTACTTATCATTTTTCCCTCCAAAAATTAAATAATGTTCACAAGATTATTGCTGCAATTAAGGGGTTTGTTATTTTATCCAGCTAGAACTGATGCTAGCAATTGTAATAACATTGGCAAAAGTGCATTACTGCCCAAAAAGAATATTTTGAGATTGGCTATTTAGCTACATTTAATATGCGAGTCTGGAAACTTTTTGAGTGTATATTGTCTCCATTTTATTTTACTTAATGGGTATGTGTTTTGATGATGACAAGACATCAAATAGAATATTCTGAATAAGTATAAAATACAGATATTTTTGAACATTTATCCTTTTCATTTCAGAGAGAAGTTGCCGATTCATATGCCAATAATGCTCGTATAATTGAAAAACAACTTGAGAGGAAAGGAATTAACAAGAGAAAGTTACTCGAACAGGTATCTGCATTTTATTCTTTATTTTAAGGAATCTGTAATTAAGTGATGTTATCCTGGTATACAATTCTCAAGAAAGCTTAAGTACAGTTTTTTTTTATTATTATTATTAATTTTTTTTTTAATTTTTCAGTTTTATATATGGTATAATCTTCCCAATAACCAGCAGTTAAAACCAGATACTTAAGTATTAATGTCACGTTACTTATGTGTCAATGTCTGTATTTTTTTTTTTTTTTTAGGCTGCATTGATGGAGCTGGAGGCTAAGAAATCCAAACCAAGAGGCACTCTTATAGATAAGTGAAAGGATATTGAAATTATAAATTTAAAGAGCATAGAGAAAACAGTCAATCCGTGATTGGAGGAGGACCATTATGTGCAAACACCATACCGTGGAGAGATTTTGAAAATGTAAAACTGTGTGAAGCAAAACAAAATTTGATCATCTTACGTTCCGAGAGCAGATCTTGAACATAGGAACAGCTCATCCTGCTGTAAAGTGCAATATACATGTCAAAAACACAGCATGTAGTGGGAATGCTCTATAGCATGCATATTTTCCATTCAGAGGTGGTTATTAAAAAATTATTGAAATAAAACATGTTAGCAATATTGTTTCATTTCTGATGGTTAATTTTTCTGTCAGAGGAGGAGTAGGGTCTTGTATTGGCTCCCCAACCTTTCTGAAATGTGTTACCATTCATCCAATTTTCTTTTGGACATGTAATTTCTTTTGATGTCCAGATTCACATCAGAAACCACTTTCACAAAAACTTTAATTCTTATTTCGATATTTATTGCTTTGTGTTTTTATTTATTTATTTTTTTGAAATACAGTCAGCCCTCGTATAACACGTGTTTACATTACACGAATTCGATCATACACGATTTATAAATAGGGGAATGATATCTTATATAACACGAACCGAATTCACTTATGCACGAGTCGCCTTTGTTTTTACAAGAAATGGTAGTGGAACGGATTATAACTTTATATCACCCCAACGGATTATAACTTTATATCAGTGAAGGGGAAACACATTTCACCATAATAATGTAAAAACCAACACAATTCCGGCTATCGGTATATTCGCAAATGCAATTAGATCGACTTTACTACCAGTTTATAACAGATTCCACTAGCAGAAACGCAACTGGAAATTGTTTTTATTGTTTTATGGTGGTAACCCCTAGAAATGTGCTTTAGTAAAATGTGAGGTGTTAATAGTGTATCTCTGCCTTTACAGTGTTGTTTATTCAGTTGCTACATGCGCACAGCTTTGTTTATGTGTATCAAGTGTGCCTCCTCGTTTTGTAATTGTGCTTTATTCCCTAAAAATGAGTAAAATATTTAAAAGGTGTGAAAAGAAAGCGTCCTGGTGAAGACACTGCAGATTCAGAGAGAAAAAAAAAAAAGAAGCAATATCGATAAACGGTGGCAGACTGGGTCAAAAATTCTTACCCGGGAAAATTTATAGTGGCCTCATACTACGGTTATGGCCAAAATCACACCGGCCTCAGGCCCACCGGGGTTTCCCCGATAAGGCTTATGGCCAGTCCGCCTGTTGATAGAGAAAAAATATGAAATTGGGAAACGCTTTGAGCGAAATGAAAGACCATGTGATATTGCACATGCTACAGACCTAAATGAGGCAACGCCGAGAATTACAAAGAATGCAGAGAAAATAAAAACAACTTTCATAGCAGGAACAACTCTAAGTGTAATTAAAAACTATTAGATTAAGACAAAGAATTGGAAGAGATGCAACGGCTGTCAACTGTTTGGATAGAAAATCAAAAAAAAAACAAGTTTGCTTACGATAGAAGCAAAAGCATTAGCAATATTTTATTACATAATAGTCGTAATAAAATACGTAAGTATTATATTACGTAATAAAATATTTGTAATAAATAGTTGTAATAAAATACTTACGTATTTTATTACAACTTAATAAATTACTTAAGTATTTTATTACGATTATTTATTGTGTTTGGTAATGTTTTGGTCACAAATGTGTGTTCAAACTTGGGTGGTCGGCACCTAACCCTATTTTTCCCATAGGGCCTGTTGTTTATATTGCACGATTTTGTATTGCACGAGGGTTTCTAGGAACACAACTATCGTGCTATACGAGGACTGACTGTACTGTCTTTTTTGGCATTCATTGTTCAGAGTATGGATAACAAGAATGTGCATATGTAGGAATTGAATATAAACTTTACACAAAATATGCCTCATTGTGCTTGCAGACAGGCAAAACGACACCAGTAAGAAAACGTAATGTGAAATCCACGGAAATGCATGGACTTTGCACATGTAACTTTGGGTTTTTATGCACATAATGACAGACAAGGTAGCAAATTTCATGCATGTAACTTGAAGTGTGCATTGTAAGATTGGTGCCTTATAGCAGGATTAGTTGCATATGCAGTTAAGAGACTGCATCTACGCACAAATAACTGTTGTAAATACACCTAATTCTGTTTTTGCACAAACTTTTTTTACACGAATTTGGTTTAACACGAATTCAAAATAAATATTTCATTCTCTTTTTACGCGAGTCATTTTGATTTAACACGATTTCTATGAATTTTTTTTTGCCTAAATTCTAAGAAAAATTTTTTTATTTGTGGCATATTAGTATCATTTCTATATTACACGCACCAATAGATTGGATAACAGCTAGTGTATGCGTTTTGAAACGTGTGCTTTTGCTTACCAATGTGTACGTCTAGGTATCTATGAATCATCACGGCGCCTCTGTAGCCAGGTGGGAAGGAGCAGCAGTGCATAGCACACGCTTCTTGATTAGACCGGGGTTCGAGCCCGTCACCACCAAATATGGAGGATGCGGAAAGGTCAGGGAATGACCACCGCATATCCCGGAGCAATATGGCCTTAGTTGCTAATGCTCCTAAAAACCAAACAACAACATGAATCATCAATGTTTTTATTGAATTTGGTGCACATCTACGGTATTCGTGCATTGTATCTTCGGCAGACATGTAGTAGTAAGCTCTATTTCAAAGTGAAAGAATCTTTAGTGAAATTTGTGCACATATAAATTTATTAATTTTGCCGATAGTCAATAAATTGTAAGTTTACAAAATTTTCAGACCTTTTTTTATTAATTATAACTGAGATATTTTTCGGAAGCCCTTATATAATGTTGAATAATTCGCCTATTACCAAAATGAAAAGGAAAGCGATTTCTTTGGAACTTAAAATTCAAATTTTAGATCGTCTTGCAACTGGACAAGGGGCTACGTCTGTAGGAAAGCATTTTGGTGTACATGAAGCTACCGTAAGAACTATTAAGAAAAATGAAGCTGCAATTAGGAAGTCGGTATGTTCTGGAACAAAAGTAAGTGTTAATTCATCATCATATACAAGAGATATTGTCAAGGAAAAAATGGAAAAGGCCCCTGGTAATATGGATAGAAGATCAGTCACAAAAAAGAGTACCAGTAGATGGAAATGCCATCAAGCAAACAGCACTAAGAATTTACAGACAGATTAAAGAAAAGGAGCCAAGCACTTCATCTCAGTTAAACAGAAAGTATGAATTTTCTGCGAGTACAGGTTGGATGACAGGGTTTCTTAAAAGGAATGCTCTTCATAATATAAAAATTAAAGGTGAAACTGCATCTGCAGATGAATCGGCTGCTAAAGTATTCCCGCAGGAACTTGCAAAAATTATTGAAGATGGAGGATACACTCCTGATCAAGTGTGGAATGCAGATGAAACTGGTTTCTTCTGGAAACGAATGCCGAACAGAACGTATGTAGCCAAATTGCAGAAAACTGCTGGTGGTTTTAAGGTAGCTAAGGATCGTGTGACCTTACTATTTTCCTCCAACGCTTCAGGAGATCGTATGTTGAAACCACTGCTGGTAAATCGAGCCCTAAACCCACGTTCAATGAAAGGTGTAGATATCAATAAACTGCCTGTTCACTGGATGGCAAACAAGAAGGCCTGGGTAACCACTACTATTTTTACAGAATGGTTCAACAAATGTTTCGTCCCAGAAGTCAGACGTTATATGAATTTGAAAGGTCTCGAATTTAAAGTTCTTCTGATTCTTGACAATGCACCCGGCCATCCTGTCTTGGAACACCCAAACGTACAAATTTTATTTCTGCCACCTAATACTACATCTTTGATACAACCGCTAGACCAAGGTATAATTGCAACAATTAAAACATACTATGTAAAACGAACATTCCAACACGTTTTGGACAACTTGAATGATGAAACACTAACAGTCATTGATGTGTGGAAGAAATTCTCAATTATGGATTGTATCAATCAAGTTGGATTAGCGTTAACTGAATTAAAACCAGCAACTTTAAATGCGTGTTGGAAAGCGGTTTGGCCACAATGTGTAAAAAGCAAAGATCCCATCATCCCTAATATGACCAAATTTCCCAACGTCATTACAATGGCACACAAAATCGGTGGAGAAGGATTCGATGATCTATCGTTTGAAGATATTGATGAATTGTTAACCGACAAAGCCCTAAGCGAAGATGAAATATTAGAGGTTGTCCTTGGGACTCCTTATCCCACAGAACGTAGTGATAATGAAGAAAATGATCCTGTTCTAAATGCAGATTTAATAAAAGAAGGTCTGGAACTGGCCAGAAAATTAGGTAATCATTTTGTCAAACATGACCCTAATGAGGAACGCGCTGAGAAGTTTCAACGTGAACTGAAGTTGTTGACAGCCTCTTACAGAGAATTATATAACGGCCTAACCAAAACACGAACACAACGATTAATAACTGAATTCGTTCGTAAAACCGGTGAAACATCAGCACCAGAGGAGACTCGTGCTGATTTTGCTGAAGAGATCACAGAAAGAATTTCATTAATAGAAGAAGAAGACGATGTCCACAACATTTCTAGTGATGGCAGTGATATTCCAGTCGTACGCAAACGTATGCGCCGTTTATTATCAGAAAGTGAAAATGAATAAAATCTTGTTATGTGTAAAACAGATTTTTTTTGTTCATGAAGAATTTTTTTTCAATTCATATGCATGCAAATTTATTTTAGTACATTTTAATTACATATTATTACATGTGTATTTTGTTAAAATAAATTAATAAGCTTAAAACGAATATTTTATGTTTTTTTTTTTAATTATTTTTACTGATTTTTTTAGATTCGGAACCAATCTTCTTTTCTTCCATAAATACAATGTCTTTTTTTACACGTATTTTTCAGGAACGTATCTATCGTGTAAAAACAGAATTAGGTGTAATTGGAACTTAAAATACAATCTATGAAAAATAGTGAGAGAGTAATGGAACTGCAAAAATAAAGTTAGTTTCTTGAAATCTTAGACTTATATTCACATGCAAATTTCAAATGTAATATTCAATGTGTTGTCTATTATATTGATATATTTATTGTCATTATTATTTGGTCCTCGTAGGTAGCACAGTTAGTAGAATTGCCATCCTCCCCTTACATCATTCCTCATCATCGATAGTTTGAGTTTCATCGATGATGAGGAATTTTATGGCCCTTTTTCGAAAGTCAGTCTTGGGCAAGGGTAGCATGCTTTTTTTTTCTCCCAGAAACTCAGATTTTTCATCCAGCAAACAGAAAATCAACCACAATACACAGTTTACAGACAATATACACGGAGCAATGTGGCCTTAGTCGCCGATGTTCCTGAAACTCTACAACAACAATAACTATTATTTGTAACATTACACTAACAGTAAATGTTTTATAACAGTTTATTAAAGTACACCTGAAACATACAGACACACTCATTAAAAGACAAACTTTAGATAATTTAAAAAC
The DNA here is from genome assembly GCF_048544385.1 of Mastigoproctus giganteus. NCBI lineage: Eukaryota > Metazoa > Arthropoda > Arachnida > Uropygi > Thelyphonidae > Mastigoproctus > Mastigoproctus giganteus. The sequence goes on from NC_143580.1 coordinate 10,275,140, forward strand.
TGACAAATTCAATATAGATGGCAGTGATACATGACATACACATAGTAACTCACTCATATTAGCTGGCAGTATTTGGCAAACAAAAATAAAGCTTTGAACACAGAAACCCAGATATATAGCTTGTTTATAAATTATGAACAGAAATACTATTAAAAGAGGAATGTCCAAATTAGAGGTTTGATATTTGCAATTAAGAATAATTTTTTTTTGAAATAACCGAAGTTTTCTTTTAAGCTGTATTCTTCTTTTATTTATTTATTTTTTTCTCCAACAAGTTGACTATATTTTAAATATTACACAACTGTTGCGTTGATAATCAATATCATTAATAAATATTACAAGGAGCTAGTAATATTAAAGTAAAATTTATATAAATATAACTTTTAATTGATAGGAATAAAGCATACCTAGGCTCTGAAAATAAAACATTTATCACAATAGACAAAACACACACAATTATACTGTACATGTGGCAGTTAGTCTATATTGCACAGATATCAAAAATACAAATTACTATTATAACTAGGCATTGGCCTTTAATAATCTGTAAGGACAAGCAATAATACTACATATTCCTTTGGCCTGAAAAAAACTGTTCTAATATTTGGAGGTAGCAAGAATATTTAATTCTTTGATGGATTAAGATGAAAGAGGTAGTAAGAAAGGCACTGTTTAATAGTTTATATTAAATTTTTTACCTTCACTGGATTATATTGCCAAACAAAAATGGTTAAATGTTTAATATAAGAAAAACTAGCAAGTCAAAAATGTAAATTTTTTTCTATAAATTTTTATAATTGATATGCTAGAAAACTTATAGACCCAAAAATAAGATTATATATTATGATAATGGTTCTTGTCCCCTATAGTCCGGTATTTGGACTAGATCCCTGAGCTATTCGTGGGGATTTAAGTAGGTGGTGCAAGACTGATAACACTGGTCGGCATCAATTTCCTCCCTGAAATAATTTCGACAGATTCTTGTAGGAAATATGTTCAAAAACTCGGAATGTGCTTAAAAAGTTCTCATCACCCTCAGTTTTCAAACATCATAGGTTAATGACCAAAAATCAAGATCTGTCGTTAAAGCTACATTTCCATTTACTTTTTCCCTGAAAACTTGGGAGCAGTCTCCGATGAACACGATGAAAGGTTTCACCAAGATATTCAAATGGAAAAAAAGAGACCGAGGAAAATGGAATCCAAATATGTTGGCAGACTACTGTTGCAATCTCGTACAGGAGACATCAGTGGACGATTATAAAAGGCAAAAAAATGACAAAATAAGTGTTTTGTTATCAGATAAACATTTAAGGTTAACAGACCCATTGTTCAATATTTAGTACTGTACGTAACATTTTCTTAAAATATATGAAATCATTTTTACTGGTTTTTAATCCCTTCTCCCCTAAAATTGGTGGTTGTTACAGCAAGAATCTACAAGAATCACCCTGAATTTTAATAGGGAGCAAAAAAAAAAAAAAAAAAAATTTGTCAACCAATGTAATCATAAACCCTCCCAAGTGTCTTTTGTACCTTCCCCCATCTGTAACATGTTTCTATAGCCAGTTTTCTCCAGTTTTGAAGAACAGAAAGAGAGAGACCTTGACCCTAAACTGTTAACTCGGTATTGAGCAATTAATAGGATTTGAACTCTGTCATCCCACACAAACGCCCATGCTGTGTATCCCAAAATTTGCTCATAAAGTTATTTGCACTTATACAAAGTATTGGTCTTAAAGTGGTTAATAAACATAAGATACATTTTTAAAAAAAGGAGCTTAGATTTTTCTCCTACCTTTTAATAAAAAAAAATACCAAAACAAAAATAGAAAGGAATTTACAGTATACACATGATAGTAATACACATTCAGTATACTTTTCATTATTCTGAGAGCATTTACGAGTGGTTTAAAAATTCTAAAACAACCAAATAATTAATTTCTGTTATGTTTTAGCAATTTTGAAGAATCTGCTCCTATGCACAGTTAACTATAAGCCCATTTTAACTCTGTAACTGTGGCACTACACCTGTGAGGTGTAGCTCAAAAATAATGAGCCTGCATCAATTGTTTGCTGAAGATAAAAATCAGATTTTCCTTTACCTTCCTGAATTGGTTTTTATTTTGTACATTAGATAAATTTTCGCTTGGCGTTCTTTTGAAATTTTTATTTATCGATTTCCTAGAAGTATAGCATGATTGCACTCAGTAGGTACTTTTAACTCTGTAACACTAGCGTGGAAAACTGACTGCTGCTAACACTACAAAGCTTAGAATTATGCATTTGTAAGAGTTCAAGTTATTTATAAAACTCTCCCACATGATATAATGATTATTTTTGAAAGATTCACTTGAAATATACGTTATTACTTTTAAATTATAAATATGGAAAGATAATCACTTGAGATAGAGAGTTAACGTGTAATATTCAAATTTTGCAAGCTTCATGGCACTGCCAAATTTGAAATAAATTTTTATAAAATTTGAAAATGAAAGTGAATAATAGCATCTAATATATATATATATATTTTTTTTAAAAAGTTTTTAAAATATTTATACATATATAAACAGAAATATATGTACATGTGCGAGTTTAACAGTTTTCTAAACTAAAAAAAAAAAAAAAACGGATGAGCTAATAACTCCATCTTTATATTTTATACCTATAACCTTTTAGTATAATCTTGAAAATTTTTTAATTTTCAACAGAATCAATACATTTTTCTGTCTTTTGAATTTATTTTAAAAAAATGTAAAAAATTATAAATATTTAATGTTTTTATATTTAAAAAAAGGAAAAAAAAAGCATACAGTATTGCAACCCATTGCAAAAAGATGAAATATTTACATATTCCAAGTGAAGTGTAAAAAACCCATGCATTTTTTTTCCAGTAAAGTTTATACCTGTCAGGTGTAGTGCCACTGGGTTTGTAACAATTAGGGTTGTCATGACTGCAGAGTTAAATGCAGTCCTAAAAGGGTTAAAATATCAACCTACTGTATTTTAAATTGAGTTTAGTGAGTTACGAGGGATTCAACACTTATGGAAAATGAAATAAAGCGTTGGTGAATTAGGGATGAGAGGAAAATATCGATAAATTGAATTACTTATAAGATAACTTCTGCACGGATTTACAGGGATTTGATAAGTTTTAGAGTGATATTTTTTGAATTAATTGCACTTATTGAATAATAAATTTAGAGAAACTCATGATACCTTTTAAAAAATAGCTTATTTTTTTATACTAACCATTATACCAAAGTGAATTATTCTTAAACTTTTTGTACATGCATACAAATGACATTCAAAATTATAACATTATATTTTTTTGTGCGGTTAGTTACTAATATACAAATACGGCATAAAACTGTGAAACTAAGTTCACTTTCCACCCGTCATCATTTCAGCTTAACACCAAACAAACAGTATCTTGTGAAACACTAAAAGATAAAGTGAAGTCCTTTTTGCTAGAAAGGGTTCGTACAAAATTAAATAAAATAGCGATTTATAGAAAATGTTTTGACATATATCTGTTAGTATATGTTCCAAGGTTATAATTTTGCAGGCTTAACTTTTACAATGATATGTGAATCAGATGCTGTTGGGCACCCTGATTTTTTTTTTTTTTTTTTTCATATCTGTATACAGATGGTAAAAAAAATAATTTTACTTGAGAATATAGTATTGAGATTCCAAGATACTGTAATGGCACTTGAGAACAATATAAAGCTTTTAACAACATTAACAGACAAATATGCTTCCACAATTGTAACACCAGAACATATACGAACATTTACATTGAGTCAGTCAACTGAAATAGAACATATGTATTCGCACATGACAACAAAAGCTTCAATTCTATAGCATTACAAACTTGGTACTCTTCCAAACGTATATCTTCGATACAGATCTTTGATATATACAGATCAAACTGTGAACATTCAAGGAAAAATAACAACACTTAACAACATTATAGGATCCAGGTTATGTGGCAGATTGTAAATTAATAAAATCTGTGGATAAAATTTCAGCACTCCAGACCCCCTTCCATTAAGTAGATAACACTGTTTTCTGTTCTTTTACACCCATAAACCAGTGAAATCCAGCAACACTTTTCTTACAAGATTAGGTCAAGAATAACAACAATCAGAAAACAAATATGACAACTTTTTACAAATTTCATTTTTAACTAATTTTGATTACTGCGTTTCTTTTGAATTAGGATTATTTTAGCAAATCTTTCTACTGAGCAGTTCAAAAATTATTTTGATTCCCTTTTCTCAAAAGGAACATTGACTATATTATATATATATATATATATAATATAGTCATATAATATATATATTATATATATATATATATATTTTTTTTTTTTGGTTAATTTTGTGCTAATTAATTAAAATATAAGCATAAAATCCTTCAATTTCTCAATTAGATTTTCATTTGTAATTTAAAATTAAGCTATCAGACAATGTTAACGGTCAATATTCTTCACTTTTAAGCAAGGAGGTGACTATTGTACAACTGTCATAGAGCTTTCAAGTAGCTGGAAAACATTCTTTAACAGCAGATCACAAAATCCACTGCAGAATGTCGTGACTGTAGTGGACACCTACTGTCTTTAATCTAGGAGAAATGTAATTCTAGCATTAGATAAACAGAAACTGATGTAAATTAATTAAATTAAAATACTGCTGTATAAATGAAAGGAGGATCATTGTAATGGTGGCCAAAGCCATTTTTCTTACGTAGCATTGAACTAAGTTTGCTGCTTAGTGCCATGATGTCATATTATGGAGGCACAAGTTGCCTTGGTATTGCAAAGTAGTGCAATTTAGGATACTTTCCCAATTTGTGGCTGTTTTAGAGGGCAAGAAAACTCATTGCCTTTGTACTACAACACTCTAAATAAAATGCACTGTCCAGTACAATTTAATTAGAGTAAAGGCGATTTGAAGTATGTTTTAGAGCCAAGGCAACTCGTGAAGATATCTCCACAATGAGATTGGTGCATTAAGCAGCAATTTAGTTTAGTTTGCTGTCTAGTGCATTGATCAGAATGAAACAACAAAGGTCAATAGATATGGGATAGCTGGACATGTTTTTATATTATTCAAAAAAAAAACAATAACTTTCAAACAATAACACAAATTTATGAATTGTTGCAGGAAGTGTGGTGAGTCAGTAGTAGATTTTAATAAGATTTTACATCAGCCTTAAAAGTTTGTCAAAGTTACACGAGTGTTGAAGACTAGCAACACTCAACTAGATCAAGAACATCTAGGGATAACATGTCAGCAGTCATTATTAACATCATTTTGCAGGAAGACAGATGGATGACCCACAAAGAAATAGCCAACAAGTCTGGAATACTAAAATCATGTTCACTGAATTTTAACTAAGGTTGCAAAAACAAAAGGTTGCTGCCTGATGAGTCCCACATTTGCTGTCAGATGAACAACAATCAAAGCATAAAGAAATTGCAACTGAGTCACTTGCAAGTTACCAACAAGAAGGTGGAGAGGTTTTAAAATGAATTGTTGCTATTGATGAGACACAGACATGTGATTTTGAATCTGAATTGAAGTCACAGTCAGCTCAGGGGAAGCATCGCATCCATCTTCGCCATACCCTCTAAATGTCGCTGTCAAGAATCAAAGGTGAAGCAAATGGTCATCATGGCCTACAATTACGAGTGCATTATCACCACTAATCATGTGCCACTTGGAAGATTAGTAACTGGAGACTACTATGCAACATTACTTTGTCAGAAATTATGCCCAAAAAATTCATCAGAAGCAGCCACAGCTGTTGGAACCTTTTGCTTCTACTCTGACAATGTAAGGCTTTTTATCACACAGCCACTACAGTTTGTTTCAACTGATTACAAGTGAGAAACACTACTTCACTCCCCCTCCCTTATAGTCCTGATATGAGTCCTTGTGATTACGAGCCATTCCCTAAGCTCAAGAAACTGTTGCATGGACAAAGATTTCTGTGTTTACAAATGGTAAGTGCAACTGTGACCTAATACATCACTTAAACAGCATTTAAAAATTTATTGCTGTTGGGTAATTTTTAAATACCAAAGACATCAAAGATTTTTTATGTAAATTATGTTATAAAATAAATTCATTTTAAATTAACTGCTTTTGTGCATAACTCTTGTATTTGATATTTATTTCTGGAGTCCCCAGATGGGAGTTCATATTTTTTTGCCAGTCTTGGTACTGACAGGGCTGGCAAATTGTGAACAATGTTAACCGATACCTGGATGCAATTGTTCAGTGAAAACATTAAGTGAGGCAAAAATCAAGCATGGCCATCCTGTAAATTAAAAATCTGAAATGAAATCAGCAGCAATTTCATTTCAAAATATAGAAAAAAGTCTCATAGTTTAAAAGAAAAAAAAAGCTACCTGAAGCTATAAAATTTCTCGATAACGAGATAATTTTGTGTTATCATTCATCACATTGTACATAAGGACTAAATTAAAGTGCCACATCAAAAATATAAGCCATTTATAGATTTCACAGACCTTGGTTATATTTTCTGACATAAACAGGTAAAGGTAAAGTGCAGCCATTATCAACCCACTGCAGGATGGAAGCCTCCTCAACATGCTGAGGGAAAATGGACCATAATCTGCCATGCTGGTCCAGTGCGGGTTGGCAGATCGACCGTATTCAGCAGTCAGGGGCTTGAACCCCGGTCTACTCAAAGAGTGTGTGCTATGCACTCCTGCTCCTGACCACTCGGCTACGGAGGCCCCTCTTGTCAATGATATACAGGAATTTTGCTTAGTAGGCCCCTCCAATTTAGTAGAGTATGCTTGATAAAATTTATATTTTTTTACTGATAATTTTTTGGAAATGCTTTAGAATTTAACTGCTTCTATGAAACTGTTCTGAATACACTGCAATAAAATTTATTTTTTGTTAAGCCAATAATTTGAATACTGATATTTCAGGTAAATGGTGCAACAAGGGTTGTGCAATAGTTATATTTCATATTTGTGAAAAATCATAAAAATGGGACCTTAAAATTTTATTCTTAATTCTGATACTATATTAGATGTAATAACAAACAATATCCTTAGCAACAGCAGCCTTGTTATGCAAAAAATAAATAAAATAAAAAATATAGATTCCAACTACCTTATAGCACAGATAGAGGCAAAATAAAATTTTACTGAATTATATTTTATTCAAGTAATACTAAGTGATTTCCTCCAGACACTCATTTCTTGGCCAAGTGGTCAGGAATGAGCGTGCAGTAGCACACACACATTTTGAGTAGACTGTGGTTCATGCCTATGTGACTACTAAACTCCTTTGACCTGGTAGTCATTCCAGAGTATAAATAATAGCCCAGAGCGTGGAAAATTATAGTTGTAGGAAAGTAAACAGTATAGAATTGAAGAATATAAAGTTGGTGCTCAGGTTATCCGGGAGCGCAATTTCCTGTCCGTGTATGTTCAGAGCTGTTACTAACATGGACGAGAAATCGCCTCCCTCTGGGAGGCGATTTCTCGTCCATGTTAGTAATACGAGGGCAGGAGTGTCTATTTCTATCCTAATTACATTTCTAATTTTGCTTTCTTTAGCTAAACACCCAGACAATGACTTATAACTATAATACACAAAATATATATATACAAACTAGTTCTATCTATGCAGCCAGGTGCAAGATAGGGGAGTAATTTCATGCAAATTACAAAAGCAATTATACAGGAACCTCTCAAATAATATACAGGGTCTAGCAGAATGATCTGATGGTTTTATTTTGACTGTGAAAAAGAAATAAGTCATATTCGAACTTTTATGTCATTGTATAGAGTAATTATTACAATTTTACTTCATCTTAAAAACTACATCATCCAAATGTTTTCCCTCTTTTCTCACACACTCATGTAGCCACTCTGAAGTTTGTCATCACTCACCAGGTCATTTCCTGTGGTATTGATGCAATTTCTTGTTGGACAGCATTCTTGAATTCATCAATAGAAGTTGGTCTGCTTTTAAACACTTTATTTTTGAGGTAGCCCAAAGAAATAAATTGCACACTGCAAGGTGGGGCGATTGCACTGGCCATGGAAGGTCGCCATGATGTGAAATGAGACGCCCGGATACGAATTCTCTGATAACATCCATAGAAGCTCTTGCCAAATGGGCAGTGGCGCCATCTTGTTGGAACCAAATAGGCTGATCTCCAAATTCGTTGAGCTTCGGTCTTAAAAAGTCAAGCAACATTTGCACATATCGCACACTGTCACAACATGATTGTCTTCCTCAAAAAAGTACAGGCCTATGATTCCGTAGTTTGAAATTGCACACCAAACATTTGCACGTTCACTGTGTAGTTCCTGCAGGTTAGTGTCGGACCAATAACGAAAATTTTGATTATTTACACATCCTGAGAGGTTAAAATGAGCTTCATCACTGGAAAGAACAATGGTGTCGGCTTCGACGTTTTTGAGAATGGCCTCACAAACTGCTCTGCGGGAAACACAGTCATTTGCACTTAACTCCTGTACAACCATCAATTTGTACGGATGAAACTTCAGCTCTGCATGTAAAATTTGCCTTACACTTCGATCTGAAATCTCTAGCACTTGAGCATGCTTTGTGGCTAAATGACATGGAGAACACCTTATAGCTAACCTGACAGCTTCAATGTTTTTAGGCAGTCATTCTTACACTACATTTTTGTCCAGGAGATTTCTTTTTCAAAGCCAAACCTGTATTTTTGAAATTATTTACCCACAGCAATATCATATTCCTACTGGGAACACCCATGTTTCGATATAAATTAAAATGTCTTCAAAATAAATGCTGGGTTACAACAACAGAATCATTACTTTTGAAATAAGTTTCAATAGTGAAAGCTCAGTGTTCACCCGACCACACCATGTTGGTAACTGAAATGGTATATGTAGCACTAACCATCATCACTACCTCCACACGCAATAGTACCTACATTACAACATTTACAAAACCGTCAGATCATTCTCCTGGACCCTGTATATAATTATATATATGCAAAAAAAAACGTGTGTGTGTGTGTATATATATATATATATATATATACATATTTTTTTTTGCACTTTGTAAAAAATCTTTTGATATGTAAGTTTGTTCATCAAATAACTGAAATTTGCCTTTTTGTAGTGGTTATATGAATATTAATTATGAGCATGTTAATTTTTTTAACAAAAAAAGACTATATGGAGCTCAGAAATTAATTTGAGCTTGCCTATAAACCACATTTTTCAACTTAAAATATTCTCTTTAGAATTCTATTATGTATTAAAGAAAAAATATGTAGTTTTAAATAATTATTCACAACTATTGGCAGCAACAAAGAACTGAATATTTCTTAAAAGGCTACAGCATCCATCATATTCAAAAGTATAGCTTTTGAATATGGTAGATGCCTTATAGCAACATGTACATTTGGTTGAATCTGCCATCAACTCACCATTCTTTATGGTTCCAGAACAACCCGCCGGTAGCATTTTTCTGGCAGTGAGTTACGGATGTCCGCAACATTGGCAACGTCTTTTTTGAGCTGTTCCACTTCTGCTGAATAGTCCCTCATCCACTGATTTTGAAGTTCACGAGCATTCTGTAGCTCACCCATCCTACTATCCAAATTTGCATGTGTTAGATCTTCTTCTGCTTGTTCCAACCTCCTTTCTAATTCTTCTAACAGATCTGTATCAATATCTTGCAAACCCTCTGTAAAATTAAAGATACAAATTATATAATAATGCATTTATGTTATTTAATAATGTATACATTCATGAGACATGTTGGATATTGTGTACGAAGCCACTTACATTCGCAGTCATCTATTTCTTTATTGCTTTATTTTTACTCTTCTTCATTATAGTTTATATTATATAGTGTGCTAAAATTATTGTAGATCTGATGATGAAACAGGTTTGTAAGTATATTTTTCCCAACCAAAATATAACATAGGCTGGCAAATTTGAATATCTGAACCAAAAAACTTAACCTTTGTGAAAGTTTTTCTGGTTCTAATAAGTAATTTATCCTTAATTCATAGCTGGAAGATGGGTGGTTCCAGATAACAGGTTGCCAAAATTTGAGATTTGATTGTCTCTTATTTTGAAAGCTAAATTCTGTTAGCTTTCTTTTATATACAATCAAATCTCAAATTTTGGCAACCTGTTATCTGGAACCACCCATCTTCCAGCTATGTTTAAGAAGAGAGTTGAACTACACAAGAATCGGAAAATTTAGTTGGCAGATTGGCCATTATTCAAAGCAGCATCAGAATTGACTACATGGTAAACATGTCATCTCAGAGAAACAAGTTTTAACCACACTCTAATGACATCAAGAAGTCTGTTAGGTCACAGAATTGTTTAACTGTTTGAACAAGATTAGTGAATCATTGATAAATAGTCAGTTTATTAATTTCAGAATTCAGATAACAAGCATTAGGCTGACTTTAAAGTTATCCTGATGCTTCCCAGGGTTCAGTTCTTTCTCCTTCTTTTTGATGTGAAAACATCTATGGCAGCACTAGAGTAAAATTGATTGGTAACAAAATTTTCTTGTAACGAAAATGATGCAATTGATTGGTAACAAATTTTTCTTGTAACAGAAATGATGCAATTGATTGGTAATGAAGAAAGCTGACCATTTAGATTTTAAATGACACAAATTACATCACTTCCTATTAGGTGGCTGTTGGATTTTAAATGATGCAAATTATGTCACTTCCTAAATAGCACTAACAACGCTAACTCAGTCACTAACGTTGATTCGGTAGAATAAGCAGTGAGTAGTAATATTATGCAAGAATAAAAGCTTCGAGGCTACCTCTCATGTCGAAAAGGAACAAGTTCAAAAACATGAAGAATGAAAAAAATGCAGACTTTAATAAAATCTGCAGATTTTATTAAAGAATATTCATTTTAATGTAGCCATCTACCAAAGGCCTAACATATAAGTTATCTCATATATACTAACATATAGGTTACATCTACCTTGTAGCATGAGGCCTTTGCCCTTAAATATTTTATAGTCAATCACTGCACACTATCAGGCATCTCTCATGTTGTGAAGTTATACTTCATAACTGGGTTGTCACTATTGCAACACCAAGGTACCTGCCCACCCACCAAGGAGAAGCCAACAAGCTTTGAAAAGGTGCCATCTGGGTGGTGGCATCTGCTGAGAATAAGTAACAGTAGTCTTCTCCATTGGCGAAATGTTACTTATTCGAGGTAGTACAATACCATGAACAAACTCATGAAGGCATTCACAATATGAGATATAACCAAAACTATGCCAATTTAATTAATTCATTTAACTACTTTGGTAGATGACTATGTTAAAATGATGCTTTTGCACTCGACTATATGTTAGTCATTCTACCTCGCAGCATGAGACCTTTGTCCTTAAATATTTTAAAGAATATTCTATCACACAAGACCATTTCATTGTTTAAAATTTAAATGGTTTTGATTCAAGAATACAACAATAAAACAATCACTTCAACAAACAAAAACTTCTTGCAATAGTTTCTGGTTATGATGTCATACTAGTCTACAAATGGGTTTTGCTAACTATTGAATTGTAAAAATACCTATAAATGTATTTCGAAGATGGCTAAACCTCCACCTGAGGGAAATCAAGAGAAGTATGTAAGAATAAAAGCTTCAAAGCCACTGAAGAAGCTTCCCATGTTGACAAAAGAATGAGTTCAAAAACATAAGAGAACAAAAAAAAAATGCAGAGTTTAATAAAATCTGCTTCTCAAGATTTGATCAACCTTCTACATCGACTTCTCATCAAGAAGCTGAACCATCAACATCACAAAATTATATTCAAGAACTTCCTGAAGATTTAAGTTCAAATGAATTACCTGAGGATTTTCAACTGATTCCTGAATCGGCTAAACAGAATATACTGCAACAACCAGCTTCAACTTTGAGGGACCTGCTAGAATGAAGGCTCGTCGGTTTGCTATGGCTAGAGAAATCGATTTAAAAGTCATACTGATCGCAAGTGTTTTGTTGAATAACAACAAAACGATCTCAGCTAAATGAATTCATTTTCTCTCTGAGATTTATGGATGGTAATAACCATCCATAAATCTCAGGGAGGTACTTTCGATTCCATAGTTTATGAATATGAGAAATGTCACGAACAACAACTAGTTTATGTTGTATTGTTTCGAGTTACTGATATCAATGATCTTTATATTATTGCTGCAAATGGAGAAAAGAAATTTTATCGTGGACTGAGAAATGCTACATCCACTCTTGCACTTTAAGCTGAAATGACCAGGTTGTCGAGTAATCCTCTATTTACCATGCAAGATACTTTATACGAGTTCATCAGTAAACGACAAGATCTTTCCATTCTAATGTTAAATTGTCAAAGTTTACGTGCTCACAGTGACAATCTCACTGATGCAGTAACACAACAATCCAATTTACTTCTACTTTCTGAAACATGGCTAAATAACAAAGAAGTAAGCATACCTAACTCTGGTTGTGTTGTTCAATTCAAACAAGAAGATCAACAAGCTGGTGGTTTAGCAGTTTATCATAAGAGAGAAAATCGTGTTTGTGTTGTTACTTCTCATATGGAAGTGATTTATCGACAAACTGTTGGCAAATCCGTGAATGTTAGACATGTTGGAGACATTTGTGCAGCTGAATGCCTTCTTCCTGATGGTCAAACAATATTGTTAGTAGCCATTTACATTTCACCTAACAAAAATATTGAACGTATCATTAAATTTATCCATTTCATTTTACTTCCTTACACAATTGAAGGAGCTGCATTGCTACAACAATTTTCTCACAAGAAATGCGACCAAATACCAATGACACTTAGTGGAGATTTAAACATTAATTTTTGCAGAAACTTAATCCAAACCTTTGACTGATTTCTTAGAAAATAAATTTGGACTAATGTTAAATACTTCTAGATCTGTATCGACTACTAAGCATGGAACTATAATTGATGCTGTGTTTCAAAGACATTTACACTCTTTACAATCTCAAGTGTATGTATCATATTTTAGCTATCACAAACACATTGTAAGTAAATTACCTATTGAACATGTATTGCAACCTCAAATTCATGGAATGGTCGAAAAAAAGAAAAGATTTAAAATGTTAAACGTGTTTGGATTCATTTCATGCTAAACTCCTTTAACCTCGTCCAAGCTAAGGATGTTTTCACATAAAATAAAATATATCTTTCATGCATACAGGGTACACACATTTTTTTCTCACTCCTTTCCTTTCATTAATGACTGTTTACCACCGACTGGAAATCCTACCCACAGTTTTGCCTGTGTTAACATACTACTTTCTACCTTCCAGTTTTGAGAAACCTTGTTCTACACAAACTGCTTCAGCTTCTCAAATATCTACTGCCAATTCCCTATATTCTGATTTTCGGGTAATTCTTCAGTGGGACAAAGAGAACTTAGCAACTTTGATCCTAAAATTCAGAGCTATCTATTTCTCACAAAAAAAATAATAAAATAAAATCTCCTGCTTCTGCATTCACCTTAGGTAACATATAATATTGTTGTCCTGTGTGAGAGAGCAATCATGATTCATGCCAAACTGAGATTCAAACCAGAATTTCAATGGGAAAAACAATCTTTCAAGAATAAACTGTCGTTGATTACACAGAAAAAGATGTCACAGGAAATTAGGAAGAAGATAATAATGACATGTATCCGGTCAGTGGCACTATATGCAGCAGGGACATGGATTCTTACAAAGAGACTTGAGGCCTTCGAGATGTGGTGCTGGTGCAGGATGGAAAAAATTAAATGGACTGAAAAAGTGTCAAATGTGGAAGTATTAAGATGTGTCCAAGGAAACGTGTCCAAGAACTTTCCTTTGTTCCTAGAACAAAGGAAAGTTCTAGGTAGAATAAGCTCAACTAGACTCAAATGGGTAGGCCACATGATTCAACATGGTGGTTTGCTTCTGGATGCTGTGGAGGGAAAATGCCTTAGGGGAAGACCAAAAAATACCTTCATCTGGATGTTGCTGGATGAGCAGGACTTCGAAATTTTGAGCAACTAAAACAAATGGCACAGGAGAGACAAAGGTGGAGACAGCTCATCAGAGGAACTGACCAGTCACAAGACTGAATTACTGATGATGTGTGAAAGGGAAGGAGAGGGGTTAAAAACTATATGATGGCATAAAATTTAGAACACAAATAAATGAGGAAAAAAAACCATTAAAATTCACCAAAAACTCTGTTGCTAATTCAGAGCTAAAAACAAGTGCAGTTGACTCCAGTTTTATCTAATACAAAATGCTTCTTGCAACCATTGTTACTAACGCTTTCTGATGTGTTGCAAAAGTATGCAGAGTGAACTTGCAGAATGGCCCTCACGTTGGCCATCCAGCTTCAAACAATCCAATAATTCATTATATCTAACAAGCACTAATATCTATTTGATGTGACTCTAGTGTCAGGTGAATCAGATTCAATGATGGGTACAAGTTATTACTTTATTGTATGATTAAGAATCAGAACAATATTTAAAACACACTCACCTAGATTTCCCAATATGCCATTAACTGTATCCAGAACACTTCTAACTTTGGTCGAGGCAGCACGAGCACTGTTATTAGCTCGATTTGCAAGTTCCAGTGCCTGTTCAAAGAAATGTTTTTTAAAACTGAGCGACGAAGATTAAATTAGTAATTATTTGTTGTTAATAACAATTATTATTAAATTCTAATTAAGAACAGTTTAATCCTTTTATGAGCAGGTTTCAACACAGTAAGCATGTAGGAGTGAATTTTTTCAAGGAATTTGGTAGTTTGTAATTAAAAAATGTATATAAATGGCAGTATTATATTTTTTTTACTATTTTAATTTGCCAAACATCCAGGAAACATTAACATTTTCTTTTCCAAAAACTGCAAGCTAACAATTATGATACAAATATTTGTTTCAAAAAATTCCATTTTAAAAGGCCTCACACTCGTTTTTAAACTCTTCTGCATTTTCTTCTTTTTTTCATTTCTAACCAATAAGCACCAAACAGTTACAGCAGTGATTATTGAAGATTTTCACACTCTAGCATATTCGTTGTTGTGCAGCTTATGATGGCATGCACATTTAGAAAAAAAAAATTGTTAAATATTTTTCAAACACACTGGGAGATACCTTTGTCCTCCACCTCCATTCCACCCCTTCCTTTCTTAACTGTTTTATATTATCTATTCCATTCCCAGACCACCTTTGTTCTGGCTACTTACTGGGCCACCAGTGCTCTAACACTGGTGACCCAGTAAGTGTTTCTAACTACCATGTGTGGTCCAGTTCCCTGTGCCATGGATGGATGCTGGGAGGACCCTTCCTGGTGATCATGCCTCCTAGTAACTGAGTGACTAATCAAACACGAAAAACACACTACTCGCATAACCAATGGTTTTGCAAAGTTATGCAGCATCACAGAGTACTTGATGGGGATTTGTAGGGAACAACATATCAAACAGTATATAACTGTTTGAGGTTAACAGTACATAAAAATTGCTTCAAACTAAACACTAAAGTCATATATTCAATCAAGTCTTTACAGTTCCTATAGCAGAAAGAATAAGGTGATTACTTTTAATTTCTTGCTTCACTTCTCAGTTAAAAGAAGAAATTTTTACAAAAATTATATGACTATTACAATGAAAAACAACAGTTCCTGGAAAAGTAGTCATAATTTCATTTGCATATTAGGTATCTATCTCTCAACATTAGAACACTGCTGTCTTAGCCAGAATTTTAACTTAAGAGGATATTATTTATTACTATCCATAGATATATCGATAAAGGAAGAATATAGCAGCTAAAAAATACTTTTAATGGTTTTAATTCCATGGAATCACTTAAAGAATTTAAATAGTATTTTGTATAGCATTACCTTGCCAATTTTTACTATTGGGATCAATACTACTTGAAAGGTGACACAGGACTTTGTACTACTACTCTTTTTGCTAATTTTATACATCAAACATCATTATAAAAAACAAGAGAATTTAAACGTTACTTTTTTTTTTTTTTTACTTTTCATCTGTTTGGGCAAACAAGAAAATGAACTTTTGTAAACGAAGCCTCTCCCTTTCTTCACACTCCTTGTATCAGTTATATTACACTGGTACGAAAGTAATGCCTGCTCATTTTTTGTTTTCAAATGTGGTGCCATAGATCGTTTTGTGTGTCACTGAGTGGTCACTAGAGGTCTCTAGTTTCACCATACTGAGTGGTTGGTGTTGTGATCGGTCTTGTGAGTGCAGCACATGGACAGTTCAAAATGGTGGATGTTGCAGGTATAAGTATCAAACAAAGAGTGGTGATTGAATTTCTTACCAAGGTAGAAGTGATGTCTATTCAAATCCATACGCATCTCAAAAATGTTAATGGTGATAATACTGTAGATGTTAGTACAGTTAGGTAAGGCACTTTAAGAGTGGGGAAAGTGACATTGTTGAAAAGCCCCAAAGTGGCCACTCAGTGATAACAGACAACAAGAGCTGGATCAACATGTTGATCAAAGAGAACTGCCACATCACAACATGCAAATTGTGCAGTGTAGTAGGTATAGGGAGACCTGTTGTGCCCAGTGGGTCCCGAAAATGCTGACACATGAGCACAAAGAAACCCAGAAAGTCATCTGTATAGAACTTTTCCCGCACTATGAGACTGAAGGAGAGGTTTTTCTTTCATGCAAAGTCATAGGTGACAAAACCTGGGTCCACCATTATTACACTGAAATGTTGTTGTTGTTTGTTTGTTGTTTTGGTTTTTAGGAGCATTAGCAACTAAGGCCATATTGCTCCGGGATATGCGGTGGTCATTCCCTGACCTTTCCGCATCCTCCATATTTGGTGGCGATGGGCTCGAACCCCGGTCTAATCAAGAAGCATGTGCTATGCACTGCTGCTCCTTCCCACCTGGCTACGGAGGCGCCACACTGAAATGAAGAGACAGTCGATGGAATGTCACCATCAAGATTCTGTGCTAGAAGTTCAAAGGACAGCCTTCTGTTGGTAAAGTCATGATGATACTGTTTTTGGATGAGGTATTCCTTGTGGACTTCTTCAAGTGCACCATAATTAACTCAGATCGATATGTGGAAATGCTGAAAAAGTTGAAAGCCCACATTCGTAGAGTTTGAACGGAGAAAAACCTTAATGAGGTTCTTCTCCGTGACAATGCATGACCCCATACCAGTCTGCACACAATGGAGGCCATTGCAAAACTGGAGTGCACTATTCTTCCTCACCTCTCATAGCCTGGATCTTGCACCTTCCGACCATTGCTTCTTCAGCCCGCTGAAGGATATGCTCCATGGAACTCATTTTGCAGACGACGACCAGCTAACGCACAGTGTTCATAAAGCCCTCTGGGGCAAGAGTAAGGACTTTTACAGGATTGAGATACAGCATCTTACTCAGAGATGGTGGAAGTGCATAGAAAATGATGGTGACTTTGTGGAAAAATAACAGTGTGTTTATTAATGATTGAGGATTAATTGATGTAAAAGGCATAGTTGTAGGAATTAAATTTGCTGAGGAAAAAAATAGGAGGCATTACTTTCATACTGCTCCTCATATGTGTATTAAAGTATGAATTTTCTATTTTTCATATCAAATCAATATAATTCACATTTTTCTCAAATATTTACTTTTTTAGTTAGTGTTTCATCCTCCTCTGCTTCATCTTCATATTCCTTCATCCTTCCTGCAGTCTCTGCTACTCGATTAGCCAGTGCATCGGCTAGATCACTGAGACTGCCAGCTTTATCTTTAGTTTTTTCAGCTTCATCTCGAATTCCATCTGCACTCTGTCAAATGAAAAACAATAATTAGCTAAGGTAAAAAAGTCTAAATTTAATCTTTTATTGATTATATACTTAGAGGGAAATTATTTCAATCTGAAACAGATATACAAAATAAAAACAAAGCATCAAGTTTTCCCATAATAATTATACTAAATAGAATACCATTGCATATAATCTTTATTATAACAAAAATTGAGAACCAAATGTGCATATTAAAATTAAAGTGATTTCTATTAATAACCATTTCATTCCAATATGGAATAAAATTGCAGTAGATTCTGTGCTGTCTGACTTACTCTAGAAGCATCTTCTGCAGTTCTCTCTGCTTCCTGAGCAATATCTCTAGCTTCAAGTGCATCCTGTTCTGCTCCACTGAGGGCATCCTCAGCTGTCTTGGTCTTACTTTCTGCTTCCTTAATAAGCTCTTCAATTAATGGCACATTTAGGAGAGCAGCTTCAGCTTTATCTTCAGATTCTTTTACTCCTTTATCAAATTCTGTAAATACGAAACGTTTAAAGCTATGATTGATATTTCTAAGACTAATAACATATTCCATATTTTTGATTGATACAATAAAAAATATGAGGCACATTACATTCATTATATACAGAGATATGCTTGTATGTGAAAATTTAAAAAGGTATTATAAAGTAACTTTCATCTTTATGCTACAGAATTAAACTAACCCAAAATTTAATTTAGTTTATCCATTGAACTATTTGGTTTTAAAAAAATATATGAATTTTTCTTAAAAAAACATCACCTTTTAGAGTTTCTAATGTTTGCTTTGCATCATCGAGTATTTTTTCTCCAGCAGCAACAGCATCCTTTGCCTTGGCTAATGCTGCATCAGTATCTGCCAAAAGCTCGTCTGTTATCTAAAGTTAAATTGATCATTAAAAAAAAAATGAATCAATACTCTCATGAAACTATAGTCATTAATAAGATTTGAAACAGGAAAAAAAGTGAAAAAAAAAATACTAATTAGTTTTCAATAAAAATATTTTTTTTCTTTTAAAAAGAAAATTTATGTTGATAAATTAATTTAAAATATGAAAAATAAATACTTAGGCCAGAGCCTCCAGCTACAACATAAGCATCAAGATATGACAACTTTATAACTATTGTACATATTAGGGCAACAGATGGAAAATATGCGCCATGAAGTACCTACTCACAATCAATGAGATGCCAATCAAGTATATACTTTTGTCAATGAAATTTGGCTGTTTGAATTAGATGTTTCTAAAGCCACAAATAAATTACATCACATTTTAACACTACAATATTACCTGTTGTTGGTGCATGCTCTCAGTAAGTAAATCTTCAGCATTTTTTTTTTTCTCTTCAATCTGGCCAAGCATATCATCGTGCTCATTCATTATATCATTTGCATTTCCTCTCAGGATTCTTGCCTAAATTACCCAAAAGAAACAAGAATATTTTGGAAATTGCAAATTATATTATATAAATAAAAACATGAATTGTACAACTTAGCAAACTTAAGCTGCATTTGTATATTTGGTGAGAATATTTGGCCACTTTGTTGTGTATGTGAATGCAAAATAAAACAAACTCTGACAAGACTGAATACAGAAGATAGTATACCACTAGAAATAAGACATTAAGGTCTTTCCATTACTACCACCCATAAAATACTGATTACTTATTGCAAAATGTGTTTTGAATGGCATACACATTTCCACTTACAACTGAATGAAGAAGAGACAGACTGCCCAATCATGTAGATGTAAACTTCCCAGTTTTGATTCAGATAAATGCATTGAATGAGGTACTCTTTGTGAGCAAACAAATTTGTGTTTGTCTATGTTTCACTTAGAAGAGTCAATAGCTTACTAATATCAAAAATTCTTATTCATTAACTCTTTGGTGAGAAAACCTTCTCTGTTTCTAGTAATGAAGTAATGATTTTTTTCTTAAATTCTGAGAATTTCTGAAAAAAACATTCAAACAATTAGCTGATATGTACAGTACTTTCTTGTGTGATTTTTAGATCATTTGAAAGAAGTCTTACAAATAATCTAAAATATTTGATAGTCTAACTGAATCTAGACTGTTCTATTAATTACACACTTTCTGCAAAATGGTGTCTCAATTATGAAGTCCACTAAAACTATAGTTTTATTCTTTCTTTTTATGTTTACATTGTTACAGCAAACATATAGTAAGGATTCAATAAAACAGTGAAGTGCATGGATGGCATAACTGTTTCCATGGGAGTCATGAAAGTCATAAAATGATAGAAGTTCTTTATGTCCAAAGAGATCTTCCAACATTGTCTACTCTGAATTTATACCAGAAGCCCAAACTATATTCTGGTGTATAAATCAAATTTTGGAGGTCCAAAAATTACCGTATATTTTTAAAAAAGTATACAGTATTACTCACTTTTTAGAAAATTTCATATTCTATTTCTGACATAATGTTTGGCAGTATCACTGTCTCTTCAAAAGAAAATCAATTCTATCCCATATAAGAAATTTGATATGCCAGAGTTTTGAAACAGTTTATCATTATTTCTTTATTGATTGCTTCCCATGCTTTAGTAATTCACTCAATATTGAACTTCTAGTGAAACAGATACATATTTCCCCCTTTCAAGTTGTATGTTTTCTCTCCTTCAATCATCCACTTATTCCATTCAATATGAATGTGATCTTTAAATAGTTCATTAATGCAGACATTAAACAGTTAAATTAATGATATCAAACCTCCTGGTAACAAATGCGGTGTCAGCACTGTTGATTTTCAACCATATCTTTACATAGTCTGTTCAGTGAAATATGAATACAATTCCATACCAAAATACCACATTCTTTTCAACACCCCTCTCCCCAATATTCCATGGTTTAACTTTGTCTTCATTCTGTCTAGCCTTTCTTGTGAACATCAACAATAATTCCTGCTGGAAACATTTTCAGCATCCGTTTTCTTCAAAACAATGCTCATTGGTTTTAAACAGCAATACTGTTTACCAAAGGAAAACTTTTGATATTGTCAACTGCTTACTGCAAATGCAATTTCACATTGAGGCAGGATTTAAAGAGAAACCAGTTTACAGTACAGTAATAAGCAGGCAACAAGCAATGGCTGAGCTATATAATCAAAGCCTCCCATAAACACATATAGCATCATTAAAGATATTACATTTATCACCTATATCTGTAGATTTCGGTTTCGTAACCGTCTACATAAGGGATTAGCTTATGCAGAAGTATATACTTACCACTTATTTTACAGTTTACTGACTGCAAAATAAGTGGTAAGTGTGATAAAATGTCACAATATAAACTTTTTAAAAGAAAGAGCAGAAATAATTGAATTAGAAAAATAGACTGGTTCTTAATAAAGATTCTACTATAATACATCACTAGATGAGATGCAAAAGATTACTGTAAAAGAGGATGATGATTGACTTGTATGGTGAATATATGATTAAGCACAAATTTTCAAGACAAGAAACAGAAGTTGACTTATAACACCATACATAGTACTTTGAGCACTGTAATAAAAGACCGCAGTGAAATCCTTAACTCTAATTTCAACAGGCGGAACTCACACAGAGAGTGAATCACAGACATTTCAGAAAGACTTTGCTTTCATTCTTTGGCATTAAACAGTTATTAAAAAAGCATTCATAGTTGCTCTGAAACTATACATAACTTACAGCATTTTAGAATTTTATAGAGCTCAAAATTAGCTCTGTAATTGCAGAAATGGATATTCTATTTTACTTTATCACTCTATTACAGAGGAAATTAGAAAGAGAAAATAAGTGTATATATACATGCATTTTTTTTTTATTTTAAATTATATTAAAAAGCAGACCATACCTCTTCAATTATTTCTTTGGCTACCTGTCTTATACCAGGAGTATCTAATTCTGGAATTAAAACTGAGTCAGCTGTTGTATAAAGATCCAGAGCATCATTATAGGTTCTATCTGCTTCCTGTTTAGCTTCTTCAGCTATAGCTTTTGTTTTCTCTAATAATCCTGCAGTTTCTTCCAATCTGTGAAAAATTAAATATATTTCAATAATGTGAAGAAGTTACTTTTTTTTTTTATTCTATACTAAACAATAGATGGAAAAACTAGTTTATTGTTCTGAATTTATCCAAATAACTATTTTGTTAGTTTAGTGGAAATCTGCTGAATTTATTATCAATTCACAAGATAAGTTTGGTAAAAAAAGGTAGTTTTTATTTATATTTTATTTTAAATTTTTATTTTATCTCTGTCTCTATCCAAATACTGTTTTTTTTGTCAGTTTTAGTATAGGGTAAGGAAATTTGCAGAAGCAAGCTGCCTTCATAACAGGCTTTGTTTTCTAGTTATAGGTTAAAACTATTTAAAAAATCTTATGACATTGATTCTTCATTAATGATAAACTTGACAGCATCTCTAATTGTTTTTAAGATATGCTGATTAATTTTACCAATAACCTTAGATAAAAGAAATAATAAAATTAGCAGAAACTTACTCTTGTTTTAGTACAAAGATATCATTTGTTGTTTGATCTTGAGTTTTTAAGGCTTCTCTTGCAAGTCTGTAGGCCTCCATTGAAGTATTTGAAGCTTCCTTTGCAAGATCCTCAATTTCTCCAGCTTCATGTGTTTGTCTATAAAATAAAACAAAATGATAATTCTATCATAAAATAAATACCAATCTTTATAGAAAGGAAGAAATTATTGCTCAGCATGCCACAATTATTACAACACACAAATACATAGATATTTTTACCCATTATTAAAATACAGATGCTTACAAACTTCACAAGATAACAAAATGTTACCTAAGGTATAAAATTAGACTAATAAAAATTAAAATCAAAATCTTAATAACAGAATCAGTGATCATTAAAGGTTAGATTTTAAGGATAAATATTACAATAAATTAATAACCTCTTCAAAAAATCATGCAGGAAGTTATATGCCTTGAGGAAGTTATTAATTTATTATCCAGTTCATATAGTAAGGTATTATATAGTCGGGGCCACCTCAAGGGGGTGGTAGGCTAGGTAAGTGTCGCTTATGGGTGGCAGTTCAAGAGGGCACCGAAATTTATTTGATATTGTTTTCTGATTAGTTAATGCTTATCAGTATTCAACATTTAAGGTGTAAATTTTATTTTGCTTACTAGTGGCACATAGGAATGCAGTGCTACTGATTACTTTACTATAATAAAACATTTAATATGCTATATCTTATTCATAAAATGGAAGAGAAAGACTAAAAAGCAATGAATCTGAATTAATACATACTCTCAAAATTATCTTAGCCAATTTACAATCCATTAATATATCCTCTAAAAACAGATTTTTTTTTTTCAGCTATATCTAAAGGCCAATAGAAAAAACTATTAACTTATCTTATATTAGAAAATTATTGAGTAACTTTTGTTTTATTTGTTATATTTATGATCAATTGCCTGTTTAAATGTATGAATTGGCATAATATTAAAACTTTTAATTTAATCAGACTATAAACAACCAATGATAAACTTACTCATCTGCCAACTGTCTTGCATCTCTTGCAATCTGCGACATCCGCTCTGACTGCTGTCCAAATCTGTCTGATCTCTCCACTGCCTTTTGAAGTGCATCATATCCATCAGTCTCTAAGAAACGTTTAGCATTAGCCAGTGCTTCTTTGGCTTGCTGGATAATTTCTTCAGCAATTGTAATATTTTGTTCACCTTCCACACCAATACCTCTAACCTCATCAGTTTTAACAGCTATCTGTCCTGTTGTCTTCCACACATCTTTTAATCTTTTTCTAAACTCGTTCAATTTTCCAACTAAATTTCCATCAGCACCTGGAATGAAAACAGATGGACCATATTTCATTATAAAGCAAGATACAATGAAACAGGTAATTAATTCAATATTTAAATATATATAAAAATATTCAATGTAATAATCAGCAATCCATTCATAATAATTAGAAATCCAAACTACATTTAACAAAGTATTTGGTATATTTTGATAAATTATGAAAAATCAAAAATAAATTAATTTCTGTCAAAAAAGCTGTTTCTTTTAGTAATCTATAAGTTCAGTTATAACTTTAGAAATACATAAGTTGAGCATATAACTTTTACAGAAAACCAGGACTTATTAATTCTCAAGTGGATGCAGTGATAAACAAGGTGCACCAAAATAAAAATATAGGACTGGTTGTTGCTGTTGTTATTTGGTTTTTAGGAGCATTAGCAACTAAGGCCATATTGCTCCAGGGATATGCGGTGGTCATTCCCTGACCTTTCCGCATCCTCCGTATTTGGCGGCCACGGGCTCGAACGCTGGTCTAATCAAGAAGCATGTGCTATGCACTGCTGCTCCTGCTCCTGCTCACCTGGCTACAAAGGTGCCCTATAGGACTGGAGATAAAGATCTATTAGAGTAATAAAATTCAGCATTTCTTCAGTATGTTTTGGACCTCTGATTTGAGTCACTAACTGCGTTAGAACTGGAAAAGTATGGCCATTCATTCAAATAACATGTGTGCATGCACCATGTGATAAAACATGGTGCACGCACACATGTCATGATCCAGTACTATAACAAAATCCTATTATCCTATATTTTATAAGTTCACATAGCTGAGTGGTCAAAACAGGTCATTACAGTGGTCAGTACAGTAGACTACTCATTCGAATTGACTGTATGATTCCACCAGACCATTAAATATGCTTAATTATAAGAGGACTGGTACGAAAATAATGTCTCATAATTTTTTACCTTCAAATGTGGTGCTGTAGATCATTTCACGTGTTACTGGGTGGTCACTAGATGTCTCTAGTGTCATCATCATGAGGGCCATGATCAGTCTCGTGAGTGCAGCACAGTTCAAAATGGTGGATGTTACAGATATATGTATTAAGCAAAGAGTGGCAATTGAATTTCATACCAAGGAAGAAGTGACACCTATCAAAATTCATATGCATCTAAAAAATGTTTATGGTGACAATACTGTAGATGTGAGTACAGTTAGATATTGGGTAAGACGCTTTAAGAGTGGGGAAAGTGACATTGTTGCAAGCCCTAAAGCTGGCCAGTAACGTCAGTGGCAACAGACAAGAGCCGGATCAATGCGATGATCAAAGAAGACCGCTGCATCACAATATGCAAATTGTGCAATGCAGTAGATATAGAGAAACTAGGCTACAACAAGGTTTGAATCTGGTGGGTTCTGAAAATGCTGATACATGACCACAAAGAAGCCCAGAAAGTCATCTACACAGAACTTCTCTGGTGTTATGAGAGTGAAAGAGAGGTTTTTCTTTCACACATAGTCACAGGTGACAAAACCTGGGTCCACTATTATTATGAAACGAAGAGAAAGTTGATGGAGTGGCACCATCAAAATTCACCATGCAAGATTGATTGATTTTGATTTGGTAGTTGTTGGCGCATCGGCTTCTGTGGCCATATTGCACCTCCCAAGGTTTTTGCAGTACTTTGATCCAAGCCCGAGGCGGGAATCGAACCCGCGACCTTTGGGCTGCCGGGCAGGTACTTTACCCACTCGGCTAGCCCGGTCGGCCACCATGCAAGAAGTTCAAAAGACAGCCTTTTGTCAGTAAAGTCATGGTGACAGTGTTTTGGGACAAAGATGGAGGTCTTGCTTATGGACTTCTTGGAGCATGGCACCACAATCAACTCAGATCGATATGTGGAAATGTTGAAAAAGTTTAAAACCTGCATCCATAGAGTTTGACCAGACAAAAACCTTAATGAGGTTGTTCTTCTCCATGACAATGCAGAACCCCATGCCAGTCTGCCCGTGATGGAGGCCATTGCAAAATTGGGATGCACTGTTCCTCCTCACCCTTCTCATAGTCTGGCTCTTGCACCTTCCAACTAAATCTACAACAAAAACATATGAAACATTAAGAACTGTTTATTGTGATGAAACATTAAGTCATACCAGCGTGTCAGAATGATATGAGGATGTTTGGGATGACTCAAGAAGTGGGCATCCATTAACCTCTTGAAATAAGAACAGATTCACAAGAAGTTGGGAAATTGTGGAAAGAGATTGTAGTTTGACCTTTAGAATGATGGCTGATGAGTTGGATACGAACAAGGTGATTTGTCAAGTTCTGAACAAAGATTTAGGGAAAAGGAAGGTCTGTGCAAAAATTTTTTGCCACGCAGTCTCATGGATAAGGAATGAAGAGTGCCATCATGTGAAGACCTCATCCAGACTTATCAGGATAATTCTAATTTCTTCAACTGTATTGTCACTGGAGATTGGCATTGGGTGTTTCAGTATGACCCAGAGACAAAGCGACAGAGCACACAGTGGACTTCAAAATCGTCACCAAGGCCCAAAAAAGTTTCAGTTACAGAAGTTCAGGATCAAGATGATCAGCATCATCTTGATCCTGAACTTCTGTAATCTTTTTGGACAAACAGGGTGTAATTCACAAGGAATTTGTACATGTTGGACAGACAACTTATGTAGCCGAGATCCGCTAATTTTCGTAAAAAATCGGACAAGTGCTAACTTATTGTGATTTTCTCTAGTAGAGGATCTGTGTTCTCATTTTGAATTTAAAATCAATCTTGTGAATTTTAACTAAATAGGATAGTATAGGCTATTAAGAAGTATTTTTGGAATATTAAAATTTAGAAATATTATATTTTTGAATGGCTGCATCCAGGAGAGATGTAATTAGAATAATATTGAAATAAATAAACCTAGTAAGAGGATGAAGGAATAAAAGCAAGCTTTGATCCTAAATCCAAGCATGGGGGAATAATTGGAGGTATATGTACCTGAAGGGGAGAGAGTCAATGCTGCATTCTATGTACAGGTGCTTCAAAGACTATTGAAGTACATTTCTAGGGTAAGGCCACAAAATTTTGAGAGAAAGGCAGCTGGTTCTTGTTGCACAAAAATGTCCCCTGTCCATTCTTGCATATTGTGAAGACTTTTCTGATGAAACATGGCATTATACAGATCAACCATCAGCCCTACTCTCCCCAACTAGTACCTGCAGACCTCTTTCTGTTTCCCAAGGTGAAAACTGTCCTCAAAGGAAAGAGATTTCGTGATGTAGAGGACATAAAGAAAAACATGATGACCAAACTGAACATCATTTGGATGTTCAGTTTGGTCATTATGTTCCTGACTCTTTTCTGAAACTTTTAGAATGATGTATTAAACACATTCAACCAGGCGACTATTACTTTGAATAAAAATAAAACCATTTTTGAGCTTCTTGAGAATGGCAGCTTTTATTTCAAGTATTCTCTTCTGCTTAAAACAGTAAATCTGAACAGCATAATAATTTTCCAGTTAGCTACTTCGGCCAACAAAGCACTCCTTCAGTTACTCACTGGGCAGTTCCAGAACCATGTAATAGACCAAAAATAAATAAAAAAAATAGACACACCAGGGAAATAATGCTTGATCCAAGAGATACCAAACACTTAAACACTTTTCTAGTATTTGAAGAAATCATTTTACATTTTACATATTCTCACAATAATGGAATATAATTACAGTGGCTATTTTTCAGTTTGCTTTATTTCTTTCCTAACTTTTGTATTTGCTGTTAAATTTTATTCTCCTCAGGTCAGTAATATTTTATACCATCTCTCTCTCTTTCTTTCTTACTTTCTCTTCCCCCCCCCTCCCTCTATCTATACTTCTACATATTCATTTCCACCAAAATAAATACTGTTTATTTTATTTTCATGCTAAAATTCTAAGTCATTTTGAGTTTCCAAATCTATCAAAGCTTGACTTTGCCAAAAATATTTCACTTCTGACATCAGAGAAAAACTTGATCAATTTAAAAAAAAAAAAAAGTTAAAAAGAAGGTTACTTACCTGCAGCATTCTTGGCATCTTGGAGAAGTTCCTCTACTCTGTGTTGTACTTCAGCCAATTTGTTCTCAAAGTCTTCATCATTAACAATTTGAGGATTTTTCTCTATAGCTTCCAAAAGATCAGCCAATTCTTGTAATTTGCCACGATGCTCATTTACTGCATCTTGCACCAAGTTGTAGCACGGAGGGCAGTCTGAAGAATTTCATAAAGCATTATACACTCACTTAAAAATAAGAAAAGTTTTAATAATTCTAACAATTTAAAATCAGTAAAAATATGATTTAGATCATTCATTTAGATGATTTAGATTTTGATGATGGGCTTATGTTCTTAATATAAATGGAATTAATTTTATATTTATATTCATTCATTGTACATAAGGTACTTCAGAGCAGAAATAAAAAGTAATTAGTAATATTAAATTATTTTGATTGGCCTTGTGTAACTATACATTTATTATTAGTAGCAGTGGCATATGATGCAAGAAAAAAAAAAAAAAAGGTAAAGTGCAGCCATTATCAACCCACTGCAGGATGGAAGCCTCCTCAACAATTTATGCAGAGGGAAATGGACCATAATCTGCCACGCTGGTCCAGTGTGGGTTGGCAGATCGACCGTATTCAGCAGTCAGAGGCTTGAACCCCGGTCTACTCAAAGAGCGTGTGCTACTGCACTCCCGCTCCTGACCACTCAGCTACGGAGGCAAGAAAGCAAGCTTAAAAAGCATCAGCCAAAAAAACCCTTCCACATCACCTGTCCATCCCCTCGAATAATATGTCTAGTTTTTCCTTGAATTTATTCAAACTACACACTTCTACAACAACAGATGAAAGTTTTTCCACGTGAACTAAATATACAATTCCATAAAAATCCATCCAATGGGAGTCAAGTTGTTACATGCAGACAGACAGACAACAGACGGATGCACACAAAGAAGACAACATGCATTTATGCATATATGCTAACACGTCAAAAAAAAACTTCCCACATCGCCTGTTCATTCCCTCCAATAATTTGTCTAAGTTTTTCCTTGAATTTATTCAAACTACACACTTCTACAACAACAGATTAAAGTTTTTCCACGTGAACTAAATATACAATTCCATAAAAATCCATCCAATGGGAGTCAAGTTGTTACATGCAGACAGACAGACAACAGACGGATGCACACAAAGAAGACAACATGCATATATGCTAACACGTCAAAAAAAACTTCCCACATCGCCTGTTCATTTCCTCCAATAATTTGTCTAGTTCTTCCTTGAACTTGTTTAAACTACCCACTTCCACAATAGATGGAAGTTTGTTCCAACAATCAACCACCTGCTGGCTGAAGGCAAACCTCCATGCATCTATCCTGCAACCATCCTTCCTCAATTTGGATTTATGCTCCTTCATATGTAGTTTGAGCAAAGAGGAAGAATGCCATCAGAAATGTAGGTGCCCAATATATTCAAAGCCTGAATCACCTCAATCAGATCATGTCACAGGTGCTTAGTCTCTGGATGCTACAATTTGCAGAAATGAAGCCTTTCTTTGTAAGACCACCTTTTCATCTCCCTGAAATTCAGGGAGGATTTCAGTTTTTCTGGAAAAAAAATTCAGTTTTGCTTCTAGAATTTTTATATTGTAATAGTATCCACGGGCTTATTCAGGAGGAGCAGAGGGGCATATGCTTCCCCAACCAAAAATTCAAAATTAACAGAAAAAGCTTCATGTGTTGTATTGCCAAATGTTTGGAAATACAGTAAACCCTCGCTAATCCAGATGTCAGATAATCCGCATCGAAATACAAAAAATTCTTTCACAGTTCAGTACTGTACTTTGAAAGACACACTGGATTTAGGCAGGCAGAGGAGTAACTCTGACTGTGCAGAGAGAGAGATCGAACATCACACTGTCTTGCGTGCTGTTCAGTATTGTTGTTGACTCTGAATCCGATGGGTGTAATTGCTTATATTGCTTCATTTGCATACTTCTTTATATGTATATATATGTATATTAGTTAACATACTTTATATATTATGGGCTTATGTAATTGTTGGCTAAACCACAATACCATTGCCTTGTTGAGGCCCTCGTATGCAGATGGTTTCATCGTTTTTCTGATAGCCATGCCTTTAATGCTATCAGATGTCGCTTATCACTTATTTATGACTTGCAAAACATCTGTTTATACCTTTATATTTATTATTTAAATTTTATGATTTCCAGTGGATTTTTTTTTTTTAAACTTTGGAGTCTTGAAGTGTCCCAGTTAATTGAGTCTGCTGTACAACTTCTGAGTCCTCCGTCGATGGATAAATGTAGTCTTTTTCTAGTTTTTAAATAAAGGCTCTACAGTGATATTTTTTAAATTTAATTTATTTTTATCAGCACTACCTATATCATTAAATTATTTATTTATTTGTGTTCTAAGTTTTTTTGTCTTTTAGGGCAATCTTTTGCTTCACTAATCCAGATTATTGCTTAATCTGGATTAGTGAGGGTCTACTGCAATATATTGTCATTTTTTGTGATTAATACATATTATTATTCACATACTTTCCTAATATTCAAATAAAGATAATTTAATCAATCAAACATTATTTCATTCATCAAACATCAATCAAGCATTCTTAGGTCTAATTAAAAAAAAAAAAAAATACTCAAAAATCTGGTCAAGATGTCCCCTTACGATGATACTTGGATACGATGCTGATAATATCTATCCTTTTAATATAAAAACAGAAATTGAACCCAAGCAATTTTGAAATTTACTTAGTTTTGATTTAGGCTACACTGTTACTTATATCACAAAAAAATTTCAAACACTGCAGTAAAAAAAATCAAGACTGCACATACTGTGTGTGTGTGTGTGTGTATAAATGGATGAGTGTGGAGGGGGCCTATTTAAGCAAAATCAGCTCTTAGAAGAACTCAAAGAAGCAACAAGCAATTAAACTGCTTTCCCACACTGCAAGTAATACAATTATTTTTACATTATAGGTTTACAGCTGTCATATTTTAATTTTTTTCTTTTCATTGTATTTCCAATTATTTATTTTTAAATTTAATAGAAAAAAAAGTTAACATGATTCATTCACGAGGGACAGTAAGGAATATTCTCTTAATGAAGGAATATTCAGACCCTTTTATATGATCACTTACTTATATTATATTATCTGTGGGGGAGTATTTATTATTGTTTATTTTGTGAGAGTGCATGTATGTGTGTGCAAGCTGTGATATAAGGATTTGATTTTGATGATGGGCAAACCATAAACTTTGTGCTCTGTCCCTCTTCCCCATTCTAACAGTTTTTTTGCATGAAAAATATTTTCCCCAACCCCAAATTGAATCAAACACTGCACTATGAACTGCTGTGTTCCCTAGACTGTTTATGGTACTAGATTTAGTGGATCCAGTACTATAAATAAAATAAGATGCTGGATCAGTTTCAGCTAAGACAAAATATATAGTTTCATTAGTTATGAATACACAAAAATATGCTGTAAAAGTAAGATAAACATTACCTCAGTGAGATAAATAAATACTTATTCATTTACCTCACTAAAATTCAAAGATCTCTCTCCAGATCTGTATAACATCTACAAATGCTTAGCTCTAAACATCTGAGAATGCCTACCTACACATCCAGCTTCTTTATTCCACTTGTTTTCTTTACAGTACTCACACCTTCTACCTTCCACATTCGGTCTACAAGAACATTGTCCAGAAGGTTCACACTGGGCTGACAAAGATCCAATTGGATCACATTCACATACTGAAAAATCAAAATATTATGAATGAAGTTAGTATTTCAAGACACATTTGAAATTAAACCAAAGTTATATAAATTTTTTTAAGATTTTCAGCTAGACTAAACCTATAGCTATTTAACCCTCTGGCAGATCCACTAAAATTCACTGAAGAGGCCTCTGGAGTCAGAAACACTGATTCATCTATAATGCTACTAAAACACTGTTAAGGGACAGTCTTGTCTGATAAATCTGATTGGACAATATGATGTGGTTACAAAGGAACTGGATGCAAAAAATAATTTTGATATCATATACTTGGATTTCAGGAAAGCTTTTGACACGTGTGCATGGAAGACTACTGTACAAATTGAAGCAGTATAGTATTAAGGGTAAGTTGCTACAACGGATAAAAGGGAAATTGAGTGGGAGAAGACAGTGTAAGATGTAGATCTTACAAATTAAAATAGAAATATTTGTTTTGCTAAAATAAATCCAGGAAGGGCGATGGAAAGTGAGAATTAGCATTACTGCATGGGTATTAAGTTAAAGATAGTAAGTATTAAGACTGGATATTTAGTTTTAATTTAGATAAGGTTAAAGTTGGAAAAAACATTGGATTTAGGAATTGACAGTTTTAGACATGTGAATTAAAATAGCGACTAAAGGTAAACAAGTAATTTAAATGATACAAGAAAACAAACAAAGACAGGGAGGACTAAGAAAGGGGTGCCATTTGAGAACAGGTGAGAAAGGGTTGCTGAGGACAAGAACAATAGGACTGTAAAATGGGATTACGAAGCATCTCTTTTGATCTAAGCCACCGTTATTTATTTGTTTTTTTTATGTGAACCCCAAACACGAGAGATATTAGAACCTATAGTACTTAGTACCGTGCTTGGGTTGGAGGTTGGGAAGACGAAAGAAGATATTTGTTAACATTGGACTTGAACTTCTGTAGATTGTAATTTTCAGGAAATATGTATGAAGGAAGGTTGTTCCAGAAAACGGCAGTTGAATGAATAAATGAGGGAGAGTAAACAGGAAATTAGTGGACGTCCAGTGTTCGCATCAAAAGAAAACAGCATCAGGGCAACCGAAATTTGGGTAAGCTTGATATATTTAGCAAAAATGTGAAAACGAAAATGAGTGTTTTGGAGGTTACTGGCAAACATAAAAGGGCCATACTGCCGTGTGAAAAAAAAAAAAAAAGAAATTTCTAGAGAAGGGTTGGTTTGTGCGCTAGGGAGACAGCTGAGGTGAGTTGTTTTAGGAAATAGGAAGGAATGAAAAAATTAAACAGTATGGGGATTGGCTGGAGTCCTTGGGGAGGTGTTCCAAACTTGAGGGAAAGAGTAAAGTTTGGGGGGAGTAATTTGAGCACGTGTCCATTCTGTATCTGACTTCTCTGTGGTCTAAAGAAGAGAAAGTTGTGGGTTGAAGTAGAAGTAGATTTTTTGGTAGTCAGAGTTCACATCTCATGGTAGCAGGATGAAGAAGAAAAAGAAATATGAGAGAAAGAAAGCCTGGTCCAGCATTGGAAGGCAGTGTACCCAAGAAATGGAAGAAAGCCTGGTCTGGCATTAGAAGGCAGTGTGCCCAAGAAATGGAAGAAAGCCTGTCTGCCTCAAAGGAAGCCTGAAGGAAGCAAAAGGAAATTGGAAGTAGCGGCCATTCCGGAATGTAAGACTGTTCCTGTTTTTTTCTTGAATCCTGAACTCAAGGACTCATAACCTAGCTTTGTAAGGAATTGAGTGATAGTCCTTTTAAAAAGGAAACATTCCTGTTGTATTAGGCAAGTTAGTTACTAAGGTTGAGATAATTTGTTATGAATGTAAATGATTTTGAAATAACGTTAGGGTAGTGAAGAGGGATGACTAAGGTGGTAACTAGAGAGTAACTAAGATGGAATGAGTGATTTGTAGTAAATATTACTGATGTAAGAGGATACCAGTTGTAATAAATTTCATGGGTTAAAAGCTAAGAGATATAACAAAATATATAGAAAGAGTAATAATAGTTGAAATGAGTTT
Organism: Mastigoproctus giganteus; assembly: GCF_048544385.1. NCBI lineage: Eukaryota > Metazoa > Arthropoda > Arachnida > Uropygi > Thelyphonidae > Mastigoproctus > Mastigoproctus giganteus. The sequence continues at coordinate 10,308,645 of NC_143580.1, forward strand.
ACTGATGTAGGAGATAAAAATTGGTAATGTAAGAGAATGATTGAGTAATCATCGAGGATTCAAATTAGTAAGATACAACTGATACAAGCTGATGTTAATAATTTGTAAATTGAGAAGAGCTGATTAGAGAAAGATAGTGTAGTGTGGTTCAAATATATGGAAATTAGCATTAGCAAGGACACATGATGCAAGAAAGCAAGCTTATATAGTATCAGCCAAAAAAAAAAAATACCCCATTCTGATTTCATTCATCCACCTGCTCCAAACGTTTGTCTAGTTCTGCCTTGAATCTGTTTAAGCTATCAACTTCTACGACAGATGGAAGTTTGTTCCAGCAATCAACTACCCGCTGGCTAAAGGCAAACTCCCGCACATCTAGCCTACAACTGTTTTTCCTCAAATTTGAATTTATGCCCTCTCAGGTGATTATTCTGAGCAAGAGGAAGAATCCCATCAGCATTGAGCATGCTCAAACCATTCAAGGCTTTATACACCTCAATTAGATCACCTTGCAGGTGTCTAGTCTCCAGACACTGTAATTTGCAAAACTTAAGCCTTTCTTCATAAGAGCAACCCTTTGTTCCATTCACTAATCTTGTTGCCCTTCTCTGTACTCGTTCCAACAGCTCTACATGCTTCTTAAAATGAAGCCTCCAGACCTGTATACAGTACTCAAGGTGTGGCCTCACCATTGCCTTATACAAGGGGATAATCACCTCCTTATCCCTGCATATCATTGACAAGACACTATGGGCTACTCTCGCAGACAGTCTGCACTGCTCAGAAAACTTCATATCTGCCTGCACAATTACCACCAGGTCATTTTCACCCTCTACCTCTGTCAGTGTAGTACCACACAGTTGATACATTACTCTGGGGTTACTGCTTCCCATATGCAGTACTTTACATTTGTCAATGTTAAACTTCAGTTGCCACCTCTCAGCCCATCTACTCAACTTTTCTAGATCCTGTTGCAGCAGTGTACTGTCATTAGTGTCATTAACAACCCTGCTGACCTTCGTATCATCTGCAAACTTAGACATTGTGTAAGCCTGATATACCATCATCAATATCATTAATGAATACAGAAAACAACAATGGACCCAACACTGAACCCTGGGGGACTCCACTATAATTGGTATACTTGTATGTAATTATTTGTTTCTTTTATGTAAATGCTGTATATAATGTTCATTAAAGTTTGTAAATTTTTTGTTAATAAATGCGTGTCTTTAATGTTCTGCTAACACCCACTTTACACACCCCAGAATCTAGAGTTTTCTGTGAATTGCAATCAGATTTTGCGTAATTTGGGGTTTGAGACCTCAATAGGGTCCAAAATCAAATTTAAATCAAATAAAATTTTTTTAATAATCTCCCCCCCTCCCCCCACAACAGAGAGTGGTAATCAATCAACGCTGCTCTTCATTGACTAATGTTATTAGTGAAGTCCCACAGGGTTCGGTGTTGGGCCCACTGTTGTTTTGTATATTTATCAATGATATTGATGAAGGTATATCAGGCTTAATTTCGAAATCTGCATATGATACAAAGGTTGGCAGGGTTGTTAATGACAGTAATGGCAGTGTGCTACTGCAAACAGGTTCTAGAAAAGTTGGGCAGATGGGCTGAGAAGTGGCAACTGAAGTTTAATACTGACAAATGAAAAGTACTGCATATGGGTAGAAGTAACCCCAGAGAAACTTACCAACTGTGTGATACTACACTTAGGGTCATAGAAAATGAAAAAGACCTGGAAGTAATTGTGCAGTCAGATGTGAAGTTTTCTGAGCAGTGCAGACAGGCTGCCAGAGCAAGTCACGGGGTATTGTCAATGATATATAGGAATTTTGCTAGTAGGGAAAAGGAGGTGATTATCCCTTTGTATAAGGCAATAGTCAGGCCACACCTTGAGTATTGCACACAGGTCTGGAGGCTTCATTTTAAAAAGGATGTAGAGTTGCTTGAGTGAGTACAGAGAAGGGCAACAAGATTGATGAGGGCTGAAAGGGTGGTCTTACCAAGAAAGGCTAAATTTCTGCAAATTGCAGCATCTGGAGACTAGGCACCTGTGATCTCATTGAGGCCTTGAATGAGCTGAACAGGCTCAATTCTGATGGAATTCTTCCTCTTTATAGGATAGATATGCGGAAATTTGCCTTTAGCCAGCTGGTAGTTGATTGCTGGAACAAACTTCCATCTGTTGTGGAAGTTGATAGCTTAAATAAATTCAAGGAGGAAATGGACAAATGTTTAGAGGAATTGGATGTGTGAAATGGGTTTTTTTTTTTGGCTGATGCTACATAAGCTTTCTTTCTTGCATCACAAGCCTTTACTGCTACTAATACTACTACTAGTTTTAAAAGGTAATGTGAGTTATGCTGGGTAGACATAATAGTTTTAGGAGGTAAAAGAGCTTATTTCATTGGACTTAACTTTTAGCAACCCAACAAAAAACAAATTCTGGTATTGCATACCCTTTATCTTTGGTATTTAGGACAAAATGGTTCCTGACCTTTTTTAATCTAAAAAAGAGGGAATATCTTGTCATATTTGATTGTGATAGCACCAAAATTTGTGATTTTGTAAGTTTTTTGAACTGAGTGTTTAGTTTAAGAATATTAGATGTGACTTGATGTAAAAAAGAAAGGTAAGACTTTCAAATATCCTTAAAGCAATTTCCAATTCAAGGTATATCGGATCATTATTAGTTGTTCTATTAATTAAAAGAGCTAAAAAAATTTGAGTCAAACTGCCAGCAGGTTAAACTAGAGTTATAAACATTTTCGACTAACAATTACTTACATTTGCAACCTTCAGTAGAAAACCCATACTGGTAAGGTAAACACTGATCGCAATGTTGTCCAGTGACACCATTGCGACAGAAACATTGTCCTGTCCTTATATCACATGTATGGTTTACAGAACCAACAGGATCACAATTGCATAATTCACATCCAATGCCAGATTCAATATTCCAGAAACCATCTTCACAATGGTCACACTGCTTCCCAGCTACATACTCTTTACATGGACACTGACCAGAATGGGAGTCGCAGACCAATATTTCTGGTGAACCTACATGTGAAGTTCCAGGAGGGTAACAGTTGCATGCTGCAAGAGAAAATATAATTTCATTATATGACATCAAAAATTATGGAATTTTCTAATGAATTCATATGCTGTATATACATGTGTTTCTAGCCAAAAAAACCCTAAAATTTAAAATCTGCATCATTCTTAACAAAATAACAAGCTGTACCTATATTTCACACATACAAGGTAGGCCTATCTGATGCTGAGTTTATATTTATCAGGTGAAATAACTATATAAAAAACACTCCTATAAATAAAATCTGACATTTCCTTCAGACTATATTAGAATAATATTACTGCTGTGTGATAGCCAATCAATAGCTTATGAAACCTGTCATCCAGCTAAATGCAACAAAATGTTAATGTTATAAATATACCCTTGAAAAGAAGTTTTAAACAATGAATTTAGAGATTGCAAAAATGTACACAGATACAATTTTTAAAAATTTTTTTTTCATAGATTAAATACAGGATGCCAGTTCCTAGCTAAGCATCAGGTGACTCTTCGCACTTGCACAGAATGACTGGTCAGAAATAAGAGGGTCCATCCATGTACCAAAGGAGGGAGCTGGAAACTGTAACATCAACAACTGAACCAAGAGTTCAAAATGTTAAAAAAAAGGGAAGAAAATCGAGGGTGTGAAATATATTTTCAAAAGGTTTTTCCCTTGATTATTTTTGTCCAATCACTGCTTACAAACTAATTCTTACATCAAATAAGTAGAATTTTTTAAATGATTATTATGTATGTTGAGATAGAAGCTGAAAGGATAAATGAGGAAGAAGAAAAGTGGTTCTGTGAGTTTGAAGTAGGACAGTAAATGGTAAACGAATGTTGGCTGATTGGAGTATGGGTTCAGATTGGTTTGTAAGAGAGAGGGGGAATTATAGAAGCCACTTCAGAAGAACAGTACCCATGGAAATTAAGGCAGTTCTATAGTGCAGCACAAACAGAATGACTCTACTCTCTATGACATAGACAGTGGAGAGACTTTGTAAGAGATGGGCCATTAATTAACCCAACTTCCCTCTTTTGATTTGATTGGACTCCAAAAGCATAAGAGAGGTTATGGGAGCACCACTCCAGATTTGAGAAAATATTCCATTGTAAGGAAGAATATTGTTTCCACATTGAGGTTTGTATAGAGCAAATAGCTGCTCAGAAGTAAAGTAACACCAAGAGCAAAAGAGAAAACTAATTTTTTTAGATGCAGAGGAAGCAATATTTGTGATATGCTTATGTCAAGAGATATTAGAAGACAGGGTAATCCCTAATAGAGATATGCATATATCTCTATTAGGGATTAACCTGGACTAAGTTTTAGGATTGAAATTAACTAAGTTATCTTTGCCCAGTTGGAGAATTAGCTGGAGATCAGAATTTAAGGAATTGGTGATGGTGGATATTCAAGAAATTGAAGCTGTTTATGCAGGGCAAGGTTTCTCATTCTCACACTGGAAAACAGAATGCAATGTGTATCATCAGGAAGCTAATGGGTAGCATTTCCAGTCAGTAGCAGAAGGCCATTAATATACAAGAGGAAAAAGTGACAGAAATAACTGAATCTTAGGGAACAACAGAATTAGTGAAGTTAGAAGACATCTTTACAGAGAGCTGTCTAACTTCACCCACAGTGAGCAGTCAGAGAGAAAACTGGATATGCAATTACAAAAAACAGTCTCCCACAAAAATGTGTGCATCTTCCTTTTTTTTTTTTTTTATCTCTTTGTTAATAATTTTCACTCTTTCCCCATTTAAGTTGAACTTATTTTTCACGGATTTTTTTGGTGATCAATAGTAATATAGTTATTTTTCATAGTATATCACTAAACAGTGGCATCCTTGATTGTAATTTCATGAACTATGAAGAATCCAAAGTAACAAAGAGCATGACTAAGGGTAATTTTATAAAAATAAATTTGCAAGCTGGAACTAAACTATTTTTATGAAAAACATGCAAATGATATCTGCACACCTTAGGAAGTGAACAATTAACATTTACATGCCAACCCATAATTCAAAGGTTTACATGATAACCAATAATTCAAGGATTTTCTTTGGAAATTGACAGTAATATAGCTATTTAGTATACACCACTAAATGGGGAGACATCCTTGACTGCCATTTCCTTTCATAAACATATAAAAATAAATTTTCTAGCTGGAAGTAAACTCTTTTTATGCAATTATGCAAACGATGTCTGTGCCCCTTAGGAGGTGACTAAATTATAATTTAATTGATATTTATGAACGGTTTAAACTTACCTTTACAATCACTTTTTGGCAACGCTAAAGCATTTCCATAATATCCAGGTAAACAGTTTTCACAATACACTCCTCCAGTATTGAAGATGCATTTAAGACACTCACCAGTAGTCCTATTTAAATAATCTCATTTTATAATACTTTTAATGACAGATAATCAAATTTTAAACCTTTCATTAATCAATTTCAAAAAAATATTTCATGTTATAGCAAATTTAACTTCTTAAAAGTGGATCCCTTAGATAAAGGGTCACCCCAGTAGCAACACTCTGAAGGTATGATAGGGTGTTGCTACTGGGGTGGCCCTTTATCTGAAGGGATCCACTTTTCTATCTGGCACACTTGTTTGCTTTTATGCTACTGACTGCTGTATTGTATAACATATTCCAAATCAAAGAGGTATTGCTCCTTGGAACATGCTATGGTTAGAATAAGGCATAGCAGGTTGAATAAACAAGTGATCCCTATGATTCAATAGACAAGCACCTGAAAATACTGTTGAGCTTTAAACAGTCAAATGTTGAATGGCTTTTCTCATAGGCAGTGGTGGATCGTGACTATGACGTATGGGGTGCTGCTTCTTAAAGTTACATTAAATTGCCTTGGTAATAAGACATGTTGACATAGTAATAATAATAAGCAAGTTAAAAACACTACAAAACATTTAACTGGACATTTACCATTAACAGACTTAGACAATCTTGAAATTTTATTTAAAAATAAAATTTATTCTTCGGTTTTTATTTGTTGAAAATAGATTAATAACTTTTTCATTCAAGTTTGGTGCACTATTCAAATCAGCACTGTTTGCTCCACAATTCCTTTGCCTTGTTTTGTCACCTCTAAAAAATGCGTATTGGCAACTTGCCAACTAAGCATTGCCTGAACTACTGGAACCAAAATGTGGAACTGTGTAGCGCACAGTTCCGCCTATGGTTAAACTTCAAAGTTGAAAACGATTTCATGTTTTAATTCATTTATTATTGAAATGATTATTAGAAATAGAGGATGAGTATACTATATGCGGGACCTGTTAATAAAAATATTCATTGTTCTTCACAAAATTTCATATAACTCCATTGAATGTATATTTAGATTTAAAAAGCTGGGAAGCTCTGCAGTTCCACAGTGCCTACCAATGAGCCACCCCTGCTCATAGACTTATATGTTATAACTGGAAGATGTGTACCAGCATATTGAAAAAAAATTACCCCTCTCATGTTATAGAAAGATAACTTTACTTAGGTGATAATATTAAAGCATAAAATAACTTAAGACAAACAATGTAGTTAAAAATATTTTCATATCTTAAATGTTTTTCAACTGGACTTATACAACTTAGTTTATTAACTGAGAATCTGGAAGACTTTGCTTGAAAGAAAAGGGACTGTTGACTATGGAATTTGATGAGCTACAACAGTGGCATGCAACCTGTGGTCTATGGACCCCTGCCAGAAGATGCAAACTGACCCATCATACTAATTCTGAGATGTAAGTTTTTTAAAGACTTTTTCATTTGAGGGATCTGCCCAAATGGAGAATCTGCTAGGAATCAAAAGAGGCTCATGGCCAAAAAAAGTTTGTGTCATAGAGAGAGCTAGAGATTTGGGTTTTTGCAGAAGGAAGGTGTTGAAGGTTCTTCTGGTGGCTGTAGTTAGTCAATCTTCTTAAAGAATTTATCCAGTTTAAATTTAATTGCATCTTCCTTCATTTCTTACTAAATGATCCTGTAGCAGCTATGTCCTTATAAAAACCTCTTCACACCAATGAAACTACTCTCAAGATTAGGGTCCTTATTTCAGTCAAGTTTGAATTTATTTCCACTTAAAGATATCAGAAAGGTATTTTTAAAGACAAGTTCTTAGGTTGAACTGGAAAAACTATAGCATAATCATCAGCATCCTGACTTCAACGAACTGTTGTAATTTGATGAGCTCTTCATCGGTCAACTCCTCTGCATACCAATTCATTAACATGTACCTTGTATATGTCTAAATTAAGATACCTCTGTGATGAAATGCTTGGGAGGGTCCCTTCACATCCTTCAAAACTGGTGACAAACTGTGGGCAATGCTTTTACCACAACCCATTCATGGCTGACCATTTGACTTCAGTCCCAGCAATCTTCAAAAATTTATGCATTTTATTTCTCCAGATCAAATACAAATGAATGAAATTTGTTATAAACACAACTAAAATGTTATGTCAACCTAATGCATTATATAAGAACTACAGAACTGAGAAACTATTTTGATTTATTTTCATTAGAGCCAATAACTTTGCTCACAGATAGCAACAGACAAGACTTTCAAAGAAACTATCATATGCCCTAAATTAACTACAGAATACAAATACAATACTGAGTTCACTTCAAAGTTTGAGCATGGTAAGAATTTTTATTTACTGTACATAGTTTGATAGGCAATTAACACATAAAAAGCATATTAGAAAGTATAAATTAGTATTTTAACTGAACAGTCTGTCATTCTCAAAGTGCAACCACTCCATCATGATGTAAAGCTTTGATTTAATTAATGAACAAATTAAATAATTATTTAATTTAAAGCATTCTAATATCAATGTTAATTTGATAGCAGATCTTGTTTTCATATTTTCCGAATTGTTGCATTTTACAAACTATTTCTTTTGTTTTTAAAGAAAATGTACTTACGTATTGCAGTTTCCAATAGCATTAGGATCAATGTTGTTATTACATTCACATAATCTACAAGGATAAGGTGATCCACGTAAACCCAAAGGATCCCCAAAGTAGCCATCTACACAGAGATCACACCTGTGTCCTAGAGAAAGTTAATTCAAAGCATAAATAACATAACAAAATACACAGAGCTATGAAATATTTAAACACAGATAACTATGCATTTTAATCAATGTTCTTTCTCAACTCAAGAATTAAGTTGTGGCGACAACGTGGTGCGTGCACAATAGTAAGTTAATTTTTATTTTTTTAACGATTCTCTGAGGGAATCCCAGAAAAACAATAAAGACAATCCTTTGTATATTGTATCCAGGGTTATTAATAGGGTATATGGTGCCAATTGCAATTTTGTGCCTGGGTGCTAATTGAAATTTGGCACCCCCTTTAAAATTTTCTTAATATGTGTATGTAAGTTTCAGGTTTTCAGACACCCCTTGAATGTTGGCACCCAGCTACAGTGCACCCCTTGCACTCTCGGGACGACCTGCCTCTGATTGTATCCTTAATGTTTCACATAAGCAATGCATTATTAATAAATAAAATATTTAGTTCACAAAATGATAGAACCATAAATACAAGAAGCACATTAGAACTACACATGCTGCCATACGTATGTAGCATTTACATAGTTTCAACATATGTTGTAAGTTGGTAATGGAATTCTTGTTGGAATTTAGGTTATTGGAATGGTAATTAATATAATTGTTAGATTGATTAAATGTTAACTGATGGTAGATGATTAAATGTTAATTAAATATTTCCTTCAGAAAATTTCTGTTAAAGTAGACTTCATCAGTGGAAACAGACAGGATACATAACAGCTGAACCATTATATGTATGTAATTTATTTAAGGGTTAAGATTGTATCCTTTCATTGATGAAGTTAACATCATTTGAAGACACTTAAAAATAATTAAATGTTTAAATATCATAAATTTAACTTAATTAAATTAAATTAATTAAATATAAAATAAACTGAAGTCTTTTTTTCCTAACTCTTGAAAGGTTTGGTTATTTCTTCAATAAATAAATTAACAGGAACTTACCAGCATAACCTGCAGGACACTCAAGACAAGCCACAGTCTCATCAGGCAATATAACACATGCACCTTGTTCAGGACATGGGCAGGGCTGACAATCATTGGTTTCACCAGATAATGCATTACCAAAGAACCCCAAAGCACAATGTTCACAGTTATCTCCAGCAGTATTGTGCTGACAGATACATCTCCCTAAAAAAAAAAAAAAAAATTCATGAGTAGATGTTTAGGTGGTTTGAAAAATATGAAAGAGAATTGGCTTTATCTAACTTTTTTCTAGGTAAATAAATAAAGTGCATAATCTAACTATGTGTTTCTCAATCAGTGTTACATGTTTCCCTAGGGTAATATAAGAAAGAAGGAAAGAGGTTACTTCAATATCTGTTTAAAAAGAAAATGCATGCTTTAACTAGCCTATACAAGCAGAAAATTCTCAAAACGCATAAGTGCATATCTGCCAACTCTTCCAAATTAGATGGTAATCTTCTAACAATCAGGTTCTTCCAGTTTTCTAATAAAGTTTTCTTACAGTTTTTAGTCAAGTTGTATTATTTTCCAGATATACAAATATATAATATATATTATTTTTTATTTTTTACTGACAAGTATGAACCTACTGAATTTATGATATATGCTCAAAAGATGAATTTTGGCATATCTAGCATGGGTACAACATCACAAATCCAACTTCTCAAAAACCAGACATTTTTGAGATTCCTTTACTTCTTTTTTCCACAAAACTGATATTTCAATTTGGTACAAAATTTGTTCTTTCAGTAATGCTATTTAATTACAAATTGGTCTTCAAATATAATTATATTTAAGTTAAATAATATTAACATATAGTTTAGTGCAATAGCATCAATTTAATTCGTAAGCCATCTACCAAAGTAGTTAAATTGGCATTGTTTTAATTATATCTCATATTGTGAATACCTCCACAATGAGTTGCCATGGTATTATACTACTTGAATAAGTAACATTTCAACAGTGGAGATAGTCTTCTCCACTTGTTACTTATTCTAGGTGGATACCACCACCCAGACAGCAACCTTTCGAAGCTTACTGGCTTTCCATTGGTGAGTGGGCAGGTACCCTGGTGTTGCAATAGTGACAACCCAGTTATGAAGTATAACTCCACAATATGAGGGTTGCCTGAGAGTGTGCAGTAGTATAGGTTAGGTGATATTTTGGTAATAATAATAAAGTAATATATAATACTATAATATATAAAAGTAATATATAATAATATAATATATAAAAGTAAAGTGAACCCCGTGTTTCGGGTTCACATAAAAAATAAAATAAAATAAAATAAAGTAATTTAGTTAATAATAATAAATTAGTATAGCTTAGGTAATATTTTAAATAATATTTCATTTAAATATAACTCAGCAGCTTGTGATTTATTAATTTCATGTTTTGAAACCAAAATAAACAGGTAAGTTATTACCTGTTTCTGGGTCACAATATTCAGCATGTCCATGACAGTTGCAAGGTATACACAGGGCAAAACGACCTCCGCTAGGTGGATCATGTCTGAAACCAGGAGCACAGGATTCACAAAACTGTCCAACATATCCTTCAGGACAAGTGCACATTTCAATCCAAGTTGCATCTTGGCCAGCTGGTGTCCTTTGAGCTGTTTCAAGACGTACATTATCCAGGAAGCCTGTGCCTATAAAATTGAGCAAAGGATAATTGCAAATTACATCAGCTTATCAATGTGATGATAAGTTTGATATTTTACAAAATTGTTATTAGTAATGACATACGATGCAAGAAAGTAAACTTATAAAGCATCAGCCAAAAAAAAAAAAGCCTCCCGCATCACCTGTCATCCCATCCAATAATTTGTCTAGTCCTTGTTATAATAAATAAAATGTTTAAAGTCTTAATAACTGGGAATTAATTTTTTTACATATAGCTAGATAAACTGCTACTGACAACCTTTGGTTGGGCAAGGCCTTTGATTTTTTACCTCTCTCTCTCTCTCTCTCTCTCTCTCTCTCTCTCTCTCTCTCTCTCTCTCTCTCTCTCTCTCTCCACTACAATTAAAGATGGTTACAATTCCTTTGATACAAAATTGAATGTCATTTTCCCAAAAATAAGATAATCTGCAACTCAAATATCCCCCAAAAAGTCACGAAATGTTAACTGCATTTATGCAATTAACATTTGTCAACAATTTCTAATTTTATATTTAAAATTAACCATTTAAATAAGCCTATATTTTGGTTATTAGACTCATACCTTCTGGGCTATATGTAGCTCTGACCTTGAGTGCCGTCACATTAGACAGGACATTTATAAAATCCTGAGCACTCAGTCTTGGATTCCATCCATACACGGAATGCTCATGAAATCTGAACTGGTATTCTTGGTTAAATGTGGTAGGAAGTGGATTTCCTTGACCAAAGATAGGCTGAGATATTAATAAACCCGAACCTTCTAATACTATATCTTCTATGGTAACTCGTGGTCCCTCTTCTCCCACCCTAAAAGTAAAATGGAGCAACTGGTTGTAAGATGCTCGTTGATCTCCTGAGTATCGTGCTAAAGAAAAAACAATTATATTAAATACTCAATTATGAAATAACATAATTTAAACATTTAACTAGTGAAATTTTTATGTAAAACAGATTATTACAAAGGAGTATTCCAAAATCCTTATTTTTATTATTTTAATAGAAAATAATAAAATGGAATATAATGGAATCCCTGGCTTGATTATCCTTGACATTCCACAGACTGTTGTGGAGTTGGGCAAGGAAGTTAAAAGTGTGAGGACTTGGGTTGGGTGTGTTTGAAATTTAAACCTTTATTTAATATATTTACTTCCATTGTAGTGGGAGTTCTAGAACTTAAATTAATGATATGACTGGGAAGTTTAGGATTATGTCTAGGGTAAGTGCTATCACAGAGGGGTTTCCAGGGAAAAAAATTTCTCAAGGATTTTTTCCCAAACACCCCACCTTATGATAGCAATGAACAATTTTATTAAATTTTTTTAATTTAAAAAATAAAATAACAAAAGACAAACAATCTCCTTTGTTTAAACTGTTTTATTCTTTTTTTTTTTTTCAAAGAGATATAGTGAACTGTGCACAGCATATTCTGATGCACCAATAGACATTATGCATTGTTGAACAAAGAAAGGTCTGTTATTAGATCTATTTCACTATTACATTTAAAACCAAAATATAAATTTTTCATAATTTTCCCTTATATAGTTTAAATAATGGATGGCATTGCAAGGTGCACAATTTCAAATTATTTACAGCCTTTTTTCCAAAAAAAAAAAAAAAAAAGCTAACAATAATTTTTTTAACCTTTTTTTATTTTTTATTTTTTTTTATTTTTTATTATATGTAAATAAGATAAGATAGATGAGGTAAATAAGATATAATCTAGGAACTCACCTGGAGCCAAAAAGTAGACTGTCTCTGTCGTAGGAGCATGAACTCCAATGTTATGTGTTACAACATTATATTGAAAGGGAATGTCCTTCCCTGAGTAAGTCACAGCCCTCCACCTTTCTTTATCTGAAATTTTGAAAGAACTGTTTAATACCTACACAGTAATTAAAATATAATAACAAATACACTGATTGACATACTTCAAAATGTTGCCATGAAAACACTATTCAAGGTCAGTTTACCTGTTTTGAAGGCTAAAAATATCTCCGATAGTACAAATTGCATTTACTTCCATTATCTCATATGGGTTTTTCTGACTTTTCCTTTGATAGTGGCAACATGCCATTATGAAATTTATTTCATATGTGTGTTGTGTTTATCGCTAGATCGCAATGTTCAGCAATTTATAAATGAATTTAAGTAAATTTAAGTTTATTCAGATATTTTCTTCAAAAAAAAAAATTGCATTTTACTATTACTGTCCAATTATATGCAAAAGAAATTGACATAGCTGAAAAGTGAAAAAGAAACTGAATCTCTCTCTCTCTCTCTCTCTATATATATATATATATATATATATATATATATATATTTGAATAATGTTTGAAATAATTGAAAACCGAATCTTACATAAAAAAGGGGGGTAAAGCATACATTACAGGCAGCAAAAAGCATTTTCCTCTACATGATGCTTGAGATATAAACTTAACTGAGAACAGTGATTTAAAAAAAAAAAAAAAAATGCCAGCAGCATGGCAAGACAGAAGAGCGAAAATTGTGAAATTATACATAACGATCAAACCAACAGGGAGGGAAGAGAATAAAATTATTGTAGCAGAAACTCTCGAAGATAATTTAGAAGTCTAAATACAAAGATAATAAAATATAATCAATTAAATTTTGAATAGCCAATTAAATGAAATTTAACGGCACCCCCTCTGACGGGCACCAGGTCCAAATTTATGTGAAATATCATGAGCAGAGATGTGAACAACTACAATAAAATAAAATATAACTAAAACAAAAATAGACTGACCATTATGTCCCATCTCAAACGAGGACCACATTTTTTTTTTTAAATCACTATTCTCAGTTAAATTTATATCTCAAGCGTCATGTAGAGAAAAATGCTTTTTTGCTGCCTCTTTACCCCTTTTTTTATGTAAGATTCAGTTTTCAATTATTTCAAGCATTATTCAATATAAGAATATCACATGACAGTAGTGGGCTGATTTGCTAATGCTGCGCCTGTGCGCAGTTCATGCTTTGCCTATATAATCTGTTTAATCCATAGTTCATGTTTTGCCTATATAATCTGGTTAAGATTACTTTTGTCAGTGGTGTGGCTTTGCATTTGAGTGCTTGTATCTGTCCTATTTTTAATTTTTGCTGCATCAGGACCACCGCTATTCAAGTCCTCTGCATTGGCGGTTCGATCTGGGGATTGGATGGCGGACTGATCTTTCAATCAATTCGCCTTTGCAGCGATTCCCTGACCATTATTGGCCTTGTGGTCCTCTGTTGAGATGGGGCATAATGGTCAGTCTATTTTTGTTTTTGTTATATTTTATTTTATTGTAGTTGTTCACATCTCTGCTCGTGATATTTCACATAAATTTGGACCTGGTGCCCGTCACAGGGGGCGCCGTTAAATTTCATTTAATTGGCTATTCAAAATTTAATTGATTATATTTTATTATCTTTGTATTTAGACTTCTAAATTATCTTCGAGAGTTTCTGCTACAATAATTTTATTCTCTTCCCTCCCTGCTGGTTTGATCGTTATGTATAATTTCACAATTTTCGCTCTACTGTTTTGCCATGCTGCTGGCATTTTTTTTTTTTTTTTTAAATCACTATTCTCAGTTAAGTTTATATATATACAGTGAAACTTCCCTTTAACGGACAGCCATGGGGAACGAAAATGTGTCCGTTAGAGAGAAGTGTCCGCTAACAAGAAGTCTGAGGGAGAAAAAAAAAAAAAAAAGAAAGAAAGAAAAATCGTTAAACGTTTAATGTAAAATTAAATTAAAATATATACAGATTTTGAACAATATTTTTGTAAATAATATACAATTACATACACAAGAGATAAAGAAAAATCGTTAAACGTTTAATGTAAAATTAAATTAAATTATATACAGATTTTGCACAATATTTTTGTAAATAATATACATACAATTGTGCTATGCATATTATGACTTTATCTTAAGAAAAATACATACAGTAATCACTTATTTTCTTCTGCACCTTCTTCCGGCTGATAATTTTGTTTTCAACATTTGTTTGGAGTGAAGAAACCATCGAAAGTCCTTCAGTATCTTCTTCAGCGGCGAAAAACATTTTTAAACGATTGATTTATATGAGCGCTTCTTCTATTTTCATCGGTGGTTCGTCGTTAATATGTTCTTCGACAGAATGACCTCCTTCCATTTCTTCATCCTCATGAGGAACTTCTTGAAAAATATCGATGATAATGTCGTTGATATCTAGAGCACCATCTTCTGTAGTGAGGTTTGAGTCTATCTTTGTAGCCAGGGTCACTTGTAGCGGAAGTATCGTACATTATCAATAGATGTTGAAGTTCTTGTTCTTCTTGGTGCTCCACATTGCTGTTCACAACTTCAATTTTTGCGTTTGAGAAGCCAGACTTTACAAAACAGTTCACGACAGTTTGTTTTCTAATTGCGTTTACTGAAGAGGAAATCCATTGAATTGCATCTAGGATGCTGATTTTCTTTGAAAGGTCACTCGCACATGTTACATTGCTCATGTTTGCAATGAGATGTCTTAAAACACGTTTTCTGTAGTGACGTTTAAAATTTTTTATTATCCCTTGATCCAAGGGCTGACACTCTGCAGATGTGTTTGGCGGCAGAAAAACGATTTGAATGTTGGACAATTCAATGTGAGGGTGAGATGCAGCATTATCCATGAAAAGACTAATTTTTCTATTTTGACGAATCATGTTTTGGTTAAAGTGACTTATCCATTCGCTCATGATATCTCATGTCATCCACGCTTTTTTATTAGACTTCCAGTCAACATCCAAAAGATTCAACTTTATGCCCTTGAAACAACGAGGATTTTGTGGGTTTCCTATAACAAGAGGTTGTTCAAAGTCTCCCAGCATATTTGTACACAATAGTACAGTCAAGCGTTCCTTAGAAATTTTTCCGCTCTGGCACTTTTCGTTTTTAAGACTCGTTTTTTTCAGAAAGAGCTTTAAAAAAACAACCCTGTTTCGTCACAGTTGTAAATATCCTTAGCTTCAAAATTACGACATAAATCTTCCAATTTGACGGTCCACTCTGTTACAACCCCAGTATCAACAGATCCACCTTCACCACTTACGGTTTTCCAAGAAATTTTTATGCCGAGTTTTGAACTTGTCTAGCCATCCCACAGAAGCTTTGAACTCA
This sequence comes from Mastigoproctus giganteus, assembly GCF_048544385.1. Classification (NCBI taxonomy): domain Eukaryota; kingdom Metazoa; phylum Arthropoda; class Arachnida; order Uropygi; family Thelyphonidae; genus Mastigoproctus; species Mastigoproctus giganteus. The sequence continues at coordinate 10,324,606 of NC_143580.1, forward strand.
TTTACTCCCATAGATTTCGCAACCTCCAAAGCCTTTTCCCTAATAATAGGCCCATTAATGGGAATTTTTTTAGCATGTGCGCGACAAATTTGAAGTCCAACAATTTTCGGGAATGATTTTTGAACCTGATCATTTCCGTGTTGCCAAAATTGTTTGAGCAGTTCATTTTTTTTTCTTTAGGATGTCGCTTACCTGCGTCTTCCCGATTTTGAATTTTGCAGCGAGATTGCGAACACTATTTTTTTGCCGATCATACGCATTAATGAGTTCAACTTTATCTTTTAAAGTTAAATGTTTACGAGAAGACATTGTGCACTTCATACGACACTGAAGAAAACTGAAATTGAAAAGATGAAAGGCCGTCCATATTTGCCCCCCCTGCACGCACCGAATTCATCAGAAGTTTTACATGTGCCTTAAAATTCTTGATAAAGGGTTTAGAACCGCGATGTAAACCTTGATAAAATTCAGAGAATTGGAAATAGAAAATAAACACACGATTGAGGCAATACGTGGAAGAAACGTTCCTAGAAAAAAGGCCGTGAGCTCACCCGCTGTCCGTTATGGGGAGATCAAATTAAGTGCTAATCTAAACGAAACAGTGCAGATTGCCTGTCCGCGTCCGTTACAGAGAATGTCCGCTAGACAGAAGCTGCAAACACATTAAAACCAATGGAGGTGAGTTGGGGAATTTTAAAATGTCTGTTGTAGAGAGATGTCCGTTTACGAGAGGTGTCCGTTAACGAGAGGTTAACGAGAGTTAACGAGAGGTGTCCGTTAGGAGAAGTTTCACTGTATATATAGAGAGAGAGAGAGTTGTTGCTTGTTTGTTTGGGATTTATTAGGTGCATCGGCAACAACTATGGGCATAGTGCGCCATTGAGAGAGAGAGAGAGAGAGAGAGTATTATTTAGTTGAATATATATATATTAGTTTATGGCGAAGAATATTGTAAAAGACATATTTAGATAAATCTATGAAGAGCACTAAGGTAAAGTCTGTTACACAGACACAAAGGATAATATACAAAAACTTATCACTGTATACCTACAATCTGGGTGACTTCTGGGATCAACCACCCAAATTGAAAGGAAAAACAATGATAAGGGATTTTCTGTTTCTGTATGATCGTATGCACTATGATCAAAATCAATTTTGAGGTTATATAAAAATAACAGAATAATAGAGAGACCTCAAGAGGCAAATACAAAAAATAAAATAAAATAAAATAAATTAAAAGTGCGTTGTTAAATTTGTGATAAATACAGCTCAGAATAGGAAAGGAAGTACATAACACACTTAATAGCAAGAAAAGGATGCTAAAACTTTTGAGGAGAAAAAATGGGAAAATAGGAAGAAAATAGTTTCTTACTATGCATTTGTAAAATTAATGGCCCACCAAAAATAAAAATAATGACAAAGAAAAGCAAAAAGTAGAGGAAATGTAAAATAAATCAGATGGCTCAGGCAGTTTGTGGGAGGGGTTGCAAATCCCATTCCTTTAGTAGGACCTTGAACAAAGTTTTGAGACAGTTATGAATCATGAATTTAAAGACAATTATGTGTAAATAAGAATAATAGCATACATATAATTTTTTTTGTATTTTAATAGATTTGTATATACTATTATTCTTATTTATATAAAAAAATCAAAATATATTATTCATTCTAAATTTTGTATATGTATAAATTTATATGTATATAAATATCACACACACTTATTCTTATTTACACATAACTGTCTTTAAATTCATGATTCACACTCTCGTGCAGAATTTGACAAATCTTCTCCTTATTCATATCCAATGCATTGTCATTTGACCTTCAGAATGATGGCCAATCTTTTGCCACAATTTCCTAAACATTTGTAACTTAGTCCTCATTTCGTAAGATTTGACAGAAGTCCACTTCTTGGGTCATCGTGAATGCCCTCATGCTCATCTTTGAAACACTTATACAATTCAAACACACTGGTACGACTTAATGTTTCATTACAATAAACAGTTTTTAACATTTTATATGTTTCTGTTGCAGATTTTTCAAGTTTAAAGCCAAACTGGATATTAATTTGTTGCTCTATTGTAAAATTGTGACACAGAATGTTAATGCTACTACTGAAACTGGTTGTTACTTGCAACTGGCCAGCCTACTAGACAATGTCTGTACCATCACCTATTGGAGGAAGTTTGAACTACAACATAACACTTCCATTTATTTTCAAATTCATTGAATATGACTGCAATAGCACCAGGCTAAGAATTTTATTGCCCATCTTGTGTGCGTATCAAAAATAATCAATTATTTCAATTATGATTTATCAATTATATACATCACTAATCAAAACAATTGTGGATGTTAAGTTATATTTACATCATTCTATTACCTTTATAAATAAAGATAATAGAATTAACTATTTAGATAATAATGAAAATCCTTCATTCAATTGTTCTAAAAGTTTCAAAGGGAGAAAAAAATGGAAAAAAATTAAATATACCTCTTGTAAATGTACTATCGATACTGACAGTAGTGTATCCTGGAGCACTTCGACACACAGAGGAATGACCATAACAGAAACAGGGTAGACATCCGAATTCATTATGTTTCTGCAAATCAAAATAGCCTGGTTTGCACCTATAAGAGGAATTTAAAATTTTAATCATCCAATCAAAATGTAGCATTACTATGTTTTCTGTCTAATGATAGAAACTTCTGATCTAAGTAAAATTAATAAAAAAAGGTCCAGCTAAAACTGCAATGATATGTTGTTTTGTTGTTTTGGTTTTTTAGGAGCATTAGCAACTAAGGCCATGTTGCTCCGGGAATATGTGGTGGTCATTCCCTGACCTTTCCGCATCCTCCGTATTTGGTGCAATGATATCAAATATGTGTTAACAACAGACAATAAAATCATAATTACAGATAAAAACTATATAGTAATAAAAACTAATAAAATATATAAATTAGGAATAAATAATCTGGTTTCATATTTGGAGCAATGTGGCATTAGGGGCAAGTTAATATTGTGGATAAAGGGATGTTTAAGGTTAGGTTAGTTTATAATCATCCATTGTCTCCATGACAGGAGACAAGGAGTGATTATAAATGGCTACTACTCTCTGTGGACTAATGTGATGAGTAGGGTACCAATGAGGTCAGTTAGTTGGGTCCCCCTTACTATTTTTAATATTTATTGATGTATCCTTGAATAGTCAGAAACTCTCTATACTAGGAGGAGATCCCACATCTATGCAGGGTTCATGGGAACTGACGGGGGGCTAACTCCTCACTTTCTAATGTTGAGGAATATCCATTCCTCACTTTCTAATGTTGTAACCTATTAGTGGGGAGCCAACTATATGGCTTCTTAACAAACAAGGTGAGCCAACAATATGGAAGTAATACGACTACAATGGATAACTTATAAGCTAAAAACTTATCACTATGGTAGGACAAAGTAATCAAGATTTATACTGGCTGGGATGTCTCAAGTCACTTGAGATAACACTATAAAAAGGAGCCTGCATGACATAGATAATCTTTCTCCTATTTTTAGGCTTCCTAAATGTTAAAAGTCAAATTAACACTCTGGAGGAAGCACGAAGGAAAAAAAATAAGTTTTATAAAAGTTGTTTCTGGTCACAAAGAGAACAGTACTCTTTAGAATACTGTTCTCGATTTTGAACTGGGTCTCTTCATAATAGAAGAGAAAAAAGAGAAACAGTGCATTTGAAGTTCTTTAGATATTTATTCTGGGTAGAACTGATGTCTCTGATTTATCAACAAGAATATTCTTCTACTGTTCACCTAGGTGGCTGAGAAGCCCTCACCAGATGTACCCACATTTTGCAAAACTAATTATACTTATCTTAACTTTTTGGCCAACCTGCAAAGTTAATCAATAATGTAAACATCTGCTGCCAGTCAGCAATTTAATAAAGATATTTCTTTATTTATTTTGCTGGTTTAGCAAAAGCCTCTGTCTTCCTAGCATCATATGGCCAATACCATTTCCTATCTAGAAATTTTATTGATAAGTAATTTTACATAATATTGCACTTTATTTTTTATATTTTACATCATTATGCTATAAATACTGTTTTGAATATTTCATGATTTTATATGGTTGTAAAGTGCTTTAATTATTATGAACTTTTTTGATGTGTAGTATATTTTGGTTTTATGAATTAGCAGGGCCTGTGCTCCAGTTGATACATAAAAACAAAAATAAAGAAAAAAAATATATGCTTAAAAATAAACCAATAGTTTTCACAATAAAAATGGCAAAACAAGGCTCATAAAATAATATAAATATATAACAACAAAGCTAATGTCATACTTCTCACATCGTTGTCCTTCCACATTTTCTTTACAATGGCATATTCCAGTTACTGTATCACAAGTGGGATTATTATTAACACTTCCGGCTACGTTGCAACCACAAGGTCTAGAAAGTAAAATATTCATTAAATTTATCAGGTTGAAATAATATTTTTTCGATGAAAAATTATTACCTAAGTTACTAGGCTAGATGTTACTTGTACTTGTATATTAAAAGGAAAACAGAAAGGCTTTATATATTTGTTTACAATCATATTAATTAGATTAAAAAAGAAGAATGAAAATGAATATTTGGGACTAATTTGAATTTTCTATATAATGATACGAATTGATTTTACACTAAAATTAAATTTTAAAAATATATTAAATTTTAAAAAAAACTAAAATAGTATAAAAAAATAAAATATATATATAGCTATAAGATTAAAATAATAAAAGTAAAATACATTCTGAAAGTTTATGTTATTTTCTTGGGAAAATGACATGCTTGAGATGTCATTTTCCCAAGAAAGTTTCCTACCATTAACTTGAACACAGTGTTTTTAACCTGAACATAACTGTTATGTTTGTTATTTGGTTTTTAGGAGCATTAGCAACTAAGGCCATATTGCTCCGGGATATGCGGTGGTCATTCCCTGACCTTTCCGCATCCTCCATATTTGGTGGTGGCGGGCTCGAACCCCAGTCTAATCAAGTAGTCAGTATGACAAGAACCACCAAATAATCACAAAACCACCTGACAACTGGTGTATTTTTCAAAAAAAAAAAAAAAAAAAAAAAATGGTTACAAAAATTAAGATTCACATTATGGGATTTTTTTCCAAGCTCCTGATTACAAGAAATCATCTCTTCCATCACTAAAACAGGGAAATATGGATTAAGATTGCAGCTTATATTAAGTAATCAATATCATCTGAAGGAATAAAATCTTCAGATAATTTTACCCATAACAGCAGCAAATCAATGCTGGGGGGATATCAGATTGGGGTTCATAATCCTCTAAGAGGACAGTAAAATGACTGATGGTGAAATTTTCACTGTATTAAATGATTCTAGAACTAAAAGATATAAATTAAAACTAAAGGGGGAAGAATTATGGACTGACTGCACTGTAGAAATTTTTCCTTTAGACAGCAACTTCTTAATCATTGGAATATGTTGCTTCCATGAGTAGCTGAAGCCAACAGCATGGAGAAATTAAAAGGCCTGCTCTATCATTATCTATGGAAAAGGGGTAACACATAGGTATTTTTTTTTTTTTTTTTTTTTTTTTTTGGTTAGTGCAGCAAAAGTCTTTGGCTTCCTTGCATCACATGGCTAATACAAATCTGATCTTTCCTGTTCTAATTCTCCAGATCGATATGCCTTTTCAACTCCTCTAACAAGCTTCTTCTGTTTCCTGCCTACTGCCTGACCAACCTATTTCCAAACTGAAACTATATCTCCTCCTGAACTTGCAATGCTGGTAACTCTACCAAACCAACTCCCTTCATTTACTATATTAAATTCCACTCTCCAAGTAATAGCCTCAATAAAAGATATCTGGGGGACATCTCTGAATATATGTTTCACTGTCATACATTTACCATAAGCTGCTTTACCCCGAGCAAACATATGACCATTTTCCAAATAGGTAAAACATTTCATCAGTCTCACTACAAGCTGCTATGTGATTTCCTTCTGCAGTACAGACATTCCATCTCAAGGGCACACCCAGGATTTTTCCTTGGGGAGGCTAAGAATCAAAGCCACTGCTTTGATGTAGAGAATGACTCACTTTTTCTTCTTTTTTTCTTCTTTATTTTGATCCAGTTGCTGAAGCACAGCAGCCAATCCTTGGGTGCATCACCATTCTACTTCCATCCTCTTATGATTCAGAACCAACTTATAACTTGCCACCTCCAAAATATTAGGTATTAGTATCTCCATGATATTAACAATTATCACTTTACAAGACCATACCAAAGAAAATAGCTAAATCATTTTTTTTCCCTCTTTAACTTCAATCACTATCCCGAACTGGCTTTTTTGCCTATACCAAATGATCAGGCATCTCTAATAGGTACTGGCTTTATAGTGATTAATTTCCTAAAGTCACCTGTAATTCTACCTTTAATCATTTCTCCACACAAAAAATTCCTTCAAAATTATATCTCCTGATGCCAAATGGAGTGAGTGCCCTGAATTTTCTCATTATGCACTTCAGAGATATAATGCATTTTACTGATTAGAGATGCTATGCCTACAATGTATAACATCTCTAATCACATGATCTGTGATAACCTTTCTCACTCTGAAAAAGGGAACCATCTTCTTCTTCCTCAAATGAAATCCATTTTTACACCAAAGTGGTTTTAAAAGAGATCCCATACTGGCAGTTGCAGATATTCTACACAGCCTGCAAATTGTGGTGGCAGGCAGTGTTTTTGTAGTATAGGTATAGCATTTTCAAAATAAAATAAAATAAGAAAAAATAAATAAATAAAATACAATCTTGGTGCTGGGGGGGTTCCTACTAGCTGATCCTCCTCTCAATTCCCAAGCTAGAGTCTCTGCCCCATACAGGAATTTTAATTATAAATATTCCTTACACAAACAAAATGCCTACGTGCATAAGGGATGGGGTGCAGTTCAGTTGGCTGTCATTAACCATATAAATATTGCTGTTCACTGCAGATACACTGTCCATTCATGTGCTATCCAGGATTTATTTTAGCAGTCATTTTTATTTCAACTTTGGGAGGTAATAAAGTATAATTTATCTAAGTTGTCAAATTTATATTTGGATTTGGTATGTTAAACACAGGGTTGTTAACAACATACTTTCATTCATTATACCTAGAGTGTTCAGCTAAAGGGCTGGAAAGTAGGATGAATGATGGGTGTCAATAGCAGCCAAGTGATGTATGAACAAAAACTTCCAATTAAACACATAAAAAACTTGTGTACCTTTAATCCCAATATTAGGTTGCATACTTCAGTGCAAGAATTAAAATTGTTTAAAAACTGTACGCATCTCAGCATTCAGTTTCTGTTTTGGGGAATACTTTTGTCTCACCAGTGGATATTGTATGGAAATATACATATCTCTGTACAATATTCAAATTATTTCAATGCCTGTATTAAAATTCAATAATGCAACCTTTATTATTTTGCTATTCATCTTATTTTTCTTTTATAAAGAAAGAAAAATTTATATTTTTTACCTGCATCCTACTGCAGTAAAATCATAGTAATTTGAAGCACAACGATCACACCTTTGTCCTTCTACTCCAGGTTTACAAAGACACTGACCCTGATTGTTACACTGAAGACTTCGGGAACCTGAAAACAAGAAACATTAAATTTACACTTCTCCATTAATTCAATACATGCTGGTTATACAAAAATAAGTTAGTAAAATGGACTACACATAAGCAACAAATGTAAAGAATTTAGACTTCATTTATAAAGTCTGATAATAAAATAAACAGACTAATTCTAGAAAAGAAAAAAAAAAAAAAAAAAAAAAAATATATATATATATATATATATATATATATATATCAATAACCTTTAGTGGATGTGATCACCTTCAGATCCTTCTGTCTTATATATGTACTCCATTTCTGTTGAGCCTAGAAACATTGCTGAAATAATTTCCCTGAGCACATTCATTGATGTGTTGTTGCTCTTGAAGTTGCTGCAAATGTTTGGTTTTCATGGCAACGTCATTGGAAAAACTACCATATTGCTGGATCCAACACCATAAGGTGGGTGATGACTATAGTATCATAAGGCTTTTAATGAACAGGCTTTTGAATCTTGCTTGGGGAAGAATAGACCAGAATTTGTAGTTTTTCTACTGAGCAACATGTTAATATTATTAAAAGGTCCTCCAGAAAATTGTTTTCAGTAATATTTTCATGCATTACAAAGACACTGGAATGGTTATATAAAATAAAAGGAGCAAACTTTGAAGGTAGTTTATCTAACCCACTAAAGATTAATATCGCTATATACAAGACTGTGCATGCAGCCACCACATACCAAGTGCCACCTGTGAAACAAATGCACAGCAGTTGACTTTGAACCTTTCCCTAGTTGTCTGCCAAGTCACATTTCAACATGCCCATTCACTTTGCAGTGACACAGGTTTTCATTACTTTGTGTTTTTGCAGTTTTCCAGCAATGGCAGACAAAAAGAACTGAACAATGAATCAACCTCAGATTTTTAGTGAAACTGAAGAAAACACCAATTGAAAGTGATGAGTTGTTACATTAAATTTATGGCAAAGATACTCTGCCAACAGCTCAAGTGTTTGAATGGAATAAAAGATTTTTAAAAGGAAGAGAGAAAGTAGAAGACAATGAATGACCAGGCTGTCTGATTGTTGTTGTTGTTATTGTTGTTTTGGTTTTTAAGAGCATTAGCAACTAAGGCCATATTGCTCCGGGATATGCAGTGGTCATTCCCTGACCTTTCCGCATCTTCCGTATTTGGTGGTGACGGGCTCGAACCCTGGTCTAATTAAGAAGCATGTGATACACACTACTGCTCCTTCCCACCTGGCTACGGAGGCGCCCGGCTGTCTGATATCTATAAAAACTGATGAAAATGTGGACCAAGTGAGGACAATGATTAGAAGTGATCACTGTTAAGCATTAGAATGGTTGTATCAGAACTCTAAACAAACAAAGACACAGTTAGATAAATACCAAGATGGTGCAAAAAAGTTTGAATGAAGATCAAAGAATGTGAAGACTCCAAGTTTGCAAAGGTGTTTAAAAAAAAAAAAAACTGAAGAAGATCCAGACTTTCTGAGTACTGTAATTACTTGCAATGAAAGCTGGCTGTTCCAGTATGACCCAACACTAAAAGACAGTCAATGCAATAGATGATAAAACAATCTCCCAAACAAAAAAACGCAAGAATGTCAAAATCAAAAATCATGTTTCTTGCTTTCTTTGATAGTAAAGGAATTATGGCTGAATACATCCCACCAAATCAGATTATCAATCAAACATTCTACATTGAAATTGTGACAAGGCTGTGAAAAAATTTGAAGGAAGAGACCCGAATTGTTGAAAGATGGCTGGATGATCACTGTTTAAGCATTAAGAATGGTTGTATCAGAACTCAAAACAGACAAAGACACAGTTAGATAAATTTTAACTGAAAATTTAGGCATGAGAAAAGTGTGTACCAAGATAATGCAAAAAAGTTTGAATGAAGATCAAAGAATGAGAAGAATCATTCTTTGATCTGAAGGCATTCAGATCAAAGAATGACTTACAGAAATCTTTCTGTGCTTGGAAGAAACATGTGAAACAGTATGTGCAAGCCTGAATTAAAAGTGATAAAACATACACAGATAAAAGTAATAATGAGTTTTCAAATAATATGCCTTCTTCAGAAGTGAAAACCAAGTCCTTATTTTACACATGAACCCTACACAATGTACTGTAGTAGGCTAAACATAACATAACATAACTAATCACATGCTACCACAGCATTCTACTTTGATATGCCACTGCATTCTACTCCTTGCCCACAGTTGTGAGAAAATTGGAAACCCATATGGTTTAATATTTTAAAAATTTTTATTTACTGTATAAATCTGTTTAAACATCGTTCTTACCATAATTTTTGTTTCAATCTGTTTGATTGATGTTAAGCAAGAATTTATCACGAAATATTATTTTACAAATAGGGCACAGCCTATTTATGTACATAGCAATGATGCATAATGATAACCGATTCACAAAGTAGGTTTGTTACTTTGTGCATCAATCTCATATTATGGAGGCCCTTCATCATGAGTTGTCTCAATATTGCACTACCCAAATAAAAACTATTGCTCCAATAGAGATATATACTGCTTTTTATTTAAAGTATATGCTATTACCATCTTGACTCTTATTTGATCACCGTCTTGACTCTTATTTGAGTCTTATTGATGGTTAAGCAGACATTGTGAAGCCCTGAACAATCCAGGGACCTGATATATCCACAAAGTGAGATGCAAGATGATGGAGCTGAGTAAAAACTCAAGTAAATTTAGTGACATTGTATTGTTAGATAGATTAATTGTTTAAATTGCTAAACAAAGAGAATGGAGCTACAAGGCCATTCATACCTCACGTGTATTTATATACAGTAAATTTAAAAACTATTGAATTTTCTATATACTATATAAAGAAGAGATAAAAGTTTATCTTTCAGAATCATTTAAGTGCTTTTTATCTCCACGTGTTTAGAGGTTAAGTAGAACATCACATAATTATACTGTCACCATTATTTTAACATATAGGTAATAGCTTAATCTACACTATGCAAATAAATAAATTGAACTAAGTGATTCCATCTTACCTACAGAGTCACAGTTACAAGGAACACATCTCGCATCTTCTCGTTGATAGAAATTTTCTCGACATCTTTCACAATTTGGTCCATCAGTGTTGTCAATGCAGTCAGTACAGTGGCCTCCATGGCCAGTTTGTTCCCACAGTTCCTTATCAAAGAAACATTTATTGGAGCGTCCATTACAGTTACATGCTAAAGAAGAATAAGTACATCAGTACATTATACTATTCTTGCTCTGTTATATTTCTAATTATAAAGAATAGCAATTTAAAATGAAAGAAAAGTTTGACCCAACAAAATTATCTGGCATTAATATCATGTAAACAGCATACACAGAAACTTTGATGAGACAACTAAAGTCAAACCAATAATTGAATCACAGAAAACTTTTCAAATGTTAGAGAAAATTACTAGTACTGTTTTTAATTAACATTCCTTTAGTCTATTTTTCAAATGTCCAGTTTAGTATAATACAAGCAGCCCATAGCTTACATAATGGTTCAGTTCCTGAAACATTTATGTAAGTTGAGTTTTTACATATGAGGATCCCAAACTAAAAATGTACACTTGCCCTACTTTTCATTTTTATATCTCACTAATATTAGGTTTTAGTGCTATATGCTCTTTTACATAAGAACTTTTAATTTATTTATTATGAAATTTACCTCCATTACTACACCTACATCTTCATTTCATACATATAATAAAAAATCTATAAATATTCACATGTATATTTATTTATTTATTCATATATATATTTTTTTCATTTTACACCTTATGTAAGTCAAGGTTTATGTAGGTCAGGGACTGTCTGTATGGGTAATTTCTGATTTACATGAGGATATTAGCACTTGCATTAGTAGAGGCACATGATACAAGAAAGCAAGTTTATACAGCATTAGCCACAAAAAAAAAAAAAAAAAACCTTCCCACTTCACTGATCCATTCATTTCAAATATTTGTCTAGTTCTGCCTTGAATTTATTTAAGCTATCAACTTCTACAACAACAGGTGGAAGTTTGTTCCAACAATCAACTACCCACTGGCTAAAGGCAAACTTCCATACATCTATTCTACAACTGTCTTTCCTCAGTTTGAATCTATGCCCCCTCAGATTTGTAATCTGAGCAAGAGGAAGAATCCCCTTAGCATTAAGCCTGCTCAATCCATTCAAGGCTTTATACACCTCAATCAGATCGCCTTGCAGGTGCCTAGTCTCCAGAAGCTGAAATTTGCAGAACTTAAGCCTTTCTTCATAAGAGCACCGTTCACCTTTGTTCAGTTCACCAGTCTTGTTGCCCTTCTCTGTACTCGTTCTAGCAACTTTACATCCTTCCTAAAATGAGGCTCCAGACCTGTATGCAGTAATCAAGGTGTGGCCTGACCATTGCCTTATACAAGGGGATAATCACCTCCTTATCCCTGCTCGTAAAATTCCTGTATATCATTGACAAGACCCCATTACCTACTCTGGCAGCCTGTCTGCACTGCTCAGAAAACTTCATATCTGACTGCACAATTACCCCCAGGTCTCTTTCATTCTCCACTACCCTGAGTGTAACACCACCCAGTTGGTACATTTCTCTGGGGTTACTGCTACCATTATACAGTACTTTGCATTTGTCAATGTTAAACTTCAGTTGTCAATGTTAAACTTAAGTTTGACATACCTTCATCAATATTATTGATAAATATACAAAACAACAATGGGCCCAACACCAAACCCTGAGGGACACCATTAATAATATTAGTCCACGTAGAGCAGTATCCATTGATTACCACTCTGTCTTTTCCCACTCAACCATCCTTTTATCCATTGTAGCAACTTGCCCTTAATGCTATACTGCTCCAATTTGTACAGTAGTCTTCCATGTGCAAGAGTATCAAATGCTTTCCTGAAATCCAAGTATATGATATCAAAATTATTTTCTGCATCCAGTTCCTTTGTGACCACATCACAGTATCCAAATCAAATTGGTCAGACAGAACTTCCCCTTGACAAACCCATGCTGTGTCTGAATTATTACTGCTGTCCTGTCTAGATGATCCTGCAATGCTTCTTTAACCATTGACTCCATTATTATCCCTGGAACTGAAGTCAACTAACAGGTCTGTAATTACTCTTGTCACCCTCTGATTCCCCCTTTGTGAATCGGAGATATATTTGCACATCCGTGGGAACTTCTCCTGAGTCCAAAGATGCTCTCATAATTATGGCTAAGGGTTTGCTTACTTCCTTTGCCAACTCCTTTAATATAACTGGATAGATCCCATCTACCCCAGGTGCCTTTCTTATGTTTAACTTCAACAGTTTCTCCTCCACTTTGCTCAGTTATTACAAAATCATTTAACTTCCTGTTAGAATTTGATAAACATCTGGCCCTCTCCTCCTTGAATAACTCCTCATGTGTGAATGTAGATGCAAAATACTCATTTAGTTCAGCAGCTATCTGGGAATGATCATCTACAGTCAAGCCACTGATATCAAGTGGACAATCTGATTCATCCCCTTCCTTTTAGAGTTTATATAAGTAAAGAGGTATTTGCTGTCATATGTTCCCATTCATGGGGATATGGGGAATAAATATAATGAAACAACATAAATTGGACATGTTTTTACACATGTTACACATTATAAAGAGGAAATGCATTCCCATGGTCAAATTTTTGGATTCATCAAGTAAATCAAGCTTTAAGTAAAGCTTGATTTACTTGATGTTTACTTGATGATAGTTAAGTAATTAATTATTTATTAAAAATAAAAATTAAACAAATCAATAGTAAATCAAAATAAAAGTTATAAAAATACACACATGTATTGTACTGTATATATGAACAATTATTTTTATATACTGTATTAGTCCTACCAAATTATTTGTTTTAAGAAGCCAAGGAGGTCTGCACAGAATTTTGCTTCTTCTTCTACTTCTCTCAATACAGTTCATTATATCAGCACAAAAGATTACTCAATACTCAAATGACTTGCCACTCCATTATACATTTTATCATCTTCAATGAGAATTTTAAACAAAATTTATTTATTTATTTATTTCGTATGATGTAATCAATACACGAAGGAACCAGTTTTTTCTTGCTTCCTTCGTGTATCATGGCCGGGATATCCAACCAACCGGTTGGTTTGGCACCATCGTGATATCCAGCCCAAGGCGGGAATCAAACCCGCGACCTTTGAGTTGCCAGGCAGGCACTTTACCTACCCGGCTAGCCCGGTCGGCCTTAAACAAAATGAAGCCATCTAACTTCCTTTTTGTAGCGAGCTGTTTCATTTGGATGTCAGCTGCATTTCCTACTCCTGTGCTCTTATCCTTTATTACTCCAACTCGATTAGAATCTCACTGGTCAGTTCAGCATCTCCACCATATTACTTATGCCCACTTAACTGAAATCTATGTAAATTTAGAATTTAAAATTCTGTAAAATGTTATATTGAAATTATGTACTTCAGAAAGATGTAAATAGGAGACTTCCTGCATATATCAAAAATTCCACAAAGTGTAATAAAATCAAACATTACCATCTATTATAAACTTTAATTGGAGCTGAAATTTAAATAATATTTCTGAAAACAAATTTTCTAAAAAAAACTAATTAACAATACTATGTATACAACAGAGGCATGGGGAGGGGGAAAAAGGAATAAATCTTCCCCAAAAAAATTAAGAATAAATATTTTTTATTTGTTTATATTTTGTATAAAGTTATTAAAGAGAATTTTCACCTTTTTACAGAGTTAAAGCTATGCTATATCAACTGCCACTAATGACACTGACATACCTTTATTCCTGCATAACCATTATTCCATTATGACTGCATATATTTTATTCCAGTATATACACTGTGCTGCCACTTTATTAGGTACACACTTTCTGTGCACACAAATGGTTTGTCCCACAACGTTGCAAAAAGTCACATGACCACAGTTGTGGATATAAGTGCAGCAAAACAACCTTTCTAGTATCAGTTAAGCATACAAACCATAGCAAGAATGGGGAAAAGAAGTGATCTAACAGACTTCAAATGTGGCATGGTAGTAGGTGCAACATGTGCTGGACAAAGCATCTCCGAAACAGCAGTTCTCCTGAACTTTTCACACACCACAGTTTCAAGGGTGTATCGAGAATGGTGCAATGAACAGAAAACATCCTCTCAACGGCACTCCTGTGGAAGAATGTTGCTTGTTGATGAGAGAGGTCAGAGGATGATGGCTAATATTGTGCATGCAAACAGATGGGTCACAATGTCGCACATCATGTCAGAATACAATCTTTGTGTGCACAACAAAATATTGCAATGGACCACTAGTCGCATTTTGTCATGAATGGTAGCTCCTTGAAGCTCTTGAAACAGAGAAGTTTTTCCTGATTTATTTTCTGATTTATTAGTTTAAATTGTCATATTAACTTATTTTCTAGAGTAGCTTTATATTCCTAGTTACGATACTTAGTTTAAAGTTTAACTTAGACAGAGATTTTGTAGATATTACTTAGTATCGGTAACGGTATCAAATCCATGTGTCACAAATTGAACGAGAGGTCTTTTTTTTTTAAACCAAATTTAGTCGATTTATTAACCAATTGTTATATCAAATTATCTTCTATAAGTAGATTATAGACCTAGTCAGGATCCTTAGTTTATTCTAAATTGAGATAGCGAGATTTGGAAGCTAATCAATACTTACGAGTCTGTAGAAGTACCGTTCGAGATTTCCCGCCATTTTTACGCGATAGCATAAGCTTAGTGTAGTATAGTGCATAATATAATATTGTCAATTAATCAGTAAATCTATTAATCTTGATAAACTTTATTGTCAATTAAATTGTATTTTTAACTCTATATATATATAACGACTTAATCGTAACAAATAATTAATACATAACTATAGCGGTACACGTGATACGGAAGTTGTATAAAGGGAACTCGTAGAAAACACTAGATACCGAAAAAAAAAATATATATATATAACATAACTGTTTTGGGATATAACTTAAGGATTTAATTTTTGTTTTGAAATTTTATTGAATTAAATCGGAATCATGACTCTGACCAGAGCAGCAAAGCAAAAGGCTCAAGCTAATGGGAGTGCTGTGGTTCAGGGGAGAACTGAGGGGGGCAGTTGCCCTCTGAATCACAGTCTTTTAAAATGCACTGTTTGCTTGATGTTTGCGGAGCAGTCGGGTACGGGACATGATACTGCCAAGGGGGATGTCTTTGTGTGTGCACGATGTAAGGAGTGCAAGGAAATCAGGCGACAACTCAGCGTTGTTATGGGCCTTTATGAGAGCTTGAAGGACAGGGTGCATGCCCTCGAAGGAAATAAATTGAGGGGCCCATCAAGCTCTCAGCTGCCCACATCAACGCCAAACATTGCACTTGGTCATCAGGCAACACAGAGGCAGCCCCCTAGGCAGAATGCGCTGGTCCCACAGGAACTAGTAGTTGTTGGTGACTCTATTGTCAGGGAAACAGGGAACATGCTTTGTAAAAAGGATAGGTGGAATAGGACCAGGGTATGTCTGCCAGGGGCAAAGGTTGATGACGTTGTAGAGCGGATATCATCTTTTAAGGGCACAAAAGGTGATATAGTTGTACACGTTGGCACTAATGATATTAAGAGTAGGAGACCGGTGGAATTAATTAGCAAGTACAGGTCAATGTTGAAAAAAAGCCGTGAATTAGGGTTGAATTTGAAAGTGTCTGCAATTCTGCCCAGACACAATAGGAGGGAGTATATGATGAGAGCCTTGTCGATCAATTCGGCCCTGGAGGGATTGTGCAAGGCTCAAGGGGTAGAATTTTTTTCAGCCTGGACTGTACTTGTTAACAGGAGAGATTGCTTCTACAGGGATGGGATACACTTAAATAGAAAGGGTGCAAGAATTTTTGCTGATGCTGTCGAGGCAGTGTTAGGTGGGTCGGAAAACTGCTAGTTGGGGGGGATACAAGGACTAATAGATTAACAGTAGCCACTGGCAGAGGTGGAAGTGATTCTTGCACTGCTTCTATTGAAATGAGCAGAAGCCTGAAAAACAAGATGCAGGATATTTCAGAGACTGCTGGGAGTCATTGCGGTACAAGTAAACACATGGGTTGTGTTAGGGTAGCTAAGAATAGAAACAGGTGCATGTATACCTGCGTGTACACCAATGCTAGGAGTTTGGTAAATAAATTTGATGAATTTGAGGTATTGCTCAAAACATCAAAGGCAAATATTGTTGGGATATCAGAGACGTGGTGTCACACAGATATAAGTAATGCGGAACTGGAATTTGGGGAATACAATGTGTATAGAAAGGATAGACAGGACAGGAGGGGAGGAGGGGTTATGCTATTAATTAAGAAACACATAAGGTCCAAGGAAGTGAAGCCAGTCGACATCGATGGACAGGGCAGTGTCGAGTCAGTTTGGTGTGACATAAGCATAGGGAAATCAAAATTGAGAGTAGGAGTGTGCTATAGGCCTAATGACTCTGATGAGTATAATAAGATATTGTACAGGGAAATAGAGTGGGCCAGTAAATCAGAGAGTCTTGTAATGGGGGATTTTAATTTCCCAGATATTGCCTGGAATTTGTGGATTGGTCACTCGCACACTAGCAAGGCTTTTGTGGATTTATTGGATGATTGTTTTCTACATCAGCATGTTCGTGAGGCAACAAGAGGGAGCAATACTCTTGATCTGATTATCAGTAGTGATTCTTCATGCATTAAGAATCTGCAGATAAATGAACCACTAGGTGGCAGTGATCACAGTGTGTTGAAGTGGGATTTACTCAAGGAGGTAACTACCATCAGAGGTAAAGGGAAGGGTTTTTGTTTTCGTAAAGGCGACTATGGTCTGAGACAGTATTTAAATTCTATACAGTGGGACCAACTGATGATGTTACCAACAGCGAACTCAAAATGGGAAGCATTCAAGGAACTAATCTTGGAGGCTACCAGGCTTTACATACCAACTAAGAAATATTGTTCAAGGTTTAGGCCTAAATGGTTGTCAGATGAACTAATGAGGCATGTGGCAGAGAAGAAAAATGCATGGGATACATACAAATTAATGGGTGACATGGAAGCCTATGATAGATATAAGTTGGTCTGTAACCAAGTCACAAGGAGATTAGGCAGGCAAAGGCAGACTACGAAAAATCCTTGGCAAAGGATGCAAAGAAAAACAGAAAAGAGTTCTTTACATATTTAAACTCGAGAAGGAAAGGGATGAATCAGATTGGTCCACTGGATATTGATGGTTCAACAGTTGAGGATCCTGCTCAGGTGGCTAACAATCTAAACGAGTATTTTGCATCTACATTCACGCATGAGGAGTTATTCAGGAAGAAGAATGATGTAGGTAAAGTAAACATTGGTAGTGAGCTGGATGATTTTGTAATAACTGAGAGGAAAGTGGAGGAGAGATTGTTGAGGATAAACATAAAAAAGGCACCTGGGGTGGATGGGATCTATCCAGTTATACAGTTATATTAAAGGAGGCAGCAAAGGAAGTAAGCAAACCCCTAGCCATAATTATGAGAGCTTCTTTGGACTCAGGGGAGGTACCCATAGACTGGAGATGTGAAAATGTAACCCCAATTCACAAAGGAGGATCAAAGGCTGACACAAGTAATTATAGACCTGTTAGTTTAACTTCTGTTCCAGGTAAGTTAATGGAAGCACTGGTTAAAGAAGCACTGCAGGATCATCTAGACAAGAATTCAGTTATAGCTCAGACGCAGCATGGTTTTGTTAAGGGCAGGTCTTGCCCTTAACAAAACCTGACTGGAGATGTGAAAATGTAACCGCAATTCACAAAGGAGGATCAAAGGCTGACACAAGTAATTATAGACCTGTTAGTTTAACTTCTGTTCCAGGTAAGTTAATGGAAGCACTGGTTAAAGAAGCACTGCAGGATCATCTAGACAAGAATTCAGTTATAGCTCAGACGCAGCATGGTTTTGTTAAGGGCAGGTCTTGCCTGACCAATTTGATTGGATACTATGATGTAGTCACAAAAGAACTGGATGCAGGGAATAACTTTGATATTATATATTTGGATCTTAGAAAGGCTTTTGATACTGTTGCACATGGAAGACTGCTGCACAAATTGGAGCAGTGTGGCACTGGAGGCAAATTGCTGCTATGGATAAGGGGATGGTTGAGTGGCAGAAGACAGAGAGTGGTAATCAATGGACACTGCTCAACGTGGACTAATGTTATTAGTGGAGTTCCTCAGGGTTCAGTGTTGGGTCCGTTGTTGTTTTCGGTGTTTATGAATGATATTGATGATGGGATATCAAGTTTAATGTCCAAGTTTGCAGATGATACAAAGGTTGGCAGGGTTGTTAAGGACACTACTGACGCTATGCTGCTGCAACAGGATCTGGAAAGGTTGAACAGATGGGCTGAGAGGTGGCAAATGAAGTTTAACATTGACAAATGTAAAATACTACATATGGGAAACAGTAACCCCAGAGCAACGTATCAACTCTGCGGTACTACACTGACAGTGGTGGAGAATGAAAAGGACCTGGGGGTAATTGTGCAGGCAGATATGAAGTTCTCTGAGCAGTGCAGACGAGCTGCAAGAGTAGCTCATGGTGTCTTGTCAATGATATACGGGAATTTTTCTAGCAGGGATAAGGAGGTGATTATTCCCTTGTATAAGGCAATGGTTAGGCCACATCTTGAGTACTGTATACAGGTCTGGAGGCCTCATTTCAAGAAGGATGTAGAGCTGCTGGAACGGGTACAGAGAAGGGCAACAAGATTAGTGAATGGAACAAAGGGTTGCTCTTACGAAGAAAGGCTTAAGTTTTGCAAATTACAGAGTCTGGAGACTAGGCACCGGCGAGGTGATCTGATAGAGGTGTATAAGGCTTTGAATGGTTTGAGCATGCTCAATGCCAATGGGATTCTTCATCTTGCTCAGAATAATCACCTGAGAGGGCATAAATTCAAATTGAGGAAGGACGGATGTCGGATAGATGTGCGGAAATTTGCCTTTGGCCAGCGGGTGGTTGGTTGGTGGAACCGACTTCCATCACTTGTTGTTGAAGTTGATAGCCTAAACAAATTTAAGGCTCAACTGGACAGGTATTTTGAACGAACGGAGGGGTGAAATGGGAGTGGGTTTTTTTTTTTTTTTTTTTTGGCTGATGCTGAATAAGCTTGCTTTCTTGCATCATATGCCTCTACTAATGCTAATACAACAGCTGACTGCCACATCGTGTAACTTTGTTATCAATGAAGAACAAGAAAGCATGTGGGCACAGCAACACCAACACTGGACTATCAAGGATTGGAAAACAATTGCTTGGTCTGACGACTCGAAGTTCCTGGTGCATCATGTTGATGGAAGGCTAAGAGTTTGGTGAAAACAACATGAATCCGTGGACCCGTCATGTCTGATGACTACTGTGCAAGGTGGTGGAGGCAGTGTTATGGTGTGGGGAATGTTTCTTGGTACACGTAGATTCAGGTCTTAATGATTCAGACCTGAATCATTAAGACCTGTACACGTAGATTCAGGTCCATTGATACTCATAGATTCAGGTCTTAATGCCATATCATACCTAAACATCGTTGCTGACCAAGTGCATCTATTAGTGTTGACAATTTATCCTCAGTCAGATGGTTACTTTCAGCAGGATAATGCGCCGGTGCACAAAGCCCGAATCACTATGGAATGGTTCCAGGAACATGACAATAACTTTTCTTTGCTGCAGTGGCCCGCTCAGTCCGAGGATCTCAATCCTATTGAACATCTGTGGGATAAGCTGGAAAGGGCTGTTCGCTGCAGGCCTACACCTCCGTCGAATCTCAAAGAACTGCGTGACACACAAATGTCTGCATAGTACTCCATTCCTGCACAACGTTTTTAGCAGCTTGTTCAATTCATGCCTAGATGAATTCGGGCTGTTTTGAAGGCTAAACACACTACAAGGTAGGTGTACCTAATAAAGTGGCAGCACAGTGTATATTGGGAGACCCTAGTCCTCCCAGATGGAGAAATAGGGAGACCCTAGTACTCCCAATCTCTAAATCAAGTCTGATTTCTGCAAATATCCATGGTCTACAATTTTTCTCTTATCTCAGGTGTTGTAATTGCTGTGCAGAAGTTCCTCCCAGCCTATGGACAACCAAAACCAGGCCTTGTCTACATAGTGTTAGAAAACAGTCCCACACCCTGTACACAATAGATACAACTTTTGTTCTACACTTATACACTCTATGACCAAAAATATTTGGACACTCCTACTACGAATATTGTGTACTGCCAAGAGTCGCTCACACATGTGTATCGGCTCAGACATTCCAATGTAAATCGTATGGGTCTGCTGCCTGTGAAACAGTCCCATACCATCATCCCATACACAGTCACCGACATGTGTATTGGCTCAGACATTCCAATAAAAATCTTGCGAGTTTGCTGCCTGTTGAAACAGTCCCATACCATCAGACTGCCTCCCCAACTGAAGTTTGGGGAGGTAGTCTGATGGTATGGGACTGTTTCAACTGGTTAGCATTAGTAGAGGCATATGATGCAAGAAAGCAAGCTTATGCAGCATCAGCAGAAAAAAAAAAAAAAAAAACACCACTCCAATTTCACCCCTCCGTTCATTTGAAATACTTGTCCAGCTGAGCCTTAAATTTATTTGGGCTATCAACTTCCACATCAAGGAATGGAAGTCTTCCACCAACCAACTACACGCTGGCTAGAGGCAAATTTCCACACATCTTTCCTACATCTGTCTTTCCTAAATTTGAATTTATGCCCTCTCAGGTGATTATTCTGAGCAAGAGGAAGAATTCCATCGGCATTCAGCATGCTCAAACTATTCAAGGCTTTATACACCTCTATCAGATCACCTCGCTGGTGAGTAGTCACCAGACACTGTAATTTGTAAAACTTAAGCCTTTCTTCGTAAGAGCAACCCTTGTTCCATTCACTAATCTTGTTGCCCTTCTCTGTACTCGTTCCAGCATCTCTACATCCTTCTTGAAATGAGGCCTCCAGACCTGTATACAGTACTCAAGGTGTGGCCTGTCCATTGCTTTATACAAGGGAATAATCACCTCCTTATCCCTACTAGAAAAATTCCTGTATATCATTGAGAAGACACCATGAGCTACTCTTGCAGCCCGTCTGCACTGCTCAGAGAACTTCATATCTGCCTGCACAATTACCCCCAGGTCCTTTTCATTCTCTGCCACTGTCAGTGTAGTACCAAAGAGTTGATACGTTGCTCTGGGGTTACTGTTTCCCATATGTAATACTTTACATTTGTCAATTTTAAACTTCATTTGCCACCTCTGAGCTCATCTGCTCAGCCTTTCCAGATCCTGATACAGCAGCATGGCATCAGTAGTATCCTTAACAACCCTGCCAACCTTTGTATCGTCTGAAAACTTGGACATTAAGCTTAATGTACCATCATCAATATCATTTATAAATACAGAAAACAACAATGGACCCAACACCGAACCCTGAGGGACTCCACTAATAACATTAGTCCACGATGAGCAGTGTCCATTGATTACCACTCTGTCTTCTCCCCCTCAACCACCCCTTCATCTATAGCAGCAATTTGCCTCCAATGCCATACTGCTCCATTTTATGCAGCAGTCTTCCATGTGCAACAGTATCAAAAGCCTTTCAAAGATCCAAATATATCATATCAAAGTTATTCCCCACATCCAGTTCCTTTGTGACCACATCATAGTATCCAATAAAATTGGTCAGGCAAGACTTTCCCCTAACAAAACCATGGTGTGTCCGAGCTATAACTGAAGTCTTGTCTAGATGATCCTGCAGTGCTTCTTTAACCAGTGCTTCCATTAATTTTCCTGGAACAGAAGTTAAACTCACAGGTCTATAATTACTTATGTCAGCCTTTGATCCTCCTTTGTGAATTGGAGTTACATTTGCACATCTCCAGTCTTTGGGTACCTCCCCTGAGTCCAAAGAAGCTCTCATAATTATGGCTAAGGGTTCGCTTACTTCCTTTGCTGCCTCCTTTAATATAACTGGATAGATCCCATCCACACCGGGTGCCTTTTTTATGTTTATCCTCAACAATTTCTCCTCCACTTTCCTCTCAGTTATTATAAAATCATCTAGCTCACTGCCAGAGTTTACTTCACCTCTGGCATTCCCCTTCCTGAATAACTCCTCATGTGTGAATGTAGATGCAAAATACTCATTTAGTTTGTTAGCCACCTGAGCAGGATCCTCAACTGTTGAACCATCAATATCCAGTGGACCAATCTGATTCATCCCTTTCCTTTTAGAGTTTACATAGGTAAACAACTCTTTTCTGTTTTTCTTTGCATCCTTTGCCAAGGATTTCTCATAATCTGCCTTTGCCTGCCTAATCTCCTTTGTGACTTGGTTACAGACCAGCTTATATCTATCATAGGCTTCCATGTCACCCATTAATTTATATGTATCCCATGCATTTTTCTTCTCTGCCATATGTCTCATTAGTTCATCTGACATCCATTTAGGCCTAAACCTTGAACAATATTTGTTAGTTGGTATGTAAAGCCTAGTAGCTTCCAAGATAAGTTCTTTGAATGCTTCCCATTTTGAATTTGCTGTTGGTAACATCATCAGTTGGTCCCACTGTATAGAATTTAAATACTGTCTCAGACCACCATAGTTGCCTTTACGAAAGCAAAAACTCTTCCCTTTACCCCTGATGGTAGTTACCTCTTTGAGTAAATCCCGCTTCAGCACACTGTGATCACTGCCACCTAGTGGTTCCTTTATCTGCAGATTCTTAATGCATGAAGAATCACTACTGATAAGAATCACTACTGAAAACAATCATCCAATAAATCCACAAAAGCCTTGTTAGTGTGTGAGTGACCAACCCACAAATTCCAGTCAATATTCGGGAAATTAAAATCCCCCATTACAAGACTCTGATTTACTGGCCCACTCTATCATCACCCATGAATCAGATGACATAATGGGGCTGACAGTAGAGGAACCAGTAGCAGGAAGTGATCACGGAGTTCTATGGTGGATGATGATGAGAGAGGTAGCAGCAGCAAAAGGCAAAGGAATGGGTTTTAATTTCAGAAAAGGAAATTACGGTGCCTTAAGGTACTACATGGCCTCTATTAACTGGGTAGATATCGTATAGAGAATGAATACATTTGAACTGTGGTATGCTTTTAAAACATTAATCACAGATGCCTTGAATGCGTATTTACCATTAAAAAAAATACTCCACGAGGAGGGTTCCAAGTTGGATGAATAGTGAAGTTGCCACATTACCTGAGCAGAAAAAGGTGGCATGGAAAGGTTACAGAGCATAAAAAGTACTGAAACCTATAACAGCTACAAGATGATCTGTAATAGAGCCACAGAAAAGGTTTGACAGGCAAAGGCAGATTATGAGAAATCACTAGGAAACAGAGCAAAGAGGGGGGGGAGGGGGTTAAGGAATTCTTCACATATATAAATGCCAAGAAGAGCAGGACAAACCAGATCAGACCTTTACGTAAGGAAAAGAGGATAGTATTAAATACACCAGCTGCCGTTGCAGATGAACTCAACAGTTATTTTGCATCGATATTTACAAATGAAAAACATTTTGTGGCAATGGGAAGTTGTGGAAGCGAAGTTGAAAAATATGTAATTAATCATATTGAAATTTCGCAAGGTTATTTAATGAAAAAACTTTCGAGCCTACAGGCCAGTAAGGCTCCTGGAGTAGATGGAATATACCCTATAATCTTAAGGGAGGCGGCAAGTGAGTGAATTGAACCATTGAGGCTAATTATGCGAGCATCACTAGACTCTGGGGAGATTCCCTTGGATTGGAAAAGTGCCAATGTATCTCCCATACATAAGGGTGGCTCTAAGAGTGAAGTGGGAAATTATCGACCTGTCAGTCTGACTTCAGTGGTAGGGAAAATCATGGAGGCAGTGATCAAGGGTGGAATTCACGATCATTTGGATCGAATTGAAATTCTCAAGGATACTCAGCATGGTTTTGTAAAGGGAAAATCATGTTTAACAAATCTGGTTCACTATTTTGAAAGGGTCACTCACGAGCTGGATTTAGGGAATAATTTCAACACTGTTTATTTAGATTTCAGCAAAGCTTTTGACTCAGTCCCACATGAGCGGTTGCTTTATAAGCTGGAACAGGTTGGAATCATTGGGAAAATCCTTAGATGGATAGCAGGATGGCTTCATGGCAGGAGGCAGAGGGTTGTGATAAATGGATATTCCTCAGATTGGGTTGATGTAAGAAGTGGGGTTCCCCAAGGATCAATATTAGGACCACTGTTGTTTTTAATTTTCATAAACGACATCAATGAAGGGATAGAGGGCGTGATGTCTAAATTTGAAGATGATGTTAAAATTGGTAGAGTAGTTAATGATCACTGTCAAGCTAAGCTTCTTTAGAGAGACCTAGATATACTTCAGGAATGGTCAGAAAAATGGCAGCTATGCTTTAATCCAACAAAGTGTAAGGTATTACACCTGGGAAACAGTAATCCCAAAATAACTTATTCACTTGGTGGAGTTCAACTAGCATTTTAGCATTTAGCATTAGTAGAGGCATTTGATGCAAGAAAGCAAGCTTATGCAGCATCAGCCAAAAAAAAAAAAATAAATAAATAAATAAATAAATAAAAAATAACCACTTCCACTTCACCCCTCTGTTCGTTCGAAATACCTGTCCCCAGCTGAGCCTTAAACTTATCTAGGCTATCAACTGCCACGACAAGGGATGGAAGT
Organism: Mastigoproctus giganteus; assembly: GCF_048544385.1. Taxonomy (NCBI): domain Eukaryota; kingdom Metazoa; phylum Arthropoda; class Arachnida; order Uropygi; family Thelyphonidae; genus Mastigoproctus; species Mastigoproctus giganteus. The sequence goes on from NC_143580.1 coordinate 10,350,060, forward strand.
CTATTTCACCAACCAACCACCTGCTGGCTAAAGGAAAATTTCCTCACGTCTATCCTACATCTGTCTTTTCTCAATTTGAATTTATACCCTCTCAGGTGATTATTCTGAGCAAGAGGAAGAATTCCATCAGCATTGAGCATGCTCAAACTATTCAAGGCTTTATACAACTCTATCAGATCACCTCGCCGGTGCCTAGTCTCCAGACACTGTAATTTGCAAAACTTAAGTCTTTCTTCGTAAGACCACCCCTTTGTTCCATTCACTAATCTTGTTGCCCTTCTCTGTACTCGTTCCAGCATCTCTACATCCTTCTTGAAATGAGGCCTCCAGACCTGTATACAGTACTCTAGGTATGGTCTGACCATTGCCTTATACAAGGGAATAATCACCTCCTTATCCCTGCTAGAAAAATATCTATATATCATCGACAATACACCATGAGCTACTCTTGCAGCCCGTCTGCACTACTCAGAAAACTTCTTATCTGCCTTCACAACCACCCCCAGGTCCCTTTCATTCACTACCACTGTCAGTGTAGTACCACAGAGTTGATACGTTGCTCTGAGGTTGCTGTTTCCCATATGTAGTACTTTACATTTGTCAATGTTAAACTTCATTTGCCACCTCGAAGCCCATCTGCTCAACCTTTCTAGATCCTGTTGCAGTAGCATAGTGTCAGTAGTGTCCTTGACAACCCTGCCAACCTTCGTATCGTCTGCAAACTTGGACATTAAGCTTGATATACCATCATCAATATCATTTATAAATACAGAAAACAATAATGGACCCAATACTGAACCCTGAGGGACTTCACTAATAACATTAGTCCACGATGAGCAGTGTCCATTGATTACCACTCTCTGTCTTCTCCCGCTCAACCACCCCTTTATCCATAGCAGCAATTTGCCTCCAATGCCACACTGCTCCAATTTGTGCAGCAGTCTTCCATGTGCAACAGTATCAAAAGCCTTTCTAAGATCCAAGTATATAATATCAAAGTTATTCCCTGCATCCAGTTCTTTTGTGACTGTATCATAGTATCCAATCAAATTGGTCAGGAAGACTTCCCCTTAACAAAACCATGCTGTGTCTGATCTATGACTGAAGTCTTGTCTAGGTGATCCTGCAGTGCTTCTTTAACCAGTGCCTCCAATTTTCCAGGAACAGAAGTTAAACTAACAGGTCTATAATTATTTGTGTCGCCCCTTGATCCTCCTTTGTGAATTGTGGTTACATTTGCACATCTCCAGTCCATGGGTACTTCCCCTGAGTCCAAGGAAGCTCTCATAATTATGGCTAAGGGTTGGCTTACTTCCTTTGCTGCTTCCTTTAATATAACTGGATAGATCCCATTCACCCCAGGTGCCTTTCTTGTATTTATCTTCAACAATTTCTCCTCCACTTTACTCTCAGTTATTACAAGATTCTCTAGCTTACTGCCAGAGTTGAATACACCTCTGGCATTCCCCTCACTGAATAACTCCTCATGTGTGAATGGCGATGCAAAATATTCATTCAGTTTGTTAGCTACCTGAGCAGGATCATCAACAGTTGACCCATCGATATCAAGTGGACGAACCAATCAGATTGGTCCCATCGATATCAAGTGGACCAACCAATCAGATTGGTCCCATCGATATCAAGTGGACCAATCTGATTCATCCCCTTCCTTCTAGAGTTTACATAAGTAAAGAACTCTTTGCTGTTTTTCTTTGCATCCCTTGCCAAAGATTTCTCGTAATCTGCCTTCGCCTGCCTAACCTCCTTTGTAACTTGGTTACAGATCAACTTGTATCTATCATAGGCTTCTGTGTCACGTGTTAATTTGTATGTATCCCATGCATTTTTTTCTCTGCCATATGTCTCATTAGTTAATCTGACATCCACTTAGGCCTAAACCTTGAACAATATTTCTTAGTTGGTATGTAAAGCCTAGTAGCTTCCAAGATAAGATCTTTGAATGCTTCCCATTTTGAATTTGTTGTTGGTAACATCATCAGTTGGTCCCACTGTATAGAATTTAAATACTCTCTCAGTCCATCGTAGTCGCCTTTACGAAAGCAATAACCCTTCCCTTTACCCCTAATGGTAGTTACCTCTTTGAGTAAATCCCACTTCAGCACACTGTGATCACTGCCACCTAGTGGTTCATTTACCTGCATGAAGAATCACTACTGATAATCAAATCAAGAGTATTACTCCCTCTAGTTGCCTCCCGAACATGCTGATGTAGAAAACAATCATCCAATAAATCCACAAAAGCCTTGCTAGTGTGTGAGTGACCAGCCCCCAAATTCCAGTCAATATCTGGGAAATTAAAGTCCCCCATTATAAGACTCTCTGATTTACTGGCCCACTCTATTTCCCCGTACAGTTTCTTATTATATTCATCAGAGTCATTAGGCCTATAGCACACTCCTACTCTCAATTTTGATCTCCCAATGCTTATGTCACACCAAACTTACTCGACACTGCACTGTCCAGCAATGTCGACTGGCTTCACTTCCTTTGATTTAAATATTTCTTAACTAATAGCATAACCCCCTCCTCCCTTCCTACCCTGTCTATCCTTTCCGTAGACATTGTACTCCCCAAATTCCAATTCTGCATTCCTTATATCTGTGTGACACCACGTCTCTGAAATCCCCACAATATCTGCCTTTGATGTTTTTAGCAATACCTCAAATTCATCAAATTTATTTACTAAACTCCTAGCATTGGTGTACACGCAAGTATACACGCACCTGTTCTTTTTCTTAGCTACCCTAACACAACCTATGTGTTTATTTGTACCCTAATGATTCCCAGCAGTCTCTGAACTATCCTGCAGCTTATTTTCCAGGCCGGGGCTCATTCCAATAGAAGCAGTGCAAGAATCACTTTCACCTCTGCCAGTGGCTACTGTTAATCTATTAATCCTTGTATCCCCCCAAACTAGCAGTTTTCCGACCCACCTAACACTGCCTCGATAGCATCAGCAAACATTCTTGCACCCTTTCTATTTAAGTGTATCCCATCCCTGTAGAAGCAGTCACTCCTGTTAACAAGTACAGAGCAGGCTGAAAAAAATTCTACCCCTTGAGCCTTGCACAATCTTTCCAGGGCCGAATTGATCGACAGGGCTCTCATCATATACTCCCTGCTATCGTGTCTGGGCAGAATTGCAGACACTTTCAAATTCAACCCTAATTCACGGCTTTTTTTCAACAGTGACCTGTACTTGTTTTCCGCTGGTCTCCTACTGTTAATATCATTAGTGCCAACGTGTACAACTATATCACCTTTTGTGCCCTTAAAAGATGATATCCGCTCTACAACGTCATCAACCTTTGCCCTGGCAGACATACCCTGGTCCTGTTCCACCTATCATCAACTAAACCCAGTACTGGAGGAAAGGGACTTGGGTGTTACGATACGGTCAGACATGAAATTCTCTGAGCATTGTAAACAGTTGCAAGGAGAACACATGGTGTCCTATCGATGATCTATCGAACATTTGCAAGTAGAGATAGGAACGTGATAATCCCATTATATAAGGCTTTTGTTAGACCACACTTGGAATACTGAGTTCAAGTATGGAGGCTGCACCTAAAGAAAGACATCAAGCTTCTTGAAAGGGTGCAAAGACGGGTAACTCGACTGGTGAGATTGGCAAAAGGGCGTCTTTATGAAGAAAGACTTCAAATATGTGGGTTGCAGAGTTTGGAAACTAGACACCTTAGAGGAGATTTGATTGAGGTGTTTAAGGCTCTAAGAGGCATCAGTAAAATGAATGAGGATGAAATTTTCAAGATTATAAATGATGCTAGAACTAGGGGGAATAAATTCAAGTTACGGGGGAAAATGTTTAGATTGGACTGCAAGAAGTTTTATTTTAGCCAGCGAGTTATAAATTACTGGAATAAGTTGCCTACATGGGTGGTAGAGGCTGAGACTGACAGTTTGGGGAAATTCAAAGGTCATCTGGATAGTACCTTCGGGTGAGGGAAGCGCATAGGATGACAGGTTTAATTTCCTTTTCTTTTATTAATTATTATTTTTTTTTTTTTTTATCATTGTTTTATTTGGATTTTTTTTTTTTTTTTTTTTGGCTGGTGCAGCATAGGCCATAGGCTTTCTTGCACCATGCGGCCATTACTAATACTAATTAATCTGAATTACATTTTTTTTTTTCTTTTTACCATATCCTGCAATCAAGTTATAAAGAAAAGCTATTTCATCTGGTATGCCACCTCGGAATACATGCCTCAGAACAACGAAAAGCTTAACTGTGTTTAAACATGTGACAATTACTGTAGCTAAAGCACCATTTTCTAGGATGTCATAATTAGCCTTCACTATCACCTGCAAGACATCTGTTTCATTTTAGAACTTCAGCAGCAATTTGAGCTTCTGTTAATATGGGATTAGAAGTAAGTCATCACCTGCAGTACAAATGCCCCTCAAAGTAGCACCAACAATGATGTTGTGATGGATGACTTCATCCCACAGCTGTGTATACTTGCATCAACAACGGTTACTTCTTCATTTTCAATCAGAACAAAATGAGAATTCAAAAAAAAAAAAAAAAAAAAAAAAACAGTTTTACACCCAAAATGTTGCACCCAGAAATTTGACCAATGTATAAAGTACAAGAGGTGGGCTGTTGTACATTCCATATTGGTAGCTTTTGCAGGTACCAACACATGATAGTACAATTATATAATATAAATAAAATGTTATTGGGAGTTATCTCCTCAGCCCTCTCAATGATGTGCTAACATATGTATGCAGCCATGGGCATGATCTACTTCAAAGATTCAGCCATAAGACCAAGGCATAATCATAAATTTTTAATGCTATTAGAAAAGTTGTTAACAGGAGAGACTGCTTCTACAGGGATGGGATATACTTAAATAGAAAGGGTGCAAGAATATTTGCTGATGCTATCGAGGCAGTGTTAGGTGGGCCGGAAAATTTCTAGCTTGGGGGGGATACAAGGACTAATAGATTAACAGTAGCCACTGGCAGAGGTGAAAGTGATTCTTGCATTGCTTCTATTGGAATGAGCAGCAGCCTGGAAAACAAGATGCAAGGTATTTCAGAGACTGCTGGGAGTCATTGCGGTACAAGTAAACACATGGGTTGTGTTAGCGTGGCTAAGAACAGGAACACGTGCATGTATACTTGCGTATACACCAATGCTAGGAGTGCGGGAAATAAATTTGATGAATTTGAGGTATTGCTCAAAACATCAAAGGCAGATATTGTTGGGATATCAGAGACGTGGTGTCACACAGATATAAGGAATGCAGAACTGGAATTTGGGGAGTACAAGTGTACAGAAAGGATAGACAGAATAGGAAGGGAGGAGGGGTTATGCTATTAGTTAAGAAACACATAAAATCCAAGGAACTGAAGCCAGTCGACAGCGCTGGACAGTGCAGTGTCAAGTCAGTTTGGTGTGACATAAGTATTGGGAGATCAAAATTGAGAGTAGGAGTGTGTTATAGGCCTAATGACTCTGATGAATATAATAAGAAACTGTACAGGGAAATAGAGTGGGCCAGTAAATCAGAGAGTCTTATAATGGGAGATTTAAATTTCCCGAATATTGACTGGAATTTGTGGGTTGGTCAATCCAACACTAGCAAGGCTATTGTGGACTTATTGGATGATTGTTTTCTACATCAGCATGTTCGGGAGGCAACTAGAGGGAGTAATACTCTTGATCTGATTATCAGTAGTGATTCTTCATGCATTAAGAATCTGCAGATAAAGGAACCACTAGGTTGCAGTGATCACAGTGTGCTGAAGTGGGATTTACTCAAAGAGGTAACTACCATCAGGGGTAAAGGGAAGAGTTTTTGTTTTCATAAAGGCGACTATGGTGGTCTGAGACAGTATTTAAATTCTATACAGTGGAACCAACTGATGATGTTACCAACAGCAAATTCAAAATGGGAAGCATTCAAAGAATTAATCTTGGAAGCTAGTAGGCTTTACATACCAACTAACAAATATTGTTCAAGGTTTAGGCCTAAATGGATGTCAGATGAACTAATCAGACATGTGGCAGAGAAGAAAAATGCATGGGATACATATAAATTAATGGGTAACATGGAAGCCTACGATAGATATAAGCTGGTTTGTAACCAAGTCACAAAGGAGGTTAGGCAGGCAGAGGCAGATTATGAGAAATCTTTGGCAAAGGATGCAAAAAAAAAACAACAACAAAGAGTTCTTTACCTATGTAAACTCTAGAAGGAAAGGGATGACTCAGATTGGTCCACTGTATATTGATGGTTCAACTGTTGATGATCCTGCTCAGGTGGCTAACAAACTAAATGAGTATTTTGCATCTACATTCACACATAAGGAGTTATTCAGGGAGGGGAATGCCAGAAGTGAGTTAAACTGTGGCAGTGAGCTAGATGATTTTGTAATAACTGAGAGTAAAGTGGAGGAGAAATTGTTGAAGATAAACATAAAAAAGGCACCTGGGATGGATGGGATCTATCCAGTTATATTAAAGGAGGCAGCAAAGGAAGTAAGCAAACCCTTAGCCATAATTATGAGAGCTTCTTTGGACTCAGGGGAGGTACCCAAAGACTGGAGATGTGCAAATGTAACTCCAATGCACAAAGGAGGATCAAAGGCTGACATAAGTAATTATAGACCTGTGAGTTTAACTTCTGTTCCAGGAAAATTAATGGAAGCACTGGTTAAAGAAGCACTGCAGGATCATCTAGACAAGACTTCAGTTATAGCTCGGACACACCATGGTTTTGTTAGGGGAAAGTCTTGCCTGACCAATTTTATTGGATACTATGATGTGGTCACAAAGGAACTGGATGTGGGGAATAACTTTGATATGATATATTTGGATCTTTGAAAGGCTTTTGATACTGTTGCACATGGACGACTGCTGAAGAAATTGGAGAAGTGTGGCATTGGAGGCAAATTGCTGCTATGGATAAAGGGATGGTTGAGTGGGAGAAAACAGAGAGTGGTAATCAATGGGCACTGCTCATCGTGGACTAATGTTATTAGTGGAGTCCCTCATGGTTCAGTGTTTCGTCCATTGTTGTTTTCTGTATTTATAAATGATATTGATGATGGTATATCAAGCTTAATGTCCAAGTTTGCAGACAATATGAAGGTTGGCAGGGTTGTTAAGGACACTAATGACAATATGCTTCTGCAACAGGATCTGGAAAAGTTGAGCAGATGGGCTGAGAGGTGGCAAATGAAGTTTAACATTGACAAATGTAAAGTACTGCTTATGGGAAGCAGTAGCCCCAGAGTAACGTATAAACTCTGTGGTACTACACTGACAGTGGTAAAGAACGAAAAGGACCTGCGGGTAATTGTGCAGGCGAATATGAAGTTTTCTGAGCAGTGCAGATGGTCTGCAAGAATAGCTTATGGTGTCTTGTCAATGATATACAAGAATTTCTCTAGATAAGAAGGTTAGTTAGTTAGTTAGTTATTTTGGTTTTTAGGAGCATTAGCAACTAAGGCCATATTGTTCCGGGATATGCGGTGGTCATTCCCTGACCTTTCCGCATTCTCCGTATTTGGTGGTGACGGGCTCGAACCCCGGTATAATCAAGAAGCGTGTGCTACGCACTGCTGCTCCTTCCCACCTGGCTACGGAGGCGCCAGATAAGAAGGTGATTATCCCCTTGTATAAGGCAATGGCCAGACCACACCTTGATTTCTGTATACAGGTCTGGAGGCCTCATTTTAAGAAGGATGTAGAGCTGCTGGAACGAGTATAGAGAAGGGCAACAAGATTAGTGAATGGAACAATGGGTTGTTCTTACAAAGAAAGGCTTAAGTTTTGCAAATTACAGTGTCCAGAGACTAGGCACCTGCGAGGTAATCTGATTGAGGTGTATAAAGCTTTGAATGGTTTGGGCATGCTCAATGATGATGGGATTGTTCCTCTTGCTCAGAATTCAAATCGAGGAAAGACATATGTAGAATAGATGTGCAGAAATTTGCCTTTAGCCAGCGGGTAGTTGGTTGGTGGAACAGATTTCCATTTTTTGTTGTGGAAGTTGATAGCCTAAATAAATTTAAGGCTGAGCTGGACAGGTATTTGGAACAAACAGAGCGGTGAAATGGGAGCAGTTTTTTTTTTTTTTCTTTTTGGCTGATGCTGCATAAGCTTTCTTTCTTGCATCATATGGCTCTACTAATGCTAATGGTAAAGACAAGTAATAGAAGGACCATTTCTGAATGTGGACAAAAGCTCACAACAGAAATTTCAGCCAAAAATAAAATTTCACACATTCATTCCCTCTAAAAGTTTCTCCAGTTCCTCCTTGAATTTATTTAAGCTATCAACTTCCACAACAGGTGGAAGTTGATAGCTTAAATAAAAACTTCCACAACAGGTGGAAGTTTGTTCCAGCAATCAACCACTCGCTAAAGGTAAATTTCTGCACATCAGTAATTGTCTTTCCTTAATTTGAATTTATGTCCCCTCAGGTTTGTAATCTGAGGAAGAAGAACCCCATCACAATTGAGTCTGCTCCACCCATTCAAGGCCTTATACACCTCAATCAGATCATCGCAGGTGCCTAGTCTCCAGATGCTGCAATTTTCAGAACTTAAGCCTTTCTTCATAAGAGGACCCCTTCATTCCTCTTACCAATCTTGTTGCCCTTCTCTGTACTCGCTCAAGCAACTCTACATCCTTCCTAAAATGAGGCCTCCAGACCTGTATGCAGTACTCAAGGAGTGGCCTGACCATTGCTTTATACAAAGGGATAATCACCTCCTTTTCCCTACTAGCAAAATTCCTGTATATCATTGACAATACCCCATGACCTGTTCTGGCAGCCTGTCTGCACTGCTCTAAAAATTTCATATCTGACTGCACAATTAGTCCCAGGTTTTTTTAATTTTCTACCACCCTAAGTGTAGTGCCAACGATATCAGTTAGTTATGAAACTGTATTAAATGAAACCAAGAAACAGGCCAAAGGAAAAGATGCAAAATTGCAGTCTGAAATACAAGGTTTGTTAATAGAAATTAATTCTTAAATTTAATGTAAATGTAGTTGTTTGGTATGAAACACTGAGTATTATAAATAAAGTAAAGCCATGCAAAGTAGTGCAAATGATATGAACACTGCAATTATATTGATAGAATGTGCTCTTAGTCAACTAAATGAATTTAGAACATCAGGATTTAAATTGTGCATGGATAAAACTATGGACATTGCAATTGAGTTGGAAGTACCATTGGTATTACCAGAAGTGCGAGTTTCTATGTTTACCTAGATGCGAGTTTCTGAGTTTCCAACCAAAAGGTTCGAAATTGAATTTTTTAGTATAATGATTGATGTAATTATCATTAGCTTACAAGAAAGATTTGATTAGATTAATGAAATATCCTCGGATTTTCATGTTATTCTAAAATCAGAAAACTTCTTGAATTTATTTATAAGTCCAATAGAAACAAAATGTCAACACCTTGAAGAAATTCTTACTGATGAAGACAGGAGCAGCGACATCAATGCCAAAGAGTTACATCAAAAAATCCAATCTTTGCAACATGTTTTAAAAGAAAAAAAAAAAAAATTGGTTGACATTTATTTGTTAGTTAACTTATTTATTTATTAATTTATTAGTTGAATTATATCCCCACATCTCTACAGATATTATTAAAATTGCCAATTACGGTTGCATCTGAAGAGAGAGGAGTTTTTCAAGCCTCAAAATGATTAAAACGCATTCATGAGCAATAATTGGCCATTATGTCAGAACAAGATGTACTAAAAGATATAAAAACATCAGACGTTATAGACAAATTCATATCAAGTAAATATCGTAAGGTAATGATGTGAAAACTTCTAAGTATATATAAATAATATACTAGTTGTTTAAGTTTAAATAAATAATTATGATTTGAATAATTTTTGGGTGTTTCCTTTTTTTTTTTTTTTTTGAAATTTTACAAATTCCATCTATAATTTTTGCGAGGAGGCCCAAATGAATATTATGCTCGGGTTCGAGAGAAGTCTAGGTACGGCACTGCTAGCCAAGCCAAAAGGAAAATCACACGCCTGCGCAATAAACTACGGCTCATAATTCGAGAAAAAAAATTGTCTTCCTTCTTATAATAATAATAATCTTTAATGCATTATTATAAGTATTATTAACGATATAAAACTCGAAGTTTTCTAAGTTGACGTAATCTCGGTGGCGAAGTTTTCCTTAACGGCCCTCTAGTACTAATTGAAATTGGTTAAGTATAAAATGAAACTAGTGATAAATATAAACTAATACACAAAAATTTAATAAAATTAACAAATTCACCAACTAATTTCTTTGCAAGTCACAAGCATATTATCTAAGCAATAAAAGTTTTACTTCTTTGCATCGTTCTACACGTTAAAAAAAAAAACATGCGAATACTAATTGCTACTTCTCTCAGATAAATCAAACTACCACAGTCGTGTTTTGATCAAAAGTGAATTTCTCAGACCCGTTACTTAATTTAAAATCATTTTTCAGAAACGTAGACATGAAAGGTCAGGTTATCTGAATCTTATGATTAAGATATTTAAACGTTTAAAAATTTTAACAGCCGCATAGTACGTCAGAGAACAGGTACTGGTTGTAACTAACAACGCCATAATTTCAAAATTCTGTTTAAAAAAACAACTTACGTTCCCAAGAAAAGCCATTCCATACGTGAGTAATCTGGGCTCGAATTCCCCAAAGCATCGAAATAGTTACGATCATCACTCGAACGAATCTGCTCAATGCCATCTTCTGACTGTGCAGAGCTTCTTCAAGAGCACAGATCAGAGCGATCACCACCAAAGGAGTGACTGCGTCCTCCCTCAGAAACCCTAGAGCCGCAGCTACATCAGGTTAGCAAGAAGCACATGGTTCAAATGAACGTTTTACCTCTCCGTTTACCTAAACACCTGCGTTCTTACCGAAACTCCTCGGAGGTCGTGAAGAGGCAGCGTTCTTTTCTCTTTTTTTTTTTTTTACCGAGATCTCAACTTTGACCTATGTGTCAACGAAGGTATTTGTTCAGCAGCCGGTAAAATCAAATGCTTCTGCTGACACATGAGGATGTAAAGACTGCCACTTGGACAAGCGAAGAGCCACTATTGGCGTCTCTTCTTTTTGTCCAGACAGGTATAATTAAAGGGTGGGTACTTTTAGGAAACAGAAATATTCTGGAAAGACGAGAACAATAGATCACAAAACGTCGGTGGTCGCTGCAGACTCATTTCCCTAAGATTGGTTTTTACAACGCCCGTATGACTCTCTTTTCAACTTGCTTCATAATGGGACTCCAAATGCTGTCACTCCAAACAAGTGGTTATTGCCAACGTGCCCATTAAAGTGACACAAATATTGACTTTCATTTTCTCAATTACCTAATTTTCTCTCTCTCTCTCTCTCTCTCTCTCTCTCTCTCTCTCTCTCTCGCTCGCCCGCTCATTCCACCTCCTGTCCCCTCGCCCACCAAGATACTTGTATGGTGAAACAAAAAACAGTCCCACCCAGGGACCAATGCCACTATTCTCAATATAACACTAATTAGATGCTTGCCTGCCCAACGAACAGAGGCCAGGAAAAAGAAAGAAAGGAGAAGGTAAATTAAAAAAAAAAAAAAAAAGTCACCCCCCCCCCCCAACTAGCAATCAACTTGAAAAAAACAAAAACAACAAGTAAAAGTGATGTAAGGAAGCAATTAAGGCGATATTTCCAAGTTGAGTTTATGGTCGAAGAATCAGTCATTATTTAAAACAATTGTTTGCTTGTCACTACCTTGAAGTACAGTGCCCATTGGGAAAAAGTCCTGAGGGTTCAAATTTTAACTTGAACCTTCCTCTGTATAAAAAGAGGTCACTTGATCAAATTTATTACTGGATTCAGCAAGTTTTTTTCTTTTTTTTATCATATTTTTATCGAACTTCCCAGAGAGTAAAATTTTGGTTTGAAACATAAGTTTGCTACGTCCCTTCCCTTAAAAGTAAAAGGCTATGCAAGATCAGTTTACATTGGTACCTACGAACTCTGATCAGATAGAAGACAGATAGGTTTATCGGATTATTCTCCACTGGCGATACAGAGCAACAGACTGACTTCAAATTTGCCCATTCCTTATAACAGATATAATCAGTGCGTGGGTGATATAATTTTTCCTTTTATCTTTTTCTCCTTAATTTCTCCAAGTCCCATCCCTCACCTCTCCCCACCTTACAACCCACTTGATTCTCACGACCATTAACTTCTTTGACACACAGGAGCCAGTCTTTTTTTTTTTTTTTTAATGCTTCTTGGTACCAGCAGAGGGTGTAGTGAAAAGAAACTATGACTAATACCACCGCTCACAACCCACACGAATCATTATTTTTTGTGTGCAAGGGAACTCCCACTAAACCTACTCCACGTGGGGACTCTGTTGCTACTGAAAATGTTTCAATACTATAGCAATTTGTTTACAGCTGGATATCAAAACTACAGTTTAAAACTTAAGGCAGAAAAGCTTTAAAATCACTTTAGAGTTTTAAACCTTAGATCTAAAACTTTTTTATTTAGACTTCTAAACCTTAAGTTGAAAACTTTAAACTGACTTCTGAAGTATACTTGCAGAAGAAAATAAATAATCTTTTTGCCAGGGGATTCATCTCTCGTTTATCTAAACTATCCTTGCGAGATCATTTGGTATTGCACTATTACATATCTTTTCACTTCTATAAATCAAAGAAAATGAAAAAAAAAATCATTTAATTTAATAAAGTTATTCTTTATTAATTAATTACTAAGATTACATTTGCTTAAATACAAAATATGTATTTAAGCAAAAGGACAGGCCAGAACAAATCTTGACTTGTAAATTCTGTGGAAAGGCAAAGAAACTTCTATGAATTTTTCTAAGGATCATCTTTGGTTTAATAATAAACGAAGTCTAAGCAACTTTCCATTTTATTGTCTGCCTCTTTCTTTCTTTCTTTTTTTTTTTTTTTTTTTTTGGCAATTGAATAGTTAGTTTTCTCTCCGATTGAATAAGATGGCGCTCGATATCATTATATAGCTAAGTAAGATTTCAGTTTGTGAGATTTTCACAGTGCTGAAGCTAGAATTTTATTCTTACCGGTATGCTACCAATTTTTATCGATATAGCCTCACAATCATATCGTAGTAACTGCAGAGAAATTATTAATTTTTCAATGGCAATATAAATAAAAGAAAATATTTAGGATCACATAAGAAATAAATTTAAAATCAGTTTCAAGTTCTAAAATTTTAAGACATTATCTGTCAGACAACTTTTCATTTTAAAATTATTCTTTAAAAAGCTGTCTGTCAAGCTGAACACATTATCGGAAACATAATCTGAAATATTTTTACCGGTACCCCGCACCGGCTTCATTTCAAATAAATTAAAAAAAAAAAAAAAAAAAGCGCATTTAAATTTCATACTTAAGCCCAAATTTTATACCAAGTATGTTTTTCTCACATTCAACGTACAGATGGCGCTCTGTCTTTTAACTTGTCAACGAATGCTAAAATTCCTCAAGCAGGAAAATCATTGAATATTTACCAACTCCTTGAATATTTACCATAATTTCCTTAAATGTTGATCTTCAAGTACGAGTAATTTTCCAATAGGAGAAGAAACGCTTGGCTAACGCCAATCCTAAACCTAGGTCGCCTTCTTTTTTTGTCTTTTTTTTTTTTTGCGCAAAATAAACCTACTGTTTCCACACATCTTCAACAACACTCAGATTTCGAGACAAGATCAGACATCTGTACTGGGAACAAAACTGACTTCTAAACGTTCTTGACATAACCATATTACAAATGTCCTTTGCATAGAGAAAAAACTATGCTCTCTCTTTCACTCTGAGCCTTGCATTTCTTATGATCAACTACTGACGGCGCACAAATCACAAATCCGCCCTACCGAAATATTACAAAAGCTGTCTTAAATTCAGCGACTCTATCCAAAAGAGGACAGCTAAGTCAACTAATGAGCGATCTTTTATAAACTCATCCACTCCTTATCACAAAGGCGTTAAGTTTCTGCTGCATGCCTTTTCTACTGATATTTCTGAGCGATGTTTTTCTAAATTACCATCTGTAATTCTACCGTTTCTCTTCTAAAACAGTCCGAATATGTGCATTAACTAGTTGCTATCCATTTACTATTCAACTCCACTCTCAGAAAAACAACTTTTCCTCTTCTTCGTTTATCCCTTCATTGTGTTATTCGGAATAATCTTCCTCTGCATGTAATAATATTTCCCAAAGCTAACATCTACAGAATCAGCATTAGTAGAAACATATGATGCAAGAAAGCAAGCTTATTTAGCATCAGCCAAAAAAAAAAAAAAAAACCCTTCCCATTTCACCCATCCATTCACCCCAAAAGTTTTTCTAGTTCAACCTTGAATTTATTTAAGCTGTCAACTTCCACAACGACAGATGGAAGTTTGTTCCCGAAATCTATTCTACAACCGTCTTTCCTCAATTTGAATTTATGCCCCCTCAGGTGCGGAATCTGAGCAAGAGGAAGAATCCCATCAGCATGCTCAAACCATTCAAGGCCTTATACACCTCAACCAGATCACCTCTCAGGTGCCTAGTCTCCGGACGCTGCATTTTGCACTTAAGCCTATCTTCGTAACAGCATTCCTTTGTTCCACTCACTAATCTCGTTGCCCTTCTTTGTACTCGTTCTAGTAGCTCAGCATCTTTCCTAAAATAAAATTCAACATCGATAAGTACGTATCTTCTGTTTTCATCTCAACCTTCAGCCCATTGCAATACTAATGTACCATAGGTTTCAATGCGGTTTCCATCAAATCGGTAGCCAGTTTCCATCATTTGGAAACTGGCTATCGAATCCTGCTTGGTCTATTTAACAATAATCATTCTTCTTACATGTGCACTCTATAATTTTTAAAGTTAACTTCAAAAAAGCTCGCAAAAATATATCATAACAAATCTCCCGGCAATGAGACAGTACGAAACATATTGCACATCCGATACGCATATTTTTTGTAAGTAGTATGCAAGTTCCGACATGTTTAGAATTTGGTTAGTGGCTCGCAGCAGCAGTCCCCGTTTAAGTTTACAGATTTATGCCTCGTGTTCTTGTGTTGGAGTGTGACAAGATAAAATGGTGCTTATCAGTGTATCAAAGTCATAATTTGTGCACTGTTTAAAACTCTCCATATGACGCTATGGAGATTTTTTGGAGTTTCACCTACTTTGGTCATACTGTCCCAGTTTTATAACAAAAGACTGAACTGTGACTTAAGGGCTGTACGTTCTGACATGGATTTTGCTGCATGCAACTATCTCCAGATGAGTTCCATTTTAAATTCAATTTCACTAAATGCGATATAATAGCATTAGAACACCCACCTTACAAACCAGATTGCGCAAAATGCGATATTTTCAATTCCCAAGAATAAAACGCTTAATGAAAGACTGTTGATTCAAAGATGCTAAAGAGGTTCACAAGGCTGGATCGGAGAAGTTATTTTGGAAAAGCAAGTTCTTACATGTTATGAGTTTGCAATTAGCTTTAAGCAAAACAATTTGCATACGCTGTCTTCTTCTTCCGACCTCCCTCGAGACAATTCCCTCGTTTTGTTATGCATTTATCCCTCCCCCCACACATGAATGCTAAATTCCCTTGAAGATTCAAGCTTTTATGACGAAAATGCATGATCGAAAAGTTCATTAGGTTCCTTCGTTTCAAGATACATTTGGATTACTTTTTTTTTACTCTTTGATTTGTTCCTTTAAAAATTTTATTACACAACAGAGGCGTATTTTCCTAATTTAAAATCTAAATAAGTTCGTTAGTGGTAAAATTAATATTAGTATTGGCAACATAACGCAAGGAAGAAAGGCTTACACAGCACCAGTATTGATGTTACTGAAATTCTACTTATTGAGTTCATAACCCGTTAACGCTTCCAGGAATTTTTATGGGATTTCTTCTTTCTTTTCAAACGATGGTCGAGTTAGTTGGTTTGGGCGAAGGCCAAAAAAACTATTTTCCTCTCCATATGTATTGTTCGTTATTATTATTATTATTATCCATACGGTGCAAGGAAGCATGAGGCTTATACTGCACCAGCTAAAAAAAAAAAAATCTGAATTACCGAGAGAGAGAGAGAGAGAGAGAGGGAGAGAGAGAGAGAGAGAGAGAGAGAGAGAGAGAGAGAGAGAGAGAGAGAGAGAGAGAGAGAGAGAGAGAAAGGGAATCACCAAGAAAAAGAAGAATGATGATATCCAGCTCAGGACCCTAGGTGTGCCAAACCGTACTCACCGGATGTGAGCCCCTGGGGTCATTTAATTGAATGTTCTCTGGTCGATTTCACCGTTTTGCTGAGATGCTTCCGTAACCAGGTGGGCAGGAGCAGCAGTGCGTAGCACACGCTTCTTGATTAGACCGGGGTTCGAGCCTGTGACCACCAAATACAGAGGATGAGGAAAGGGCAGGGAATGACCATCGCATATCCCCGGAGCAATATGGCCTTAGTTGCTAATGCTCCGAAAAACCAAATAACAACAACCGTTTTGCTGAACTAAAAACCCGAATTTCCCGGGGCCCTTGCTATGCAAGCCTGAGGCCAATGACCTCAATCAAGGAGTGAAAAAGACCCATATAGATTTATTGCGTCATTAATGGGATTCGAACCTGTGCTTTTTCTAGCCGGTGTGGGAAGAACGTCGATTATATCCATTGGCTACCCAGGAGGGCTCTTTCTAGTGTAGTTTAAAATGGAAAATGTTTATCTAGATTGATCAGTCCTTGTGGGTAGCAGAATGGATAAAATCATTGTCTTCCCTCCTATACTGTGCAGAAAAGTCCTAGATTCGAATCTCGTTAATGAGGCGGGAACCGCCTCATTGACGAGATTTAATGAGTTTTTCATACAATGTGGCCGAGTTAGTCAGTACATTTCGATGATAGCAAAGTTTTTCCTCCCGAAAAAGTGAAATTTTTCCTCCAACATACAGGCAAACCGACAGAAAAAACTGGCAACATAATTCAAGGAAGCAAAGCTTACACAGCACCAATATTGATTCTATTGAAATCATATCTTTAAGGACACCTTAATCCTAAAATAATAAAAAGAGGTTCGCAAAGAACACTTACGTTTACACTCGTGTACATTCGTAGCTGTGGCTCTTCCCCACGGCTGGTCATTGTAGAAAGGAAGACATTCGTCACAGTCGGGTCCTGCCGTGTTGTGTTCGCACTCACATATCATCCGATGTTCCCGAGACTGCACATAACCACTACTAACTGCACATTTACTGGCGTGTCCATTACACTTGCACCTGCAAGTATGACTCTCTTTAATCCCAACTGTCCATCTATCAATAAGTCGCATTTTTTTTCGAAACAATAAAACGATTAAAATTTATGAGATCAGTAGATTGGTAGATTAAAAGGTTTACTTACCTGCCACCAACGGCAAAATCAGAAACGCCATAATAATAGGACTTCAGCACTTTGGAATCGCCAAATATCTCGTCTCCAAAGGTGTTTATCCTGGTCAAAGTGATGCGGATATCGGTGGCCGTAACCCATTCCTGAAAACATTGAAATGCGTGTCAGGGCATCGTACATTTCTACAAAGACTCACAGAGGGAGAACGGTGGATAATAACTTCGCAAGCGTCAGAAGTTATTTCAGATTTGTGATCTGGCCCTATGCTTGTTAAGAGGTTAAAATAAAATACAGTCGTATAGAGAAACACTTATGTAGTCTTGCACACATACCTGAAGTACTGGACTGTTTTCAAAGTTGTATGCGCTCGGCCTTCCCTCCAAGGTACTGAAGGCCACGTTGCCACCGGTCAGAGGTGAGATGTCGCTAAATTCCTTGGTACAAAGCGCAGCAGTTTCGTCACCCTTGCTGACATAGGAACCTTCGCCAATGTTATAGGTGGTCGGGCAAGTCCCGCTGTAATACTGATAAGGAATCCAATGACCGTCCTCCCTGGTTCGCTTGTAGATGGCAAAACTTTCCGGCCTGCTGGTGTGGAATTTCAACCGTACGTAGGTGATATCGAAGGCTTTCCCTATAAAAGAGAAAAGAATTTAGAATGAGCTAATGGCTTCTTTTAAAAGGACAGAAAAAAGCAAATACTATAAAAGTTACATTAAATTAATTAAACACTTTAACATCACGTTTGAAAGAACGATTTGTTTATTTACTAATGTTGGGAAACGCTGCATCCAGAGCGAGGGGCAGTCAATAAGTATTATTCTCACTTAGAAATATTAGAGATTTGAAATTTGGCTATCAATTTTGTCCTTCTCTATGTGGCTACATTCCAGATCTAAACATTTTTCCCGTCTGTGGATAAGTTCTTTCAGGCCTCTCGAATGGAACTCCTCACTTTGAGCAGAAAGCCAGGCTTCCATTTTATTCATTATCTCATCAAGTTGAAAATGAAAGTTCGAGAGAATAAGCTGGTTGCTACAGATTTTCAAAGCCACACCTGATTGTACAGTCTATTCGGAAGGCAACCTTTTGAGCAAGAGTTCTGCCCTCGTGGGTAGTAGCACAGTTGGTATAACCACCGTCCGCCACACACCAGGTAGAAAAGACCTGAGCTCGAATTTCGTCAATGATGCGAAGAATTTTTATGGGCCTTTTTCACAACGTATTGATTTAGCCGGTCTCGGGCGAGGGTAGCGTGGTTTTTTTTCCTAGAAACTGGGGGGGGGGAGGATTTTCGTCCAGCAAACAGCAAATCTATCACAAATACACGCAATTTATGACATATTATAATGGGGCGCAATATAGTCTAAGTTGCTGATGCGAATAAGACCATGCAACAACGAACCAA
Source organism: Mastigoproctus giganteus (assembly GCF_048544385.1). Taxonomy (NCBI): domain Eukaryota; kingdom Metazoa; phylum Arthropoda; class Arachnida; order Uropygi; family Thelyphonidae; genus Mastigoproctus; species Mastigoproctus giganteus. Next base: position 10,368,913 of record NC_143580.1, read on the forward strand.
CCAACTTTCCACACTGGGAGAAAAATGCCCGGGTTTGAATTACGCCAGTGATCTGAAGAACTTTTATGGTCTTTCCCCCCCCCACTCCCCCACTGAATTAGTCTGTCTTAGGCGTGGACAGCAAGATTTTTATTCCCAGAAACTCGGGTTTTTTATCCAGCAAAACAGGGAACTAGACCAAAGAATACACACAATTTATGGACATAATACACAGACATATAAATTAGTTCTTGAGTAGTCCTAATAGGAAAGGTTTTTTTTTTTTTTTTGGTTTTTTTTCGGTACGGAAGGGGTACCAAGCAATTTTTTAAACCATAATTCTAGTTATCAAAAAAAATGCAATAATTTTGTGAAACTTTGTCCCCAAATCTTCAAAATTGAATTCCCGTATTACGGAAATGCAATGTTTGAGATTCCTGTATTTGGTTTTCACCCACTGCAACTGGAAAAATTTTAAACTGTGTGATATAAATGAAGCCGCAATTTTTTTTTCAATAAATTTATTTTCTTTTTTATTTTAATTTTTTGGCGGGGAAATGTTAAAAAAAAAAAAATCTGAGAACAGGAAAATCAGAGTTGAACTTTAACTGGACAATGAAGAATGATAGCAGCTTATTTCATCGGAACTAGAGAGATATGAGTTGAATAACAATTAGTTGGCTCAGGGATCACGTGAGCAGCATAATTAAACACAGGTGTGGGGACGTTTTCGTTTTCATAAGGGTTTAGTATTAGCCTGTGTGGCATGCGCATCAAGTGTCGTAATTTAAGGCCATTGGCAAGACATGAGTGCAATATCCTTGAAATCTGAAAGAGGTATCAAGTGCTACTTGGAGTGCACCAGATTAAACGGACTTTGTATTTAGAGACAGGAGTACCTATGTAGTCCCTTGATGGAGGTTATTCACTTGAAATCGGCCAATAAAAAAAGTACTCTTCCTTTAGGCCTTGGAGGCCATCAAGCTAAGGAAAAGCACGGGAAGGAAAAAGTATGCACAAATAAAGCTGAGCAGAAAACACCTGCTTGACCTTCCGTCTGAATGACACGAGTCCTAAGTGACTGTAGGAGAAAGCGAAGTAAAGTCAGATGCACTCTCCTCTCTCGTTTGCTTATGGTAAAAAAAAAAAAAAATCAGTGTTGGCGGCGAAGACCTCTTCTCTTCCTTTTTATTATAACACTTCCAAATCTGAAAACATTGTAGAGTGATTCTGGATCGAGACTCTTTTTGTTTTTTTTGTTTTTTTGTATTTAAGCTTTAAGCACAGAAAAAACAGATAAACCGAACTGCAAACGATTTACACTCACTGGACTTAGAAACCTTTATTTAATCAATATCTTCTATTCTGATGCACAATTACAGGCTCTACGCATAGTGGCATGGAGACATTTAGGGGAAATGTCTATCAGACATTTCCCCTAAATGTCTATCAGAATGTAGCTCCAGATTTGTCTTCCATATGGATATTTATTATTTATCAGCTGCTGTATTCGGGTCAGTAGAGAGCTGGGAAACCGAACTGCCCTTTCCAGCATATTCCAGACATTATTATTATTATTAGCCGTATAGTGCAAGGAAGCCTGAGGCTTATGCTGCACCAGCCAAAAAACATTTGAGTTATCTCCTGAGAGAGAGAGAGAGAGAGAGAGAGAGAGAGAGAGAGAGAGAGAAGTAGAAGGAAATCACCAAGACAGAAGAATGATGATAACCAGCTCAGAACCCTGGGTGTGCCAAGCCCATACTTACCAGATGTGAGCCCCTGACATTCTCAATTGGAATTAAATCTGGAGAATTAAAGCGAACAGGCTATATGTTGGAAATCTTGGGAATGTTTCTTGAACTATTCAGATATAATTTTTGCATGGTGGATAGTTGCGTTGTCGTCTTAAAAGAATTTATCGCAGTCCGGTTAAAAATAGAGCACTGCAGGGTGAAGTTGGTTCAATACTACAGAAAGATATTCATCTTTAGGTATCTTTTAGCAATATGAATATACTCAGACCGTACCAACAGTACATGCCACATACAGTGATACCATCTCCAGTCGTTTGAGTGGCAGTCACAAGACAGTCTGGATGCAGCTTTATGAAGATCACGCCAAACTCTCGCCATATCATTCGTGAAAGAAAGGCGTAAATCGAGACTCGTCAGACCGCATTATCTTTCTCTACTGTTCCATAGCCCAATCTTAGCAGTGGCGGCACCACTCCAGTCGAATCTTTCAATTTTTCAAAGAAAGGATTGGCTTTAGTATAAGCACAAGACTACCAAGGTTCTAGCTTCTTCAACTAGAGCCACACAGTTAAGTTGAAAATAAGTCTTTCTTTGCCTAAATGGAATTTTTTCATCCTTTGCTACACAGTGGACCTTCTATTCTGATGCACAATTCGCTTTAAATTCCTGCGGTCTCGTTCTTAGAGTATCAACTTTCTGCCACCATTTCTTCCTTTTGGAGCTGCATTATCCTTTCGTCTTCCACTTATTGTATACTTCTGAGATAGCTGATTTTCGGAGTGATTTCCTTTGTTTTCTCAGTTGTGGTTCCTGCTAAATGTGCTCCAACAAAATAACACCTTCCCAAAATCGCAAAGATCATCTGTTTTCCTAACCATATCGACTTAGAAGCCCCAGGAAAGCGGCAATATTTATTTGCTACTGAGGAACGTATGGTCATACCATTGGACAACCTACATCTATTCCCATTTGACAACTCTCTCTCTCTCTCTCTCTCTCTCAGTACAAAGTGTCTTCTAATCTTATTTCTCAATCTATATCCGTATAAAAAGGGGGGGGGGTATCACGTTGGTACTGGACAAGAAAAAAAAATTTTGATAGAAATATGGCAGGCTTAGTGTACTTTTTAGACGAATCAGCAAATAGTAGTAGTCGTGGCAAATGATGAAAGAAAAGCAAGCTTGTAGAGCATCAGCAAAATAAAAATAAAAAAAACATTACACACTTCTTCCATTCATACCCTCCAAGAATCTGTCTAGTTCTTCCTTGAATTTATTCAAATCATCCACTTCCACAACAATAGATGGAAGCCTGTTCCAACAATCAACCACTCGCTGGCTGAAGGCAAACTTCAGCACATCTATCTTGCAACCATCCTTCCGAAACTTAAATTTATGCTCCCTCATGTGTGTAGTCTCAGCAAGAGGAAGAATGCCATTCACATCAGCATATTCAATCCATTCAAGCATTAAACACCTCAGTCAGATGACCCCCGCAGGTGCTTAGTCTGCAGAAGCTGCGATTTGCAGAACTGAAGCGTTTCTAGGTAAGAGCATGCTTTTATTCCCTTCACCAATCTGGTTGCCTCTCTGCACCCGTTCCAGCAGTTCTACATTCTTCCTAAAGTGAGGCTTCCAGACCTCAAAATGCGGACTAACCATGCCTTGTACTAAGGGATGATCACCTCCTTATCCCTGCTAGCAAACTTTCTGTATATCATTGACAAAACCCATGAGCTATTCTGGTAGCATGCCTGCACTGCTCAGAGAATTTCATATCCGACTGCATAACAACCTCTTCCCCCCCCCTTATCCAAGGCGTTTTCATTTTCCACTGTCCCGAGTGTAGTACCACACAGTTATTAAGTCACACGGGGATTACTGCAACGCAATATGCAGTACCTTGCATTTGTTAATGTTAAAATTCAACTGCCATTTCTTAGCCCATCGAACCAATTTTCCTATATCTTGTTGCAGTAGCTCACCCTGATTGGTGCATAATGCGCTTATTGTATTGACCATGTCCGTCCGCATGTAACAACTTGACTTCTACTAGACAGATTTTTCACTAATTTTTATATTTGGCCTTTAAAAAGGACCAAATATAAAACAGATTTTCAAAGTATTCCAAATTTCATTAAAATTGAACCAATTGAAGAAATCTGAAATTATTATTATTTGAGTCGAGTTACACCATTTTACTTTACTTTTATTACACCATTGTGTAATAACTCTCAGTGGATGAATTTTCATGAAATTTTATATTTAGACCTTTTGGAAAGATTTGCGGATTTTTTAGTCATTATAAATTTCATTAAAATCGTACCAATTAAAATTCACGATTATTGCTTCCGTGCCTGTCCGTCCGCATGTAAGAACGGGACTCCCAGTGAATGGATTTTCATGAAATTTTATATTTGGACCTTTCAGAAAGAATGTTGAAATTTTCAAATTTCATTAAAATCGGACCAATAGAAATCCCACAATTATTACTTCTCTATCCGCATGTAAGAACTCGACTCTTAGTATATAGATTTTCATGAAATTTCAGATTTGGAACTTTTAGAAAGATTTGTCGAGCATTCCCAAATTTAATTAAAATCTGACCAATAGAAATCCGGAAATTATTATATATATTTTTAATACATATCTCACAGGCTATCCATATACCGCATATTGTGGCGAATGCGCAGAAACAAATTTTTCTATTCGCGCATAAAAGTTGTTGTTTTTAACTTTTTTTTAAAAATATATTTCGTTATAAATCATGAATTATTGCTCTTTGCTAAGGCGCTGAAAATGTAACGCATTGCTACATTAACTTGTTTAACTCTAATTTAGAATGTGCAGTTTTTTTTTTTTTTAACCTCGTATCCTCAGTTTGCAAGATATTTCATATTTTAGTCTGTCTGTTCTTATTAGTTGGGCTTCTGATTGAGAAGTTTTGGAGTCACAGATTTTCTAGATCTTGCTGCAGTAGTCAGAAGACCTTTTGACCAGATTTACAGACCTTTTAGGTCAGCAACTGGACATTTTTCTTTCCAGATACCTGATTCACGCGAGGGGTAACAAATCTTAGTTTCTTCATGAATGGAACAGTCGCACAAAAGGTTACAATATTTTGCGAATCCAGATTATGCAAATCCAGATCCTGATATTGCATATCCAGAATGTCCAGATTTTGTAAAATATTGTAACTTTTCGGGCAACTGTCCCATTGTAACTTTTTGGGCGACTGACTAGGAAAGAAAAATGTTATCTTCAAGTCTAATTGATCTAACAAACAGATTTTTACCACAGCTCCGCATAAAATCAAAGAAGTGGTTTATTAATATGAAGGATTTCGTAAAATCTATGGCTATGAATGTTTTGAAAGAGTGTTAAATTCTTTGGAATTGAAAGCTTGGAAATCCTTAATTGAGAATTTATTTATTACAGGCTTACCAAAATTAAGTGGGAAACAGCAACCCCAAAATAACTTACACACTTGGTGGGGTTGAACTAAAAACAGTTGAGGAAGAAAGCGATTTGGTAGTTACAATAGGTGAAGTTTTCCTGGCAGAGTAAATAGACAGCAAGGAGGACCAATAGATGGGTTCTATCGATGATTTATCGAAAATTTGCTAGTAGAGATTGGGAGATCATCATACCACTGTATAAGGCAACTGTGGGACTAGACTTGGAATATTGTGTCAATGTCTGGAGACAGCACCTAAAAGAAAAAAAAGAAAAAAAATAGCCATCCAGCTTCTTGAATAGGTCCAAAGACGTCTTTGGACATATTCGATCACTAAACGAGCATCCACATGAAATTTTCACTGTTATAAATGATTCCAGAACTAGCAGCCATAAATTCAAATTACGGTAGCAGAGGTTCGGATTGGACTTCAAGAAGTTTAGTGAGCGAGTTGATAATTCTTGGAATAAGTTGCCTCCATGGATGTTTGGGGCTGAAAGCTTGGAGAAATTCAAAGCACAGCTGCCGAGATACCTACCTGAGGAGTCAAATAGGTGTCCTGGTGGAAGAGACCTGAATTCAAATTTCGTAAATGATGGGAAGAGACCTGAATTCAAATTTCGTAAATGATGGGAAGAATTTTTATTGGCGTTTTTCGCCTGAAATCGCGTGCCCTGCTGAGCCAGGCGGTCTCAGACGAAGGCAGCATGGTTTTTTGTCCAGAAAACATAGGTTTATCATCCAGGAAACAGTAAATCGACAGAACACACGCATCCAGGAAACAGTAAATATCATCCAGGAAACAGTAAATCACAGAACACACGCAATTTACATATTATATACTGCGCAATATGGCATAAGTTGCTGATGAGCCCAAAACTCAACAAGGAAGGTAGAAGCCCAGTAAGCTGGGACATTGATCAGAGAAGCTACTTATCATTATAAAAGAAAAAACAAATGAAAAAGTTACTATTTTTTATGCCGTTTATTGTAATATTTGAAAATATTATTAAAATTCATAATATGTGTAACCTGCATTGGTCGAAATCTGCTGTGTGTGTGTGTGTGTGTGTGTGTGTGTGTGTGTGTGTGTGTGTGTGTGTGTGTGTGTGTGTGTGTGTGTGTGTGTGTGTGTGTGTGTGTGTGTGTTCTCTATATCGGAATATCTGACTTCAAACATGAATTCAGCTCATCAAAATCGATGACATTACCCATTTCGAGAGAAAAAAAATCAAAAGCTTTAAATCTCTTGTCCAGTGTTATTTTAGTAGCTTTATGATGGACAGAAGTTGATAAAAAAATTTTCAAGCAGCAAAACAGCTAAGGAAGGTGAAATCAATCCCTTATGAAAAGCGTAAAACAAATAAAATCTCATAACAACTGTCCATAAAAAAAAAGTAAAATAATCCGTTATTCAGTAATAGATTTATTTTAAAAATGCACTGCAGTTTAATATCGGGACACCTCATTGATGGTAACTGATCATGTGCTACCCAAGCACCATGTGTGCCTGTGATACACATCAGCACTAATACAGTGGACAGGTCACACATCAGCACTAATACAGTGGACAGGACGCTGTATGATATGGGTTACTGCGGTCATGCAGCCATCCACAAGCCCCACTAATCCCTCTTATGCCAGTGGCCTTCTAACTTGGTGTAAGACTCATCATTTTTGGACCGAAAACCAATAGAAAGCTGTGCTTTGGAGTGACAAATTTTCTTTCAGTCTGATGGTTTTGTTCGGATGTAGCGGATGCTCAAAGAAAACTGCTTACTGGACTGTATCTTCGTCCTGACAATGAAGTTTGGAGGAGCCAGGGTGATGGTCTGGGGCTGTTTTTCTTGGTTTGGACAAAACTATAAATGCTGGGAACTATTTAGGCAATCTGAACAGTGAGTGACTTACGCTAGTAGCACGTTGGGAAATGCCGATATCTCTATCAGTAGAACAATGATTCGTGTCACCTTGTTGCATATTTCAATATGTACACGGTGTCCTAATCTGCAAAGGCAACGCAGATTAATAATCAAACAAACCATAAAACACAACTACAGACATGAAACGAATATTTACTTTTCCTCTGACAACCTTAAAAGTTTTATGAAATGGTAGCCTTTTTTTAGGCGCGTTAGCATGCGTCCATAATGCCCCTATTTTCTTCACCATCTCATACGTCCGTCCGCATGTAATAACTCGGCTCCTAGTGCATGAATTTCATGAAATTTTATATTTTGCTCTTTTCGAACGATATATCGAGTCTTCTCAAATTTCATTAAAATAAGAGCAATAGAAATGGGGCAATTATTAATTTTTTTCATACTATATCAGACAGTAAATGCCACAGATTACTTAAAGTAATCTATGTCTATATACCGTATATTGTACCTGAAGCAGTGGATATTATATTTGTAGCCGTGCGCTGGGTTGGGTTGAAGGATGACTAAGAATTGTAGCGGATGCGTAGAAACGAATTATTTTTTCGGTATAAGAGTCGTTGTTTTGCAATTTTTTTTTTAATTTTTTTTATTAAGAATTATTATGCTAAACTTGCCACTGAAATCTTCGGAAACTAGGTGGCAGGGCCTGCCACAGTATGAAATATAATCTGCTGGGTACCTGACCTACCTCCTCGTGACAAAGTGTGGGTCCCATTAGGGGCCCAACGGCTAAAGGGTCAGAAGAAACAACGCATCACGACATTACCTACAGAACAATACCCATATACTTTTTAAATCTCTGGCCTCCACAGAGTACTGAGTTTCACAAACAATGCATACAACGTGGAGATGGAGGGAACCCCCGGTGCGTTAGATCCTAAATACTTCACATTTTACTTTATGCTAATGCGTCCAAAATCAATATGGGTCATAGGAAAAATTTTAAAGCTAAAAGGGCAGTCCTTAGGTCACAAAATGAGAACCACCGACTCAGAGGAAATACTACGTAGTGCTGCCATCTCTTGGAGCTGTCTGAAAGCATCTGCGAAGGTCATTCATTTATAGACGAATACTAAGTGGAATCAGATGTGTGGCAAACCTCCAGACGTCAGCGTTGTTAAGGCACTAAAGCTGTCACGATCGGTGTGGAAATAATTTATATTTAAATCAGGAGAATGAAACTTAAAGGGTATTCTAATCTCAATGGCATTGCGAAAGGTATGTCAGGAATGCGTACGTAATAAAGCGTAACATTGTTGTCCAATGGCAAGCAATTTTGGTTCAGCCATTAGAACAGTTCTAACTTCTTCGCTAATGGCGACCATTAGGACCATCTAAGACCATATTTAGGAGTGACTAAGGCCATATTGCTCCGTGTATATTGTCTGTAACTTGCGTGTGTTCTGAGGTCAATTTTCTGTTTGCTGGAAGAAAAACCCCAATTTCCGGGAGAAAAATCATGCTACCCTCTCCTACGACCAGCTAACTCAGCCAAATTGTGAAAAGGCCATTAAAAATTCCCCGCACGTCTTGGGAGGACGGTGACTATACCAACTGTGCTACCCACGAGGTCAAACAGACAATCCTCCTTCCCTGGTAGCACACTTGTCGCGGTAAGAACAGGTAAATACTGCAGGTTAATGGCATGCGGTCTACATACTTGATCAATATTGGCAAGGAACGTCATCTGATGGACTTAGAAAAAGGATGGTTGTTGGATGCCGATTGAAAGGGGGAAGTATTACGACAAATGCGAATCCTGAGGGATGCGCAGTTGTTCGCAGGAGTGCTGTTCCAAGAGAGTGGACGGATAATGGACACAGCAATAGTCGCCGGGCCAATGGCGGCGCCCACTTCTAATAGATGGTGGTGAACGTAGGCTATCTTTCCTTTTGAGAACAGTGGAATGGCTGTCCGTGAACTTTGACAATGGATCAGGAAACGCTTCCCTGGAAGTGTCATTCCTAATGGATAAACGTAACCGAAATTGGTGTCCTATGTCCGTTCAAACATCCTATTTAATTATGACCCACGGCTCGTTAAACCTTAAATTGTTTACCTTAGGTCTTCATCACACTGCTCTACCAGATGAACGTCTGTTCAAGTGGATCTGGTACAGCAGTGTGATGAAGTATTTTATTTGACGTCGAACTGTGGAGTTGAGCTTTTGTTTTCCACTCTCCACAAGTTTTTTTGTTGGCCCCTAATTTATTTATTATATTAAAAAAAATTTTCGCCTTTATGTATTTATTTTAATTTTCGGGGGAGGGGGTTGAGGATTTGCTGGTCTCTTTGAATAAGGGATTGTTATACCTGTGGGTTATAGGTCTTTATACCTGTTATTACACCTGTGGGTTATAGGTTATTCGTCTTTGGATGTAAATACAGTTTTCTTTTGAAGAGGCTTACCTCCACGTTACCGGCCCTCGTTCTCATGGCAGGGTAGGGTGCCAGGGTTGCGACTAGTGATCCTTGATGACAACGTGAAAAACACAATCCTGTATTACACTAACGCAGACCCACACCATCACTACATCAGGCCTTTAGAGTGACCTGTATTTATACAGAATGATTTGGCAGAATTGAACTGTTTCAGGAGCCGCCCTATCACGGAATACATACATACATGACCATGGACTTTGCTTGCGCATAGTAGTTATAATCACTGTTCTCCCCACACCTTGTGAAAAAGGGCCGAGTTACACCTATTGTTCTCTCCGTGGCGAAGTTAGTCGGTTCAGGCTTAAATAGCAAAGTTTCCCGCCGGAAACTCCGGATTTTTAATTCTGCAAAACAGGCAAATCGACCAAAACACACGAATTTATGTACATATTACAAATGGTGAATGGGTTGGCTTATGAAAGTTTTTTTTTTTTTTTTTTAAACATGGGCTTTAACCAAGGGACAACTCAACCAGTGGTGTTTCTAAGAGCACGATCCAATGAACCCTCCTCCGTATGGGTCGCTGGAACAAGCTCTCAGTCAAGTTACTCGTGCTTATGGCCAATCGCCAACGACGCCTAAGTTTGAATCTGAACGGTTTCATTGGGCCATTGATGATTGAAAAAAAAGTTGCCTTTTCCGATGAATCAAGTTTCCCGCTATAACGTGTGGACTGTAGATGGAGGGTACCACGACAAAGATATATCATTCCGATGTTCAGGTTCAACAGAAACAGGCAGACGGCAGCAATATTTTGGTATAGGGCTTTCCAGGAATCTCTTGGAGATTTGAATCAGGTACATCCTTTATGATGTACCTGATTTAACTGACTGCAGGAAGACACTTGTGATGGCACAGGTATGTTCCAACAGGATAATCGTTGCCGGCATTGTTCGAGAGAGAGGTTCGTGGAACAGGAAATTGGCTTCCAGGTGTTAGCTCTTGGTTGCTAAATTTTCCGGATATGAATCCCATATTCGGCAAATTCCAATCCTCCACCACGGACTATCGTAAATCCTGGCTAAATGGCACAACATACCGCTAGCAACATTCAGAGATTTTATAGTCCATGCCTCGCCGCGTGATGGTGGTACTGACAGAAAGAGGACATACCCACTATTAGGTAGGCGGTCTTAATGTTTTGACCGGACATTTTTATGAACATTTTTAGTCAAAATCACAAATGAGAAAAATTCTATTTATTGACTTCAATCTTTGACTGTAATGATGGAGAATGAAATCCGATCATCTTCTTAAAGGTGAAAACAAATCCGAGTAACGCATTAAAAACTTCACCTATTCTAATTTAAACTTTTTTAATTAATTGTGATCAAAAACTTAAAGTGAATGAGAGTGTTCTTTGACGAATTCTACTTTTGGACAAAATCTTTCATGTGTAAGTATACTGAATACCCAATCATTAAAGACAAATGGGACAGTCAACTAGGAATGAGAAGAAAAACTTCATCGCTCTTGGACAGTTGCAGTATATCCACACAAATCCACAAAATCTAGGATTTATTTTTCAATCCCCAAACCCTGAGTAATTTTATTCATTGTACTAGGCGGTCCAACTAACCATTGGTAACTCAGCCGTATATCCATAATATCTTAAGGACAATGCGGAACATCGATTCAAAAGTAGGCAGCGATATCCAAAGCCCATACAGTCCATTCAATATTCAACAGGAAGCAATAATTTGAGCCACAGTTTATAGATCTCACGAGGAGAAGAATCGTCCGGTGTTAGCAGGTCTTGGAAATTCATCAGAAATTGCCAAAAAATATCGATCCATTCTTCCTATGACGAGGAATGCCTGGAACTAAATGACTAAAAATTGCATTCAACATTCTTTAAGAAAATCTGAGACGGACTGCAGAGAACTAGTTTCCAAGGTTACGTAGGTATCTGTCCAGCTAACCTTTGAATTCTCCCAAACTGTTAGCAGCAACCACCCATGGAGGCAACTTCTTCCTGTAATAACAACTCGCTGGTTAAAAGACCCTTCATACAGTCCAGTCCAACCACTTCCACGAGAAATATGCATTTATGGCCAATAATTTATAACCGACTGATATCATTTTTAACTGTGACAATGTCACCTTCGTTCATTTCATTATCTCCTCTTAGAGTCATGTTGATCTTATCAGGTCCTGTCTAAGATACCTATTTATCAAACTCTCTAGCCCACATATTTTTTTTTTAGTTGCAGTCTCCATACTTAATACTCCATACATATTCTCATTGTATAAGGCAATTTAAGATCCCAATAACTTACCCACGTTGCAAAAAAGAGCCTTAAAAATTCCTCCCGTCATTGATTGGATTCGAACGTAGGTTTTTTCCACCCAGTATAGGGAGGATGGTGATTATACCAACTGTGCTACCTACGAGGGCAACTACCCATCGAGGCAACTTATTCTAACAATTAACAATCTGCTAACTAAAAGAAAACTTCCTATAATACAGTCCAGACCTCTCTTCCCATAATTTGAATTCATCGCGCCTAGTTCCGGATCCATTTCTAACAGTGAAAATTTCACCCTTGTTCGCTTTATTTTCACCTCTCAGAACCTTATACAACTTAATTAAATCTCCTCAAAGGTGTCGTAGTTTCCAAGTTTTGTAGCCAACATATCCGAAGCCTTTACTCATGGGCAGCCTTTTGCCGATCTCAGTAGGCGTGTTACCCGTCTTTGAATACTTTCAAGAAGCTCGATGTCTTTTTTTTTTTTTTTTTTTTTTTTAGGTGTGGTCTCCATACATAACCTCCCTATCTCTGCAAGAGATAGGGAGATTATCCCATTGTATAAGGCAATTGTAAGCCCGCAATTGGAATACTCTGTCTTAGGCGAGGGTAGCATGGTTTTTTTCCCCCGGAAACGCGGGTTTTTCGTCCAAAAAACAGCAAATCGACCACACAACACGCAATTTACACACATAGTTGATGCACCTCCCGCCATCCAACAAAACTAGTAGTTGAGGTTAACAGCTTAGGCGGAGTAAAACAGGTGGTTTATTAATTGTTTTTTTTTTTTTTTTTTGGTTTTTTTTGGTCGGTGCAGCAGAAACCCAGAACTTCCTTCAACCATCCGGCTAATACTAATATGTGTATTAATACTACCTATTAATCACAGCCCTCTGAAGCCACCTGAAGATCTCGCCTGTGATTTCATCATGTTCCAGCTTGGAAAATAACCTCTCATGCAGGTTGACCGGTTGATTGTTGTAGAGATTTGAATCAGGTCTTTTCCACCCGGTGTGGGGAGGACGGTGATTATACCAACTGTGCTATTCTTCCATGAGAGACCCACGAGGGCCTCTCATGGAAGAACTGAGTCAAATGCTTTGCCAAAATCCAAATAAATAATGCTGAAATTGTTTTCTACAAACAACTGAAGCGTAACTTCATCAAAATAGCTAAACAGGGTTGTTAAAAGATTTTCCCTTTACAAAATCGTGATGTGTTTATTTTAGAATTCTATCTATATCCATGGGATTCTGTATTGCAGATCATTCAGCAGTTGTGGAGCAGTTTGACACCGAATGAAAGCAGGCCTGGCCACTTCTGACGAATCGTGTCCTCAGTGCTGTGAACAAGTCTTGGTGTGAGGCAGCGGTGCCAGTGTGTCCTTTTGATCTAAGGGTGACACTTAACATACAGTGAACACATGACAACTTTCTACTGCTGTGGTATAGAAAATTGGTTTAAATGTTTACAGTATATCATGTCTGTAGGTCATGTTGTATTCCATGATCTGTTAACTTAAAACTTCATGTTTTAAGTTAACAGATTAACTGTTGTAATAGGATTTTAGGAGCATCAGCGACTAAGGCCATATTGCTCTCTGTAAATTGAATGAGTTCCGAAGTCGATTTCCTGTTTTCTGGATGAAAAACCCGACTTTCCGGGAGAAAAAGCCTTTCTACCCTTGCCTGACACCGACTAACTCAGCCATGTTGTAAAAAAAGACCCATAAAAATTCTCACATCGTCGAAGGGACTCGAACTCAGATTTTTTTCCACTCGGTGTGGGGAGGACGGCGATCCTACCAACTGTACTAGGTTCCTAGGATCCTACCAACTGTACAACGAGGGCTTAACAGATTAAATCACTGGTCCAGCTCACACAGCTGAAAAACAATTAGACATTACGTCTGCAGAATATAAAAAATTAAAATGCTCACAAATAAAAAATAAACGAGGTATGATCAGAAAGTTCGGGGGTTAACTTTATATCTTGAAATTGCAGCGCCGTAGCGAATTTCGACTTGTCGCAACATGTTCAGTGACTTGTCTAGGTTTGTGCTTCGAAGCATTTTAAAATGAATGATTTTACTGAGCAGTAGATCTGCATTAAATTTTGTTTTAAATTACGGAAAAGTGCATCAGAAACCTTCTCACGAAAAGCTGCTAGTAAAACTGGTATGAGTAGTGCTTCCAAAAGTTGCAGAAGCAGTTAGAATTTGTATATACAACATCAGGCAGCCTTCTTTGAAGGAGATTGATCGAAATAGCCGGTAGACATCATATTCCAAATATTAGTTCAACCTCTGAACGGGTATACGACCTTACTTTTATTATTTCTATTTACTTATGTGGTATGGTCGTAGTATTTAGTATGGTCGATAAAAAACAAGTGGTGGAAGAGATCAAAAATCTATCTCTCAAAAGGAGCCCATTAAGCCGTTGGTTGAAAATAATTCCCCACTTTTTCTCTTTTTATTTAAACTATCCTAGTGCATTAATCATTATCATAGAGAAACCTTAATAACAATTCACTTTAACACAAAGTTAAAAAATAATAATAATAAGGAAAATATATCTTACTACACAAAAATCTACTAATAAATTTATTAGACAAAACTAGAAAGTGGAGAATTTATTATTGCTTTATTTATTACTAGCGAAAAAATTCCGTATGTACTTGGGAAGCAAATGCTATTCGATGGATAATAATCACATATTTAAATATTTTCCAATGAATCCTTCCGTGTTTCATTAATGTCCTAATATCAGAATAAATTAAAAACCAAATATTAGTAATAGTAGCCACAAATTATGCAAGAAAGCATGCTTATAAAGCATCAGCCAAAAAAAGAAAAAAAAAAAAAAAATTCTTACATCGCCTGTACATCCAACCCCAATAATTTGTCTAGTTCTTCCTTAAATTTATTCAAATTGCCCATTTCCACAATAGATGGAAGTTTATTCCAACAATCAACCACCTGCTGGCTGAAGGAAAACTACCACACATCTATCCTGAAACATTCCTTCCTCAATTTGAATTTAGGCCCTTCATGTGTGTATAATCAGCCTTCTGAACTAAGCGGGGCTCTGCTGTAGTCACCTTTCCTCTTCAAGAGGATCTCGTTGGATGCATAATGATTAAAGCCGGCCCCTTTCAAAATTGGCCATTTGGTAGGCAATGGCATACCACCACATTATCTGATGCCACAGAGACCATAACAAAACCAACTCCAAAAACTCCTGTTAAAGGAAGTTCTGCAACTAAGTGGAAAGATGGAATCAGTGAACTTTTGGGCGTGGCATTTTTCGATGCCGCTCGTATAGCACATGATCGATGCAGTTGAAGGAATTTGTTGGTGGTCACAACAGCTCCTCAGGGAACTATGTGACTGTAAGAAGAGATGTGTGTGTGTAGTCTCAGCAAGAGGAAGAATGCCATCAGCATTGAGTTTTCTCAATCCATTATCATTCATCCAATGCCTTAAACACCTCAATCAGATGACCTCGGAGGTCCCTAGTCTCCAGACACTGAAATTTACAGAACTGCTATCTTTCACGGTAGGAGCACTTTTTTCCCCCTCACCAATCTCGTTGTCCTTCTCTGCACCTGTTCCAGCATATCTACATCCATCCCAAAATGAGGCCTCCAGATCTGTATGCAGTACTCAAGATGGGGCCTAACCGATGCCTTGTACAATGGGATAATCACCTTCTGCTAGAAAAAGTTCTGTGTATCATTGACAAAACCCCATGAGCTGACTTGGCAGCTTGTCTGCATTGCTAAAAAAAATTCATATCTAACTACATAACAATGAAATTGAAAAAAAAACACCCAGGTGTTTTTTTCATTTTCCACTGACCTGAGTGTAATAATATACAGCGGACACGTCAATCTGAGATTACTGCCAACTGATTACTCCAATTTCTCAAACCATCTGCCTAATTTTTCTAGATCTCATTGCATTAGCTTACTTTGATTACTGTCATTAACCACTCTGCTAACCTTTGTATCATCTGCAAACTTGGACATTAAGCCTCATATGCCTTCATCAATATCATTGATAAATATAGAAAACAACAATGGGCCCAGCACTAAACCCTTGGAGACTCCATTAATAACATTAGTCCACGAAGAGCAGCGTCCATTAATAACTAATCTGTCTTCTCCCACTCAATCATCCACAGCATTAACTTGCCCGTAATACTACACTGCTCCATTTTGTACAGCAGTCTTTTATGTGCAACAATATCAAAAGCTTTCCCGAAATCAAAGTACTATAAATAAAATTAATAAATTTTCTGTTTATACTCCGGGACGACCAAATGGTCAGAGAAGTTCACAAGATAGACAGAATACAAGAAACAGCACCGCATTCAGCAGTCACGGGCTTGAACCTCGGTCACTCAAGACACATGTACTTATGCACCCGCGCGCTTGACCACTAGGCTACGGCGGCCTTTATCAAAATGATTTTTTGCATTCAGTTGCTTTGTTACAGCACCACAGTATTCAGTTTGGTCAGACAAGATCGCCCCTTAAAATATTCATGCTCTGGCTTCAGAATAATTGCATTCCCGTCTAGTTAGTCCTGAATTACTTCTTTATCCAGTGAATCCATTATTTTTCCTGGAACAGAAGTTAAGGTAACAGGTCTGCAATTAGTGGAACAAGTTGCCATCGCAGGTAGTTGAGGCTGACAATTTGAAGAAAATCAAAGTGTCAGTCTCAACTGATCAAAAGGGTTAAAGGGATAGTTACCTCCGTGAGAAGGGAAGAGTATAATTGCATAATTTGTTTTGTATTTTTTTACATACTTTTTTTTTTAGCCTGTGCTGCAAAATTCTGTGACTCCTTGCGCTATATGGCTAACGCTAATACTAACACTGTCACTAAAACTCATGTCACCTTTTGTTTCCTGCTTGTGAACTGGAGGTACATTTCCAAATCCCCGGTCCACAGGGACCTCCCTGAATTCAATGATGCTCTCATTACTATGGCCAAGGGTTTGCTGCCTGCCTTAATATAAAACTGGATGGATACCATCTATCGGGCGCCCTTTTTTTTATGTTTAGTTTCAACAATTTCTCTTCCACTTTCCTCTCTGTTATCAGAAAATCATTCAGCTCTCTGTTGGAGTTTGATAAACTTCTATTATCCCCTTCCGTAAAGAGTTCCTCGTGTGTGAATTTAGATGCAAAATACCTATTCTGTTTGTCAGCAACCTGAGCAAGATCACCAATGGTTAAACCATTCTCGACATCAAGTGGACCAATGTGTTTCATCCCCTTCCTTCTACTGTTAATATAAATAAAGAAGTCATTGCGCTTTTGTTTGCATTCTTTGCTAGAGAATTCTCATAATTCTAACTTAGTTTGGCTAACCTCCTTTGTGATTCGATCAGATTGGTTTATATCTACCTTAGGCTTCTCTATCACCTGATAATTTATCTGCATCCCATGCATTTTCCTTCTCTGCCACGTGTCTCAATAGTTCATCTGACATCCAGTTAGGTCTAAGCCTTGAACAGTATTTCTTAGTTGATATGAAAAAGCCTAGTAGCTTCCAAGATTACTTCCCTGAATGTTTCCCATTTAGAATTTGCTGTTGGTAACATGATCAGTTAGTCCCACTCATGGAATTTAAACACCATCTGAAACATTGTAGTCACTCTTTCAAAAACAAAAGCCGTTCCCTTAAGTAAATCTCACATCTATACACTGTGATCACTACCACCCAGTGGGTCTTTTACCTGAAGATTCTTAATGCACGAAGAATACTGCTTCCTCTTCTTGCGCATACTGCTGCAGGAAACTGTCATCTAATAAATCCACAAAGGTCTTGTGTGTGACCAACCGCTAGTTCCTTCAATATCTGGAAAGTAAATACTGTTAACTCCTCAGCATTTTTCACTTAATCTATTAATTCCCTTCCGACTTTGTAAAGAAAACGTGCACCTGTTATATTCCTTAAATGAATTCCTCATAAGCCAATTACAGGAAGCAGCAAACGCTTTTCACTTGTTCAATTCCGGTACGGTGGGATGGATTTCAAAGTTGGCTCGTTGCCAAACAAAAGAGCAACATTCAACTCGCTGATGTATCGCATGCAGCATCACAGCTATGTATGACTCCCCTCTGTGAAAGTTTCTGTTACGTGATGATTAGAGGGAGGGTAATGCGCGTTTTAGCATGAAAGAGGGATAGGCGGAGTGTGAGAAACTTAACCGAAGTAGGACACTATACATTATCATAAGGCAGTTAAGCATTTTTACTAACCCTAAAACTTTACGATCATGAGTATTAACCAAACGATACAGGAGCGCTCTTTATCAGTTATTTGTTCTTTAAATAAAAGTTAATAAATAATGACAAATAATACGAAAATATTTTTAATGAAAAAAAAAAAAAAAAAGAAAGTAACTGCAGCCATTATCAACCCACTGTAGGATGGAAGCCTCCCCAACAATTCATGTTGAGGGAAATGGACCATAATCTACCACGCTGGTCCAGTGCGGGGTTGGCAGATCGAATGTATTTAGCAGTCAGGGGTTTGAATCCCGGTTCAACTCAAAAAGAGTGTGCTATGCACTCCCGCTCCTAATCACTCAACTACCAATAAAATATACAGAGCTCAGTACCATATAAAATATGTCTGTAAAATGCGTGTGTTCTGTAGTCTAATTTGCTGGATAAAAACTCCAGTTTCCGAGAGAAAAAACCATTTCACCTTCGCTTGAGAACGATTAATTCGGCCACGTTGTGGCACCTTTGACAGGATTCGAACTCAGTATTTCCACCAGTTGTGCTACCCACAAGGGCTTTTCTTCTCTTAAGTTAGAAAACATATTATTAATGTAAATTTAAGAGGTTAATAAAATTTCAATGCTTATATAACATATGTATTTAGATATTAAGGTTGCTTCTTGAAGTGTTCAGGGGCATCAAATACACTGCCTCACATTAATATCCGGACACCCCTCCATGGATGGGGAAACAGGTTCTATGCATGCAACACGTCACAGAACCTGTTATAAATATGCACACTGGGCTGGCTTCGATTAGACAATTGCAAAAGTGTGCATGCAAGATGACACGTTCAACAGAATTAACAGGCTTCCAACCGTGTTCCAACCTACTGTCAACCGTGGGATGACAGTAGGATGCCACATAAGCAAGCGTTCTATACGAGACATCGCAGTCAGTGGGGATCCCTAGGTCAACGGTTAGTGACGTCATATGCAAATGGCAGAGGAATGGGGACTGAACCTGCCAAAAAAACGGCCTGGTAAATCCCGAAAACTAACAGAACGGGACAAGAGAGTTCTGCGCGCAAATCGTAATTTGCCATTGTCTCAAGTCACACAAACCCCTTTTTGAGAGTATTGGGACTAATGTCAGCTACGAAGAACACTCCGCGTTATGGGTTACAATGGTCGTGCAGCTGTTCATAAGCCATTGATCACCTCAACAAATGCTAGACGCCGATTAACATGGTGTAAGGAGAACGAATCCTGGACTGTAGAACAGTGGAAAAGTCCTATGGACAGACGAGTCGAGGTTCGCACTCTACCAATCTGATGGCCGTTCCTGGGTGAAGCGAACACCAGGGGAACAGTTCCTTCCTGATTGTATCCTCCCCACAATGAAGTTTGGTGGAGGCAGTGTCATGGTTTGGAGCTGCTTTTCATGGTGGGCCCATTAAGCGTTATCGACAAAACCATGAATGCTGTGCAATACCAGGTCAACCTGGATAATTATGCACTTCCAACGTTATGACAATACTTCGGGGAAGGCCCATACCTGTATCAGCAAGACAACGCGCAATGCCATACTGCTCGGGTCGTAACAGAGTGGTTTAAGGGACATGGGTGTGGAAAAGTTGGATTGGCCAGCAAAGAGAATTCTGATCTGAACCCCATCTTTGGGATGTATTGGATCGTCAGGTACGTGTCCATCAAGATCGCCCAAAGAACAAGGCCAAATTGGTGGCTGCGTTAAAGGCCGAGTGCAGGAACATATCACCTTACATACTGTGGGGGGTGGAATAAAAAAGAATGATGATATTTTATAGATTTAGTTATATTATTATTTTTATTTTGTTGTTCCCTTATAGGTGTTTGTCCACTTTATTCTTAATTCCCCCACTTACGTATCTGACTTTACTTTATAGGAGAATTCCAGATTCAAGGGAACTTCTCAATTATTTATAATTCCCTTCGGACAGGCTGAGTGTTCAAGAATGACAAACAACACACACATTAATATATAACATAACATTTTATTTACACTTATATACACAATATAAAGATTATCAACTCTCAAGCACATATTATTATTACTCAAATTTGCCTATGTATTATCAGTTATATATGGCAATTAAATACAGTGGTTTTACTCTAAACAAGGTTATCCACATCAATACAACTCAATCAATATCATTACATAAACTTATCTTAGTTTCTTCTTTCTCCACACATGAACAATAATTACTTAAGAGGATTAGGTACACCCTTTCTCCACTTTAAATCAATTTCTTACCTTATGAATTGATTTAGGAATTTCACTCTTAACTTCCGTTTTAATTAGTGCCCCATTTTGTCTTGGGGAATATAATTTCACAACTTTCTCTAATCAAGACAGATAGTACTTTTGACATCAATTTCTGGACTAATGCTGGTCCCAAGTGTTAGCTACATTCATAAGGCTATTTCTTTCTCTGTATTCTCTACCCTTTCCTTCCAAAATATATCATACCTATATGTTAAACAATAACTAATAACAAATATCAAATTTCTCTCCTTTGCCTTTCTACATATGTCTAATTATACATTAATCAAAACCCCTATCTGATTTATCTCTATATTTATGTATATATAATTATATTTTTGTACATCCTTCCCTTAACATCTTTCTAAACATTATACTAATCTGATATTAGAGTTCCAACAGTCCTTTATTTGTGAGGGAGAATACTATATAACTAGTCACTTACTTAATTTTACGAATCGGATTTCTCCGTTTTGGGGCCTTCAGCTCCTTGTCTGGGAATGGCATCATCGTTTACCAACTGCATTCATCTCAGAACTTCGAGTTTCTCCATGGGCTGTAGTCTACGTCTGGATAGGGCATCATTGTGTCTTTTAGGAATTTTATGGACTCGTCTTCGATACTGCTACTTAACCTTCGGTTCAGCTATTCTGGCGGACTAGGAATTACAACTTTATCTTCTCAGCTCACTTATCTGTGCCTTGCCTTTATCACTGCCTTCAGATGGTCGACTAGGGTTATTTTTCTCCTTACACTACTTATTTTCACGCTGGCCACTTTCACTACCTTCCTATAACGGACAGGTTTATTTCTCCATACACTTCAGTCGTTTGCATACGGGCTACTACCCTTGCCTTTAGACGACGGACAGGCTTATTCTCCTTACACTTCATTCATCTGCATACGGGCCACTACCCTTGCCTTCCGACAACGGACAGACTTATTTGCATACGGGCCACTACCCTTGCCTTTAGACGTCGGACAGGCTTATTCTCCTTACACTTCATTCATCTGCATACGGGCCACTACCCTTGCCTTCCGACGACGGACTGACTTATTTGCATACGGGCCACTACCCTTGCCTTCAGATAACGGACTACTCGACTGTTCTCTTCTATTATGAAACTCCACTAACTTTTCTTAACTTACTGACTGCACTAAACTTATCTAACCCTTCACTACTCCATCTTAATTTGTCAGATCTTTCCCAGCTGGCTGACAGGATAGGACAGGACTTATCTAACAATACACAACTTATTACTCATTTTCCCACTAACATTGTCAAAAACTCAACTCTGTCTTTCCTAACTCATTTCCACACACCCCCACATACTCAACTCGGGGTTCTCACTGTTTCTAACTCATCTTCATAACCGCCCACATAAAGCTCAACTGCTGGGTCTGATTTTCTAACCCATCTTCATAACCACCACATAAAGCTCAACTGCTGGATCTGTGTCTAACTCATTTCTATAACCACCCACATAAAGCTCAACTGACTGATCTCTTCTTGTTTCCCCCTGCTCACTGACTTTTTGTTACTCTGAATTCAGCAACGCCCCTCATAATTCCTGCTCACCTTTTTTCTGAGTTTACCCAATCTTCTCATTTTTGTCAACTTTCATAATTTCCTATTCGTCCTTTAAAATTTCTCAAGCTGTATATTCAGAGCTCATTTTAATAAATTTCCAAATTTTTCCCAGGCAATCCGCTGCTTTGGAGTTCGCCGTCATCTTTGCCACCCCTCGTTAAACTTAGCAGATTTATTTTACATGCTCTAACAACCATGCCATCGCCGACAGTCAGACGCAAATAGATTGCTAGCCGGAGTAATTTGATCCGTATTTACTACCTGGCCGATATTTAGGTGTCACTGGACAAAGGGATGTCCGACAATGTTCAGTCTACAGCCCTTTGTTCTTTCAGAGCCATAGTTATTCGCACCTGCACGTCAGTAGTCGCTGCCACCATCCCCGTTGTTATTGTTTGTTCTATGCCATGGTGGGAACTGAAATGTACCCCTAATTGCTAATAGCTTACCGCTCCCTTCTCTAATTCAACCTTTGTCTAATTTTTAATCCTTGTGAGTGACCTAGAATAATATTTGTGACTGGAAATGTTTACTGTCCTATTTTGCTATTTCCTAAGCTTTATTTTAAATAAATCTCACTCATTTCTAAAATATTAACATGTGTATTTACATCTTACAATACAGTATATATATATATATATATATATATATATATATATATATATATATATATAAAGCTGGTTGAGAGTATGCCGCGAAGATTGAAAGCCGTCATAAAAGCAAAAGGTTTTTTTTTTTTTTTTTTGTCTAAAGGCAGGTGTCTGGATATTGATGGTAGGGCAGTGTATCTTCAAGTTTGCCTTATTGACTAATCTCGCCGTCTTATTACAGTGGCTATAATACTCGTAATTTGTTCTTGCATACGATTTTAATAACGGTTCATTTCTGAATGCTATGGTCGGTGCACTGAAGTTTATTTTTGAGGATAAGTTGGAGATATTAAAAGTCCCGTTCAACAGAATATTAAATAATTGTAGATCGACTCTTATCTCTTCTTTCTTCCAGAGATTTAATCCCAACGAATTCACACTACTCCAGATATCATTTCTCATTATATTGTAATCCACTCTTAAAACAAACATAGTATTGCATATTGCTCCTTTTTTCGATATACACTATTTTATTTCTAATTTTTGATAAGCTGCATGAGGAGACAAACTCTCTGAAGCATATTCTAGGGCTGGCCTAACCACGGCTAACTCTTTTAATGAAAAGACCTGAGCTCGAGTCCCGTCGATGAAGTGAGGAATTTTAATAGGCCTTTTTCACAACGCGGATAAGCTAGTCGGTCTCAGGCGAGGTTAGCATGGTTTTTCCTCCCGGAAACTCGAGGTTTTTGTCCAGAAAACGGAAAATCGACCACAGAACACACGCAATTTACAGACAGTATACACGGAGCAATATGGCCTTAGTCGCTGATGTTCCTCAAACCCACTACGATAACAACTCTTTTAATAAAACTTTAGTTTCTGTTAGATTCACTATGTTTGAGATATGATCAAAGGAAAGTGAATCTCCAATATAAAAACCCAATTTTTCCAAGGTACCAACTATTTTAATCATGTTAATGAACGTTTACAAAAGACTAATCTTCAAACTGAATGTGGGACGAAACTAAATCGCTAAGCAGTCCCCGTTGGGTAATTCTTAAGGATACAGAACTGGACCACACCATCCTTTAAATATTTACTGGTGAAGAATGAATAAACACTAGTCTGTCACCACTCGAACAGCTGTTTATAGTCAAAGCGTAGGAGGGAAACCCATAAGACAGCTATGTTGAAGCTGGATTCATTAAAAACGCAGCCTGATGAGATGACTGTCCGTGCTTAATAGGGTACCTCATCATTACCCTATTAAGTTCTTAGACATTTGTAACAGTTGCACACACACACATGGGTCACAAGGTCGGTGCTTATAGCGGCAAAGAACAGGACAGCTGGGGGAGGGGACGTTCTCGTAGAGAGAAAATGGGGTCATATTTGTTTAATGATAAACTGTATGAAATTTATTTCATCCCAGTTGATGCGGCTCATCAATCTAAGGATTTTTCAGTCTATGAAAACGGACAGCAGTAATAGTTTTAATCAATGATTTTTACTGTACTTTATAGTACACTTTTAACTTATATGAGCTGACAAAAATTTTGAAACTGATTGAGGAAGCAGTATACCCTATTTGCATGTAGAAAGGCATGAAAGGAAAGTTTTAAAGATATATACAAAAATATTCAAATAAATTGAAAATTGCTTTGTTTGATTGTTGGTATAACTATCATCCATTATACAGTTGGTATAATTATCGTCTTCCACACACCGGGTGGAAAATAAAAGACCTGAGTTCGAATCCCATCGTTGACGCCAGGAATTTTTATGGATACTTTTCGCAACATGGCTGAGTTAATCAGTCTCAGGTGAAGGTAGCACGGTTTTTTCTCTCAAAAAACTCAGGTGTTTCGTCCAGAAAACAGCAAATCAACCACGGACCACATGCAATTTATAGACATTATATACTGCGCAATATGGCATGAGTTGGCTTAATGCGCGCTAATTCAGATTGACTGGCCACAAATAAAAGAATGATTCATGCATTAATATATCTAAATGAGTCGTAACTTGCAACTTCGCTACAATTTCAAGATTAATTAGTCCCAACTTTTTGATCACATCTACGATTAAAAACGCAAGTTCGTTTAACCAAAGGTTTGGACATTTAAAAGTGTTCTAGGATGTAATGATTGTTCTAGGACCTCGCCTGGCGCAGAAGAAATTTATTAATCTTGGATTTGAATTCCTGTTTACTCTAATTTTTAAGGAATTACATATAGAGGAAGTTATTCTCAAGTACATAAATAGATAAAAATCTTAACACAATTACTTCGTGACAAGTAACTCATGAAAATAAAAGCTTTAAATGCTATGATTAAGGCAAAGTTGATTCGGTAAGTCTCGAGTTAAATCACTAATAGTTGTTGTTGTTATAGGATTTTAGGAGCAGCAACAACTTGGGCCATATTGCTCCGTGTATACTGTGTGTAAATTGCGTGTGTTCTGTGGTCGATTTTCTGTTTGCTGGAAGAAAAACCCAAGTGTCCAGGAGAAAAACCATGCTACCCTCGCCTGAGACTGACTAACACAGGCTTTGAGGCTCAGTAATATACTAATAATTGCGTGCGTTCTGCGGTCGGTTTTCTGGACGAAAAACACGTTTCCCGAGAAAAAAACATCCGATCATCGCCTGAGATCTATTAACTCAACCACTTTATGGAAAAAGCCCATAAACAATTCTCGCGTCATTTACGGGATTCGAACGCAGGCCTTTAGCACCCATTGTGGGATGGTGATTTTATCCACTGTACTACCCAGAAGGGTGTAGTGGGGGCTTGCACAACATGCAAGTCGGGGTGCGAGCGCACACACACACACACACACACACACACACACACACACACACACACACACACACACACACACACAGGAGTCATCAAGAGGTCGTCGAAACCTCTCGAAAAAGAATGGCCCGATTAAAAAAAAGGCAGAAAGAATGAAGTAGCATTCGTGAATATCCACCTGCCATACTGCAAACATGTATACAAAACTACAAAATTACTATTAGAATCATTCTGAGGCTAGCTGACCACGGAATGACTTCTGTTGCATATACCAATAGTAGACGGAGACCAATGTCACAGCGCTAATCTTCAAAAATGGTTTCTGCAGCTGGTGGTCGTGGAATACAATACGCTCGTTTCCTCACACTTCGTTTCTCGTCATTTTGTGCAACACATATGGCAAAAGGGGCCCGTTTCATTCTTTTCGGATTCCGAAATTCACGAAACACAGCTGTAGAATTGCTGCAGTTCCAATAAAATAACTTTACGAACAGCGCATGACTACTCAGATTGCGCTCCATGTTGACTTTAGCGGTTTTGTTCTCGTCTGTTTTTATAGCACCCGTACATACCCACATACACTTGATTTGCAAGCTGGCTAAGTATAGCATTATTTTCACGCTGGTGTCACTTTTTTCTTTCTGTTTTTTGCTGACTATTTGTTTCGTGCTATTCATTTCCACGGAGTACTTTGAAATTTCATAGTTCTTCCATTATCCTTTTTCTGCATATAGGATTGTTTTAGAAGCAAGGAACATTAGAAATAATACTAGATATTTAACCAGTCTTTAATTTATTATTATTTATCATGATATTTTTATGGATACCTATTAAAAAATTGATACTATCAATTTTTACCTAAACACTTCTTCCATATTTTTAGTAACTTCTGATAACCTTTTTCGAACCAAAATTGTTCGAACCAGCTTCGATGTCTTCGTTCGTTTGAAATCCTTAATGATCCTAACAAATGACAATCAGAATGTGTTAAGTTTGGCTTATGGGGAGCAAAGAAAAGAAGCATTTTCCATTTCGGATCTTACAGTGTATTAATTGTAACCGCGGTTCTGAGAGAGAGAGAGAGAGAGAGAGAGAGAGAGAGAGAGAGAGAGAGAGAGAGAGAGAGAGAGAGAGAGAGATTCCACGAAGACAGTGGAATCTATAGTTTCAATAACGTTTTTATTTAATTACAGGTCTTGAAGTTGTGTCAATGAGGAAAGATAGACAAAATCAGCCATTAATGCAGTCATCCACTATTTGGGCAAAAAGGGACTAACGCCAAAAGCAATTCATGAGGATAGGATTACAACATTGGAGGAGGATATTCCTTCCTATTCCATGGTTAAGAAATGGGCAGCAGTATATAAATGAGGGAGAGAGAGCCTGGATTACCAACGCTGTGGAAGACTTGCAACGTACATCCAGAAGTTGTTCACAGTGTGCATGATCGACAAGTGACAGTTCGGTACATGGTTGCGTCTTGGGCGTCTCATCTGAACGTGTGTACTCATTTAACAATTTTCGCTAGAAAAAGGTGTCAGCACGATGTGTCCCAAGTTGACAGCCGATCAAAAACGCATACGAGTTGTCAAGTGAACATTTGCATTGATTTCAAGCAATTTCCAGCAAATTTCCTTGTAAGGTTTGTGACCATGGATGACGTGGATCCACTATTTTCACCCAGAGACAAAGGAGCATGCCACACAGTAGAAACACAGCTCTTCTCCCCTTCCAAAGAAAGGGAAGTCCATTCCTTCTGCTGGCAAGGTGACGGCATCGTTTTTTTGGGAAGGATGTAGATGGAGCGTTGCTAGTGGATTACTTTCAAAAAGGATAGACCAGTCACAGAGACATATTATGCAGACCCTGTGAGACGTTTCTTTCAAAATATCAAAGACAAACGCCAAAGAAAACTGAGCAGAGGAGTCTTGTTCCACCAGGACAATGCGCCTGCTCACAAGTCTGTCATTGCCATGGCTGCACTGAAAAAGTGCAGCTTTGAAATCTTGGACCATCCTCCATATTCATCAGATTTAGCGCCATCGGACTTTCGCCTATTTCCAAATTTGAAAAAATACCTGATTGGTATCCATTTTCCCTCCAACAGTGATGTCAATGCTGCAGTGAACGCATTCCTGAAAGGCAAAGAGAAAACTTTCTTCGCATCTGAAATCAAAGCACTGCAGCATCGGTGGCAAAAGTGTATCGACCCCAAAGGGGACTATGTTGAAAAGTAACACGTTAACTAAACTCCTCAAATAAACCCGTCATACTCAGGTCACGAACTTTTCAAACGTCCCACGTGCTCTTCCACGGAGCGGAAGACTATAATGCGAAAAATCAACGAAGACGGCACCTTTTGCAACCTCAAAAACTATCATTACCTTTCCAGAACAGGGAACTTTCAAACATAACACGAGTAGTAATTAAACAAGCCTTACTACAGCTAACAGTTATCCACCCATTTATATCACTATTCTGCCTATGTTTCTTAATAAGTCGGTAATTAAAATAAAATAAATCTCATTCATACCTGAACCAGCCTCGTACACAGGTATGCCGTTTTCATCAGCTAAGAGTTACAAATGTTTACGTGCATTATTCATGGTAGCATTTGTATAAAACGAGGACGGGGAACAACTTTCCCGTTGAGATAAAAAAAAAAAAAAAAATCGACGCCCTGTATAAATATCTAAAAATATGAAAGTTCAAACTACTAGTTTGTTCTTCATGTAGTTCCTATCCTGTAAAACTCCTCTGACCTAGGTGGTCGACCAGGAATATCAAAAGAAAATGTATTATTATATTTTTATTTATTTAGCTGGAAAATGTAGTTAGGGTCAAACATTTGTCCGTAAATCATCTCTTCCTCTTGCTTTATCTGACGAACAAAAGTTCTTTTGGTTCTATTCGAACTCTCGCTCTACTTTTTCTTTATCCCATCCTTTATCACAATTATAGCTGGGAAACTGACTGTAACCGTGACAACCACATCACTTGGGGCACACTGTTTCCATCAACTGTGTCCATTATCTTTTCCTGTCTGAACGACTGAAGCATACAATAAAAGAAAACAACCATTGGTGAGAAAAATATTACATGACAGTAAGTACGTATATTCTTAAAAGGAGTAAGGTTTAGATACTGCCATTAAACATTAATTCCTGGCATCTCAACCAGTATAAAAGAATCTTAGCCAACGTATAAAACCAATATGAAAACGTTGTTCGAAGGAACGATTAGAAGGCGTCAAAAAAAGATATGATAATAATAATTGCATCAAGAGCATCCATTGAACGAAAGTACCAGTTGAAGACCGGTGAAGAGATTGAAACCATGGCAGAGGGAGAGACCTACAAATATCTGGGGATGATGGAGGCTCACCACCTTGATCTCCTTGAACACAAGGAGATCAAGGCCCACCTCAATGAGAAATACTCTCAGGGACTAAGAAGCCTGCTAAAATCAAAGCTGAATGGCGTACGCATTCCCAGTATTAACATACTCCTTTGGGATCATAGATAGGACCAACACCAAGCTGAAGAAGATTATGACACGACACACCTCACTAAACAGCATAAGAAAGCGGTTTAAAAGAAATTCCAGGAAAGCATAGCACCAATGTATGAAACTATAAGAAAGACAAAATTACACAACACTCAACCTTAACAAGGAAGACCTCACTCACACAGGCAGAAGAAACAAAGACAGAAATATGGACGAAGAAGGCGCTACATGACAGACACTATAATAACCTCCATCATGAGTTCATAGATAAAAATGTCACACTAGGGTCACTCAGAATATTAACTACCCAAGTATATAATGTCCGTGAATTGCGTGTGTTCGCTGGTCGATTCGCCTGATTTGCTCGAACCAAAACCCAAGTTTCCGGGGAGGTAAGGGGGAATCCTTGCTATCTACGTCTGAGAACAACTAACTCAGCCACGGCGTGAAAAAAGCCCATAAAAATTCCTCACGACATTGATCAGATTCGAGCCAGGCCTTTTCCACCGGGTGTGGGAAGGACGGTGACGACGCCACTGTGCTACCGCGCAGATAAGACTACATAAAAACAAACTATTATTATTATTATTATAATATCAGGGTCACCTGGAAAGTAACTTTCAACTACCTATGTGTATGTCTGTAAACTATGTGTGTGTTCTCTGGTCGATTTGCTTGCTTTGCTGGACGAAAAACCCCAGTTTTTCCGGAAGGGGGAGGGGGAACCTTGCTATTTACGTCTAAATACTTTGCTATTATAAGAACTTTGCTATTTACGCCTATTTGCGCCTTATCAGCTACGGAGTGAAAAAAAAAAGCCCATTAAAAGTTCCTCGCGTCATCGACAGGATTCGGACCGGGGCCTTTTCCACCCGGTGTGGGGAGGGCGGTGACCATACTACTGTGCTACCCACGCAGACACCAGGAACTACAGGAAATATATCGCCAAGGAAATGGGAGTAATAGATAACACATGTTGACGAAGTCACCTGGCCCCAGACACAATCCGGCACATCATCTCGGGATGCAGGGTGATCACTCAGAGGGAGTACACTCACAGACACAGCCAGGTGATCAGGATAATACATCATACATCAGGATAATACATCATTAATTAATGATTCATCTCTAACAGAGTCTCTCCACTCGCTTTCTCATAGACGCACTGTTTCTGCTGCATGCCTCTTCTACAGATACTTCCATGGGCACTGTTCTTCTGAATTGGCTTCTATAATTCCCGCTCTCTCTTTCAAAACAGTCTGAACACGTGCCGCCACCAGCCAACATCCATTTACTGTCCAACTCCAAACCCACAGAACCAACTTTTCATCTTCCTCATTTATTCATTCAACTGCCGTTTTCTGGAACAACCTTCCTTCATACGTATTTCCTGAAAATTACAATCTACAGAAGTTCAAGTCCAATATCAACAAATATCTTCTTTCGTCTTCTCAACCTCCAACCCAAGCACGGTACTAAGTACTATAGGTTATAATACCTCTCGTGTTTGGGGTTCTCATAAAAAAAAAAAAAAAAAAAAAGCTAACACAAAAATACCAGTTGATCAAAGAAAGTGTACCATATTACAAGTATGAACCCCCAGGCTGTACTAGAGACCTTGCACTTAAAAACTATACTGAGACTGTGCTATAATAACGGACGAGACGACCCAGCACAACAGACCAAACATAACCCTCGTCGACAAGAAAGAAATGGCTACATATCTGATCGACATTGCGGTACCCTACATCAAGCAACCTCCAAGAAAATATCAGGAGATACGCAGACCTAAGACAGGAAGTCAAAGAAATGTGATATATGGAACAGGTAATGATCAGTATGTCAACCACTAGCATGGTGCCAAAGAGTCTCCATAAGAAACCTAATAACAATAGGTCTCCCAGAGAACACTTACATGGAACTCCAGAAAGCCGCGATCGTGAACACCTGTAGGATAGTCAGAGAGTTCCTCGACCAACACTATTAATAATAGTAACTGGACTGGACACTTGGTACAAGTGCATGGGGTGGTTGGTTGTGTCTAGTCCAGTTGCCATTATTATTACTGTTTGTCGTTTTTCTCCTTCTGGATGACTTGAATAGGTTGCACTAATGGTCAGGAAGGCGTTTTAATGCAGGGAAATGCAAAGTCTTACACTTGAGGAACAGCAACCAGAAAATAAATAATACACTTGGTGAGGTTGAATTAAAAACGGTGCAGAAAGAAAAGGATCTGAAAGGTATAATACAGGCGGATATGAAGTTTTCTGAGCAGCGTAAACTCGCAGCCAGGAAAGCCCATGGAGTTCTATCGAGATTTATCGAACATTATCCTGTAGAAATATGGAGGTGATATCCCACTGCTTAAAGACAACTGTAAGACCACATTTGGAATGCTGTGTTCAAGTATGGAGACCCCATTTGAAAAAAGACATTGAGCTTCTTGAAAGGGTTCAAAGACGAACAACTCGCATATGAGGAAAGACTCCGTATATGTGGGCTGTAGTGCTTGGCAACCGGGTATGTAAGGGGTGACCTGACTGAGGCTCTGAGAGGGGTTAGTAAAATGAACGAAGGCGGAATTTTCACTGTCATATTGAATTCTAGAATTCCGGGGCATAAATTAAAATTACAGAAGTACAGGTTTAGATTAGATTGCAGGAAGTTTCTTTTAGCGAGCGAGGCGTTTATTGCAGGAACAGGTTTCCTTCACTGACAGTTTGAATAAATTCAAAAGTCAACTGGATAGTTACCTAAGTGAGGAGGGAAGCAAATAATTTGTATTTTCTTATCTACTCGGTTTTTTTTTTTTTTTTTGTTTGTTTGTTTTTTGTCTTTTCCAGTGTTGCAAAAGCTTGTGGCTTCCTTGCACTTATGGCATTTGCAATCCCAAGTTGTATAAAAGGAAAAAGCCGTCAAATTTCATGAGGGTCAATAAAAAAAGAAAAAGTAAGGAGCTTGGACACACACTCTGAAATTAGCCAAGAGGAAAATAACTTAAAAACTTGAAAATGCTAATTAGAAATAGCTGGATTCCTTTTTTTTTTTCCCTCGTAACAACTTTTTTTCTTTTTTCACCGAGTGTAAACACGATCCGGCCAGGTCGTGTCCAAAGTTTAAAGAAACACCCAGACACCCTTTATAAATTAGACACGGCTTTTCTCAGACAATGAACGACTGCTGTCTGCTTTAACTTTGCAGTGCCCCAAATCTCTGACACTAATCCACACTTCTTTTTATTTCCTCTCGACCTGGCTGCCTTAAAGGGAAAGTTTTGTTTTATCTACATAATAAATGTGGGCACAGATAGTAGTGGTTACAAAAGCGCTTATATCTTGGTACGCGGAACACTTGCTGTAAGGCGAGTCTAAATAAAGAACGGGGTGTATGAAAGTGCTTCTTATAAAGTATGGCAGCTGATCCTAGTTTACAGAGGGGCAAAGACAGAGAGATGGTCTTCATAAAGAGTTCTTTCGTCAAACAGATCGAGATTAAAGTAATTTAAGAGGATGAAAAAAAACAAAAGGTGTTGTCGATCCATCTATTATTTTTTTATTCCGAAATTGGAATAAATTTCTAAATTATGTTGAAATTAAAAAACTTATTGGTAAAACGTTTTTTTTTTTTTGTTTTTAAACATATTTTGGCTGAAACTTTGGTCAAAAGAATAACAAATTACCACTTAGTTGTAATGAATCGGTACTCCAGAAGATAATAATTTATGATGTAAAGTTTGGTTGCACTAGCTCCTATGATTAAAGATTTCACTGAGTGTAACCAAAGGGCTAGTGCAACGAAAGATTTGGTTGCACTAGTTCCTCACAAATTAAAGGAACCCCGTATATTAGATTAAGAATGCTAAACCTTATATAATTCGTTTCGTAATTATATGGTACAGGTCATAGTAAATAAAAATTGCCTCAAAATATTTTCTCTTACTCAAGAACGTGATGATAATCTACGTTGAAGGGCTGTCTTTCCAAAAACAGTTATTTCATGAGATAACCAAAAACCACTCATCAGCCAGGTCACTGTTCTGCTCTCAGATACACTGTTAATGGTTACCTGTTGTGTATCTTGTTGTCAATAAAATAAAATAAAAATAAAAAACATATCATTACCGGAGATAATCCTGACTTCTAACTTCTCTTGGGATAAGCACACCACAAATATTGCTTCCTCTGCGCAGTACAGTTGGCAGGATCGCCGTCCTCCCCACATCGGGTGGAAAAGACCTGAGTTCGAATACCGTCGATGTCGGGAGGAATTTTTATGGGCGTTTTTCACGTGACTGAGTTAGTCGGTCTCAGGCGAGGTAGCTTGGTTTTCCATCCCGGAAACTCGAGATTTTCGTCCAGAAAACAGAAAATCGATCACAGAACACACGCAATTTACACAGTATACACGGAGCAATATGGCCTCTTTCATGCACCTAAAACCCTACTACAACAACGGTTTCCTCTGCATCAAAAAAAAAAAAAAAAAAAACACCCTAAGTTTTCTCTTTCGCTCTCGACGTTCTTGTAAATAGCTTCTGACTCTTCAAAAATCATAAATCGCTCTGCCATGGAAAATATTGTTCAAATCTGGAACAGTGACCATGAAAACTTCTTTGAAACTCAGACTTTTCTATAGATATTTCCATGGGAACTTATCTGTAGTTCAATCTCTTTCTTCCATTCACAGTTCTACTCCAAAATTACCGAATTAACTTTTCATCTTCCTCATTTATCCCTCCTGCTTCTAGAAGAACGGTGGCTGTATTTGCAACAACCACCCTTATGTATTCCGGAAAATTACAATTTAAAGATATTCAACTCCAATTTCAACAAGTCTTCTCATCACGGTACTGTTACTTAGTACCGTATAGGTAGTACCCATACACGGTACTACAGAAAGTGTATGGAATCACCATAAATAAACAAATAAAAAAAGGGTACCACTCAGAGTTTTTATAGCAAAAAAGTTAAGTGTTGCACCATCCAGAAATGGATGTTGATGAATTGATTCGGGATCTGATGTGTTTTTCTGACATCAATGATATTTGTTCTGATATTATGCAAACATCTACAAATTCTATATATTGAGGTACTCCACGACAAAGACAAGATTTCTGAAGTTCTTTTTAAGACTATTTGGAACTTCCACAACGAGTATAAAGCAACTACAACGAAATACACTTTGCAATCTTATTTCACTTATTTTAAAAATTAAGGACAAACATCGAACATTATCCACTAGCTCCTATGATTAAAGATTTCACTGAGTGTAACCAAAGAGCTAGTTAAACAATTAGATAAGTTATAATTAGATGAGATAAATACCGCTGTGATTGGACTAAATTCAATAGCAAAGCTTAATTATACGGTACTCACCTTAGATGATCTGCAGTGGTTACTTGAGGAGGGTTGGAAGAATAATTTTGGGATTTAAATAATTTAGAGTTTACATGGGTTAATTAGTAAGGATACGGGATTAAATTAATTAAAAATCAAAACGGAATTAAAATATGCGCAAGGAAGTAGAAGTGCACGACTCCGTCCTTGGTTGTCATTGAAGAATTAATTGAATTAAGAACTCTAAAATGTGAAAACCGGTGGGCCAAAAGTCATTTTCACATATTTTAGAGTTCTTAATTCAATTAATTCTTCAATGACAACCAAGGACGGAGTCGTGCACTTCTACTTCCTTGCGAATATTTTAATTCCGTTTTAATTTTTAATTAATTTAATCCTGTATCCTTACTAATTAAACCATGTAAACTCTAAATTATTTAAACCCAAAAATTATTCTTCCAACCCTCCTCTAGTAACCACTGCAGTAATCATCTAAGGTGAGTACCGTATAATTAAGCTTTGCTATTGAACTTAGTCCAAAGAGCTAGTGCAACGAAAGATTTGGTTGCACTAGTTCCTCATAGATTAAAGGAACCCCGTATATTAGATTAAGAATGCCAAACCTTATATAATTCGTTTCGTAATTATATGAGGCAGGTCATAGTAAATAAAAATTGCCTCAAAATATTTTCTCTTACTCAAGAACGTGATGGTAATCTACGTTGAAGGGCTGACTGTCTTTCCAAAAACACAGTTATTTTATGAGATGACCAAAAACCACTCATCAGCCAGGTCTAGCTTTCCTAACCAAGGAAACAGATTTAAAATCAGCCTTTCATTTCAGCTTTGTTTTGTGAATCCATATTTAATTCCCATTCAAAAAACCATCTCCCTGAACTCACTTTTCAAGACCACAGATTCTTTAATCCAATTTTTCAAAAACTATTGAAATTCATGAGCGCGAAGTTGTGTATATACGAGTATCTGTGTATGTTTTTCCATTTGTCTTAGAAATATATATACAGCCAATGTGATACGCTGCTTAAGAATAGGTTTTATTGTGTAATAATTACAAATCAGCACGTTTGAGGACCACACCGGTAACTTGCTCCAATGCACAACTCACAGAACACAGCATTACGTCATAACTGGCGTTAGTATTCGGCTCTTGAATTGCTGACGTCACTGACCGGTTCAGAAGACTAATATTAATGCCAACTGTTACGTAACGTAGTTTTCTATCAGCTACATATGAATACGGGAATGTCAAATATCTTGAAACGTTGCACTGATCCGGTAAAGAAGTTATTACAATATAAAGCTATTCTGAAGAAGTATATCGAGGCACGATCTGCAGGTACTTCCAAGACCATAAATTCTCTTTCCAGCAAAGTACATATCTTCCGATGACATCCCCTCTTTGTTACTGAGACCTTCAAAACCTTTAGGCTCTCTACCCTCTTAAATATTTTTAGCAGGTACGTTGACCCAAAACTGTTCCCTGGGGCTTAAGAAAACGGCACCATACATCAGGTTAATAAAATTAATTTTTCTATTCAAAATTTAACTTCCATTCCGTCTCTCTCCAGTATTATCAGTCTGTGTTTATAGTTTACATCATTAAACTGATTCATTATTTAAATAACAAACAATTTAAATAATAGTTCCTTGTTGTTTCATTGGAGAATACAGCATATGCCATGATATGCGTGTCCTTATTTGTTGTTATAATGTTTTAGGCGCATCAGCGACTAACCCGAGTTTCGAGGAGAAAAAAAAACAAAAACCATACTGTACTCCACCTGAGACCGCCGAACTCAGCCACGTTGTGACAAAGGCCCATAAAAATTCCTGGCGTCATTGACGTAATTCGAATCAGGTCTTTTCCACCCGATGTGACAAGGACGTTAATACCAACTGTGCTACCCGCGAGGATATCATATTTGTGTTATAATGCATTTTTGTGACACTGTTTATATTAATGACTATATTTAACAAACATTTAACTTCAAAATCAGCAATGATTTTTAAGTCTAACATTATCCAAATCCAAATTCTTGTTATCCCAAAGGGCTGACGTGAACACTAGATTCGATATAATGATTGCAACTATACTGAGATGACTTCAAGAAAATCAGCAGTCAATCGGTCTTTCGGATTTTTTTAAAAAAACCAAGTCAGTCAAAAGGCATTTAACTTTATGTCAACCAATGGAATAGCAAGGAACGGTGAGATTCCATTCTTCAAATTGGTAGCAACAGAACACTGGTTTCTCCACTGGATTTATTTATTTTATTTATTACTTTTTTTCAAAGCATGTTTTGAAAGAGTAAAATCCACCACCGTAATTCTGGTTGAATTAATCCAAATTTAAAAAAAAATAATAAATTTTTTGCTTATATTCCGGGTCACAAGATCGAAAGAATACAGGAAACAGCACCGTATTTAGCAGTCACCGGCTGCTAAATTCTCCGGTCACTCAAAGCACTTATGTACCCTCGTGCCTGACCACTCGACTAAGCAACTTCAAATCATCAATTACCGAACGAAACATATCAAATTCCTCAGCAATATCATGGAAACATCGACTGCCCAGAATTACGATATTTTTTAGTAGTGTTAAATTTCCTTGCAAAATCCACTAACTTTTAACCAGTACTTCTGTTGGATTTTCGCAACTTTTATCTAACAAAAATCCAACAGTACTTCTATTGGATTTTCACAACTTTAACTGGAACCTTGTAATGTGCCCTCGCGGTGGGCAAGTGGAGAGCGTCGCTGCTCTCTACACCGTATGTAAAAGGTCTAGATTCGATTTCCATTTCTGGCCGAAGTTGACAAATACTTCCCCAGACTGGAGAAGCTTTTATGGGCATCACTACGTTAGTTATAAATGTGCTGATTAATATGGTAATAGATATGATCTCTATCATGTAATATTGTTCTGACGGTTGGCAGAATTGTGATGTGTAGTCTATCAAATGCTTACAGATCACCGATTATTATTATTATTCCGTTTATTAAACCAATTGGTTTTGCCCCAACAGACACATCTAGGCAAAGAGGCACACACACTACAATAAAAAACAATGAATACAAAAGGCATAATGACAAAACATAAGATGTATTCTTTAAAGAAAAAACAGATCTGAATCACTCAAAATCATCCAAACAAATTTCCACATGGTTTCTGTTCAACAGTCCATTAAACTAGTTTTTTAAGTGTTCAAAAACGTAAATACAAACGGATTCCTCTGGACTAATTGTAATTCGGTTATCAGTATGAAGGAACGCCAATAACTATACAGTACTTCGTCACACTCCCACTTTCCAACCGGATGTCCGTACAGAGGCCCCGGATGTCAGCAATCCTGGTCAAAAGCGAAGCTGATAAGATTGCTTGCAGTTTCGAAGTCTGCTGCGGAAAGTGTCTAGTAAGACGAGTAGACAGCTTCCAAGTGCGTTTCAAGGGACCAAAGTGACGTTGGCATCACATCTGCATGACGAAGAGTTTCGTATCCCCCGCAATGCAAGCACATCGTAACGAAATATACACTCCCGCCTAAAAGTTTGGAATTACAGCGCATGACAACAGTTTTCGTTAATTTTTTTGAAATCAGCCATGACAATGTAAGGTTTAATTAAAAAAAAAACAACACGTTATAAGGTATTTTAAGATTTTTTTTTATTAAACTGACAAATTTACATGAAAAATATTTAAATGCTTAATATTGACAACTATACTAATTTTTCATCAAAATATCCTCCACAAGATTTTATCACTGCTTTTCACAAATGTGGCATTCTGGCGATTAATTTTATAATAGTCTCTTGATTAACATTACTCCAAGCGACCTGCAAGATTTATCATAAATTTTGTGACAATGAGTGGATTTCACGGACTTGACGGTATAGAAATCCGAGCTGAGTTCAATAGGAACAGAAAAACTCCAGTGTCTACATCCACTGTAAAACTCTCAAGCAGGACCTCATAGTCGTGTAGCGGTAGAAAACCCTTATTAAAACTGAAATTCAAAAGAAAGTGTTGGCTTGGGTTAAGAGCCACCAACATTGAACAATTAAAGAGTTGAAAAACATCATGCAGACGGATGAATTCAAATTTGAAATTTTTGGCTCTGAAAGTAGAATTTATGTGAGACGATTAATTGAAGGTAAAATGGCGCCACATTGTTTAGTGCCTACAGTCAAGCATTGTGGTGGTTCCAGCATAATCTGGGGTTGCTTCTGTTTTTCTGGAGTAGTAGCAGTAGTAGTAGTGGCATGTGATGCAAGAAAGCAAGTGTATGAGCTTATGCAGCATCAGCCAAAAAAAAAAAAAAAAAAAATCACACCATTCCCTCCAAATGCCTGTCCAGTTCCTCCTTAAATTTATTCAACCTATCAACTTCCACAACGACAGATGGAAGTTTGTTCCAGCAATTAACCACCCGCTGGCTAAAGGCAAATTTCGGCACATCTATTCTACATCTGTCCTTTCTTAATTTGAATTTATGCCCCCTTAGGTTCGTAATCTGAACAAGTGGAACGATCCCATCAGAATTCAGTGTGCTCAACCCATTCAAGGCCTTATACACCTCAATCAGATCACCGCGCAGGTGCCTAGTCTCCAGCCACTGCAATTTGCAGAACTTAAGCCTCTCTTGGTAAGAGGATCCCTTCATTCCCCTCACCAATCTTGTTGCCCTTCTCTGTACACGCTCAAGCAAATCGACATCCTTCCTAAAATGAGGCCTCCACCCGCTGGCTAAAGGTACTGCCTGTACGCAGTACTCAGAAAAAAGAGTGGATGACATCAGCAGAATTGAAGGAATTTTAAGGAAAGAAGACTATAAATGGCCCAGAGGATATTGCATTCTTGAACAGAATGCAATATCCTCTGGGCTTCGACTTTGTGGAAGAAATTTTATATTAGCCCAGAGGATATTGCATTCTATTCAAGAATGTTTTTATAGTCTTCTTTCCTTAAAATTCCTTCAATTCTGACGATGCCATCCACTCCAGAAAAACAGAAGCGACCCCACATTATGCTGGAACCATGGCTGTAGGCATGGGACGCATCAGCGATGTGGCACTAAACAATGTGGCGTCATTTTTTCTTCAGTATCATCTCATATAAACTCTACTTTCGGAGCCAAAATTTTCAAATTTGGATTCATCCGTTCACGTGATGTTTTTCTACTCTTCAATTGTTTAATGTTGATGGCTCTTAGCCCAAGCCAACAGTTTTTTTTTTTTTTTTTTTTTTTTTTTCGAATTTTAATGAGGGTTTTCCGACTGCTACACGACTATGACATCCTGCTTGAGAGTTTTACAGTGGATGTAGTAGACACAGGAGTTTCTCTGTTCCGATTGAACTCAGCTCGGATGTCAGGTGCAGTAAGTCGTCGAATGCGTTTAGAAATCAGTCTTATGGTGTTACCTCGAGCTTCCGTTGTTACGCGCTGTCGTTCTGATCTTGATTTGTCCTTTAAACTGCCTACTCGTCTCGTCGAATGATAGTACTCCTTAAAACGAAAAACACCTCGTTTTTTGTCAATACTTCTCATGGAGTAACTTTCTTTATACAGAGTTATAATTGCACTTCTTTTTTCAACAATCAGTTCCTTATTTCTTGCCATGTTTTTCACGAAACACAAAAAAACTTTGTGCACTAAACGCTCTTTCTGAATTACTAATGTTCCATTTTATAAGTTACAGCCTTTATTCCTCAATTTATATTATTTCAAAACACTCTGGAATCATCTACAATCTTCTATAATATTGACACAATACTAGAATGTTTCAGTATTATTTCAGGATATTCACCTTTTTGGACTATTTTCGAATATTCTAGAAATTTCATAAATCATACATTGGATTCAAAAATACAGTACTTAAAAAATGAAGAGA
Organism: Mastigoproctus giganteus; assembly: GCF_048544385.1. Classification (NCBI taxonomy): domain Eukaryota; kingdom Metazoa; phylum Arthropoda; class Arachnida; order Uropygi; family Thelyphonidae; genus Mastigoproctus; species Mastigoproctus giganteus. The sequence continues at coordinate 10,409,020 of NC_143580.1, forward strand.
AATGCATTTTTTTAATCGAAAAATTGTTTGAAGATGAAAATCTATATAGATGTTTTCTATTCATGGTTGAAGATTCCGTTAATTGTTTAAATATAAAAAAATTCTCATCAATGTTACTAAAATCAGCATTAGCTATTTCATCGATTTTCCTGCCTGTCAAAATTAAATGACCAAAAGCAAAAACGAATTCCGAATTTTTAAAAAATGAACAAAAAGAATGACAAAAAGAAATGGCCTAAAAAATGTGAATGACCAAAAAAGGCAAACCTTCAGAAATGATCAAAAAAGAAAAAAATTCCAAATTTTTAAAAAGGACCAAAAAGAAAAATTAGGTGCCAAAACTTTTAGAAATGGCCAAAAAGGGGAAAAAAGGCAAAACTTTTAAAAATAATCAAAAAGAATGACAAAAAATGGCCTAAAAATCTGAATGACCAGAAAAGGCAAAACCTTTAGAAATGACCAAAAAGAAAAAAAAAAAACGAATTTTTTAGAAACGACCAAAAAGACAAATAAAGTGCTAAAACTTTTTAGAAATGACCAAAAATGGAAAACTGTTAAAAACCACCAAAAAATGAACGGACAAAAAAAAAGAATTTGAATGAGAAAAAACTTTTAGAAATAACCAAAAAGGTTAACAATGCCAAGGCCTTTAGAAATTATTGAAAAAAAAAAAAAAAAAGATTTGACCAAAACTTTTAAAAATTATTTTTTTAAAATCGCCAAAACCTTTAGAAATCACCAAAAATTTGATTTTCCAAAACTTTACAAAAAAAAAAAAAAAAAAAACAGTCCGTATTAATATTTTTTAGAGCCATGGCCTTACCCATTCTATAATGTCAATGTTGTTGTTTGTCATAAATTATGATTTTAGGGGCCGAACTCAAAATGCAATCTCTGAGTCACTGTGCATCCGGTTTGGACTTTGGCCACTGCTCGACAGGACTTGTCGCACTGTATATTTGCTCTTCAAAATCGTGACTGGAGTTTCCAAGTTCCCTCTTCGTATAAGTATGCAGAAAGAAAGGTTTAGGTTAAGGACAGTCCGGGAGTCTCATGGTCAACAAGGTACCATTCACAGAATGGTGACACTTGCCAACTTCTATGACGTCGGTAACCTTGCTTACACTAATTTTTTCGGTAGAAAAGTCGCTCAAATTCAGTTTAATTAATTTAGTATTGGCATACCTCTTTTAGATTATTCTTATACAATAATAAAATATAAAAAAATTCCACAGAATGAATGTATTTCATTACAGTTCTTTGATTTTCTAATCGCTCAATAAAATCCGTGGAATTTTTATCTTTTTACATCTTATATAAATATAGCAGAGGATGATAAGCCCATCTTTTCTTGAAATTAAGACTTCATTGTACTGGCCTCGATGACGCAAACACGTCACACAGCATGACAAAGTAACAGTTGTATTGTCAGAGCAATACACTTAATGAGACGTCTGGTATTGAAAATAAACTCTTCAGTGATAACTTGTTCAAGTGATGAATTCTGAATGAGCTCCTCTGTGAGCTTCATGTGGAGAATGAACACTTATACCATGATGCTATTATTCTTCTCACGTGCGCAACTTTTATAGCGGTAAACGAAAAGGTGGTCTCAGGTCAGAAGTGAATGAGAAATCAATAATCGGTGTGGCGGTAAGAGACACCACGATAGACGCCAAGTCAGCTTCTCATACGAAGGTCAACCGCTTCCTGTCATGGGAGACACTTGATGGAATCACAAAGAGGAGCTAATAGGATGGCACGAGAGAGACAGACTTCCGCCTCACCCCCTCCCCACAACTGGCTTCTCAGATGACACAGTAACTGAACGGTGCATTCTTTGCGGTAGACCAGCAAAGAATAAAATGATGAGGCAGGGAACAAAGTCAAATCTCTTTACTTAACTGGTACTTAAATAAGCGAGCTTCTTACCCACACTGTGCATCAAGAGGTCCCTAGTTATTTACTATTAGTAACATTGTCGTATCCAGGTGCTGGGGACAGGCGATCCAATCTGCAGAAAGTGCTATCCTTCTGAAGGATGTTTAAAGTCTCACTGATCTATAATATATATTACGAGCGTCCAAACTGCCACGCGACTTCACTTGTATCTCCTGATAACGTTTCAAAAGTTTTATTGAAAATCTGGACCATGAGAAAAAAAGTAGATTTCTAAACATAATCACATATCATTACCGGAGATAATCCTGACTTCTAACTTCTCTTGGGATAAGCACACCACAAATATTGCTTCCTCTGCGCAGTACAGTTGGCAGGATCGCTGTCCTCCCCTCATCGGGTGGAAAAGACCTGAGTTCGAATACCGTCGATGTCGGGAGGAATTTTTATGGGCGTTTTTCACGTGACTGAGTTAGTCGGTCTCAGGCGAGGTAGCTTGGTTTTTCATCCCGGAAACGAGTTTTTCGTCCAGAAAACAGAAAACAGAAAATCGATCACAGAACACACGCAATTTACACAGTATACACGGAGCAATATGGCCTCTTTCATGCACCTAAAACCTTACTTACAACAACAGCTTCCTCTGCATCAAAAAAAAAAAAAAAAAAATACCCTAAGTTTTCTCTTTCGCTCTCGACGTTCTTGTAAATAGCTTCTGACTCTTCAAAAATCATAAATCGCTCTGCCATGGAATATTGTTCAAATCTGGAACAGTGCCCATGAAAACTTCTTTGAAACTCAGACTTTTCTATAGATATTTCCATGGGAACTTATCTGTAGTTCAATCTCTTTCTTCCATTCACAGTTCTACTCCAAAATTACCGAATTAACTTTTCATCTTCCTCATTTATCCCTCCTGCTTCTAGAAAACGGTGGCTGTATTTGCAACAATCACCCTTATGTATTCCGGAAAATTACAATTTAAAGGTATTCAACTCCAATTTCAACAAGTCTTCTCATCACGGTACTGTTACTTAGTACCGTGTATGTAGTACCCATACACGGTACTACAGAAAGTGTATGGAATCACCATAACTAAACAAATAAAAAAAGGGTACCACTCAGAGTTTTATAGCAAAAAAATAAAGTGTTGCACCATCCAGAAATGGAAGTTGATGAATAGATTCCGGATCTGATGTGTTTTTCTGACATCCTGATATTTTTTCTGGTATTATGCAAACATTTACAAATTCTATATATTGAGGTACTCCACGACAAAGACAAGATTTCTGAAGTTCTTTTTAAGACTATTTGGAGCTTCCACAACGAGTATAAAGCAACTACAACGAAATACACTTTGCAATCTTATTTCATCTATTTTATAAACTAAGGACAAACATCAAACATTATTCAAACATATTTTCATTTATGTGGCTTAAAAAGGGCCAGGATTGGTTAACTTTATTACATGTCAGCCGGGTTTCGAACTTAGAGGCCGGATGGGAATATACAAGGCATCAAGAATCTGCTGAAGTTTTATATTTTTTGTAAGTCGAAATTTAAAAACAATTTATGTAACGTAAACATCACATTATTCCAAGCATGTTCCATTATCAAATAACCTACCCCAGAGATGAAAACTTCCATACCGCAATCAAGAAGTTTACCAAAATATCATCAATGTGATTGGTACTCATGGGGTGGGATTTGTGGTAGCAGTACTTCTTAAGGGTAAACGAGTCACAAGAGAAATGGGTTAATTTATCAACATAAAATTTTATACAAAGATCCCTAAGAATATTCTAAATGAGTCCTGATATTTTGAAAAGTATCGGAGCTGCTGTTCCAAATACAGAAAATGTTGCAGTAGGGGTAACTGAGGAGGAGAAGGAAACTGTGGAATCGGACCAACAGAACATACACTGAAATTATTTTGTCGATAGACTTTTCCTTCTCGAAGTAATGTCCAAACATCCAATATATATTTTCATTTATCGAGGCTACATACACTCAGTGATCACTGAATTACGACCACTCATTTTATAATGGACTATGTGCATACTCACAGTATATTTGAAGATTAAATGCGCAAGGCATAATATGTGGGTTTAAATTAACTATATAATATTGGTGTAGATACACCATAGTTTACCCATAAATTAAACTACGTATGTAGTGTGAAGGCATCGTTTTTAATTGTATCTCATATTGAGGGGCTACCTTCAACAACGAGATACCAGGTATTGCACTACTTCGAATAAGTACCGGTTCTATAGTAGAGAAGACTACTGTTATTTATTCTCAGTGGATACCACCACCCAGATGGGTGGTGGTATCCACTGAGTGAAACATACGACTGGCACTCAACAGTTGAGAAAATCATTGAACACATCTTTCCTGATGATGATCTCAATTTTGACAATATGCATCAAATTCAAATTTGAGCAGACAATGCCACTTACGAAGGTACCCTGGACGTTGATCTTTTCACTGCTGTTGAACTTGGTGCTGCAGTGGCCAAGTTGATTCTTAAAAAGTGTCCAGGCCTAGACCTGGTAGAAAATCCCAGTCATCACCAGATTTCATGAGCTCTACCCTAATATTTTGTTAAATCTTTACAAGTGCCTCTTGGAAGGCATATCCCCAATTTCTAGAAGCAGGAACTGTTTAAAATTATTCAAAAGCCAGAAAAACCTAATACCGACCCAAGAGCGTACCGGCTAATCTCTCTGTTAGCCAACCTGGGAAAGCTGCTTGAAAGGATGATTGGTCCCAGAATCCGAACTGTCCTAAACTCACAAAACCTTTCATACAACTCGCAGTACGGCTTCAAGAAAGGGTCCTCCGCGGAAGATGCCACTGAAGTCTTGTAAAACACTGTACACGTTCCACAGCAGTCTATGAGATGGCCATCTTTGTGGATTTTGAGAGTGCCTTTGATACCTTTTGGTGGGAGAGTGCCCTCAGGTCCTTTTGACTGGCAAACTGCAATTAATATTGTTAATTGATCAGTAACAGATCAATTCAGGTCACTGCCCAAAACCTGTCATATTCAAAATTTATAAACAGAGGTTGCCCACAGGGGACAGTGCTAGGACCACTCCTTTGGAGTGGTCCTAGCACTGTCCCCTGTGGGCAACCTCTTACTTGACCAATGGCTCACCAGAAGCTTTAGCAACTGCGCAAATTTCGCTTATGCTTGGTTATTTGCATTGCAGGAAGATCCAGGAGGACCCTTGAGGACTGAGCAAAGATTGTCCTGGATGACCTGGTAAGCTAGCCCGTCACAAATAAAATAAAAATATCAAACACAAAAACAAGCTAATGATCTTCAAAAACAGGTTGAATTACCGCAGACCTCCTAAAGTGCTGATTCACGGGAAGGAAATTCCATATGTGGCACAAACTGGCATCATATTGGATGACAAGCTCAGTTTCCAACCACACATGAACAGTTTAGCAAACAAAACCAAAGCCTTCACCGCAGCCGTCATCAGGATCTCCCGTTCGGACTGGGGACTCGCCAAAAGAACCTTATCGCTCAATTATAAAGCTTTGTTCTTGCCATTGCCTCCTATGCTGCTGGTGTCTGGTTCCATAGGGTCATTAACAGTAACATCCGGGCCAAACTCCTTTCCATGTAAAGAACCATGCTACTTGCGACACATCGAGTACCAACCTCAACTAAATGCACTGCAGGTTGTATCAGAGGTCCTTCCCCTGGACCTATATATAGCTTATAGAGGCTGCACCTACAAACTCAAAAAAGGTCTACCAACCCCATTCCTTGGAATAGATTGCAATCCTGCTACAAATATCAAACAGAAAAAAATAAACCTATGGAATAAATTCCTCTCCCTTTGGCGGATTAGATGGTATGAAAGTCCCAATGGAGAGGTCACCAGACTTTTCGCCCCGGATGTCATCTTCGCCATGAATAAGCCGCATTGTAATTGGCTCTACCCATCCATGAGCACGTCCTACATCCTAACAGAACATAGTGCTCTTAGAGCGAAACTGTTCCAATTCGGATTGGCGATAAATCCTTATTGCTCCTGTGGAGAAGAGGAATCCTAGAACTACATCCTATTGCCCTACTCCAACTCCCAATGGAGAGGTCACCAGACTTTTCGCCCCGGATGTCATCTTTGCCATGAATAAGCCGCATTGTAATTGGCTCTACCCATCCATGAGTACGTCCTACATCCTAACAGAACATAGTGCTCTTAGAGCGAAACTGTTCCAATTCGGATTGGCGATAAATCCTTATTGCTCCTGTGGAGAAGAGGAATCCTAGAACTACATCCTATTGCCCTACTCCAACTACGAAGAACAACGGTCAACACTTAAAAATAAGGTTCAGAACATCTCAGAAGACAATCTTAAAGCCTTAATAGAAAATGAGACAGGCCACTAAATTCCAAGCCCTTCAAATCTTCACCAACAACGTCTTCAGCAGAAGAATGCAGATGCTTCACCACACTGGATAATTCAACAAACTCTTGCTAAGCTGTTACCTATCACCGACAAATCATCCTGGACTTGAATTCTTTTGATCTCTGAGGTTGTTCAGAGATATCAATCACTGGTGTTTTTTTTATTTATATATATTTTTTTCTGCTGTACTCAGGACTGGGCATCCAGTGCTGGCATCCACTGGTACTGCACTACCTCCAATGGATGCGGGATTTTAGCGCAGATAGTGGATTATGCCTGGCTCCACGTGCCTTAGGATGGGCATCTGCCAGCAGTTGCTCAGGTGTTGGCTGCTCACATTTCAGGCCCTGTTTACACAGATTCTATAGTCAAGACAGAGACAATTTGCGGAGATGGACCCAGGTCCTGGAGTCGCTACAAACAGGCCACATACATACATAAATGTCACTGAGTGTGCATACATGCATTTCTTTTACTTTTGAGTCTTTGAGAGTTTTGTTGCGTTTTACAGTTTTGTAAGAGAAGAGCCATTTTCTGCTGAAGTTTCTTGCACAGGTTCGAATGATTGTAAATAGAGAGTGTTTTATTTATGTAAATAAACAAAAAAAATAAAATAAATAAAATACCGGCAACTCTTCACCCTGGCATGCTGCATTTATTCCCAGACAGAAATGCGATCTTCCAAGACGATAATGCACAGTGTCATGGAGCCCGCACTGTGCACAAGTGGTTCAAGGAACACAATGACAATATCACCCATCTTGATTGGCCTCCAAATTCGCCTGAACTCAATCCAATTGAACGCCTCTAGAATGTTTTGGAACGGGAATTCCGGGAAGTGAGCCGTCTGGACACGCAACTCATCTGTTCTGATATTGTGGAAAGTCTTGCAGGCAGCATGGCTGCATATCCCTAAGGAAGTCTTCAGACATCTGCTGAATGGTACTGATCGGAACTTCAACTTCATGAAGTACGTGCGTCATCATATTTACATGTATTGTTTTGACCAATATACTTCGCATCAAATATGTCCCGTTAGAGTGGTGCTATTATTCGAATAACCTATTACCAACTTTATAGATTTTGTTTTTTTATATACTGTACTGCACTCGCGAGAAGTATTTTAGTTTCCAAATGTTCGCGTAATTAGTGTCTTCCGACAGCACAGTTCAGCGAAACGGATGTGTCCACAAAGGCCTTCGCCTGCACACGCTAGTAATTTAAACTGACTCTATTACACACACACAATAGTTAAGGATTCCCCCTGGCCTTCAGTATTCCAGGAAACAAATTAGATAAAGACGGATGGCGAGATCTTAGTTTTTGTAGTTCAAATCCTCTGTGCGTCAGAACCAATCAAATTATCTTTTTATAGATATGAGAAACGAAGTTGACCGCGTTGTCGAACTTAGATATGTTGTTTATGATATTAGCTGGCATTACATTACTTTTCGCAAACGTTTTTGCTTCGAATCAAAAGCAAAATTAGCGTTAAGATCTCTAACTGTAGTAGTCCACACACACCACAACGCGAGCTGACTCACCATTAATATTAATTACTTATTGATTAACCTGATTAAATTCATATTAAACGTGGTCCGTGGGCGAGTTTACAAGCAATTTCGAATTAACAACACATTACGTTGGTTAAAAAAAACCTGCTTTTTCTGAACATAGGAAAAATTAGGGTTTTTTTTGTACAAATTCGAAATATGTAATTGATTGTGCTTTACCATCAATTTCTTGCATAATATATATATTAAAAACTACTACCTACAAAAAAAAAACGTATACTCTATTGTCAAAAGTTTCCGAGCACCTCTAGGATTTTGGAAAAATCAACAATACCCGCCATTCCTGTGTCAGAGATAATTATAGAGGCAATTGGGCTCACATTAGAAGTAAATTAGATGGCGCTAGGAAACGAGTGTAACGACTTCCATGGCGAGCCATCATAGGATGCCATATTAGCAAATGTTCGTGCCATTGCAGCAGAACTGCAAACTCAGATCTCGCAAATCAAAAGATCTCGTGGGTTCTCGTCCAATGATATCAACCTAAGGTTCAGGAAGCTACAGGAAATATCAGTATAAGGCCGATACGCATGAAGCTGCATAAAATCAGATTTTACAGAAGAGATACTGCACACAACATCACAGCACAAAGCGCCGACTTGCTGGTGTACAATCCATTGTAACTGGTCCCCTGGAACGTTGTAAAGCTGTATTACAATCGATGTACACGGTTTTCCGATCTGATGGCTTTTCTCGTGATTTCAACCATCATTCCTGGAACAATGAATGCGATGCAATATTCCAGATACTTCCACTCTTTCTACATGACAGCAATACGGAGCGGGCTCCTTTCTGTTTCAGTATGACAATGCACAATATCATACTGCGCAAGCTTTAGTGATTTAGTTTGAAGACGTTGGCTAACAAAAACTTCATTGCTTGCGTCATCTATTCAGACAGTGTGAAAAGGCTTGGAGGCAACATGGCTGCAGATGTGTTCAAACATCTGGTGGAGTCAATGCTTAGGCGAATATCGGCTGTAATCCGTGCGAACGGTGGCCCCAACACAGTATTAGGTCATAATTTAGGGCATATTTACAAGGGCTTCCTATAAACATTAATTGGGATATACTAAATGGGTTATTTCTCACCCAAAAATGCATGTGTGAATGCGATATTACATAAACTGTTTTAATTACAATTTCACAACTGTAATGATTGTCAACAGGATCGGCCTGCGGTACTAGAGCAATTTCGACTGCCAACATCTTAAGGACTCCATCCAAACTATCTATGTGTGTATGTGTATATATATTATCTTATTATTATAGGAAAGTTGTGCTTCTAGCAATCCTGATCTAAATACATCTCGCTGTTTTAATTACCAGTCATCCAGGGGTGGTCCCAGGTAGTGGCTAAAGGGGCTACAAGGCAGTATTAGATATTGAGGAAACAATGCACTTGTATATACAGTATGGAAAAAGTCTCGATTTAACAGACTTCGGATATAAGTTCGGCGACTATTTGTATCGTATTTCTTTCGAATTTAACGATAATCGGATTCAGCGGAGAGGATTCTCCCCCCCCCCCCCACTTATAGTCAGTTAAATCGAGGTTTTACTGGAATAATAAAATGTACAATAAAAAACATTGCATTTTATGGTATTTAGTCGAAGTTTATACTGTGAGCTTTTCTAAAATATAATATTTATAATTTAAGGCCATAATAATTTTTCTCCCATTTAAAAAAATGTACTTCTTTCTGACAGTGATTGGTTGTAAACATGTGGTTGGTACACATTTTTTGTCTGCATTGCTATGTTTTCTATTTGTATCATTTGTGAAAGGCAAATTAAGATAAATGTTTAAAATGGCTTTGCAAAAATTTCTGAAACGGGGGGGTGGAGGGGGGCCTGGAATGTGTCATTGCCCGGGGCGGAAAAATCCTCTAGATTCCTACTGTTTGTCCAAACAATGAAGTTTTCAACTGAGCCAGACGAGGATTGTCGCTGTCAATTTCTTTCAGCCATCATTCAGCAAGACTCCGTCTGCCAAGAACTTGTTCTAATTGGAAGATGCCATGGATGTCTGCAGACAGTGTCAGTCAACTTCCTGGAGCAGTTAAATTATTACCGCTATTAGCGGTAGCTGCTACTTCATCAGACAGCAAAGGACTTAAGAAGTTCGGGATAGGGACGTGTCTAGACGTACCCCAACATCGCAGCTAATATGCCACATGTTATATTCAAACAATCGGAGTAATCAGTTATTTAAAATGAAAGATGTTAATAGATGACAGAGCTGCAATGGCTCTCTATACGTTCTACGTTATATATAAATTAGTTAAGAAAGGGAGGATTTACCTCCATGATGTGTTGTAGAACACTTCTGGGCTGATGCTCTCCGTTGTTGAATTAACTATGCAAATAATTTACATGAATTCCTCACACTCTTAGACAGAATCAATGATCCAATGCACCACGGAATCGGTGGCCCGCGGACACCGACCCCAAAATTACATCGAATAATTTTTGGGTGAATCACCAACCCAAAAAGGAAAGTAACAAAATTATTTTTAAATTCCTTAATTTCAGTGGATTTTTAATGTTTTTATGTTTTAAAGTGTTTAAAGGATGGACTCATTTATTAAATTGGTTTAAAAGCATATAAATTGTTTTTAAAGTACGGACTTATTGTCTTCTCGCACTCAAAGATTTGGGTTGGTGATTCGATGTAATTTTGGGGTCCGCAGGCCACCGATTCCGTGGTGCATTGGATCATTGATTCTGTCTAAGAGTGTGAGGAATTCATGTAAATTATTTGCATTAGTTAATTCAACAGCGGAGAGTATCAGCACAGAAGTGTTCTAAGACATCACAGAGGTAATTCCTCCTTTTCTTAACTAATTAAAATGAAAGTAAAAAAAAAAAAACGGAAGCACCCATGCGACCTTTGAGCACGGGTGCTTCCTTTTATGCCTACATAAGGAAATGAAACCGATTGCGATTTTACGCATGACGTCCGAAATGATCTTGATTGGCTGAATCTGATAAGCACATTAAAAGAGTTGTTTCCTCTCTCGCACTTCAAGCAACATCAATTTGATTACTCATTCTTGGCATCAATGGGTCGACTCCCGCAGTACCGAACCTTGACACAGTAAGGTGCCGTGTAAACATACCTGTTTTGGCCCGGAGCGTTACGTGTATTGCAGGACCTTGCACGGCATACGGAGGTCCCTCTTTCACGGCTCCATTTTGATTAGCTCCAAGGTTGATTGACGTGGTGACGTAGTAAACATGTGTTGGAAGGTGGAGGGGAGGGACGAATTTTGTAGAGATGAAGGGATGATGTAGTCCACCCATTAAAAACTGAGCTACTCCTCGAAACAATAACTTGGTTTTGGAGAAACATCGCCGCTAATTACCAGATGTCATAAAGGAGAAGGGAATGATCACGATGTGCCGAAAGTGATCACGCGCCTGGGAAGGCAACAAGATCCAGAACATACTGTAGCGGCCCTGTTCGTAGTTACACAAAATCGTTCCTAGTTTAGATGTCAAGTGCTCTTGTTATGAAGCAGACATCCTCCTGGGCAGCTGCATCTTAACATCATGGCTAATATTAGCAACTCATTTTCGAGACAATTGAAACAAGTAGGAATCCGGGAACTATTTTAGCTAAGCGCATTTTTATTTATTTATTTTAATCTAGAGGTTTATGTGGAATATACCGAGAAAGCTTGTTAAGATATTAATTCTGTATTAAATCAAATGCAAATGATTTAGGCGTCGGCTTCATTTTTATATTTGTCTCGAAACAGATATAAATTTCCAAAAAAAGTTAATAAATTTCAACTAGGAATGTCAGCGCCTTCTAGAAAAACTGCATCATTATAAAAACTAATTTCCTTTATCTTAAATAATAAATAAGTATATAACTAAATGTTTAAATATAGGGTCAGAAGAACTTATCAGATAGAGGGAATATAAGAAAATCTACTTTCCCAGAAAGCTGATAAGAAACCCCAAAGCCATTAGACAATGAATAAATAAAATGACTATTTAGTAGTTATATTAAACGATTCTCACCAGGGGACATGGCCGTGCAAAAGTACTTGGGGGCCTGGATGCAAAAGGGGTTAAGGGGTATCGTTTATTTATGTTGAGACTTTGATGGCTCCCTCAATTAGGAACCCTAGATCGGGGGCCCCTGGTGGCGCATCCGATGCATCCCCATTTGCACAGTCCTACCAGGGGAATCTCCAACGGGGTATATTTACCTCGGATCGTAGGGAAGAGGGCTCAAACATAAACCCAAAGTTAAAATAAGTACTGCATAGGAGTAATAGAGTACTGACAAATAGACACGTTCTTATATTTGAAAAAAAATGTTAATTTAAAAATTAACTCTTTCATTAGGCAATTTACATTTCATTAAATGTAACTTATTGTACAAGCAGGGCATAGCTTCATCTTTGTAAGTAGAAATGAGCAAACTAGATTGTTCAGCCTTTATGATGCCTGCTTACCCACCGCTGAGTCCCCAAAAGAGGATCGAAACCGTAATATGGGTAACAGAACACTTTAAATAAATAGCAATGTACCTCTTCACGGGGGCGATGCTTCTTAATTAGAATAGTGCAATACCGAGACAACTCATAGTGAAGTGCCTCCGCAATGAGATGGATACACTAAGTAGCAACCCTAGTTTGCTCATTGCTACATCCAAAATGAGTCTATGCCCAACTTGTACAAGTGTTAATAGCTCTTATAAACAAGATCAAAACATGAACCTGAAATTTCATGCCATATGAAGTCGTCACTAGATATGTTAAGCATAAAAAAAAAAAAAAAAAACGTAATCAGCAGGAAACTTTGGTGGGGGGGGAATTGGACGTCCAATTGGAGACTTACTCTTAACACAATACAGCAGCCGTCAGAAACGGACAGCCAAGAAGTAGTAAGTGACAAAAGCCAGCTGACTTTCTGGCGGTTTATTCCCAACTACTGGGGGGATGCATCCGACAATTCCATTCCACCTCTCCACTCTTTTTCCTTTTCTAACTTCTTTCTGAATATCTTTATAATTGCTTACCATTGTTCTCCCCTTCTCAACCGACGCCCCACCCATCTTAACACCCTTTAAAAGGAAGTTATATTCTAAGTATTCCATCATCTACATACTCATGGCACTGGCTTTAGAAATTCGTTGAAAAAAAAAAGGGGGGGGTATGATTTTAGCCAGTTGGCCTAATTTTGTAAGTTCTTTACTCACATCACCCAGTTACAAGTACACAACCTATTACATTTACTCTTTTTTTTTTTTCACCTTCAGACAGAAAAGGTTATAACCACTATATATGATAGATGTAGGTATTTGTACCTTTTCGAAGTTACAAATGCGTCTAAGCCAAAGGTTCCCATGACCGAGAATGACTCCGCTGTTTGGAATTGGAATAATCTCTGAATGCTGGTCTCATTTAAGTCACTAATCGGGAAAATAAGTCATCTGGACATTGTTGCATTGCGCTTAAAATCCATACAATCTTGTCTTCGCATCTTCTGAAAAAGACAAAGGTAGACGTATTGAATAGAAACCTTATCATGTGCAAGTGATTTCTACAATGGTTTTCCCAGATTCAATGCTTAGACGAACAAAACACAAACGAATTCCAGATATTGTTACAGAAATGCAAACAAGAAAACTCTTAACACGGACAATGCTCCCGTGCACTTTTTTTTCTATTGTTTTAGGTATTTTCCCTTGGTGAAAAGTGGAAGCAAGGTGGCAAATCTTTTTGATGAACACAGCACTCCCTCCGTAAAATCTATAAATTGCAGAATTATCAAATTTTACGAGTAACCCTGGTAATAATTATTTTGTTTTGACTTTCTAACCTGAAATATAATTTTTTTATTAATTTGTTTGTTGGCGTTTGATTTGTTGAGGGATCGCTAGAAAAATCCCTGATGCAAAGTTCCCTCAGTTCTTTTCCGAGTCTACCTCTCAGATATATCTGAATAACCAGAGAATTCAAAACAAAAAGGCGAAATTTTATGTATTCCACGATGTGGTGCAGACTACTCGTAATTAAAGATGACCTTTGTAAGGAAAGCAACACAGAGACATGATCGATGAGACAGCTTTCCAGTTTCCCAATTTCTCTTTTCTTCCATTAAGACATCGAGTGGTTAGTTAATTGGCTCTATGAAGGCCGGTAGGTCCCTGGATGCTTTTCTTTTGATTCGTTTTGGCAGTAGCTAATGAAGTACTCGCAGCAACAGATTGTATAATTGGATAAGTGAGATATATCCGAGACTTGCTTAAAATCATCTCTCAGAGTCGATCCAGGGCACAAAACATGTCACTGGAGATAAGCAGCAAAGTTGGTATCGTTACTATGAACAAAATGGTATGTACTATCGAGCAAGCGCATGTTTAGTGCGAATAAGTTTTATTAAAACACATACAGGTCGGTTATGGCTGACTTTGTTTCTACTGGCATGGTCAACCTGTGTGCAAAGTTCCCTCATCGAGTGCAGAAATTACGTTGAATGAACAAATTAAATTGCAATCAAACTGCTGTAAACCAACTTTAGTATTAGTGTCAGTATGAGTAGTGGAGAATGATGGAAGAAAGCAAGGTTATACAGCATCAGCCAACAAGTCAGTTAGTGTACGCAGCGCGTTATTCAATTTTTTTTTCCTTAAAATTAATTGATTTTTTTTTTCATTTTCGGTTATTAACTGAAATTAAAAGTATAGTTATCTTCTTACAAATTAATTACTAAGATTATAACTTATAGAACGCTTAATAAAACCTCTATAGTTTTATGTTCTTTAAAATTAGCATTCAGTTTAATTACAACTGCATAATATTTATTACTCTTCTCCAATATTCTTTTTTTAAGTTCTCTTCTCTCTCTCTCTCTCTCTCTCTCTATATATATATATATATATATTTATATATATATATATATATATATATATATATATATATATATACATATATACATATCTTCACAAGCGAGACCACGTTCACGGGTTTTACATAACACGAGAAGAGTGCGTGCACGGACTGTTTAAAGCTAACAATATTGCATTAAAACTACATTTAACCCATGGATTTCTTCCACATAAGTTGTATGGAAAAAAGAAATAAAAATTTCCTGATTTCTATTTGTCCGATTTTAATAAAATTTAGGCTGGTACGACAAATTTTTCCACTTAAACTAAATACATGTATACAATTTCATAAAAAGCCGTCCAATGGGAGTCGAGTTGTTACATGCGGACGGACAGACAACAGACGGACGCACATGAAGAAGACAACATGGGTTTATGCATATATGCTAAGAGGCAAAAAAAAAAAAAAAAAAAAACCTTCCCACATCACCTGTTCATTCCCTCCAATAATCTGTCTAGTTCTTCCTTGGACTTATTCAAACTACCCACTTCCACAACATATGAAAGTTTGTTCCAACACTCAACCACCCGCTGGCTGAAGGAAAACCTCTGCACACCTATCCTGCAACCATCCTTCCTCAATTTGAATTTATGCCCCCTCATATGTGTAGTCTGAGCAAGAGGAAGAATGCCATCAGCACTGAGCTTACTCAACCCATTCAAAAGCCTTAAATATCACCTCGCAGATGCCTAGTCTCCAGACGCTGCAACTTACAGAACTGTTGACTTTCTCGGTAATAGCACCCTTTTGTTCCCCATCACAAAGCTCACTGCCCATCTCTGCACCCATTCCAGCAGATCAGCGTCATTCCTAAAATGAGGCCTCCAGACCTGTATGCAGTATTTAAGATGCAGCCTAACCACTGCTTTATACAATGGGATAATCACCTCGTTATTCCTGCTAGCAAAATTCCTGTATGTCATTGACAAGAAAATTTTGATAAGAAAATCCTTTGTTATTCCAATTTCTTTGGCACATGTACCTCTTAACAATTATAAAAATTCCCACAATCCCCTCTTATGGTTTCTTCCTTACAGAAAACGTTATACTAAAATTTATTTTCCAAAATCACTACACGAATAGTGAGGGCTACGCCTGCCATTTAACTATGGCCCTACTGAATGCCTTTCCAATAACTAAAAGAACAAACAACATTTTCAATTAGATCTATATACTACACCTTGATCAGATCTATGCACTCATCTATACATCCCTACAATCAGATCTATCATAACGTGTAGGACACACTTCAGGGATGGATTTAGGAACCTAAACAGAATTAAAAAAAAGTTCCATGTAAATGTAGGTCTGATTTCGCCTTGTTTCTGAGTTGCAGCCATTCTTGTGTTCAAGTAACTATCTGCTTACGTTTACAGGAAATGATCAAAATGACCACCGTGGGCGTAAATATAAGCCTGCAAAATCTCATCACAGATCTCCCCACCCGCTCGAAAGTTCCAGGTCTCTCAGATTTGCTTGTAGCCTTGTTCCACACGTTGGTGGAATATTGCAATGTTATCAATTGGTGTGGAACAAACAATGCAGATGGCCCCACGATTAACAATCGAGTGGATTCAGGTCCGGGGAGCGTGCAGACCAGGCAATGCGTCTTGCACGATCTATCCATTTATTAGGGAATCGCTCATCCGAAACGTTTCTAGAGACATGGCTAAAACGAGGCGAAGCACCGTCATGCACATAAAACCACACGCGAAAAATGACATCAAGTATAACTGCTTCTAACAACTCATTTAAATGTTCTCTTAAAAAATTGCAGTAAGACGCTCCTGTTAATCTCTTGGACAGAACAATAGTCCCGATTAAATTGTTGTCAATTATTCCTGCTCATAAATTCATGCTGAATTGTTGCTGGTATCTTGATTGAACAATGGTATGAGTATTTTCTCGAGCCCATCGATGACCACACCATCCCTAGTAAAGCCAGCTTCACCAGTAAACAATATAATAAATGAATAAATTTTCTGCTTATACTCTGGGACGACCAAACGGTCAGAGGAGTTCACAAGATAGACAGAATACAAGAAACAGCACCGTATTCAGCAGTCACGGGCTTGAGCCCCGGTCACTCAAGGCACGTGTACTTATACACCCGCGCGCCTGACCACTAGGCTACGGCGGCCTTTTTTATAGCGGATAGGAAATGCTGATCACGAGCACACATCTGCAGAAACCAAGTGCAAAAAGCGTCTCGTGGCAGGAAGTCAGATTCAGTAAATCCTTGTACTCTCTGAAAATGATATGGATAAAACTGTTGGTCCCATAAAATTCACCACACAGTCATATGTCCCAGGTTCTCTGTTTTATTTTCCATCGAGTGCAGTCACCATCATTTTCTTCAACGTGATTGAGGATCCGTTCTTCCAAATCAATAGTTCTGGTGCTGGTGTGTCTATCACCATCTAAAGCTCGTTTTCTAAATGAACCAGTTTCCGCAAGGCATTCGTGTATTCTCTGAAAGGTCTCTTATTTGGCACATGACGATTAGGAAACTTTTCTGCATACAGACGTCTTGCTTCGGCTCTATTGCATCTAGCAAGTCCCTACATGAGATGCATACCCACCATCTCTCGATTTGAATACGCCTTAATTATCACTGCAAATGCACAGTATCAAAATGTTAATAACAAGCTCCATATGCAGTGCTCTTGTCAGAGAACTAACTGAAATTACTCAATAAAAAAAAAAAAATTACGGGATCTTGCTTACATAACTACAAAGGCCTCTATGAGATATTGAGCATTATGTTTAAACAGTTGAATGGAGCCAGCTATGCTAACTCAGTTTGTAGAAAGAATTGCTGGATCACAAAAATGGCTGTAACTCGGAAACAAAGCGAGACCAAACCTGTGTCTACATGAACTTTGTTTTGTTTTTAGGTCTAAATCCATCCCTGAAGTGGGTACCACATATTATGATACACCCTGTATATACACTTGGACCTTTATAGGTCTTTATTAAACCTTGACTTACACAGATATCATCAACTTCTGGAATATTCACTGCTAATTCCTTAAATGCCGATCGTCAGGTATTTCTCCAGTGGGGCAAAGACAACTTAGTTGATCCAATCCTTCTAAAACTCAGTCTGTCTTATATCTCGGAAAAAGAATTCTTCTGCTCCTATGCTTATCTTCGATGACTCTCAGATTTCTAGACAAGATCACATATCTCTATTGGGGATTATCCTGACTTCTAATCTCTTTTGGCAAATCCGTCCTACCATCGAATATTGTTCCCATATCTGGGGGGTGGTGCCTCCAAAACTTCTCCCAGGCTTCTAGACTCGATTCAAAATAGGGCAGTTGGGCTAATTAATGACTCATCTCTAACAGAGTCTCTCCACTCGCTGTCTCATAGACGCTCTGTTTCTGCTACATGCATTTTTCTATAGATACTTCCATGGGCACTGTTCTTCTGAATTGGCTTCTATAATTCCCGCTCTCTCTTCCAAACCAGTCTGAACATGTGCCGTAACCAGTCTTTTTTCTCAGCATCCTTTGCTGTCCAACTTCAAACTCACAGAACCAACTTTTCTCCTAAAGTTATGTTTTCTGAACAACCTCATTGTTCCCACATCTGGGGTGGCGCCCCCAAAACCTCTCTCAGACTTCTCGATTCCATTCAGAAGAGGGCAGTTAGGTTAATTAATGATTCATCTCTAACAAAGTCTCTCCACTCGCTGTCTCATAGACGTACTGTTTCTGCTGCATGCCTCTTCTACAGATACTTCCATGGGCACTGTTCTTCTGCATTGGCTTCTATAATTCCCGCTCTCTCTTTCAAAACAGTCCGAACACTTGCCGCCACCAGCCAACATCCATTTACTGTCCAACTTCAAACTCACAGAACCAACTTTTCATCTTCCTCATTTATTCATTCAACTGCCGTTTTCTGGAACATCCTTCCTTGATATGTATTTCCTGAAAATTACAGTCTACAGGAGTTCAAGTCTAATGTCAATCCATGCACGGTATTAAGTACTATAGGTTTTAATATCTCTCGTGCTTGGAGTTTTCTTTTAAAAAAACAAAGATCTATACACATTCTACCCATCGCATGTATTGTTAAGAATATCAGGTGACCTTGGTTTAGGTAAATTAAAAATTCTGCTTTCAATCGGCCACGCTACCAACAAGGAGCCTCCAAATTACGGTACCACGAACCGATCCTATTTCCACCTGTCTCTTCACTTGGCATCGTGGGTGTTTTGTCCGACATGACTTCAATAAAGTAGGGTGTGTTGGTGCGCTATCGCACGTGCTGCATGTACAAAGTGTTCGCCCGATGTCAGGTGGGGGAGGGGTGGAAACGTACGGGAAACTGGGTAGGGTAGGGCCATTGCACATTTAAGACTCGAGATTCTTGGAACAAACTGAGCACGCATTCTGACAATAATGAAGGTGGAGTTAAGATAAACAGGAAAACGCTGCGACACCATGTAATTGAAAGTAGCTTCGATTAGTCCCATCTTTCTGATAACTTATTCCCAGACTACCCAGGGGTCTACTGTCCCTTATATCTATTAGGTCTCAGGTTTTTTGACTTTTCTTACCATAACTTTGCCCGCTACACACATATACAAGTAAAAGGAAACTAAGCTATTACACCTGATGTATTTGTTTCCAGGCTACGAAAGATTTATACTGCTTCCGGTTCAAAACAAAGCGGCTGATCCAAAGCAGCCAAGTTTGTTAATTAAGATATCATCTCATCAAAGGGTTCGTCCCTCTGTTATAGAAGTTTATGACTGCTTATGACCATAAAAATTACACCATAATTAACTTCCTAATGACCCAATTAGGGGAAGTCGTATCATTATTAGCGGCCTGAAATGAAACCAGGGATGTTTTGTTTATGATACCAGTCATGCTCTCTCTCACACTCTCTGAATCCCCTCCCTCTAACTGTTTCCATAACAGCTTTCTGTTGAATCATGAGCTCGTAAAATTACCATCCAGGATTTAGTATGGATAATAATAACGAAGGGGAGAAACAAAATGATTTTGGACTTGCGAGTGCTCACCATTTCGACTAATTAAGTGAGTTGTGGTGCAGTCGCCTTACCACCCTTTCTAGACATGTGGGTGGCGATTCTCACTAACAGCAACGATCACCACTGCGTCTATCAAGGTCAACCTCCCTCACACATTTCAAGGTTAGTTGAAGGAGGTCTTTCTGACAGCATGACTCTTATAATTTCTCTTTTGAAATGCAGTACCCGTACCTCGGTCAAATATAACACTGCATATACAATATCAGTACTTAGCACTATCCAGAACTGCTAGAACTTCACTAGATCGCGTTTCTAAAGAAATGAATGGACGTACGAGATATTGTGACATTTGTTCTAAATCTGTATGATAAATGTTTGGATAGCAACCAAGTAGTACAGCAACCGCGATCAAGTAGGGCAGTAGCACCCATTACGCATCTCTCCTGACCAAATTTTTCTGTTGCCCTCAAGACATGTTTTTTTTTTTCTTGAGGGCACAGACAAAACAAAGAAAAAAGGGGGGAAAGATTTTTTTGTTCATAAGTAGAAAGTTCATAAGTTCATAAATATTGTCATATACACCTTTTGGCATCTCTCATATTGTGTGATTATCTTCACAACTGGGTCGTCATGTCTGCAATACTAGGGTACCTGCCCACCCACTGATGATAGGCCAACAGCCTTGAAACATGTCTGGGGAGCCTGATATTCACGGAGTTTCCGAGAATGGGTAACAACAGTCTTCTCTACTGGGGAAGCGTTACCTATTCGAGGAGTTTATGAGTTTTTGAGTGGTGTGAGTTGAAGGAGTTAGTCCCTTTCATTCTTCTACATGTTTCTTTTTCCTCTTCCACTCCTACTATTACTTTCCCTCTACCTTTTTTGATTTCTAAGTCTAATAGGGACAAGTGGATAGTAGAGCTATTATCCCACACATATACAAATAGCCTTGAAACATGTCTGGGTGGTGGTACTCACTGAGAATAAGTAACAATAGTCTTCTCTATTAGTGAAGCGTTACTTATTCGAGGTAGTGCAATATCATGGCAACTCGTCGTGAAGGCAGAGCACAATATGAGAAAGAGCAAATGATGGCTACAACAACTACTTTGTAGTTTCTTAAGAGTTGTCTATGGTGTATCTACACACCGATATTATATAGATATTAAACTCTTAATGTATTATGCCTTGTGCATTTAGTTATTTTAAATAAGTAGAAAATAAAACTTAAAAACCTTTTTAATTTAAATATTTTTTAAATAAACACTAAATTGTTTCAGTTAATATTAAGTGGAAATAATTAAAGTAATAAAATAAGATAAAAATTATTTAAAAAACTGAAAGTTAACTTACAACAGAAGCAAAGCAACATATTAAGAAACACTAATAAAATTGGTGTTGAGGGTTATGAATACAAAAAAAAAAAAATTAATTGGATTCCTGCGAGGGAGCGAACCAGGGGACCCCACCGATTGGGCATGGATTTTTAAAGAGGGAGACCCATTAGAAAATCTTATGGAAGGGCCAAAAATCTGTATAACGCCTCTGGCTACAGCCAAATATATACGCACGCACACACACACATACCCATGGTGAATTCACCAGTTCTTGAAGTCTGAGTATTTTTTTTCCAAGAGACACTTTTTGTAGTCATAGTCAGGGCCTGAACAGTTGGTACCATTCGAGTCAGTTAGCAACCTGTCGGTCAGCACAAGCTTGTTATAACAGACCGATAATGATGAAATCTCTCTCTGAGGTTGGAATTCGCCATGAGTACAGTTCCCAGAAGTTCGAGGTGTCGATCATCCAGAGAATTTTTACCAAGATGGTGAGGTGGTGATCATATTTAAAACGGAAAATGGCAACTGATGTGACATAATAAAATTACAATTGATTTATATCTATTTCACAGCGTTACGATCATTAATGTCGTATTTTAGTACAAATACTTCGTGGCAAGGGCCACTGCCCTCTTAAATCGTAAGAACAAATATCACACCCTTAATTTGTTCTTAAGTCCCTCATACTGAATTAGACTCTTCCATGACGTCACACGGAAGCGTTTCTTCGGTATGTGTGAACCGCTAGATCGGATTACATGATATCCGGTGTTTAGATTTGTGACAGATCCGCTGCCGGTATGAGTAGTTGCTGACCACGTGAAGCTCCTATTAGTACAGTACTTTTAGAATCTTTCTCTTACTAGTAGTATCTTGTCAGATTTATCCCTGCAACTACGTGTTAAAAACAAGGGTGCAATTGGATTAATTATCCACTACGATTATTCTCAAAGCATGTTGCGAATCCCCCCCCCCCCCCGTTCTAAAAAAATCGAGGGCTGGACCGACCTTGTGCCTAGTTATAATTTATATCCATAACCACTCCAAAAGATACCTCGACACTGTTCTGTTGCTCTAAACTAGTTCCTGAACTTCCCATCCTGAATATCGGGTGCCGAAGGCGGCGAATACAATTTATCTCCTGGACGGCATGAACACGTGCCAACGAGAGTAACCGCTCTCTGCGTTGCCGTAGTTTCAAAGTTGGGGTATCGCATGTTTTCGATTCTCCAGCTTTTCCATAGATGGCCTTGCAAAACATACGGGTCAAGGTGAAGTGCTAAGTACAATAAAACAAATATACTTCACCCGATGGATTAGCTCAAATGAACAAAGCACAAGGCAGATTCAAACAAAAAGAAACTGTACTCTTTATTATTCTCAGAACTTGGCATTTCTTATTTCTAGCTAGCATACGCTTCTATATTAAATAAATTATTTGACCTTAGTTATAATAAATAGACATTCTTATCCTTCCAACTATAAAATCTGGCTTCTAACATTTTAGAAGTCCAAAGCATTATTTGACCTTCAAAAGTTATCAAAGAAATTTTGATATAGTATAAGATTAAAAGAAAATGATAACGAACAGAAATTGCAAAATATAGTGGTTCTGAATGCAATTTTATAAATGAACATTGCTATTTAGTGGATTTTTCCAACTTCTGCAATTGATATTTCTCAAATAATTCACTATAGATGGCGTTGCGGTTATTAATCATTCAGGTTTTTTGCTATAACATGAAATATTCAAATAATATTTATATAATTTTTTTTAAAAATTATATTAAATTTAAAATAAAATAATATTAAGTTGCTTAACTGAAATGCTTATCTTAAGCAATCGCAGAACCTTTTATTAAGACAGAGGTGGGTCAGCGAGTATGTAATGCTCTATCAATAACTCCCCCCCCCCCCTATCATCCAGAGATACGATCGGTCCTAAACTTATTGTAATACGAACAGGATACCTGTGGTTTTTCTTAGAAATGCCATTAAAAAAGTATGAGCAGCAGTGGTCGCTGGTGATTTTACCTGGTACTTAACTGCCAAAATAAATATTGTGGAAAATTGCTTTCCACAATAGTTAAATCAGGTAGCACTCAACCTAATCGTTTAATTTCAAGTTTATTATCAAGAAATTTGTTTAACTTATTCTTTGCTAATACAAAGAAGTTAGTTAATGTATGCAGCGATTTATATTTAGGGCGCGGTAGCAAAGATTACTAATTAATGATTTATAACAAAAAAAAAAAAAAACGAGGGAAAAAAGCAACGAATTTTATACGCAAACCAAGAATATTTCGTTTCTGCGTATCCGTCACATTGATCATTCATCCCTCCAACTAGCGCAAGGCAACAAACATATGCTTCAGCTAAATTATACGATATGTGGATAGCCTGTGTGACAAAACATAATTTTTTTGTTAGTATATATATATAAGCTAATGTGAATTATTATTAATTTTGTATTCATTCGGCCAATTACATTCGTTCTTTCACTCATTCCCATTTACCATAACACTCATTCACTCTCTCTCTCTTACTCTATACTGGGTCACTGTCACCAAAACTACCATTTATTCCCTCTTATACTATAATTCCTATTTCACTCAGTGCCCAGCCCATTCACCCTGTCTTTTATCCTCTTTCATTCAATCGTTTCATTCATTCTTCTTTCATTCTACATTTCATTCCCTTGCTATTAGCTTACCAATATTTTTTCAGCTAATCTGCTTCCTTGGGTGTCTGTCCATCTCCCTCCCCTACATGGTTACTTATTTGGAGTGGGCCCCCCAGGCCCCTACACATGGCAGGATAGTCCTGGTCATTCCGGTTTAATCTTACAGGTTACTTGCTATCAGGGCGCTTAATACAGCTGAATCCTCAGTTTTTTTAAAGTCATCATCTGGAGGTGGTTGGAGACATGCCCCTACACATGGCAGGATAGTCCTGGTCATTCCGGTTTAATCTTACAGGTTACTTGCTATCAGGGCGCTTAATACAGCTGAATCCTCAGTTTTTTTAAAGTCATCATCTGGAGGTGGTTGGGGAGACATGGGCATTTTTGGCTATTGATTATTGTTTACCTGCTGGGGGACTGAATGAAATGCTTTACAATTTTCTTCTTCCATTATGAATAGATGTTCTTCTCCCAGGGAAAGGGGGACCAATCTATCCCCTTCTCCTGGGAGACCAAACTGGGTTCTGGGGATGTCATAAATTATACATTCATGTAGAATGTGTACAGTATTCGCTCTCGCCACAGGTCAGGTGCAGGTTGGGTCGTCAGTCCTGAGGAGGTTAGTTTCGCCTTTAGTGGAGCCGTGTCCTGTCAATATAAATGTTGTGAAAAGTCTAGGAGCGTACCACTTTGGTGACTTTGGGTTAACCATTGCCACCTGCTGAAGAAACCTTTTGGTAACCAGACCTCGGGTTTCCTGCTCCCAATTTGTTTGCCATAGCTCATGGAGTTTTGCGGCTGTTCTTTTCCTTTCAGCCTTGACGGTTGGATGATCAAGGACTATCCCCAGAAATTCTGTAGATATGACCTTTTTAAATCTGTAATATAAGCCTTTTTTGACTACTTCCAAGTAAAGTGGGAGAGCACCAGCCAGCGCATGCAGTGCAGGTGCACTTACAGTACAGCATGCTCTGGTGATAGTGAGAAGTATATTCCTCTGTATTGATTGTAACTTATTATGAAGTCCTGACGTAGCCCAGTGGTCAGGAGCGAGAGTGCATAGCACGTCTTTCCTTGAGTGGACCGGGGTTCAAGCCCCTGACTACTAATTATGATAAATATTTGTATTGAGGATTTATTGTAAACTCTACTGACTTGGTTGTCGTGCCGTAGTATAAACAGAAAATTTAATTTTTTATTCTTGGTTCTTTATAGCCGGGCGGATGAACCACGCACTGGCTCATATGTTATAATACGTAGGAACACTGCATGGTATATGATTACCAGGGTATTTCTTTTGAGCCCCCCAGTCTGCTCGACTGAACCTGGCAATCATGCTTGCAAAATATTTCCTTTTTCTTCGCCAACTAGGCCAGACAGGGAAAAAAGTTAATTTTGAGTCAGAGTCAACTCCAAGGTATTTTAATTTTGAGTCAAAAACAACTCCAAGATATTTTAATTCTTTTACCATTTTGGTAGTAGTTGTGTTTATTTTAATTTATGGAGGTTTTCTTATATCCAGATTGTCTTTTGGAAGTATTTGTTTGGTTTTGTCAGGATATGGTCCTTGAGGTTGTCACAGACATTCTCTCAGATATGCCAGACAAGCTGTTCTTGCTACCTGGGAGTCTAAAACGCTGATGGAACTGATATTCGGGTGTCACTCAAATCAAAGTGGACCCAATTTCGGCGAAGTCCGGACGGTCTATGACAGCCAAATCCTCTTCTTGCACCTTCACGATGGTGGGACTGTTAGTAATCCTGGGTATAACCTTCATGCACAAGTACATGGTGGGTGACCACCCAGGTGTGAACCAACGTAAGCAGGGGTCGAGGTGTGGCGCCCACACCACATGGAGGAACGCCGCCCCTCTATGTTACCAGGCAGTACTAGGCGGTAGATGACTCTCATCAACCGGTGAAATACCACCACTTTGCTTATTGGAGGCTTGAAGTGGTGGAACCCATGTTTAGTCTCTAGAGCTAAGTTCCGGTCAACCCTTCCCTATCTCTTCCATCATGCAGTATGATTGATGATTTTTGAGGTTATGATGAATGTCGTGGCGAGATCCAATATTCCTTACATTTCGAGGGTACAGCTCTAAAACGGTGTTCGCAGGCCGGCCGCTAGTTAGTACACCGGACTGAACCTATTGGTAACTCTCTAGGAAGCTTCCGGATCAGCTAGTGTATAATCTTGCTACCTCTACTCTGCCAGATAGTGACTGGAGGGAGTCCGAGTAATGTGTATGCGGGGAGCATTGTCGAGGCCACGTTATGTCAAGGATCTGGGTATATTCTTACCACATGTACCCCATATCCAAAAATTTCATTACTTCATACAGCATGTCCCACCCACTTTTTCTTACTATTGAATACACCATGAATTGTCAAAATAATAGAGCAAGCTTATCTGCGAAAAGATCTAAACCTCCCAAGGACTTCCTAATTCATTTCACAAATATACGTGGTCTCAATTCTAATCTCAACGATGTCCATTTCCACTTGCAGTCTTCCAAACCCCATGTACTTTTTCTGACTGAATCTCAGTTATCAGTTGATTCAACTACTGCTCATCTCAGATGTCCAAATTATTTGCTGTATGATTCCTTTCGCCTCAAAGGTGGTACTTGTGCATATGTCCGTTCTGATATTCCCTGTCAGAGACTTGGCAATTTGGAATCTTCTCTGGCTTAAAATCTCTCTACCTCATTGTGTAAAATTCATCTGTTGTCTCTACCGTTCTCCCAACTCCACTAATCACTTGGAGCTTTTTGACTTCCTCTCTTTGCAACTTGACTTTCTCCAGTACAACTTTCCTAACAGTGAGGTAATTTTCCTTGGTGATTTTAACGTTCACAACTCCAGCTGGCTTCCGTTTTCTAGTCACACCGACCCAGCAGGTCGAGATGCTGAGGCTTTTGCAATTACTAATGACCTAGCACAGATTGTTCATTTACCTACAAGAATACCGGACAATCCTAATCATACAGCCAACAAGCTTGATCTTTTTCTCACAAACAACCCTTCTAAGTACAAGGTTGAAGTGAGAGGTCCTTTAGGCACTTCAGATCACAACTTGGTGATTGTCTCTTCTCCAATGGAACCTTTATCTCATGCCTATTCCCAACCTCGTATTGTTTGGCATTACAAGAATGCAAAATGGGATGACCTGCGAGACTTCTTTTCTTCTTTTCCTTGGTCTGATTACTGTTTCAAAACTTCTGATGTCAACGTTTGCTCAGATCGTGTCAGTGAAATTATTCTTGCAGGAATGGAACCCTTTATCCCCCACTCCACTTTAAAATCTCGTCCTTTATCTAAACCTTGGTTTTCCAATAAATGTGCTAAGGCTGTCCAAGAGAAGAACGTTGCATATCGTAATTGGCTTGTTTCTAATTCTTCAGTTTCATTTTCTGCCTACACCAAAGATCGCAACAATTGTAAAGCAGTTATTAATCAGTCCAAACTAGAGTTTGAACATGCTAAGAGTAGAAAACTTGCTTCTTGCCCTAATGGTAGCCGAGCATTCTGGTCTCTTGCCAAAGCTATTGGACGCAACTTTTGCCCATCTCTGCTCCCACCTCGGTCCAAACCAGGTGGTTCTGTTGTCACTTCAGCCAAGGATAAAGCTGACCTGCTAGCATCCCATTTTTCTTCGAGCTCATGTATTAATGATCTTGGTAAAACACCTCCCACCATTCCTAACACGCTCCATTCAATGCCTCCTGTGGTCTTCCGTCAAAAGGATATCAGAAGGATTTTGATGAATCTTGATGCTAAGAAAGCTCCAGGTCCTGATGGTATTTCTCCACTTGTTCTCAAAACCTGTGCTCCTGAACTTACTCCTATTCTTTGCCGCCTTTTTTCACTTTCTTATTCCAAAGGTGTTTTTCCTTCTGCTTGGAAATTTGCTCATATCCAGCCAGTTCCTAAAAAGGGTGACAAATCCCTCCCATCCAATTATCGTCCCATTGCAATTACTTCTACTCTTTCTAAAGTAATGGAGAAATCAATTAACCGCCAACTCTTAAACTACCTAGAAACCTTCCGTCTGATCAACGATCGCCAGTATGGATTCCGTCAGTGTCGATCCACTGGTGATATTCTGGCTTATGTTACCCATTTATGGACTAATTCAATGGAAAGGTTCGGTGAAACACAAGTAGTTGCTCTTGACATCTCAAAGGCTTTTGATCGTGTTTGGCATAAAGGTTTTCTAAACAAGCTTCCATCTTATGGTTTGCCAACTGTTTTTTGTAATTGGTTATCCAGTTTTCTCTCTGATCGCTCACTGAGGGTGATGGTAGATGGCTCTCTGTCTTCTAACTTCTCCACTAATGCCGGTGTCCCCCAAGGTTCAGTTCTTTCCCCCACTCTTTTCCTCTTGTATATCAATGACCTTCTTCCATTGACTGGAAATCCTATCCATAGTTTTGCCGATGATAGCACATTGCATTCAACTTTCCATTTTGAGAAACCTTGTCCAGCTCAATCAGCTTCAAGTTCTCGAAAATCTGCTGCCAATTCCTTAAATGCCGATCTTCAGGTAATTCTCCAGTGGGGCAAAGACAACTTAGTTGATTTCAACCCTTCTAAAACTCAATCTTGTCTTATATCTCGCAAAAAGGATTCTTCTGCTCCTATGCTTATCTTTAGTGACACTCCGATTTCTAGGCAAAATGATATATCTCTTTTGGGGATTACCCTGACTTCTAATCTCTCTTGGCACAAGCACATTACAAATATTGCTTCCTCTGCATCTAAAAAACTTGGTTTTCTCTTTCGCTCTCGGCGTTACTTTTCTCCCAAACAGCTGCTCACTCTGTATAAATCGCAAATCCGCCCTGCCATGGAATATTGTTCCTACATCTGGGGTGGTGCCCCCAAAACCTTTCTCAGGCTTCTTGATTCCATTCAGAAGAGGGCAGTTAGGTTAATTAATGATTCATCTCTAACAGAGTCTCTCCACTCGCTTTCTCATAGACGCACTGTTTCTGCTGCATGCCTCTTCTACAGATACTTCCATGGGCACTGTTCTTCTGAATTGGCTTCTATAATTCCCGCTCTCTCTTTCAAAACAGTCCGAACACGTGCCGCCACCAGCCAACATCCATTTACTGTCCAACTTCAAACCCACAGAACCAACTTTTCATCTTCCTCATTTATTCATTCAACTGCCGTTTTCTGGAACAACCTTCCTTCATACGTATTTCCTGAAAATTACAATCTACAGAAGTTCAAGTCCAATATCAACAAATATCTTCTTTCGTCTTCTCAACCTCCAACCCAAGCACGGTACTAAGTACTATAGGTTATAATACCTCTCGTGTTTGGGGTTCTCATAAAAAAAAAAAATATATATATATATATATTTTGAGCATGTGCATTTGCCCACTCCTGCAGCTGCAAGAGGGTGGCATTTGATCTTTGCTCTACATCCACTTGCGGATGACTTGATTCTCCTTTTACAAGGAGAATCAAGTCATCCGCAAAGGCTAGGCTTTCCACCAGGTCCAGATCCAAGGCACATTTCCACTGTGCCCAGATCCAAATTCATCCAGAACAATGTTCCAGAAGAAAGGGCCAAGAATTGAACTTTACGAGCAACCTTTATTAAGAGAGGGGCGTGTCAATTCCTGGAACCGCGTGCGTACTGAGACACTTCTGTATTTGAGGTAGCTGTTTATTACCTTGTACAGATTGTTTGGGAAATTTGCTTGGCGGAATCTCCTGAGGACACTAGGCCACCAGAGTGAATCAACTGCCTCAGCAAAGCCAATAGAAATTTCCAGCATATATTTCTCCTATGTTTATCGCCCCAGATGTGGAAACAATATTTCATGGTAGCGCAAATTTGAGATTTACCCAGTATTTCTTTAAAGAGCTACTCACTCTGTGAGTAGCTCTTTAAAGAAAAGTAACACCAAGAGCGAAAAAGAAAACCTAGTTTTTTAAATGCAGAGGAGCAGAAGAATCCTTTTTGCGAGATATAAGAGAAGGCTGAGTTTTAGAAGTATCGAAATCAATAAGTTAACTTAGTCCCATTCGAGAATTACCTGGAAATCAGCATTTAAGGATTTGATATTGAACATTCAAGAAGTTAAAAATGTTTGTGCAAGGTTTCTCAAACTGAAAGGCGGAATGCAACGTCGTCAGCAAAACTATGGATAGGATTTCCAGTCAATGGAAGAAATACATTAATATACAAGAGGAAAAGAGCAGGAGGAAGAACTGAACCTTGCGGAACACCAGCATTAGCAGAGAAGCTAGAAGCCAGAGAGCCGTCTACCATCATCTGCATTGAGCGGTCAGAGAGTAAACTGAATACCCAATTACAAAAACAATTCATAAGACGGAAGTTTATTTAGAAGACATTAATTTTATACCAAAAACTAACAAACGCTTTTGAAATATCAGTAGCAACTGCTTAAGTTTCAACTAACTTTTCCATTGAATTTGTCCATGATGGGTAACAAAAGTTAGTATATCACCAGTAGATCGACTCTGATGGAATGCATATCGGCGATCATTGATCAAATGGAAGGTTTCAAGATAGTTTACGAGTTAGCGATTAATGGATTTCTCCATAACTTTAGAAAGAGTTGAAGTGAGTGCAATGGGACAATAATTGGATGGGCGGGATTTGGCACCCTTTTTACGAACTGGCTGGGATGAGCAAGCAGAAGGAAAACCCCCAGTGGAATGAGGTGTAAAAAGGAGACACAAAATTAGGGGTAAGCTCAGGAGTACCAGTTTTGAGACCAAGTGGAGAAATCAAAATTTTTCAAAATTTATCTGACATTCTTTTGACGAAAGATCACAGGAAGCACTGAATGGAGTATAAAAAATGGAGTGCATATCGATTCAAGAGTTAGAAGAAAAAAACATTCATGTTACTTTTGGATTCCTTCGCTAATAGTAATTTTTAACGATACAATAGGACGTCGATTATCAGAACTGGAGTTTAACCAGCTTGTATAATCCAGCTGTTTGGAATAAATTTTTAAAACTGAGTCACTGAACTTTGCATTATTAAAATGAAAAGCTCCAACGAGACAGAAATTTTTAGTCCCTGGCATAAATTTCATTGAGACACATTTTTCAGGGGTCTGGCACTTTTATGTTTTTATTATTAATAAATAAAATATAAAAGAATTATCTATTAACAATAATTATTACTTATTTATTTTTTTTCGCAACATCTATCTCTGGGC
The DNA here is from genome assembly GCF_048544385.1 of Mastigoproctus giganteus. Taxonomy (NCBI): domain Eukaryota; kingdom Metazoa; phylum Arthropoda; class Arachnida; order Uropygi; family Thelyphonidae; genus Mastigoproctus; species Mastigoproctus giganteus. Next base: position 10,440,094 of record NC_143580.1, read on the forward strand.
TTTTTGGAGATGTTAAAGTGCAATTTTCGCTGAACTGAACAAGATGTCATTGAGGCCTTAGCACAGACATATCTACACGTAGGTATATACCGTACACATTTTCCAAAACCATTTCCTAGCGCATCCTTTATATGCTCGTAGAAGACTTTAGATAAACAGGATATCCCACAACAGTAGAATGATAATATTCATTGATAGAGCCAAATTACGCATCCCTTAAATCGCAAATCATCCAGCAGATCATACATTACAAAGACTGAAAGAATGAGCTATAATCACAAATTTAACTTCTGTCGAGTCAGTAATAATTTTGACAACAAAATTCACGAGAGCAGCAGTTCCAACACATCCATTCCTTTCAATTATTAAATATTTTCTAAGATGTTTCTTATATGCATTATCAATTGTCTGATATTGCTATTACGAATTTCGAAAATTTGCTCTTTAGAATACTGGTTCTCGATATAGTTCTTTTTCAAATATTTTTTGAATCTAGTAATTAAATTTCTAATGTTCAGCTCAGCTGTTCCTGAGCAGTTTTTCCATTGGGCACTCTAGACATTTTAAGTTTCAGTTTTTTTGTAGGACAAGGGTCTACCAAAATAAGAAAAAAAAAGGGACCCGAAAAATTATTATTCAAATAGAATTCAACGATTTTATTCCAACAATAAAATTCTACAAACCGATTGTTAAAAACAGATTTGTAAGATAAATTCTTTCTTCGGCTTTTTCTGTTAGCAAAATCATTAAAAACGTCATCAAAGTTCATACTGCGAGTGAGTTAGTGCTGGAATAAGCGTTGTGGAAATAACTTCAAAACCAAATCTATAAAAACGCTTTTGAATTTCTTTAAAAACAAAATATCAAATTTAACGCAAGGGCATTTTAACATGCTTGATATAATGTAGTGAGAACTCGGAATGAAGAGTATCTTAGTGCCTACGAACACCAAACGAAGAGTACCTAGGACCTACGAACACCACACAAAATTATCTTAGCACTTACTAATACCAAACGAAGGGTACCTAATCACTACGAACACCAAACCAAAGTATCTTTGTGCCTACAAACCCAAACGAAGAGTCCTTAGGGCTTACAAACTCTAAAGGAAAGTATCTTAGTGCTTACGAACACCAAACGAAGGGTACCCAGGGCTCGAACAAAAGAAGGCGGCAGAGTGATTCTTAAACTTTTTCAGCTGATCTGGCAACAATTATGCAAATAACGTAAGTTATTTGCATAATTACAGTCTTCCATGTGCAACAGTATCAAAAGCTTTCCTGAAATCCAAGCATATGACATCAAAATTATTTTTGATATTCGATTCCTTTGTGACCACATCATAGTAACCAATCAAGTTGGTCAGACAAGACCTCTCTTTAACAAACCCATTATTATTATTATTATTAATATCCATATGATGCAAGGAAGCCTAAGGCTTATGCTGCACCAGGAAAAAAAAAAAAAAAAAAAAAAAAAAGTTCCCGAGTAACCCTGAGAGAGAGAGAGAGAGAGAGAGAGAGAGAGAGAGTCAAAAGTAGAAGGGAATCACCAAGAAAGAGAAGAATGATGATATCCAGCTCAGGACCCTGGGTGTGCCAAGCCCATACTCACCAGATGTGAGCCCCCGGGGTTAAATGCTGTGTCTTAACTATTACTGCAGTCTTGCCTAGACGATCCTGCAATGCTTCTTTAACCAGAGACTCCATTACTTTCCCCCGGAACACAAGTTAAACTAACAGGTCTACAATTACTTTTGTCACCTTTTGAACCCCCTTTGTGAATTGGTGAAATATTTGCACACCTACAGTCAATGGGAACCTCGCCTGCGTCCAAGCGCATTAGTATGCTAAACGGAGAAACAGAATGAAATAATCGGCTCCGTCCCCCACCAGGTGGAAAAATTTTTGGGTTCAAATCCAGTTAATTATGACGCGAGGATTTTTTTTTTTTTTTTTTTTTCCCACAACGTGACTGAGTCAGTTGGACGAAGGTTACATGGTTTTCTCCTGGAAACTCAGGTTTTTCGTCAGCAGACTGACTGGCACCTCATGGCCTTAGTTGCTTTGGCAACTACACACACACATACATTTACCTACTTATACTAAGACACTGATCTCGTGACCTGAGTATACTTGCACTAATCTAAAAAACGGGCTGTAGTTAGCCGATCTTAGGCGGATGGAGTAGGGTTTCCCCAATGAGTTATTCTTAGTTTTGAGCCCTTACAACATGCCAATTTGCTTGGGAACACACACACAAGTATAATATACAAAACACTGACAAAAGTGTATTATGAAACACGGCCCCTATCGAGTATAACGAATTCTATTACTCTGAAATTCATCGATTTAAAATTAGTACTGTTTAGTTTAGTGGTGCCCTAAGCCCCTGAAATTTTGAAGGCCTCACTGCTAAAAAAATTTCCTATTTGGATATATATTTCAATATTAGTTGTCCCAAATATTGGGACCCCTCTGCACACATTTGTGTGCTCATGCATAGGCACGCCACTATATAAAACCGGGAACGTGCATTAGATATTTCCGATATTTAAATAAGATTATAGTATATACTATAACAATTATAAATAACCTTATTTAATATAGTATATACAAGATATTTCAGGCAAATAATTCTATTATGTTCGATCGGGGGAGTATCGGTTAATAAGCCACTACTATTAGTTGAATACATAATTAATACTATAAATAACAGAAATAAATAACAAGCATCTCAAACAACCTCATTCTTGAATACCTCATGGCTTCAGTTGCCTTATCATATGGCTCCTAACGTGTCCCGCTCCAAATCTTCTGTGACTTGCGATTAAGACCTTCAAGTCTTTAGAACGTTTTATTTACATTTGAATATATAAATATAATTTAAATATTTATATATTATACAATGTCTGTTCTCATAAACCGGAAAATGCCGGTAATGACACTTCTCGCCATTGTTTTACATAATTTGGTATATAAAATTCCTACACAGAACGATTATACAAAATGCACACAAGTGGGGGAACACTATCTTGCCCCACCACTCATAGCGAGGGCAATAAATGTAGGACTTTACCTTCTGCTGTTGTTTCCCCTGAGGTTCATTTACCCGTCAGACCTCAAGCGTTCCACGTGCAGGCAAGCTCACGTGCCAAAACTGTCTTACTAGCGAAGTTGATAAAAAAAAAAAAAAAAAAAAGGGGTAAAAGAAAGTCGTTAGACAACATCTATCATGTGACCAAAACATGCTAATCTGTAGGTGCTTGGGGGTTAGTGGAGTGACTTTTGGATCCACGCAGACGACTTATCGAAATTCTATTAAAAGCTTCCATACATTATCAGAAGAAATTTTTGATAATTCAACTGTTTCTGATTGCTCACGACTTTATAAAATTGCCATTCACTGCAGTACACAGTGATACAAAATAAAAAAGAAATAATACGCTTCATTATTCAAATTTTATAAGAACATTCCGATGTAAAAACAAAATAATTTAACTTACAAAATTGCATGCTTCTTTCCTCCATTCGAACATTAACTGCAGCAGACGTCTTTTTCTGAAATTACAATCGCCATCTACGATAATCTACTGAGTGCTGTTAACCAATAAATAAATAAATAATTCAAAATTATTTATTTAAAAAAAAAGAAGTTCTGTTTGTGCTCCAGTACAGGGGCAAGTGGAATAACGTACAAATTGAAAATGTACGTACGAATAACGTACCTGTGGCCACGTACGTTACCAACTTTCTATTGAGAAATAATAATATTTCTATCGAATGCCACTTCGTGAATTACAGAAGTATGTGGTTTCAAAAGGTATGCAAAAAACCTAGTTTTTTCGAAGAATAATCGTGATTAGAAGAATGCTGATATGACTGGGGTAAACTGAATGCTATGACATCGTATGCATCGATTTGGCTTGTTGCCAGTTATGCTGACATGTGTCAGCCAGCTGTCATAATTATCATGTTGGTGCTAGACAGATGCAGCAAAGTTTGCTAGTAAAAATGATTTCCACCAATCCCTCTGTATCAGAGAGACCGCTAATGTTTTCATTTGTCAACTGAACGTGGGCCACGCCGAATTTGCACCATCTTCGACTTCCGGTTTTTTCTCTTAATACCACGAATGATTTTTCCGCAAAGCAGATCGCTTAAGCGTATATGGATGGATTACTGTTTATCGTAACCACGCAGCTAGCTACTGTGCTGTTCTACACAGTTTGGTAAAGAAAAAATCATCTTGGCCGAGCTGATCACCCTCGGGTGGAAGTCCCATGGCTTTTTCTCCAGAAACTTAAATTTTTAATTCAAAATAAGTAAATAGATCATAAACTGTATCACTCAATATCCATGTACTTGTATTAGCGATTCATGGCTTTAAGTGATCTTCGGTTAGTTCTCTGGTAACACAAAAAGAGCACATTAATCCTACGATATAAAATAGCACACATTTTTCAAGGTATGGATACTCAAACTCAAACTGTTATATTTATGGCCACCCGTAATTTCTTACATATAGCCTTTATTTATTATGTCTGTAAATTGCATGTGTTCTCTGGTCGATTTGCCTGTGATACTGCTGATATTTAAAGAAAATTATGAAAATTAGTTCAATGGAAAAAATACAACTCAGTAAATTTGATGTTTTAAATAGCCATTTATTGATATCAGTTGTGTGTGTCGCCCTTGTACAGCCTTCTAGCTAGGAAAACGATGAAAATGGAAATGGCATCCACACCGTGACTGATTTAATCAATCTTCGGGAGAGTGTGGTGGTTCTACTTCCAGGAAATCGAGTTTTTCATCCAGTAAAAAGGAAAACAGATTGATACACGGTAATGACGCCTCACTGCCTTAACTGCTTTGGCGCTCAACGCACTCACACCAACAAACAGTGCAAGCAAACAAAGATAGAAAGAATAAACAACTAGCACTTTATCTCTTTATAAAGATAAAGTCTAAAGATAATGAAGACCTTATAAGTAATGGCATTAAAATGGCTTAATGAAAAGTTTTCAGGCTACTGAAAAATATGAACATCGTACGTAACATTGACAGAATTGCTGTTTGCGTCTCTAATTTACTGGTGGCAATGATTAAACTTGGGATGAATTTTAGATAATTGGGACTGACCCGATAACTGCGACTGACAAAGTTTATAAGATAAAATTAATGATATTATCGAACATACTGTAACACACCAATGCGACACGTTTAAGATGCTTAATTTTAATATTTATTTACCAATTTAAGATTATGCATTAACAACGTCAAAATATAAAGTAGGAGAAAGACTGAAAGTAGAAACATATTGAAGCTAAGGGTTTTGAAAATTGGTGGAGGAAACCCGTTTTATATTTTGCACCTGGAATAAAGAAAATAAAGTTTAGATGAATGGAGCAGAAACGTTTTAGGCCGACTCTCACACTACCTCTGAAATCGTTTGAATGTCGAGTTGTCATGGTGTTGCACCATGATCTCTGGGACAGTGTGGAAGACAACTGAAGTGGAACTTTTATTTACCATGATAGAGGGTGAAGGACCTTTAAGTATAAAAAAATTCTCTTATTTCTCATGCTTGAGAATTAAAATTTTAAATAATTCTATTTTAAGTTTAGAGAGAATTTAAATGAGAATTTATTCATTTCTATTACTTTTGTAAAATTCAGTTTTATCCAAAAATATACTGTCCAATTCAGAGGCAATTTTTTTTACTTTCCTATTACTGTCAGCCCGCCCACGCTTTCTCCTTGCTGGTCCTCAAGTGTTAAGATAAAGGTCAACTTACCGAGATGGAGGGTGAGGTTCACTTTGCTGGGATATTGGACGCCCTCATACATTGTTTCGCTCTGCCACCAGGTCTGGTTGTCGTTGTTGTTAAAATCCGTCAGATACTCTGGGGGATGGGCGAGTTGAGGAATGGATGCATCACACAACTCACACGACTTCTTGGCTCCGGTTGCACCGGTCTGTAGACAGTACTCAGTCGGGCCCCGAATTCCGCATGTGTTGGTGGCCTCGACGCGCACGTTGAAAGCGGCATTTACAAACTCTGGGATGCACCTTTGGGGTCGTCCCCGGTCGTCATAACATCGGCTTTGGGAGTCCTGACTTCCGGTGAAGTCCTGAGCTCGGACACTGGAAAACAATATTAGCAGACCATACAGGACAAACCTACCGCAGCTGCACGACAGCAACAGAGTCCGTACACGACTTCCCTCCGCCATTACACTCTCGTTCTCGTGCATCGACAGCCGCCGGTCCAAACCGAGAGCGTTATCGGTGGAAAGGGTCAACAGGTTTATGCGTTTGCACGTTCCCGAACAAACTCCACGGAAAGAAAGCGCGCAAGGAGACTTGGGAAGTGTGGGGAAATGATTGGATGGCAGGCGAATTCCCCGGCGGTTCCTTCCCTGTGACCCCTGCGGCTTGGTCACGACCAATTTTAGTTGGCGACGGGGGTGGAGCGGAAGTGGGCCGGAGAAAGTGACACTTTGCCTGATGTACTGATCCCCTCGTTGGGCAGAGCGGACGTCACCGCTACAGATGGAGGAAAAGAGAGACTTCCTGGGCCGCTGTAATGAGGCAGTCACTGACACAGTTCGCAGCACAACTCCGCTCCAAGGGGGGAAGTTCAAAACGCCTTTGAAAGTTAGCCTCTCAGAAATGTTTACAAAGTACCCGGAACGTCTGCAATTACGTTTACTATGACAGAAGAGCAGTGATTTTGGGGGGATTTTCTAACATTTAGCAAATAAACAATCTTAAAATATTTGTAGCTCTTCCAGTTTGGATGTGAGTAACGTTATTGAACAGCTAAGTTCAGTACAATAATAATATTTTGATACCTTCCAATGAAAGTGAAAATATGATGTGCTTAACAGTGTCTATTACAAGTTGTCCCTTATAAACTGGAAAGTGGACCTTTAAGCTGGACACGATCACATTAAGACAACAACTAAGTGCATGGCGTCAGTGTATTGTTTGTAAATTGAGGGCACTATATTGTCAAGTTACCTATTTGCTGGATGAAACTCTCGACTTTTCAATTAAAAATTTTAAAAATGTTAAATCTCGTCTATGCCTCAGTTATAGTGCGAAAAAAAGTTCATAAAAATTCCTCCCACCGGAGAAATTTTTAGTGGATTCGGACCCAGACGTTTTCCACACGGTGTAACATTGGAAAGTAACGCGTTGCGATAATATCTCCAACTTAATCTCCACGGAACACCAAAGGCATTCCTTTGTAGTGCAATGTTCTCCACTGATCAACTTTAATTCTGCTCCAAAATTGGGTCAACATGCAACAGTCTTTTGTTTGTTTTGAATTTTCTACTCCCTACAATGGCCCTGTTTACTAAGAAAATTCCAAAAGTTCCCACTTACTAAAGATTAGCAGTTTAATGTCACATTAGTTTGAAATGTCAGTATTTATGCCATTGGTTTTAATTGATGGAAATCAAGAGAGAAGTGATGCAGAAATAAAATATCAGTCTCGCAAAGAATTATTTTGAATATCAAGAATTTTCTCAAACTATTTGGATCTCCGCATCAATATTTATTTCCATGTGTAAAACGACCAATACTTTGAATCTTTTCATTCCAGATTCAATATTAATTTTTATTCTTTCCATCCTAATAAATACAATAATTTGTTAATTAGAGATTTTGTTTCATCTTTTGCAATTGCGGTTATCTACAGCAGCTAAAGTTATAAAGTTATAAAGTTATGTCTGCTGCAAATTAATAAAAAATATAATAAATGTTTAGCATATTTGATAATTTTATTAAATATTTAATAATACATCATAATAATATATTATTGTTATTTATTATTATATTATTAATCGATATATGTATATACAGGGTGTCTCAAAAATACACTGCATAACTTCAGGAATGAGTTCCTCATATGTAGACAATAAAAATATTTTATATCAACATAGTTCCGGAAATGCTTTGTTTCCGAGTTTTGAAGGTCTGTCTATGACACTTAACTGTTCACATCACCTTATAGTAATTGTTCAAAATGTCCACCTTCTGCCTGAATACCACTGGCAGACATTACTCGCCAGGGTAATCAGCTAGTGACAAGGCCTGTATCCGTTGCAGATGGTAAGGATACAGTTGGTGTTCTCGCAACACTCTCCAAATAGTCGAACGTTGAACAGCCAGTTGCATTGCTATTCTGCGTGTGCTGATTCCAGGAGTGGCATGCCCAACATCCAAAATCTCCTCCTCTACTTCAGGAGTCGTAGATCTTGGTCGTCCTCTGCTCTGTCGGCAGCAGGAGGTGTAAAGGTCCCATGTTCACAAACCTTCAAACGTTTTCCTGTCTGGACATCTTCGTTCTGAGAACCTTTTGTGGTACAAACGACGAGCCTCCAGACCATTGCCGTTCGCCAAACCGAACGGCAATGGTCTGGAGACGTCACTGCCCTTGTATATTGGGGATATAGACGTCAAACCCAGACGTCATTGCCCTTGTATATTGGGGAAACTCTGAAAGTTTAAAATTTTATAACCTTTCATCATTCGGAATATTATATATTTAATTTATATATACTTTTTTTAACACATTAAAATAATATTTATTTCCACTTTACGAATGGATTTAAAAAGACAAGGCTTTACTTTAGTTTGCTCAAAATTTCTTTCCAAGTTGCACATTTAAAATTTTTCATTTTCATAAAATAAAAACGACCATGAAACACTTCTCTCCTCGTCACTGATCATCGTCAATAACGAATACAAGTGTCAACAACATGCTGGTTGGACACTGGAGTACTGGAAACGAGTGTGCTGGTCAGATGAGTCAAAATATCTTGTGCAACACGCCGACGGAGGCCTTCGTGTGTGATGCAAGCAACACGTGTCCACAGCTCATCGTGCAGGTACCCACCAGGGTCGTGCAAATGGGGGTGCGCTGGCCCAAGATCCCCGATCTATGTGGACCCAATCGAGGGAGCCATCAAAGTCTCAATATAAATAAACAAGGCCCCTTAACTGCTTTTGCACCCGGACCCCGAAGTACCTTTGTACGACCCTATTACCCACTATCCAGGCGGGTAGCGGTAGTTGCGTAATATATGGAGAATGTTTTGCTGGCAAGAACTAGTATCCCTGGTGCGTACGGACCATTTCACTGTTAAGGTCTACCGGCAGTTTTTAGATCATGGGCACCCTTGCACGATCTTACAAGACGATAGCGTGCTGTGTTATCGGGCCCACACTGTGCACATGGTTCAAGGAACACAGTAAATATATCACCCATCTTGATTGGCCTTCAAACTCGCCTAACCTTAATCCAACTGAACACCTGTGTGAAGTTTTGGAACTGGAAGTGAGGCGTATTGGCATGCAACCGTCATCTGTTCCGACACTGTAGAAAGCCTTGCAGGCAGCGTGGCTGCAGATCCCCAAGGACGTCTTCACACATCGAATGAAGTCAATTCTTGGCGAATAGCAACTGTTATTCGTGCGAATGGTAGCCCTTTACGGTATTAGGTGGATGGTTATAATTCAGTGATCACTGAGTGCATAATGCAATGTGATTGAGTATCCAAAGAGAATTCCTTTATATCATCTTAAATTGCTCCAGGATCCAACTTAGTAAAATCAATTTACCTTTCTTTGTAAATTTCATTCCACTGCTTTCAGTCATTGCTAGCCATTTCTTTGAAGACAGCTTATTTTTCAGATTAACACTCTCTAAAACCTTATTATTCGAACTGTTAAAACCTGAAATCACATGTATTATGTTCCTTAAATGGATTAAAATATTTCTTTCGTGGATGAAACTATCTGGAGGTAGATGAATTCAAAATGGATCTGGAGTAGTTAAAGAAATAACAGACTCTTACTTGAACTGATTAAGATCCTTTTGTCGATAGACCTTGTGAATTCCCCGTCAACGTACTCCCAATATCGGATTTAAGTAGTTTGGGGCAGACATTTTTAGAGGCCCTAAAATTAAAGTTGCGGACCTCTTGATTAATAGTAAATGTGTTGGTCACAGGCCCCTCGCGACTCTGGAGAGACCGCTACTATGTCCCACTATAACTCGTAGATCAATCGAAAATCGGAATAAAAGAAGTTCTTTCTGACGCCAATCCTTTAAATGTTCATAATAGCACTTATTGTTAGTTCAGTTGGTGTGTTCTTTGTTAATCTACAACGATCTGCAACCTTGGACGCTTGCAGATCGCTGTAGTTGCGGATGTCGATTTATAATCATATTGGTTACACCCTCGTGGATAGAACCGTTGGTATAATCACCATACGTGGTAGAAAAGACATGAGTTCGGATCCCGTTAATGACGCAAGAAAATTTTTATGGGTCTTTTTCGCAATGTGGCTGAGTTAATCGGTCTCAGTGGATGGTAGCATGGTTTTTTCCTCCAGAAAACTTAAGTTTTTCGTCCGGAAAACAGAAAATCTATGGCCTAAGTCGCTGATGCACCTAAAACTCTACAAAACTAACCGAAGAAGGGTGTAACTTTTCTTGATCATCCAATTAGGATCTTTTCTTGTAACAATTTTATTTAAAATAAAATATGTGATTTAATCGAACAACTTTTCTTCAAAAACTGATCTGAAATTAAATAATTTACATTATTTAATGCTGCCTGTTTCAAATCAGTTGCCCACAATTCATTTTAATTCACTTAGGAGACTCTTCTATTTCCTTAACTACTCCAAATCCGATTTATATCCATTTCCATTCAAGTTAATTCTGTTTAATGTTTAATATTTGAATTTCTTTTTTAATATAACATGCTCCATTTATATCTCTTTACATTTTATTTGGTTCACAATTTTAAATTTGATATTGTTTTTGTTAATTTAATATCAGCTTCAAATTTATCTATTCATCCACACTGGATGTCTTTTTGAAGCGCTTCCCCTCTATAATTGTTTTTAAGTTTATCAAGCCCAGTCAACCCCAATGTAAGGAATCCGTATTTACATTCTAACCTAGTAGAATATTTTACCAGACTAAACTTGGTCTTTTTTCAAAGACCAAGTTTAGTCTGGTTGCTACAAGCAGTCACTTTATTCAGAAGACTTTTACCGAAAAAAATATATATATCGCTTTAAGAAATGGGTCACTGACTTCTTATATATCTTTTTATGTGTATGTATCCTGACAGTCCAGTTCTCACAAAGTTTCGAATTTCTGGACGTCTGTTCTCTGTTTAAGAGAACTCTTCTGTCATCTACCATATTTAGAGGAATACAATTTTGCTAACATCTAATTAACATTTTTTCTGTTAATATTAATTCTTGAAACATGCACGCTTTAATAACTTTGTTCTGAGGAAGAAAGTGTCCATACAAGAATGGTATGCTTTCTTATTCCACAAAAAAAAAAAGGAAAAAAACCCCACAAATTTTAAATTGAAATTCCGAACCATTATTTACATATAGGACAAAACCACTTCCAGCCAAATTGGTCCACTGATTGCCTTGAAGTATGCAGGCCTCCAAGCCAAATTTAAAGAGGTGGAGTCCTATCTTAGGCGAAGGTATCTAGCAATTAGAGAAGAAGAGTGATGATAAATCGCACATTAAACTAGTTCTACGCCTCTATATCACTGAGGTTGGAGACCTAGAAATTTTGAATTGGCTGTACAACTGATTACATTGAAATGTAAAAACACAAAATACGTTCCTTTGAATTAAAAACGTTCTTGGTGTAAACTGAAGTTTTTGCGAAAGAAAGGAAGAATGGATTCACTTATTTCCTGTGAGCTTGCTATTGTGAATAATTTTAATTTTAATTATTATTTTCAATTTTTATTTTGACTCTTTTTATTACAAGGTTAATTCTAATTACAGTTAACCCAACCTAATAAATTAAAAGTTACTCTCATGGAGCAGTTGTCAGAATCGCTGTCTTCCCCACACAGGGTGGAAATGACCTGATTTCGAATCCCGTCGATGGGGGGGGGGGAAATTTTTATGGATTTTTTCACAACGTGGCTGAGTTAGTAGGTCTTAGGCAAGGATGACATGGTTTTTTCTCCCGGGAATTGGGTTTTTGTCCGGCAAACAGCAAATTAAATCATTTCTTGTAATGCTGATGGACGACCACTTCTTGGCTTAGGAGTTCAATAGCTCTAGAAACGCATATATATACGAGGTGTGGCAATAAAGTTCCCGGACTCGTGCAATAAAAAGAGCACAAAGTGAATGAGCTCAAAAATGGTTTTATTCAAAGAATCACCACCTGATTTAATACACTTATTACACCGTTCTAAAAGTTTCGGAAAAGAGTCAGCTAATGCGTCCAAAGAGATTAATGTTCAGTTCAACGACTACATTTTTCTTTATGTCCTCAACGTCCTGAAATCTCTTTCCTTTGAGCGCAGTTTTTACCTTGGAAATGTGTAAGAAGTCCACTTGTTCTACATTGGGAGAGCAGGATGGATAGTTAAACTATACAATGCCACGTTTCGTCAGAAATGTCTTTACAACACATGCAGAATGGGCGGGGGCATCGTCATGCAACAAGAGGCAGCTGTCTCTCACTCAAAATTATGGCCTCACCCAGGAAATGCGCTTTATCAGTCTTTGAAGTACCTACTACATAGAAGGCTGAATTGAATCTCTCCTTCAGGTAAAAAGTTCCTTGTGAATCACACTCTGTTTGTTGAAAAATATGGTCAGCATCGTGTTGATCCTAGACAAACAAAACTTTTGCGCTTTGGCAATGATTTTGAAGTCCAATGCATTCTCTGACGCTTCGCCTCTGGATCGTACTGAAACATCCAACACTCATCTTTACTGAAACACGGTCGAGGGAATTAGAATTGTCTTGACAAGTCTGGATGAAGTCTTTGCATGATGACACTCTTTGTTAGTTCTGCTCATCCGTGAAGCTGCTGCACAAATTTTGCACAGACATTCATTTTCTCTAAATTTTCATGAAGAACCTGATAAATCGTTTCCTTATTCATTGTCCAACAGGTCACCTGCCATTCTAAGGGTCAAATGATGATCCCTTGTCAGAATTCCATGAACTTTTGCAAATCTATCCTCATTTCGAGAGGTTGATGAACGCCAATTTCTTAGGCCATTGCGAACATCCTCACGTCCGTCTTTGAACCACTTATATGGTATTACTTAACTTTTCATCACCATAAACAGTTTTTAACATTTCGTACATTTCCGTTGCAGATTTTCCAAGTTTAAAGCAAAATTTGATGTTTGTTCATTGCTCCATTATAAAATTGTGACACGAAAAGTTAATGCTACTAACGAAACTGGTTGTTATTTGCAACCAGTCAGCTTACTGGTCAATCTCCGTACCACCACCTGTTGTTGACAGTCTTAACCACGACATACCACTCTGGTTTATTTTCTAACTCATCGAACACACCACAACAGCACCAGTCCGGGAACTTTATTTCCACCACTGTATTTATATAATATAAATCAATAAACAAATAAGTAAATTGGTATCAATGGACTCAAGCATGCGCTCATAACCATAAGCGTATGAGGGCTAGTTTCCATAATGCCCAGTATGAAAAAAACAGGAATAAGTCGCGTGGAAACTACACACCATCCGTCTGAAATTGGCCAACTACAGCCTTGACGGAAGAGATCTGATAGAAATTCCTCCAGTGGAAATCGAATCTAGACCATTCCAAACGAGCAACTGACTGCGATGTATCTTGCTGACTAGTTTGCTTAGGGTGAACAACATCCTCAGCATCCTGAAATCTCTTTCCTTTGAGTACAGTGTTCACCTTGGGAAAGTGGAAGAAGTCCACTGGTCCTACGAGAGTCAATATTCAATACGGTTATTTCGAAAATGCCCTTGAGACATTTTATTTTCTTTCATGTATTCTGAGGGCAGTAATGACACTATCGTCAATTTTTAATAAGGTTTAATTAAAGGTGTTCAGGAATTATTTTAAGAAAAATTTAGAACTGCAGAACAAGTAGGTTATTGGCACTTATACACTCCTCCACATCTGTGGAATGCGATGTTAATGTCTCTAACCTTTAAAAGATATGATCCCCGATTCACTCCTTACAAGTTCATTGAGATTGGGTTCTTCGTGAAAAATATCGTTATATATTTAAATATAACACAGTCTCATCAATCTCTTTGCCTAATAAGGAGTGGATTTCTTTTGTGTTGGCAGGAAGAATCGAATTTCAGAAAATCTTTTATTGAAGATAGTAAATATTCGTCGATTTTAAAACGTTTTTTCAAAACGTTTTTCCAACAAAGTAATTTTCGATTTTCTGTTTTGTTGGACGAAAATATCCAGTTTCTGGAGGGAAAACCATGCTACCCTCGCCAGAGGCCGACTAACTCAACCACGTTGTGAAAAAAGGACCATAAATATTCCTCCCATCATCCATGGGACTCGAACTCAGGTGTTTTCCACCCGACAATCCTAGCAATTATGTTATCCACAAGGGCCGTTTTCGTTGTGTTGTTTGTTCAAGGTTGTGTCCGTAATTTTATATCTTTTAAATAATATTCTTTGGTTTTGTCTGTCTCTTTTATTATTAACATTTCTTGCAATGTTGATTCCCACCCTAAGGTTTCCATAGCATGTAGACACTGATTGACTTCTGAGAATAATGTTACGATAGTTCTCTCATCTGATGTATCTTCTTTTGGAATCGACTAATTATTGTTCACACATAAAATATCATTAATCTTATATTGTCCATGTTAGTTAAGATCCTTCTTCATCTTCCTCTGTAGCCCCATTAATTGAAAATAGAACGCTAGCGCGTTCCATGATATAAAGACACCATTTAATTCTCTCTCTAATTCTTCATAATTCTCTCTAACGAATTTCAAATACTTTGGGAATTCTCACAGCTTTTAAAACAGCAATTTTGGCGATATTATGAACCTCACTTGTTCGCAGACTAGATTTATGAAAGTAATCAGCAATTCCGGACAGTGTCTTAAAAATGGCTGTAACTTCTTCAATATAACTGCTAGTAACCCCAGGGGCTCACATCTGTGAGTATGGGCTTGGCAAACCCAAGGTCCTGAGCTGGATATTATCATCCTTCTCTTTCTTGGTGATTCCTCTCTCTCAGGGTAATTCCGGAAAATTTTTTTGTGCTGGTGCAGCATAAGCCTCAGGCTCCTTCGCATCCTATGGCTAATAATAATAGTAATAGTATCTTCCCAGGATAGTTGCATTCGATGTGCCTTGCACCAAATTTTTGTCACTGGTTGTGACTTAATTATTGAAATCTTATCTACTAATATCCATAGACCCTATATTTCATCATAATTATTTTTAAATGATTTCTTCACGCAGTTAAATATCCCTATGGCTTTTTTCTTTCAGTTTGATGCCCTGTTCCAAGAAATTTTGAAAAACCCGAGTTTCCGGGAAAAAAAACCATGCTACCTACGCCTGAGACCGACTGTCTCCGCCACTTTGTGAAAAAGGCCAATAAAAATTCCGAATGACATTCCAATTTCCGATGCAACTACTCGCGAAGGAAAATTGTACTCTGCTAATTAACTTTTTTGCATCATTGTAAACAATATATGCTAAATGGCCAATTCTGTTAGCGATATTTTCATTGGCTTTGCTAATCAGATTGTCCAAGGGTGCATCTCTCTTTTGAAAAGACTTTTTTTTTTATGATGCGTTTGTTTGAAATGATTGGAAATTGTTTCTTTTCTCAAAATTGTATCTGATGTTATTGCTGATGATTTTGGATTTTTTATTGTTCTTCGAACAATTTCCGCATATTTAAAGCACGCAATACAATGTACATATTTCCATCCATTTCGATGCCACAGTTTTGAGTACTGTATTTGAAGTTGCCTTCTGAACCGTTGAAGGATAATGGTTGTGCAGTGGTCAATGTTCACTATTCGATGGCAGTAGTCAATGTTGACGATTTCATCGGCATGACTTGTATTTCTGCGTCAAGGTTGGGATTCTGGTTGTCAGTAATGGACATCGATGTTGATGATTGCGTATTTATTTTTAAAAAGTTTGCTTAAAACATAGCTAATAAAGTATTTTGTTTTTAACGTTTTCTTTTTATATCCATACTTTGATTTCTAGTAAAAAGGGATAATCAATTTTAATAAGCTATATATGGGGCTTCTTACTTCGCTGGAATTTTTCAAAAAATATCCGGAGTATGGAGCATCATCCCCACACCGGGTAGAAAAGACCTGAGTTCGAGTCTTGTCGATGACTAATTCACAACGTGGCAGGATTAGTCGGTCTCAGGCGAGGCTAGATGGTTTTTTCTCCTGGAAACTTGGGTTTTTCGTCCAGCAAACAAAAAATCGACCACAGAACACATGCAATTTACAGAAAGTATAAACGGAGCAATATGGCCTTAGTCTCTGATGCTCCTAAAACCTTATAACAACAACAACAACAAGCAGCAGCAGCAGCAGCAGCAGAAGACACAAATGCACTGTTTGTGTTTGTCTTCACGAGATTAATATTTTTTTACATAAGTTACAGGTCTCGAATTCTCAGATCTTACAGTTATTCCATTTTATAAGAAACACAAAAGATGTTTAAACAGAATGAATAAATCGCTTACTCCCTGGTTAAATCCTGAACTCATTTCTATTGTTTAAAAATTCCCATATTACTGATTACAATAAGTTTTGCGGTATAGTTTTTTTTTTTTTGAATTATTAATTTATAAAAAGGGGTGGAGGACTTTCTAACCATCCCTTAAATACCTAAAAGAATAAAACTTAAGAACTTGGTACAGAATCTTAACTGTACATAAATTTTAGATCCAATATCTCATTTCCTTATTAGTCAACATATTAATTTGTTGAACCCTATTAATTTGATCATTTTTCCCAAGTTATCCTAATTTGTCTCACAAGGCCTCTACAAAGATTTCACTACAATCTTTACTTTCTCAAAATTCCTCACCCCTGCCCTCGCTGCTGACCCAGCCGTTACAATGGCCTGAGTCGAATCTTGTGTGGACGGGTGAATATTTTATGGGTTTGATTTACACATTGACAAAATTTGTCAGTAAAATAGGCATGTTAACCACAGAATACGTGCAGTTTATCAACACCGTATGTTGAGGCCTCACGCTCTTAGCTGCCTCGGAGCCCACTCATCGTTAAACGCGACAGCTCACAACAAAATGTCCCAACATCATTCCTAACAATTGTTATTCTCAGTGTAATAGTCCATAGGCGTAATGTAGTAATGAAAATGTTCATCTAATCTGAAAATTACTTACACATATGTTAGCTTATCCATAGATCGCTCTCCCTCTCCTAGGAGGACTTGTACGCTTCACTCCCAATTGTCAGCCTTCTAGCCTATTAACTTCTGTTACTTTAACTGTTCGCGCTTAATGGCCATTCACCAGCAAAGTACTCGTCAGCATTTAGGGAAGACAGATGATCTGACATAACTCGGCTAATATACTTTAAGGTCGATGCACTTTGCATTTCTTTATAAGACCTCTCTTCTATCTTATCACTTAGATACTTTTTTTCTTAACTCGAGGAACAGCTCCACTTGCTGCTTGCTCACTTGCTACCTAAGTCTTCCAATACCAACAGTAACGCGCAATTTTTTTTTTTTTTTTTTTTTTCATTCTGCCACATTGCTTTGACAATCATCTCCAATTAGCAATAATTTCTTCGATTGTGTTTTACAGGCGGATCAGAGGGAGGATATATTAATTTTATCTCATAATCCACCGAAAAACCAGTCATGAGGATTTGAATTCCAATAATGTTACACTGTTTGAACTGATTTGTAATGAGCACCAAAGGCCCGGTTTCGAATCCAGGCAATGACGCGAGGAACTTTTATGGCGCTTTTCACTGTGGCTGAATTGGTTTTAAGCGCGGACAGCAAGGTTTTCTCCTCACCGAACGGGTTTTTCATCCAGAAAAACAGGAAAATCGACCAAAGAACACACGCAATTTATGCGTATGTTCTCTGGTCGATTCTTGTCTGGTTCTTGTGGGCAAATGGTCTGATTAAGATGGCTTCAAGTTGGGGAAGTGATGATCAGAGTGAGAGTGCTCCAATGTAAGTTCTAAAATGTCCATCTTTGGGGCATTTTGAAACGCATTTTCATTATTTCAATAGGATTGAAATCCAAGAGAATGGGCACCGTCTTCCCTGACCTTAAAAATCTATTCCACGTCCCTCAAATCAACACGATCCCACCTCGATGAATGGTGGCATAATCATTCGAGAACATGCGATGTCCCTAAGGATAGAAGTAATGCATTGGGAAAAGCTTGTCAGTCCTACATCAGAGTATAATTGTTTTGTCACTTTCCACTCGTTTGGAGAGCTCTAGGTTCGATTCCCGTATATGCCTGGAGAAATTTCTAAAGTCTTTTTCAATCGAGACTGTAGCTAACCTGTCTCAGGCGGAGAGAGCATGGTTTCCCCCCTTGTGTTATTCCGAGTTTTTCAGCCTGCACAACATAGTAGTAGTAGTAGTAGTAGTAGTAGTGGCATCTGATGCAAGAAAGCAAGTGTATGAGCTTATGCAGAATCAGCCAACAAAAAAAAAAAAAAAAATCACACCATTCCCTCCAAATGCCTGTCCAGTTCCTCCTTAAATTTATTCAACCTTCAACTTCCACAACGACAGATGGAAGTTTGTTCCAGCAATTAACCACCCGCTGGCTAAAGGCAAATTTCCGCACATCTATTCTACATCTGTCCTTTCTTAATTTGAATTTATGCTCCCTTAGGTTCGTAATCTGAACAAGTGGAAGGATCCCATCAGAATTCAGCGTGCTCAACCCATTCAAGGCCTTATACACCTCAATCAGATCACCGCGCAGGTGCCTAGTCTCCAACCACTGCAATTTGCAGAACTTAAGCCTCTCTTGGTAAGAGGATCCCTTCATTCCCCTCACCAATCTTGTTGCCCTTCTCTGTACACGCTCAAGCAAATCTACATCCTTCCTAAAATGAGGCCTCCAGACCTGTACGCAGTACTCAAGGCGTGGCCTGAACATTGCCTTATACAGAGGGACAATCACCTCCTTTTCCCTGATAGCAAAATTCCTATATATCATTGACAAAACCCCATGACCTGCCCTGGCAGCCTGTCTGCTTTGCTCAGAAAACTTCATATATGACTGCACAATTACTCCCAGGTCTTTTTCATTTTCTACCACCTTAAGTGTAGTACCACACAGTTGTTACATTCCTCTGGGGTTACTTCTAACCCATATGCAGTACTTTGCATTTGTCAAGGTTAAACTTCAGTTGCCACTTCTTAGCCCATCTGTCCAAATTATCTAGATCCTATTGCAGTAGCACACTGCCATTACTGTCATTAACAACCCTGCCAACCTTTGTATCATCTGCAAACTTCGACACTAAGCCTGATATACCTTCATCAATATCACTAATAAATATACAAAACAACAGTGGACCCAACACCGAACCCTGTGGGACTCCACTAATAACATTAGTCCACGAAGAGCACCCATTGATTACCATCCTCTGTCTTCTCCCACTCAACCATCCTTTTATCCATTGTAGCAACTTACTCTTAATACCATTCTGCTCCAATTTGTACAATAGTCTTCCATGCGCAACAGTGTCAAAAGCTTTCCTGAATTCCAAATATATGATATCAAAATTATTTTTTTCCTTCCAGTTCCTTTGTAACCACATCATAATATCCTATCAAATTTGTCAGACAAGACTTTCCCTTAACAAACCCATGCTGTGTCTGAATTATTGCTGCAGTCTTGTCTAGATGATCCTGCAATGCATCTTTTAACCAGTGACTCCATTATTTTACCCGGAACAGAAGTTAAACTAACTGGTCTGTAATTACTCGTGTCACCCTTCGATCTCCTTTTGTGAATTGGGGATACATTTGCACATCTCCAGTGCGTGAGAACCTCCCCTGAGTCCAAGGATGCTCTCATAATTATGGCTAAGGGTTTGCTTAATTGCTTTGCCGTCTCCTTTAATATAACTGGATAGATCCCATCCACCCCAGGTGCCTTTCTTATGTTTAACTTCAACAATTTCTCCTCCACTTTGCTCTCAGTTATTATAAATCATTAAGTATCTCGCTACAATTTGATAACCTTCTGCCATTTTCAAACCTTAATAATTCCTCACGTGTGAATGTAGATGCAAAATACTCATTCAGTTTGTTTGCTATCTGAGCAGAATCATCAACAGTCGAACCATCGATGTCAAGTGGACCAATCATATTCATCCCCTTCCTTTTAGAGTTTATATAAGTAAAGAAATCCTTGCTGTTTTCTTAGCATCTTTTGCCAAGGATTTCTCGTAATCTGCCTTCGCCTGCCTAACCTCCTTTGTGACTTGATTACAGACTAGCTTACATCTGCCATAGGCTTCTGAGACGCTTGATAATTTATATGAAACCCATGCATTTTTCTTCTCTGTTACGAGTCTCATTAGTTCATTAGATAACCATTTAGGCGTAAACCTTGAACAATATTTCTTAATAGGTATGACACTTTTAGTAGCTTCCACGATTAATTCCTTGAATGCTTCCCACTTAGAATTTACTGTTGGTAACATCGTCAGTTGATCCCACTGTACAGAATTTAAAAACTGTCTGAGACCACTGTACTCACCTTTACGGAAGCAAAAACCCTTTCCTTTACCCCTGATGGTAATTAAATGTTTAAATAAATCCCACGTCAGTACACTGTGATCACTGCCACCTAGTGGTTCCTTTATCTGCAAATTCTTAATACACGAATGATCACTGCCGATAACCAGATCAAGAGTATTACTTTCTCTGGTTGCCTCTCGAACATGCTGCTGCTGAAAACAATCATCCAATAAATCCACAAAAGTCTGACTAGTGTGTGAGTGCCCAAACCACAAGCTGCAGTGAATACCTGGGAAGTTAAAATCCCCCATTATGAGACATTCCGATTTACTAGCCCACTCTATTTCTCTGTACAATTGTTCATTGTACTCATTCGAGTCATTGGGCCTATAACACACTCCTACTCTTATTTTTGCTTTCGCAGTGCTTATGTACCCAAACTGACTCAACAGTGCACTGTTCATCTATATCAACTGGGTGCACATCGGTGCACAACTGGGTTCACGGACCGATTTGTACAACATGCAAATCGGTCCGTGAATAAACGGCTAGAGAGGAACATATACAACGGCACAATATGGTCTAAGCCACTGATGTGCCTAAATCCCTACAACAAAAACAACAACCTGATCGTAAAAAGTCCTGAACAAGGTGAAATGCCCTCGCAGGTGGCGCAGTGGTTATAATCAATGTCCACTCCACATTGTCTAGAAAACGCTCAAATATCTGAATTCTGTGAATGATGCAAGGGACTTTTATCTTTTATTTATGTATTTTTTTCACTCCCTGCTAAGTTAGTCGGTTTCAGGCAAGGACAGGAATTTTTTTTCTCCCAGAAACTCGTGTTTTCATTCAGCGAAACGGTTCTCGAGTAACCGTAAATGGCATATTTAAAAAAAAAAAAAATTAAGCTGTGTGGTTTTTGGTGTTTTTCCTAAAACTACTTAATTTTATTTATTTATTATTTTTATTATTATTATTGTAGGCATGAAATTCAGAAGGGGCGAACATTTTGTTTGACTTGCTTTCTGATTTCTCAACAGATGTGAGTCCCTGTGGTTAACATAATAAATTTGACCCTTAAAGATGAAACTGGAACAGTTTTCGCTTCAGTTGGCCATGTATTTTATTATTCGGATTTCATTTATTTGATTGCAAGTTCAATTATTTTGAGTTTTCCACATTACGTTGTAATACAGTCATATTTGACAAGAATACACCCAAACACCATTCCGATTTACAAGTTCGTTCATATTCGGAATTAATCGTGCTGTCCGAATGTCAGAACAAACGAGGAATGGTGTACAGTTTATATAATGTTTAATGTGTCGGATAAAGTTTTGACAAAAAAAAAATCAGTTTTTGGTTCAAAATTTTAGCATTTAGGTTGTTTAATATCTTCTGATGAAAATCCTCGTATAACTAAATTACAATCCAATTTTTTTGCTGAAATATCTCTATTTACCAAAATTAATACGGAAATTAATTTTTATGAAAAAATGATTTTATTGTTAAATTGATTATTCAATGAAATATTTATAATATCTTATGCATTTTAATAACTGTAAATTCGATTTTTATGAGAAAGCATGAGAAAAGTTATATATGATCAAATAGGTAAATCTGAAAACTATTGCCACCATTCCTCGGTAGTATAGTGGTTAGTATCCCCGCCTGTCACGCGGGAGACCGGGGTTCGATTCCCCGCCGGGGAGAAATAGTTTTTTTCCCCTGTCTTTTTTTTTTTTTTCTTTTTAATTATTACTTAACATATTACATTTCTCATTATATTGGTTATTTTACATAGCAATAAGCATATAAAAATATACATAAGCATTAAACATCGCAATTATAACCTCTTTATAAGTTTTGACACTTAATTACTTATTAATCATTATCTTAATTACTTTATAACAATGACTAATCATGTTTAAAAGTATATTCAAATATACTTTATTAATCAAATATATTACTCGAAAAATTAGTGATTTATTATGTAGCAGATAAACATCTGTAATTTTTATTTTTTATTTAATGTTCTTTAGTTTTTAAAATTGTCCATTTTTATTTTTCATTATTTTTTTGTAATTTAAAAAAATTTTTTTCCAAAATATATAAGGGATAAATAGTGTAACGAAGCGAACTTTTTTCTACATCTTCCAAAAAAATAAAATAAAATCAGTTATTGCCAAAGATGTGACTATCCAATTTCGGTTTGAATTTTACCGAACTCTCCGCCTCTGCAACTTTGGTGCTTCCTATTGTAGTGGGACTGCAATAGGTCCCATTCTCGCTAAATGGGACCTTCTACAAATTTTGTTGATATGCTTAAGTCTTCCTGAAAACTTCCTGAATAACAAAATACAGTTTGAATATTTACTGACGTGTAATAATTAGTATGGCGGTAGATGGCAGCACATACTATTTCCTGTATTCAATAGCTTTCTGTTTAGGTTAGGTACTATTTCCTGTATTCAATAGCTTTCTTGAACGACCATAAAATCAGAATAATTTGAAGCTTTTTTTTTCTTTAAAACAACGAATTAAAATCTTAAACTTTTTTGCCTTATTTCATTAATATTCCCTCAGAATACTTTCTTTTTTTTTTTTTTCAGATGAAAGATAATTTCTTCTGGCTTTACAGTTTAAAATTTTAATGAAACTAAATTTCACTAAAACTTTAAATGCACTAAAGGATCTAAGATTTGAATTCAGCACAAACTGAATACTAAAATATAATTCTGAAGGTTTTGAGAAACTAGGTAGGTCCCTTCTTCTTTGTGCATTATTATTATTATTATTATATATATATTTTTTATTATTATTAGCCATATAGTGCCAAGGAAGCCTGAGGCTTATGCTGCACCAGCCAAAAAAAAAAAAAAAAATTGTGCCAAGCCCATACTCACCAGATGTGAGCGAAGCCCTTTCCAATTTTTAAAAATTAATAATTCAAAAACTGTGTGCGTAGTATGTTTTTTAAACAATAAAAAATTTGTTCGAAATTTGACCACCTTGGGGGGACTGAACAATTTATTCACTCCAATAAAGAAATTAAATTTTTCCTTCTTTATAAAGAAGGAATGATGTTTATGTACAGGTCCTCGGTAGTATAGTGGTTAGTATCCCCGCCTGTCACGCGGGAGACCGGGGTTCGATTCCCCGCCGGGGAGAAGTAAGATTTTTTTTTCCCTAAGTTCTGCGAATTGCAGCATCTGAAGACTAGGCGTCTGCAATGTGATCTGATGAGGTGTTATAAGCAGCGCCAGATTTACTTATAAGCTAAAAAAGCTGCAGTTTAGATCCTCGTTCCATCCTAAAAAATCATTTTTTAATATTGTCACTGGTGAACTGTAAGAGACAAGGGCCTCATACATGTTTAAATCTTAGGGCCACAACAAGTTTAAATCCAGCCGCCCTATGTATAAGGCCTTGAATGGTTTGAGTATAAAGCCTTGGATGGTTTGAGTATAAGGCCTTGAATAGTTTGAGCAAGCTCAATGCTTATAGGAATCTTCCTCTTGCTCAGATTATGCACCTAAGGGGGCATAAATTCAAATTGAGGCAAGGCAGTTGTAGAAAAGATGTGCGGAAATTTGCCTTTAGCCAGCGGTTGGTTGATTGCTGGAACAAACTTCTATTGATCGTTGTGAAAATTGAGAGTTTAAATAAATTCAAGGAAGAACTGGACAAACATTTGGAGCGAATTGATGGGTGAAATAGGAATCTTTTTTTTTTGGCTGATGCTGTGTAAGCTTGCTTTCTTGCACACTATGCCAGTACTGCTAATTACAGTATTCGTTTGTTGTGAGCTTATTCTTCCTTATCAAAGTTAAACAACTTGAAACTGTAGCCCTACCTAACTTAAGTAACCAACTCTAGTCAAGTTCGTTTTAAAAGGGTTTTCAAAGATAAAGCTGTTTTCATAAAATTTTATTAAAAGAATGACGACAGTATCTCAAGTTCTCCACGTTCGGGAAAGAACATATCAAATATTGTAAGTTGTTATTATTATTATCATTAGCCATACGGTGCAAGGAAGCCTGAAGCTTATGCTGCACCAGCCAAAAAAAAATTTATTTGATTTATCCTGTGATCTAGAGAGAGAGAGAGAGAGAGAGAGAGAAAGAGGGCTAGCTAACTCCTAAGCCTAGAAGTGATCGTCCATCAGCATCATAAGAAGTGATTCAAGGAACTGATGAGGTGCAGCAACAACAGCTCTTTCAGATTTGATCGATGCAATCTGTTGGTAAGTAGTGGGCATTCCATTGAAAAAATTGAAGGGTGCAGTGGAAAATACAAAGGCTTGTCTTGATTGTTTATAAGAAAATAGTGGTGGACACGTGGAGACTTGATTGTCAATAACTTTACATGTTCCCTCGTATTAAGTAAATAGAAAAGCCAACTGTTACTGCACATATCGAATACCAGTCACGATTATTAATCCAATCAGTGTGCAAATCGTAACGTTGGTTTCAAAGCTGAACAGGCTATTTTATGATTAAAAATGATTCTGGCCGTTTCCTAATAAAAATGGGAGGAAAATGGACGTTTTACGCACTGATTAACTGGCAGCAGTTTTGACTAGTATTTAATATGTGCGCCGACAGCTGGCTTTTCTATTTAATTCCACTTATTATATAGCTGTCATATTAGGGCCACCAGAAAACTAATTCATCCGCCCATGTGTGGCTCACACTGGTGCGTATGGGCTTGGTAAACCCAGGGTCCTGAGCTGGATATCATCATTCTTCTCTTTCTTGCTTTCTTGGTGATTCCCTTCTACTTCTCTCTCTATCTCTCAGGGTAATGAAGGAAATTAAAAAATATATATATTTTTTTGGCTGGTGCAGCATAAGCCTCAGGCTTTCTTGCACCATATGGCTAGTAATAATAATAATAATATGCCCATATATTGTAGGTATTCTCTGATCGATTCGCCTGTTTTATGGAAGGCGAATTTAACACCTGCCCCGATGGGCAGGTGTTAAAGGGACACAGCTACTGGCCGTCGGGCAAGCAGTCCACCTTTGCGGACTACTTGCCCGACGGCCAGTATCTGCCATAAACCGCGATGTCCTGCGTCCTCTGCAGCTGGTTTGCAATGGATCCCGCTATCTGGTGTCGGTCCCTCTTGGCCTGCAGGAGTATATAGCGGTCATCATTGGGCGTTGTTT
The DNA here is from genome assembly GCF_048544385.1 of Mastigoproctus giganteus. Lineage (NCBI taxonomy): Eukaryota > Metazoa > Arthropoda > Arachnida > Uropygi > Thelyphonidae > Mastigoproctus > Mastigoproctus giganteus. Next base: position 10,465,868 of record NC_143580.1, read on the forward strand.
TTCGTGGACGACCATCACTGGTCCTTCGAACAGCTGTACCCGTCATTCTGAAGGCCGGCCACGCATGTGAGACGATGCCATGGGCGATACCGAACTCTGTAGCCACACTCCTCGCACTTAGACCTTCCCAATTATTCGATCCCGGGTAAAGTCATCCAGATGTTGTCTACTGGCAAAACACGTACAGACACTAAAATCAAACATGAGATGACCCATGTGTGGACTGAACTGGTTTCCCTATGGCAGACACGATGGAATAACTCATCAACAGGTGAAATTACTAAACTCTTCATTCCGGATGTCACCTTCCTCAACAAACGACATTGCAACTGGTTCTACCTTAATGAAAAGACATGTAGACGGGTCTACACGTCTTTTATTTTGACTGGCCATGGATCATTCAAAAGGTGTCTTCTCAACTTTGGTCTGGCTGAGGATGCTTTTTGCATTTCTGGAGAGTCAGAGGACTGGAACCACATGATGCACTCCTGTCCAATCTATCTTGACCACCACAACCAGCTTCTTCTGGCCGTCAATGCACCGACAATCCATCCAGAGGCTAGAGTATTGGAATCAGAAGAAGCCTACAAAGCATTCTCGACCTATGCCACCGCGGTCTTCAACAGACGCTGCTATCACTCATAACCACCAACTGGCACACCTATGACTACTGCAGCTCATTCTGTCGACTAGTTTTCCCACTGCCAATCACACCAGAAATTAAATAACATAAGGATATACCAAACCCAGTAATGATTGTCTACTTCACAGGATACACCATTGCAATCACGTCACCAAGTTTCTATTATGTGGCCACTCAAGAGCTGCCTAATTTTTTTTCTTCTTCCTATCCATCCACAGTAACTTCATCTTCCCCTGCGATGCTCCAACATGTTCTCTGCTGCTCCTAGAAGTCTTCACCAGGTGATTCTCAACTTCCCTTGACACAGCTTCCACCAGAGATTCTTGCCGACGCCGACACGTCTCTCTGCAGGGAATAAACCAACGGGATTCCTGCCTTCACCTCTTCTCTGTGAAGCTCCTTTGCTGACACCGCCTCTCCATCGGCGTGGGATTCGATGCATTCGGGCTCTTTTGCTGGCCTGGGACACTCCCCAGGCGGGATTTTAACCACCCTCGAGGAATCCTCATCGAAGGGGTTCTGCTGACGCTGGTCAACTGACAGGCGTGGGACATCTGGCCGATTGGCCCTCTGCTGGGGGCAACTTTCCACTCTGCCTACCTTTGCTTCCTTCCTCTTTTTCTTACCTTTCCTGTCCAACTCACTCCATTCCTCTAACTTGGCCTCTACTCTCTAGTTTTGCAAGTGGGGAGTGAGTCTGTCAGGCATTCCTTTCACCTTCCTGGCCCAGCTCCTCGTGCTGGTGGACGGATGCTGAAAAGCTCCTACCATGGTGATCGTGCCTCCCAGTAAATAAGAGGCCAGTCAAACAACATTACTCACACGTAATCCACACTGACTGGCCTTGCATTGTATACATCACAGAGTACTCAACACGGATTTGTGGGGAACCACTTGACAAAAACACTATGTCCATTTCGTTGTCTCTAGCACTGTATGAAACCAATTGAACGACTGACTGTAACAATGCTCACCATTCGGTAATTTGCACTAACTGCAGAACTGCTGCTTTTCTGTTTATGTGACCCCTCTCATCACGATTCGAATTTTTGCATGTGTACCAGCTTTCTACTGAACGGCCAGTTATGCAAATCGCCACAGGCTGTTTCATTTGATTTTGTGGTTGTAACTTTTAGAGTGTTGTTCCTTAAGTTTTGCACACCAGTGTATGTTAGCATAGAGTTTATATGATTTTTAGGGTTTCTGTGGGTTTGAACAAGATAAGCATGATGCCAATCATCGAATCCAATAGAAGCTAAAGCTGTAGTAAAACAGTAGACTTTTCGTTTTGTGGGAGAATACACAAATGATCTCATCAAAAACCCTAGCATTGCAGACACAAAAATACCAACAGTTCATGCTACTAGTGATTTCAGAGTTGAGGGTAGGTTTCTCCATTTACTTTGGTCGAATGGAATAAATTCTTTAAGCAGAATTGGGCTTAGTTTTTGTATGTTCACATTGAATTGATAAAAGGTCCATCCCAGTGCTGACATTCTGATGGACCTTTCTCAATTCAGAATGATATTTCGTTATTCAATGTGATCCATAAACCTACGTCACTGTCTCTGAAATCACTAGTAGCATGAACTGTTGGTATTTTTGTGTCTGCAATGCTAGGGTTTTTGATGAGATCATTTGCTTTGTTTTCCAAGTCTTTAAGATGGTAATGAGCTTGAACTGCTTCTTTTTGTGTAACTATCTTGTGGTACGTTTCTTCAGAACCTTGTGTTAATTCTCTGGCTGTAGGTCCTGTCACTTCATTATTACTTTGTCCAGAAGTTTCTGTACTTAGTAGTAGTTACTGACAGCAGTTCTCCTTGAAGTTCTTGGAAGGCTGTGTTCTGTATATAAACTGGTTGTTCTTCAGTCTGCTCAGTGTAGTCTACTTGATTTTCTTCTGCTTGGAAACACGAATGTTCTGTATCTGAGGGATTGTGTACAGCTGTTTCTGCCTGCCGTACAAAGCCATATGATGTGATTGGCTTTAAACGCTTGAGTATTTCCTTCTGTTCTTTTTGTCACTTTCATTTACTAGCACCACTTTCATATCACTTATTTTCAAAGTCTAAAATTAAATATTTCATGATCGACGATATAAAAGAATCTTCCCTTGTTCTCAAAATGCACGCTATAATGATAGACAATGATCTGCACACTTGTATTGCTTCATAGCTGACTATAATTTGATTCTGAGTAGCTTTAAAGCCTCCATGAACTTTATTAAACAATAAGTACACACCTGTGTAACTGTTATAGTCAGACTCATACGTCTCATGTTTAATGTTACTAAGCAACTGGGCCTAGATGGTCAACTCAAGGATTCAAGGGCGAGTATGTTTGGCACTCCCATCAATGTGTTCCTGAATTTTGGATTTGTGCTTGCACTTTATTTTGGCCTAGGTACGCCCCTGATTTTTATCATTACAAATGAAATAAAATTAATTGTAAATTTTTAAAATTTTTTTGGCAGGAGGCCAAGGTTCCCCAAGATAATGAGGCCATGGACTGAAGCCCAGCTCAGGCCAGATGTAAATCCGGCATTGCTTCTGTTCCTTTTTTCAGTCTTTACCTTCAAGCTTTAAGACTGCTTAGGAAGTAAAACTGAACTAAAAAATTTGAAAAAATTTGATCTTAAAGAAGTAATGTCTGATACCTAATTCTTGGATTTAGACCTGTGAACACCTGGTGGTTGAACTTATTGTCCTATGAATTATCTGCATTTTTGATATTTTATGATCTACCAGACTTTTCAATATGATTTTAATTGCTACAGCCAACTTATTCTTGCATCTGTCCAGTGACTGCATCTGAAACCAGTCTGAAGAACTGGCTATCATATATTTTTTTTTTTTTTCACATAGCCCTAACTTTTTAGGACAGGATTCACCGTGTGGTAATGTTCCTCTTTCATCATACAGAGTAGGAGTTCGATGGGAGCAACAGATTAGCACTCTAGAACTGTAGCCCCTGGCTGGACTACACCTGGTTGCTATGCTAGGGATAGCAACCAGGTGACTGCAGTTTCTATAGTCATCTAAGCTAGGAGGCCAGTCACTCAACACAAACATAACTCAACATTACACTACAGTATATATACCACTACACAGAATGGTTTCTATCCCTACAGTATCCTCACACAATACATGGCAGAGTTTCACTTTGGCTGGGGCTACACACATGATAAATAAAAAAAAAAAAAAAGTCCAAACAATTTCTGACTACGTAGAAAATGCTATTTAGAAGTCATTTTGACTTCATGAACAAAGAAACTAAAGCTGTGGGGCATCAACATACTGTGTCATTAAACTGTCTGTATTCTATAGTCAGTTTACATTTTTTAAGAGGAAAAATATGCTCTTGCCAGAGAGAGGAAAATTCAGTCAGTGTGAAAATATGCTCGAAAGTACTCTTCCACTGTTTTGATAGGAGTCAAACCCAGGCCTTTCACAGTGGAAAGACAGTGACTGTAACAATTGATACCCACTCTTGTGGTCAGAATCTGCACAAATTCTTACATCTGGTACAGATTTTATAATGAATTTCAAGTTATAGCGAAAATAAATTCATGTGGAATATAAATTGATCCCTAGCAGCTGAACAGCTTTCACATTTCTAACACTAGCTCTGCGTGCAATCTCCCCACACCTCATATTCACTAGTAAGAGGACTGATTGATGCACATGCCCAAACTGTATACAAGCAAGTCAGGCAATTGGTTAATAAACTCTGTAACACAGAAGACAAAGATCTGTAGGGGTAAAAAGCACTGGCTATTACTGAAATGAGATCTTGATAAAATTGAAATGTTCTGCACAACTCATTTCATTAATTTGCATGGGAAAAAAATTGATTTACATACTTTTAATCTATTGACTTAAAATGACGCCCACTCACAAGGTGCCCTCAATAAAATAAATCAGAAGTGGGATCAGCAGAATGGATAATTAATGGGAAGAAAAAGGATATCTCTCTCTATACATTAAAAAAGTTTTCCTCCTGGTGATATTTATTCAAGCCAATGGGAGAAGAGGGATGCAGGTGACATGGTACAATTGGGCGGGGCAATTACATAGGTGATTTCCTGATTAGATTTCACTCAAGTGTGTTATAACGTTAGTATATTAGTATAATTATGAGGTGTAGAAGATTTGACTTACTCCGTCATACCTCTACATTTTATGTGGGACAAAACAAGAAATAAATGGCAGCAACGTAAAAACACGTGTAAAGTGATTGCTCAGTTGAATAGCGTCTCGCCACGAGAGGCTTCATTTGAAGTTATTGTTATGCAAAGTGAAACATCTAAGGTGTTTTGAAGATGTGAGAACTGTGAAGTAGTGTGCGATACTTTTCAAGAAGCCGCTCAAGCAGCAGGTGCAAGCAAATCGGTCGATCATGTGAAGGAAACTCTTTCAGAAGCGGCTACAATAATGATGCCAAGACATTTTTTTGTATACTTGATACTGGCTGGGGGTGGGCAAGCAAATCCTCCTAATCAGTAACATTAATAAAAACAAAATGTTAGAAATTATCTGCAAAATTATTGAAGTTCATCCTTTCTTTTTGTCTTCTGACTTCATTAGATAGGCACTTTATTTGAAAGTGGTTTTGGATACTAACTCAGTCCTTCTACAAATCTGCAGGTTCCATATGAGATGGGGTATCAGCAGATGAAATGCTTCTTTATTCTATCATATATTAATTGTATCATTTATCTTTTGGCTTTGTAGCTCACAAATCCAACAATGTGTAAGTATATGCACCAAAGGAGAAAAGGTCATCTCAGTAGCACTGTGTACTTTCACGATTCCAAAAATCATTTTTCAACACAGAGCAGCAATTTAAGTGAGTAGATTGTAATTCCCATATATTTATTCCATTTGCTTGTGCACTTCTGAAACCTAATATAATCAGGGTATACCTGCATATGATGTCACCAGTAGTGTGACAGGAGTATTTTGGAATATTTGATATTAGTATCAAATAATGAAAAATTATTCACAAGTCTTTATTTAATGAGTTTGTTACATTACAAAACTGGTTATTTTTAAAAATACCAGCATATCTGATGAAAATGAAAATTCTCTTAAATGCAACATACACATTATTTCAAAATGAAATATATTTTGAATCTTCTTATTACTTTTGGCATCTACTCTTCATATCACATTCTCAGCTTTCTTTTTTCTCAGGAACCATCTGACTAAGCCAGTTCATGTAAGGAGGATTGCCCTGTTGGATCTGGAGGGATAAAATATCAAATTTATATGTGTATATTAAACATAACAGGTTAGCGCATTAGCATCATGTTTGAACATAGTGAATTACTGAAAATGGTAAAATAGCATATTGTGAATACCTTCAAGAGTTGCCTAATATTGCACTACCTCAAATAAGTACAATTTGCCAGTGGAGAATACTATTGTTACTTATTCTCAGTGTATACTATCACCCATATGGCCATTTCATGCACTAACCTGTTATGTTTAGTGAATTTCCTCTAAAGTTGAGGCTTTAGTCCTAAATCTTTTCAGTCCATACTGTTGTACACCATTTGCCGGCATCTCTCATATCGTGAAGTTATACTTAATAACTGGGTTCTCACTTATTGCAACACCAGGGTACCTACCCACCAATGAGAGGCCAAACAGCTTTGAAAATGGCTGTCTGGGTGGTGGTATCCACTGAGAATAAATAACAATAGTCTTCTCCACTGGTGAAGCATTAGTTTTTCAAGTAGTGCAACACTAGGCAACTCGTGAAGTCACTCACAATACAAGATATGATAAAAATGATGTCATTTTACCATTTTCAGTAATTCACTACGTACAAACATGATGATAATGCAATAACCTATTATGTTTAGTGAATTTCCCATAAGTTGAGGCTTTAGTCCTAAATCTTTTCAGTTTATATGTATATTATAAATATATGCCAATAAGCAAATAAGTTTCCAACATTTTTAATAAATCATTTCGACTGTAACTTACTAACAATTTACATGGCAATAATTTTCTTAACAAAGACCTAATATTTAATATAATTAACAACAGATCGTGAAATTTAATTTCGAATAACATATGACTGAGCAGCATACAGCATATGTGAATAACAGGAATGCTTTTTTTTTTTTTTTTTTTTTTTTGTCCTTCCTTCAATTTTCCTGACTCAGAACGTAAACTGACCTTACACCTTATCAATCCTATGACATTTGTGCAGTATCTAACAGATTCTGCTCTTTTACATTGTTATTTTTTTAATTTTTGGAATAAAATCATATGCTTCCATATACTTTTTTCCCACCAATATTCTCTAAAGGAAGGTGCAGTATTTTTGTTTCAATTTATTAGTTCCAAGAGATTAGCTGCAGGTTTGGTGTATGATAGACATTACACAGGTTCCCCCATTCAAATAGCAAGAATAGACACACATGCCCATGCTGATAAAATATGAGATGGATTATGGGTAATATATCTGCATCAACTGCATATTACAATTTGAATTATTTTGCCCATTATGCATATTTTTCTGAAAACTTTTTCAAGGGAAGTTTAAAAGGGATGAAACATGGAAATTAAGTGACAGGGATTTCATCTTCTATTATATCCAGAAATTTCCAATCCTAACTAAGAAAAGTTTATTCAACAAAAAAGCTAAAAATTAAATTGAAGGTGTTTGTTTTGTTTAGTGGCACAATGAGACAAAAGTTAAAGAGTTTGCAAATCACAAAGCTGGCTATTCAAAAAATATATCTAATCCACATAAGGCAAGTGAAAATGCCTAAATATTTTTACAAGTTACAAACTATGCATACATAAATATGCACATATAAATAAACATAAAACACACTCAGATCACTGAAATGGCATTAGCTAATAAATAAATAAAATTAGCATATTTAGCACAGAAAAGGGAATTTTAAGAGAATACTGAAGTGAACTAAATATCTCTGGAGGAAGAAAGCTTTTATTTTACTTATGGGGTAAAATAAAAATATATAAACATATATGGTGTTTGGCAATGAAATTTTCCATCTGTAATCTCTGAATAAACAAATATTGATTATTATTTCACTCTGAAACCTCACAAAAAAAACTTCTTGAAGAAGTTTCATAAAACAAAGTCTGAAACTGAAAGAGAAAATTTGAAAAATGCTTTTTTTTTAATCAAGGACTTTAATAAATTAATTTTATTTTGTAAACTTAGAATTTATTTCAAAACAATTCTCAGTAAACTAAGCAGATGTAATGAAATACAAATAGAATAAAGGCAGTGTTTAAGTTCACCAAACTGCCTTTCTTCCAATAGTTTTTACTAATAAGGATATTTTAAAAAAGTCATATGTTTTGTGGAATGAACAAGTAGATAATACTGTGTGATACCTGATTAGCAATTTCAGAGTTACTTTAATCTTTTATTGTGATATGAAGGAGAAATTTTAAGTCTTAAACAAGGTTGTTTTGTTTGTTTGTTTTGGTTTTTTTTAGGAGCATTAGCAACTAAGGCCATATTGCTCCGGGAATATGCGGTAGCCATTCCCTGACCTTTCCACATCCTCCGTATTTGGTGGTGACAGGCTCGAACCTCGGTCTAATCAAGAAGTGTGTGCTACGCACTGCTGCTCCTTTCCACCTGGCTACGGAGGCGCCCCTTAAACAAGAAAAGAACATACTTGATATTTGCATGAGTGTGGATTTCCTACACTTAAAGAATAATTGTATGTGCATACATTATGATCATGGTCTCCCTGGAATTTATGCTTTGAAATGGAAAGAAAGGGATAACTTTCCTCATAAAGGATACAATAATCTGGTTAAAATTTCCAGATTATTGTTGTATGTCTTTGGTGGTCCTGTGTACTACTGAGAGAGCTAACATCTAAATTAATTAACTGAATTTCTTTTCTGTGGTCTCAACTGTAAATGGTTATTTTTGTGTAACTGAATCATACACATTCTTTTGATATTTCTGCAGGTCTGAGGGAATAAACTTATTTCCAGCATTTGGAGGGAAGTATATTGATATTCTTAATAGTCTTTTTTTCCTGTAGTTTCTACAAATTCCCACATACACCACTTGGCAACTTTATTCGGACCATAAGCTAATAGCATGCTAGACTTTGGCCCTGATGTTATTGTTTGTTATTTGGTTTTAGGAGCATTAGCAACTAAGGCCATATTGCTCTGGAGATATGCGGTGGTCATTTCTTCACCTTTCCGCATCCTCCATATTTGGTGGTCACGGGCTCGAACCCCGGTCTGATCAAGAAGCGTGTACTACGCACTGCTGCTCCTGCCCACCTGGCTATGGGGGTGCCTTCCCACAGATGCTCAGTAGCATTAAGATGAGGATATTGGCCAGAGCAGATACGAGAGTAATCCTTGTTTCTCGACCCACTCTTTCTCACATTTGGAACAGTGAATAGTTGCACCCATCTTGAAAATACCCCTGCCCATAGGGGTAAGCATGTAACCCTGCCAGGTGTGCCTGATTTGCAACTATGTTTATATATGCTCTGGCATTTCCAGTGTAATCAGGAGTATGGCACAAAAGCATGCTCTACACCATTGTCTCCACCAGCAGCATGTACTAACAGTACCTGCTGCTAGAGTTCTTTGCTGTTAGTACACAACTGGTTCCAGTACCCTGCACAGCAGTGGTCACCAATTAGTTTTCATCATGGTCCATATTGGAAAAAATCTTATCGCGGTCCATATCAGAAAAAAAAATCTTCTCATGGTCCATATTAGAAAAAAAACATATCTTATCGAAGTCCGTATTAGAAAAAAATATCTTATCGCAGTCCGCATGCTTGAAATAAAAATAAACATAATAAATCATCTAATAAATATTAGATGATATTTGTATTTATTTATGTAATTACTACAGATACAATGTTAAAATTTTATGTACCTAACATACAAAGGGTACTAGGAAAGTTTTGCAATACAGCTTTGTTTATTTAATTTTTTCAAAGTAATTTCCTCTACATTCAATACACCTCTCCATCCTCCGAAACCAATCTTTAAACCAGTTCTGCCAAGTTTCACTAGGGAGTAAAGCACACTCGTTGTCCCAAGCCCGTAGAAGGTCCTCATTACTGGAAAACCGCCTCCCTTTTAGCTTCATTTTCACATGAGGGAACAGTGCAAAGTCGCAGGGAGCAAGGTCTGAACTGTAGGGAGGGTGCTCGAGAAGTTTCAGTCCAGTCGTGGTCAAATATTCGGTGCAGGCTTTGGCGTGGTGAGCTGCAGCATTATCGTGATGGAGGTATGCACAGGTGTCCATCCTTGACTTTAGCCGCAGGTTGTTAGCATTTTTTAGCATTTTAGCATTTGTAGAGGCATTTGATGCAAGAAAGCAAGCTTATGCAGCATCAGCCAAAAAAAAAAAAAAAAACCCACTTCCACTTCACCCCTCTGTTCGTTCAAAATACCTGTCCAGCTGAGCCTTAAACTTATTTAGGCTATCAACCTCCACCACAAGGGATGGCAGTCTGTTCCACCAACCAACCACCCGCTGGCTAAAGGCAAATTTCTGCACGTCTATCCTACATCTGTCTTTCCTCAATTTGAATTTATGCCCTCTCAGGTGATTTTTCTGAGATAGAGGAAGAATCCCATCAGCATTGAGCATGCTTAAACCATTCAAGGCTTTATACACCTCTATCAGATCACCTCGCTGGTGCCTAGTCTCCAGACATTGTAATTTGCAAAACTTAAGCCTTTCTTCGTAAGAGCACCCCTTTGTTCCATTCACTAATCTTGTTGCCCTTCTCTGTACTCGTTCCAGCAGCTCTACATCCTTCTTGAAATGAGGCCTCCAGACCTGTATACAGTACTCTAGGTGTGGCCTGACCATTGCCTTATACAATGGAATAATCACCTCCTTATCCCTGCTGGAAAAATTCCTGTATATCATTGACAATACTCCATGAGCTACTCTTGCAGCCCGTCTGCACTGCTCAGAGAACTTCATATCTGCCTGCACAATCACCCCCAAGTCCCTTTCATTCTCTACCACTGTCAGTGTAGTACCACAGAGTTGATACGTTGCTCTGGGGTTGCTTTATCCCATGTGTAGTACTTTACATTTGTCAAAGTTAAAATTCATTTGCCACCTCTCAGTCCATCTGCTCAACCTTTCCAGATCCTGTTGCAGCAGCATAGTGTCAGTAGTGTCCTTGATAACCCTGCCAACCTTTGTATCATCTGCAAATTGTTCATAGATCCAATGACTTTAGGCAGTCATTGTTCAGTATACCACTTAGCTGTGACTGTCTTCTGCGTGTCCAAAACGACACGTTCCACAATTCCACTCAATTTGAAAAATACAACTATCATTTTCTTCTTTACAGATCGGGATTTCTGACAATTACGGGTGTGTTGTCATCATCAAAAACCAAAACTTTGTTTTGAGCCTTGGTCGGCAGATCGTAATAGTACAGCCAAGTCTCGTCACCTGTCATGATGTTGTTCACATACCGAGATTGTCCCTTATCAAACTTTTTTAACATCTCCCGGCACCAAGTCACACGTCGTGTCATCTGCTCTTCAGTCAGTTGATGCGGCACCCAGAGAGAACAAAGTTTCTTCACGTGCAAATGATCTTGCAGAATCGAACGAATTGCTGGTGCATTTAGGCCCAAAGTATCCTATATCTGTTGGTAGGTCACTTGCCTGTTTTCGTCAAGCATTTTCCTCACAGCAGTAACGTTTTCCTCCGTAATTGACGTTCGTGGCCTTCCCGGCCTCTCAGAATCCTCCAGAGTGAAATTTCCCCTTTGGAATTCTCTATACCACCTGAATATCGTTGTACGATGTGGACAATCATCATCTAGTGCAAGAGTCATTTCTTCTAAGCACTGGTCTATGGTTAAACCACGCACGAAATTATACTGCAAAACTGTCCTTATCTCATTTCGTGACCACGATGCCATCGCAAGCACTTTACACTCTCACTACTAATGAATAACTGAGCCCATCGACTTGGCGCGGCGGCTACTATGCACATATGAACATGTCTCAACATGCAGCAACAAGCAGCTTCCTGTGATTCATTGTTGCGTCATACTGCAAAACTTTCCTAGTACCCTTTGTATTAATGAAAAAATGACATTTTTTTCCTAAACCAATTTTTATAAAATCTGGAACAAATCTTGTCCTTGATATTTGAAGCAAATTTCGCAGATGATCGTTTGTTAGCCAAGATCGAAACTTTGAAACTTCTTAACATGGTTCATTTTTGAAAATGTTGATTCACATATATATGTTGATTGAACATTGTACATAATTGAATATGCAGTTTCCTTATTTCAGGATACTTTTCATGTTGTGCATATTTTCTCCAAAACTGTTGCAAATCACAAAATTCATTCAAATTTTGTTTTCAAAGCAAAATCTTCTTGAAAATCAGTCATTTCTAATTGCAGTGCAGTTTTATTACTTTTAAGCCATTTTGCTGGCTCATTAGTCCATTCCCCATTTGGTTCAAGTGAAAATGGAAATATGAGACGTTGTGTTAATTTTCCTATTTTTTTTAAAATCTGCAAACCTTTCATTGAATTCATGTCTTAGTTTTTCTAGAAAATTATTGTATTCACTTTTAACTAATTGTATATTAAGTTCTTCCATCTATACTTCTTTCATACAAGGAAGTGCAGCAGATGTTTGTTTGTTATTTGGTTTTTAGGAGCATTAGCAACTAAGGCCATATTGCTCCGGGAACATGCGGTGGTCATTCCCTGACCTTTCCGCATCCTCCGTATTTGGTGGTGACGGGCTCGAACCCCGGTCTAATCAAGAAGCATGTGCTACGCACTGCTGCTCCTTCCCACCTGGCTACGGAGGTGCCGGAAGTGCAGCGCCTCATCATTTAAATCAGAGGAAAATATGTCGAGTTTCTTCCAAAATGATTTACAGCTGACAGCAATTCAGAAATAACAGAAAAATTCACCATAAAGAAGTTCATTAAACAAAGGTATTACTGTATATTTACATTAATGATTTAGGTTCGTTTACCTCGTGGTCAGAAAAACAATTTTTTCCGCAGTCCACTAATTGGTGACACATGCTACATGGTTTCCTGCACACATGTACTCTCCCACTGGTGCTAGAAAGCATACTGGGGCAACTTGTCTCAATTTATGCTTTCCAGCATCAGTGTCCTAAGGGCTCTTACTCCTGTAGTGAAGTCTCTGTAGGGTTCTTCAGTGGTGCCGATACTTGTGCTTTTGATATTCCCACATTAAAAACAAAAGTTATCTGTCATTTGGAAATGATTACTCTTGATTTCCTGCACAGTCACACACCACGTGACTTCTTTAAGTTGCATATTTTTGCATATATTTTCACATATAGCCCAAACTTAATGGTCCCAATAAAGTGGCCAGGAAGTGTATTTTGTTGATGCAAACTTGTTTTGTGTGTATACATTTCAGACATTTGTGTGTGTTTCTAACATAATGGCAATAATAAAAACTGTATTCACATTTCATGTCCAATAATAAAGAGGAAACAATTATGTATTTTTTGTTTCTAGAAAGAAAACTTGATAATAAATAATTCTGCTTATAAAAATTTATAATCATTAAAATACATAAGACTCTTTTATGAGATAATTCTGACTATACTAATTTATATTTTTAAGGTTCAAAACAATTTGACATATACTTACTGGAACTGAAATAACTTCACACACTTCATAAGGATGATTCTCCCTAGAATGAAAATAAATATCGGTATATATGAATCTGAATAAGGTTAATGTACACTTGTCAACAAATCATTTACAAGAAATCATTCAACACATTAGAGATTAACCTAATATTACCTGACATATTTGGTAAGCTCTTCAAGACGTGACGTTCTAGTTTTTATCATCTGAAATAATAAAAAAACATGATTAATATCCTATAAATACAATATCTTATTGTAATGATAATTAACTATGACAAGAACAAATAATCTCTTTTCACAAAGACTGAAATTGTGTCAGAATGTTTTGGATTAAGTAACTAAGTCCACAAGATGTTCAATACAGCACAAGGAGCATATTTTCTGCAACAGATTTGTCTGCTTACAGGATTAAAAAAAAATAATAATAACAAAAACTCTTGCACCGCTATCCAAGATTGGCTAACTCAAGTTGCTAGGCTGCTATTACCAAGAAGCACTTCCTATCCAACCAAATATGAGGGATGTTTGAAAAGTTTGTGGCCAAGTAAGAAGAGCTTATTTGAGGAGTCTGGTAACGTGTTACTTTTGCCACCAATGCTGCAATGCACTGATGTTTGAAAGATTTTCTTGGGCCTCCAGGAATGCATCCACTGCAGTAGTAACATCATCGTTGGTGGGAAAATGGATGCCAGTCAGGTATTTTTTCAAATTAGGAAATGGGTGAAAGTCCAGTGCTGCTAGATCTGATGAATATGAGGGATGGTCCAAGATTTCAAAGTCACACTCATGCAGTGCAGTCATGCAATAACAGACCTGTGAGCAGGTACATTACCCTGGTGGAACAGGACTCCTTAGCTGAGTTTTCCTTGGCATTTGTCTTTGATATTTTCACACAAATTCCTCACAAGCTCTGTGTAATATGTCCTGTGACTGTCTTGCCTTTCTGAAGGTAATTAACTATGTTAGTGACTATGTTAGTTATTATGTGGTAGCAACACTCCATCAGCATCCCAAAAAAAACAAATGCCATCATCCTATTAACAGAAGTAAACAATCTGGCTTTCTTTGGAGAGCAAGAAGAGCTGTTTTTCCACTGTTTTGACTGCTCTTTTTCTCTGGCTGGAATTGACGGACCCATATCTCATCTGTGGTCACAAACTTAGCAAAATAAATTTACTGGATCTGCTTGAAAATAATGCAAATGTTCACTTGACTTGACAACCGTTGTGCATTTTTGATCTGCTGTCAACAACTTCAGGACCCATCATACAGACACCTCTTTCATAGTAAGAACCTACATTATTATGTGGTACACACACACACATTCAGATGAGATGTGTTGAACTGGCACTTGTTGATCACTCATCACCAGATCACACACACACACACTGTCAAAAACTTATGGAATAATGGATGTTGTAGGTCTGACCACAGTGTGGGTCATCTTACAGGCTCGTCCTCTCTTGTATTTTAGCATTAAATCAGATCACACACCAACCATAAGAGTAAGTATTTACTGTAACTAAAATATTTACATATTAAAATAAAATAAAATAAAATAAATAAATATTTACAAAAACTGCTATTATATTAAATTAAATTATATACATATAAAACATTAAAACTGTGATAAAATCCTTGAGATAAAATACACTAAAATAAACCGGATTAAAAGCGATAAAAACGATAAAAATCTCTGGAGCTTTCGGAGGCATCCGCCTCCTTCTTCAGCAGTAACAAAACTTCCTGCAGCACGTCCATATATAACAGGCTCACGGTACCTATACACGTGGTGCAGTCGGGGCATGGTCTGAACTGGAAGCGGAAATAGCTCGGGAATGTGTTAAGCAAAACCGTTCATCCGTACTTTTCAGGATATCTTCCTCTCTTGTTTAAAATTTGCCCCTTACTTCTTAACCATAAATAGGAAGAGGCATCCCCTCCCAATGTTGTAATCATATCCTCATGAACTGCCTTGCTTTAATACTTTTTATCCTAAATAGTGGATGACTGTAAGGTGACTGATTTTGTCCATCTTTCCTCATTCACACAACTTTAAGACCTGTAATTAAAAAAAAAAAAAAAATACATTCTTGAAACTACATGAAACATGTGAGTTACTATTTGAAATGTTATAAATTTAATATAGAAGTTTTTAACACTATCACTACAGTGTTATTTTCATACTCAAGCCACAACCTTTTGAAAAGCCTCTTGTATACTTGATTTTAATACATTTCTAAAACTCAAAGAATGTCCTTGAATGTTTTTCAAACTTCATTCATATGAAGTGCAAAACATTCAAAATATTTAGCATTTGTACAAATACTGTTATGAATGACTATACAGTAAGTCGCCCCTGACTTACATAAGCCCGAGTTATGTAACTTCAGATTTATGCAAATTTTTTTCACTCAAATTTTTTTGGGTTACAAAATTTAAAACAGTAAAAAAAAAAAAAAAAAAAATAATAATAATAATAAGCAATCAACAATGACAAACATGGCATGAACAAATTGCACAAGTGAGGTTTGAAGTGACAAGTTTAGGAAGCCTAAAAATAGGAAAGAAGAGAAGATTCTGAAAATTTATATTTTTTTATATGATTGAAGATTTCAGTGAAGAGGAGACACATTTTACCATAATAACATAAAAATCCACTGAGTTTACTACCCATTTATAATGAATTGCACTAACAGAAAACCCCAATAAACCAGAAACTGCAAATTGTTTTATGTTAGTTGCCTCCAGAAATATTCTTTAGTAAAATGTGAGCTTGTGTGAAGTGATAAGTGTTTCTGTTGTTGTTATTTGGTTTTCAGGAGCATTAGCAACTAAGGCCATATTGCTCCAGGGATATGCGGTGGTCGTTCCCTGACCTTTCCATATCCTCCGTATTTGGTGGTCACGGGCTTGAACCCCGGTCTAATCAAGAAGTGTGTACTATGCACTGCTGCTCCCCCACCTGGCTATGGAGGCACCAATAGTGTTTCTGACTAATATGTGCCAACTAAGAGGTACAGCAGTACTAGTGACACTGGTACTAGTAAATCTACCAAGAATAGGAAAGCGATTGATTTGGATCAGAAAATTAAAATAATAAGGATGTATGAAAATGGTCAAACATTAACAACTATCGCACGGAATTAAATTTAATTCCGTGCACAATAATAAAGGACAAAGACAGAATATGAGAAGCTGTGAAGGGTTCAGCACCAGTGAAATCAACTATAATAATAAAGGCTATGAAATGTAGTACAGTCAGTTTTTACAGTACAATAAGATGCATTTTTTTTTTCCCTTTTATGTGCCACTCCAGCTACTCCACCACTGTCCCCAGATAAAGTTTTTAATTGAACTAATTATAATTACATAACTAATATATAAAAAATATATAACTAATATGTTGTTGTTGTTTATTTGGTTTTTAGGAGCATTAGCAACTAAGGCCATATTGCTGCAGAGATATGTGTAGTGGTCATTCCCTGACCTTTTCGCATCCTCCGTATTTGGTGGTCACGGGCTCGAACCCCGGTCTAATCAAAAAGCATGTGCTACGCACTGCTGCTCCTGCCCACCTGGCTATGGAGGCACGTTATAACTAATATGTAAAAAATATATAACTATTTTTCTTCATTCTTCTGAGAATATTATGTGGTTTTTGTAATTTTGGCATATCAGGGATATAGTAGCAATATTTTATTAGTCATTCCCGAGTTACATCATGTACATCGGGGACTTATTATATGCTACATGGATGTTATAGTTCTGATCATTCTGGATTTGCTACATTCATTAGTTTTAATCATTTGTAAGGAGGAAGAAGGGAGAGCAAACTACTTCCTCCACAAAAACTGCTCATGTGCATCCCAAAGAGTTTCACTTCTTCAGGCCACATATTGCTCAATAATGTAAAATACAAAAGTGGAGCAAACAAATTCAAGCTGTAGTAATGCCAGCACAGGGCCAGGTTGCAGGGTTGGGCAACCATATATTTTTTTTTATCAAATACAGTTGGTATATAATTATAAATTATTTTATATTACTCTACACTCTTATTTTTACTTTATAGTATAAATAAGATTTCAAGCCAGCATAACTGCTAAATAAAGTTAACAATCGTATATTCACATTGCCAAAGGGAATAATTATAAACTCCTCTGACCTAGCAGTCATGCCAGATAAGAGGGGATTTTTTTTTTTTTTTTTTTTTGTTCCCAACATTACAACACATGGAAATGGTGCATACAATAATGTAATTCTATGATCTTGCACTGTTCATGTAGCTGGTTGTAGTCAGCCAGCACACCAAGCATGGAGACCCATGTTTAATGGTATTTCTATGTACGTAGGGAGGAGTATGACACCAATTGTTGGCATAAACTCTTAATTAGTGTAGTGGAAGTAGATATTTGAATAAATTTAAGATAGTAAATTTAAGACAGTAAATATAAAATAGTACCATATTATTAAAAGAGGTGGGCAAATGAATGGAGAAATATTTTTTTATGGCTGATAATATATAGGCATGCTTTCTTGAATCATTTTAACAATACTAATAGGAGATTTGCCTTTTCAAATGATGGTATAAGATTTAAAAATATATCAGCAACTTAAGCAAAACATTAATCAAATACTGGATTATTCAAAATGTGATGTATTTTGAAGATTTTACTGTTCCCTGAACAACAACATAGCATTTCAGTATGACTTACAAAGGGTACTAGGAAAGTTTTGCAATATGACGCAACAATGAATCACAGGAAGCTGCTTGTTGCTGCATGTTGAGACATGTTCATACGTGCATAGTAGCCGCCGCACCAAGTCGATGGGCTCAGTTATTCATTAGTAGTGAGAGTGTAAAGTGCTTGCGATGGCATCGTGGTCACGAAATGAGATAAGGACAGTTTTGCGGTATAATTTCGTGCGTGGTTTAACCATAGACCAGTGCTTAGAAGAAATGACTCTTGCACTAGATGATGATTGTCCACATCGTACAACGATATTCAGGTGGTATAGAGAATTCCAAAGGGGAAATTTCACTCTGGAGGATTCTGAGAGGCCGGGAAGGCCACGAACGTCAGTTACGGAGGAAAACGTTACTGCTGTGAGGAAAATGCTTGATGAAAACAGGCGATTGACCTACCAACAGATAGAGGATACTTTGGGCCTAAATGCACCAGCAATTCGTTCGATTCTGCAAGATCATTTGCACGTGAAGAAACTTTGTTCTCTCTGGGTGCCGCATCAACTGACTGAAGAGCAGATGACATGACGTGTGACTTGGTGCCGGGAGATGTTAAAAAAGTTTGATAAGGGACAATCTCGGTATGTGAACAACATCGTGACAGGTGACGAGACTTGGCTGTACTATTACGATCTGCCGACCAAGGCTCAAAACAAAGTTTGGGTCTTTGATGATGACGACACACCCGTAATTGTCAGAAAATCCCGATCTGTAAAGAAGAAAATGATAGCTGTATTTTTCAAATCGAGTGGAATTGTGGAACGTGTCGTTTTGGACACGCAGAAGACAGTCACAGCTAAGTGGTATACAGCAGGCCCCCGTTATAACGCGGTTCGCTTTACGCTGATTCGCTATAACGCTGTTCTTATATTATAACCCGTATCTGACTATAACGCTGTCACAGATCACTATAACGCTCTTTTACAGATTACATTTTTGACATATTAACGAAATCGTTTCATTTGATGGAGTCGATAGCTTGAAAATGAATAGCAAAACAGTATTAAAATGTTTCCCACGCCGACTTGAGAAATTTTCCCACGCTCAGTAAAATTTTCTCGCACGCTAATTTAGTGTCAGTACAGTGACTTGTAACGTAATTCCGCGATCAACATTTTAAAAAATGATCAAGTATATTGCTTGTAATATTTGCGTTATATGCATTTATCCGAAGTCTAGTCATCACTCAGTAGAGTATTAGACATCGTGCGTAACGGAAAGTTTACTTGAACATTGTATCGTAATTAATTCAACCAACGCAGTTACATTTGCGAAGAGCTAATAATGACTGATAGGAATGAAAAAGCAACAACGTTTGGGCGCAGTACGAAGACTATAAATGTAAGAAAAAGACTGAATTTGAAAAGTAAATTATACGTTTTGAAGCGAATCGATTCCGGTCAACGACAAACGGATGTGTGCCATAATTTAGGACTTGCAACTTTAACTGTAAGAACAATTATAAAAAAATAAAGAATTAATTTTTGCAGCGGGAAAGATAGCTGTTCCACTGCAAGCAACTAGGACTAGGCCGGCTATTAGGATTGAAATGGAAAGGCTTTAATTTTATTGAAGATAATATTCCAATGCAGAATTCAGTTAAGTTAAATATTAAAAAGAGAGAGAAAGAGATTAGCCAATATGATGATCTGAAGAAAACTCGCCTAAAAAAAAAAAAAAAAAAATGTGGAACCATTTAAAACTGGTAAGGGCTGGTTAAATAGATTTAAAATCCAGGGAGAAGCCGCAAGTGCAGATCAAGGAGCCGAAACTTTCAAAAAAGAACTTTTGTTAAAATTATTGAAGAGGGGTATTATGTGTTATACTTCTCAATAAGTTTTTAACATAGATGAAGCAGGACTTTTGTGGAAACGAATGCCTAAAAGAAGTTTCATATTGAAAGAAGAAAAAACATGCCAGGTTTCAAAGCGGTGAAGGATCGGTTGACTTTATTGTTGGTTTTAACGCTGCGGGGGATTAAAATTAATACCCCTTTTAGTTTATTTGGAAGAGGGCCAAAGTTCAACTCAAAATCCACACATTTTTCATGATTAAATTCATCAATTAAATTAAATTCATTATTTTAATTGGAATTTTAAATTTACTTTTGATACTCAAGTAGTTACCACATAATTATACGTATGCAATGCAGAATATTTTATATGTGCAAATATTTGAATATTAAATATTTTGACCAACATTTGTACATCTTTTCATTACTGTTTATTATTCATTAGGAAATATCCTATGGCACTGACCGCAGCTCATAAATACATATGTTACCTTATGGGAAAGCGGCGCTCGCTTAGCGCGGATTCACTTAGCGTTCTGTTTTTCCAGAACGAATGATCAGCGTTAAGTGGGGGGCACCTGTACTGAACAATGCCTGCCTAAAGTCATTGGATCTATGAAGAACCTGCGGCCAAAGTCAAGAATGGACACCTGGTACCTCCATCACGATAATGCTCCAGCTAACCGCGCCAAAGCCTGCACCGAATATTTGACCCCGACAGGACTGAAACTTCTCGAGCACCCTCCCTACAGCCCAGACCTTGCTCCCTGCGACTTTGCACTGTTCCCGCATGTGAAAATGAAGCTAAAATGGAGGCGGTTTTCCAGTGATGAGGACCTTCTACGGGCTTGGGACAACGAGTGTGCTTTACTCCCTAGTGAAACTTGGCGAACTGGTTTAAAGATTGGTTTCGGAGGATGGAGAGGTGTATTGAATGTAGAGGAAATTACTTTGAAAAAATTAAATAAACAAAGCTGTATTGCAAAACTTTCCTAGTACCCTTTGTATTTGAAATATCTACAATAAAATTCACAATTCTGAAATGGTTCCTGTGACTTGTGAATAGCTTGTCTAATTTGAAAAGACTGCTGAAACCAACTGCCAGCAAACAATGTGATAAAAAAAAAAAAATTGAATGGAGTTATAATGAAATTTACTAGTGTACTTCACATACATTATACATTGTGACATCTTTAAGTTTTACACTTCTCAGAAGAAAGAAATGTGATCTAAAATAAAACTGCTTGATTCAAACTCTCTAATGCCATTACTTCATAATTTTTGGTTATGATGCAAGCAACTAAAACAGTATGAAATGTACTACAAAAGCAGTTCCTTTAATTGCCTACAGGCAGTGTGGGCTGGTAACACATCTACACAGTCCATACCATAGTGAGAATAATTATTGTATTGTTAAAACCTAGACTGAGGAGGAAATTATACAGAAGTGTGATAACTACATTTTTCAAAAAAATAAAAATGGATGATTTCACAAAAAATTTCTTAAACATGAAAAACAACACAGTAACATGTTCAAATTTTATATTTACAATGCTGACACCACTCGAAATTTTTTAGACAAAATTAACCAAAAATATTAACAAGCAGCTGTCTTATAAATATTTGCAATTTACATTTTCAAAAATTCATAAATAAAAAACAAAAAAACCTATTTAATTCTGGCAATTCTACTATATGGCTAAATACTAATTCAAACAACATTCCAAGCACACTTCAAATTGGTCACTTAGTTCCAACTAAGTGACCAATTTGGAGTGAATATCCAGTGAATATTCTTAAAAAAAAAATAATAATAATAAAAAATAATTTCACAGGCCCCTTTAATCAATAAAATAAAAAAAATAGCAAGAAAGTGCACAGTCACCATATATTGATCGTTTAAACATCCATGAGTCATCACAGTTAGCCTCATGCTTTTTTTGTCTACCCCAGTTGCAAGTATAGCTGATCATCATATATAATTCATTCATTAAGCCTGTAGTGAATTACTACTCTATAGTGTCAGCATTTGATTAGTTGTAACATTCTCTGAAAAAGCCTTCACTAATTTCCAATGTTGCAATATCTAGTTGTGTTAGTATTATAAGAACTTTCTGATCCACTCTCATTTTAAATAAGTTGCATTTATCAGATAGTATATAATAAATTTATTACTTACCATCAGCACTTCGTTATCTTTCTGTATTTCATTTTTCCACTCATACCTATTAAACAAATATATATTAATAAGCTTACCTGATAAATACTGCATATACTACACTCACTTCATTAATGTAAGTATAGCCATTCATTACGAAAAACACTGGTTACAAAAAAAAAGTGTATTTGAACAATAACAGAATCATAATATACAGCAGCACCTTAATTATTCAAGTGAACAGGACCAAGACTGTCTAGGGATAACAGAAATCCAACTCCCCCGCCCTTTTTACAGGGTTTGGAATTTGTTTATTGCTGTACAGTATTTATTATCTAGAGTGACTGCAAACAAAAAGTACATATTGATTACAAATTCAGGCACATTTGTAATTAATCGTGGCTTCTGAAGATTATATCCACCGAGAACTACATAATGTTTACATGTATGGTAAACTTCTGACAATCTTTTCTGGTGAAAATAAATTGGGCCTGTTGTACTGGATTCCATTGCATAAAGAGATAAATACTGTATAATCCAGTGAAAAACTTTTAATAACAAATGGTGTGAAGCTTTCAGGGTTAAATGGGCCCCTTCACCAGCAAATTCTAATGGGATAAATACTGCACGCATCACTGCGCACAACTCTATATCTGTTAAATTTTGTCTCTAACGTCTTTTTCCCATTAGAATTTGCTGATAAAGGGGCCCATTTAACCCTGAAAGCATCACGCCATTTGTTATTAAAAGTTTTTCACTGGATTATACAGTATTTATCTCTTTAATCTTTTCTGGTTTTGTCACACATTCTTTTTAGAATATATACACTACCACCCTTTATCATATTTTGGATATGACAAGTAAGCTCAGTTAACAGAGACTTCAGTTAGCCAAAGTTTAGATAATGGAGGTATACTATATACTTATAGATTTATACTGACTTTTTAGTTATATCGATTTCCTACAAAAAAGCAAGTAACTCTACTGTACTATAAGATAAAATTTCATCATTTCCTCAAATTCTAAATTACAATTTAATCTGTTTAAATTGTAATTAGCATAAAAATAACTAGTGATGTGAAGGAACACTAATGTTAAATAATTAATATCAACTATTTTAAAATTGGCACTGTTATTTAACAATTATTATTACAGACCTTGAATATGATGAATTACGTTTTCTTTGCTAAAAACACTCATATACACTGAAAATCCTGTTGATTGAGCATATTCAGAATATTTCTTGAGAAATGTGCTGCTTTTCTCCATTACTACTCTTAAAAATGATTAGGTGGTTGATAAAATAAATGGAATTAACAGATGAAACAAATGTCAAGACCATATTACAAATGAAAAAATCATTTAAAATTTGTTATCCCAAGAATAAATCTTAGTAAATATCAAAGGTAAAATCAAAAATAAGTGAAACAAACATAAGATGATATAGGCATGTACACTGAGTGGACAGAAATCATGGGATATGTACCGAGTAACTGGTAGGCTTTCACCCAGATAAGGGCAGCCACACAGCAAGGCATTGAGTCCACTAGTTCACGAAAGTGTTCCACAAGTATTTCCATCCATGCTTGTTGCACCGCTGTCCATAATTCCGTTGCATTCCTGGGTGGAGGATCCAAAGCTCGAACAGACCTTTCCACAGCATCCCAAAGATGCTCCACAGGGTTCATGTCCAGTGAATGGGGAGGCCATTCCATGGTGGTAAAATCTGCACAATGCTCTTTGAACCATGTTCTAGTCACCACGTTCTAGTCTGTAGGGAGCTGCATTGTCCTGCTGGAAGAGTCCATTACCCTGTGGGTGCATGATGACCATGAAGGGATGCAGATGGTCTGCAAGGATGAACACATAACCTGGACCATTCAGAGAAGCATCTAGACGTACCAGAGGTCCCAACGTGTGCCAGTTGAACATGTCTCAGACTGTTACCGACCATACACCTGCCTGAACAGTTCCTTGTTGACATGATGGGTGCATAGCTACATGCCGTTTCAACCAGATATGCACCCTCCCGTCTGCTCGAAATAACTGGAAACGAGACTCATTGGACCAGGAGTCTCCAATTATCCAAGGTCCAATACTGATGTTCTTTCGCTCAGTTGAGACGTACAGTCCTGTGTCATGGCGTTAGCAATGGGACTCTGGTGGGTCAGTGGTTCCCATAACCTATTGTGGCTAATGATTACCTGATGGTCTTAGTGGAGACATTTTTCACTGAAGTTGGTTGTGCCACTGTCACTCTTCGGCTGGCTGAAACAATGGGGGACAGATGTTGACGGCCAAGTTCATCCACCATCTTTCTCTGCCCACAGCGCTTTCCACGGTGAGATGTTATTCCAGAGTGTATCGTATTCCCAATACACTCTTGATACTGTCGAATGGATAGTGCAATTTCTGTATCACCTCCGTGATAGAGTAACCCATGCGTCAGGCACCTACTACCATCCCTCTTTTAAAGTTGGTTAACTCATGACGTTTATCCATGTTGCACAGACAACTTGAATAGTCAAGACCCGTAAAATTTGACTAAGCCTAAAATTACTCCCCATGCAAGGATTTAGGACAAAAGCTTGCTTTTTCCTTCATCCCACTTCCATATAATTGCAATTTCCACACCTTCTGAATTACACTTCACCCGGATGCAGCTGTTCCTGAAGAAAACTCCAGGTAAGAGTATTCTTTTGCCTTAAAATAAAATATATAATATTCCTAAAATTTAAGTCCTTTAAAATTTCCAAAAATAGCCTATACTAACTACCCTTTAAAAAAAATGAAAAAAAAATCCACAAAGTTTATTTTTCCATAATGAGATCACAGATCCTCTACAAGGAAAAATTACAAATTATTAGCATTTATCCAATTTTACGAAAATTAGCGGGTCTCAACTACTCAAGTTGTCTGTCCAACTGTCTAATAAAGTTTCGAGACTTTAGGACCTCCACACGTTTTTTTACTCTATGACATTTATCCATACTAACACTGAATTACTGTCTACGTGAATGCAGTGTACCTATATACCTGCGAAGTAGTGGATTCGTCCACTAGCGAGAGAGGTGACAGCATCGCATTACCCAGGAACCAGGTTGTTTGTTATTTGGTTTTTAGGAGCATTAGCAACTAAGGCCATATTGCTCCAGCAATATGCGGTGGTCATTCCCTGACCTTTCCGCATCTTCCATATTTGGTGGTGACAGGCCCGAACCTCGGTCTAACCAAGAAGCATGTGCTACGCACTGCTGCTCCTTCCCACCTGGCTACGGAGGTGCCCAGGAACCAGGTATCCCATGAATTCTGTCCTTTCAGTGTAGAAAGTATGGGAGAACAGAATTACCTAAACAGATAGTGAAGCAAAGCTGAATGGTTTTTACCATTCAGCTTTCTTTTTTTTACCTTCCTTAGGGGCTGAATGGTAAAAACTATTCAGCCCCTAAGGAAGAGGAAGATGGATCTCCAGTGTGATGCAAGCAACAGAAAATGGCTTACTCTGGCTAGGGCTAATTGATCTGAAGAAATACGACTGCATAGAAGAAAATAATGGAGGAGAGGCTGATAGTCCAGAATGATTAACTTGCACTGTCACAGTGACCTGTACACAGACTGGGTATAAACAGATTTGAATGATGATGATATAAAACATTATCATTAAATATCAGTTTAATTCTTACTTTAATGATGAAGGCTACAACTACCACTTTGAACACTTCATCTGAGGATATCATGACTCAGTGATTACCGTACAAGTCATGACAACCTGTGGCAGTTATTCCAAAGCTGATCTAGTAAATATTATGAGCACAAACAAAGATTATTTTCTTTGTTACTGACATAGGATTCTATCAACCTCAAATTAAAACTCAGTGCATTACTAGATGAAACTGAATCAGTTTTTTTTTTTTTCTTCTTCTGGCTTTTAGGACTTTCAATTATGAACTGTTTCGGACTGATGAAGGTGGCAGATTCTTTTCAAAATAACTTTTGTTAAAACTGTTTTGAAAGATGTTTGTTCAGCTAATAGATGTTTGAAATAAGAACATTCTTTTTAAAAAAGCGACTAGATTTCCAATGCAGAAGACAGTGTGAATGTCCATCCTCATTTTGTGATGAAATATGAGAATCCAAATAAGAAGAAAGACTGGTATGCAGTGAGAGACGTGTTAGAAGCGAAAGAAAAAAAGTAGTTAAAAATAAGCAGGTACTGGGGGAAAATGCTCTCTCAAAAATTGTAAGATTTTGAAAGTACTATACACTAAATTCATATATATAATTAATATTTAAAATGTTTAAAGAGTTTATAAAATGTTTTGCCATACAATTTTATATGCTAACTTACACAAACCCAAAAATAAATAAATTTTTAAACATAACATTTTAAGTAATCATTTTTTTTTTATATTTTAGAGCTAGATTACATGGGGAAGACAGCTAATATAATTCTGGACTAGAAGGGGTTAAATCAACAGTCATAGAAGCCACAAATGCACATAAACTATTAAGAAAATATAGAACAGAACAAGGAGGATGCTGAGAGAGATGAATACCAAGTTGACCAGTAAGCCAGAAAAAAGACTGCATGGTAGTAAAGTTACAGTGTGATATAAAGTACTGAAGCCTGTAACAGCTACAAGTTGATATCTAACAGTAACACAGAAAATGTTAGGCTAGCAATGACTGAATATGAGAAATCACTGGGTAAGGGCGCAAAGAATTAGGAAAGGGGTTTATTGCATATGTGAATACAAAAAAGAAAATGAATTATATCGAACTTTTGTGTAATGAGTGTGGAAAGCTCTTAAATTACCAAGATGATGTTGCTGATGAATTGAAAAGGTACTTTGCATCAATCTTTACAGATGAAAAACCCTCCAGAGTAAGGATACGCTGTGCAAGTGGCTCAGCAACATGAAATTAGTTATACATTACAGAAATTACAGAAGATTGTTCCTTAGAAAAAGTCATGCATAAAGGCAAGTAAGGGGAGTTGATGGTATATATGTCCAGTAATTTTGATAGAGATAACAAGAGAGTGCATTGCATCATTAAGGTTAATTATGGGGATCTTTGGACTCAAGAGAGAGATTCCCCTGGACCGGAGAACTGCCAATATATAAAGGCAGTACTAAAAGTGAAGTGGGAAGTACAGACCAGTCAGTGTGACTTCAATGGTAGTGCACATAAAAGGCAGTGAGACATCTAGACAGAAATGAAATTCCCAAAAAATTCAAAATTGTTTTTTAAGGGAACATCATGTTTAATTATCTTGGTTAGCTAATTTTACAGTCACTCATAAGTTGGATGTAAAAAATAATTTTGACATTGTGCATTTTGATTTTATCGAGGCACTTGACTCATGAGAGGTTACCACATAAGATGGAACATAGGATCAGGGGTAAGATTCTATGATGGATCACAGAGTGGCTGTATGGTAGGAGGCAGAGGGTTGGGATTAATGGTTACTCTTCAAATGGTGCAAATAGAAAGTGGGGTTTCAAAGGTCGGTTCTGGAATGTGTTTCTGATTTTCTTAAATGGATGTACAGATAAAGTACATGATTTTGAAATTTCCTGATAATAGTTAAATTATCAGAAAATTTCAATATCAGGATAATAGTTTTTAATAGCTAAATGTATATATTATGGCTGATGAGGCTAGTGGGGGCCAGACGTGTTTAAAGCCACTAAGTGAACTTTTTTATTTATTGATTTGAAATTGTTTTCATATAACTTTTGATTTAAATTTAGTAGTGTAGTTTTTCAGTGATTTGCTGATTAAATTGGTGCATTTATTTTTTACTCGGCCTTGTAATTGCATAGAAAACCACAGTTGACTTCTGCCAGCTTTGTATCAATAGTAGCATTTGAATCTACTGCCATTGTTTTCATATCGATACAGCAAATACTGGTACTTTCTACGTAACTTGTAGCAGTGTAATCTGCTACAAGTTACATAAAGGAACCACTAGGTGGCAGTGATCACAGCGTGCTGAAGAGGGATTTACTCAAAGCGGTAATTATCAGAGGATTATAAATCATAAATTATAGCATTACTTAAGTGATTTAATAATTTAACTTGTCACGTAGATTGTAATGTAGGACAGCAATATTTGTAGAGCTATTAGAATCGGTGATTTGGCCTAGACAGCTAGCGGTGAGTTCGAACCACGTGGGTGGCAACAGATAGCTAAATTTATTTCTATTATACCGTATTTCCCCATATATAAGACACACCCTTTTTCAAAAAATTTGGGGTCTAAAAACTGGGTGCGTCTTATACAGTGGTTGTAGATTTTTTTACTTGCATTTCCCACTTTTTCGCGCTTGTTGTCTTTGCGCTCATTGTTTCGCACTTGTTACCGGTATATTAGGTTATGTTTTGCCACGTTCTGCCCAGAAATGGCTCAGAAACGATTTTCGTACAGTGCCGAATTCAAGTTAAAAGTGATCCAGTTTGCAAAAGTGAATGGAAATCGTGCTGCTGAACATAAGTTTGGTCCTCCTCCAACTGAGAAAACAATACGAGACTGGCTACGGGAAGAAGAAACCCTACTGAAAACGCCATAGCAGAAGAAGGCCATGAGAGGCAAGTCAGCAAAATGGCCTGATTTAGAAAGGGAATTGAAGATATGGATTGAAGAGCAAAGGGCAATTGGAATTCCTGTGTCCACAAAGATGGTTCAGAATGAGGCAAGAAGAATTGCTGATGAAAAAGAAGTTACTGATTTCGAAGGAGGACACAATTGGTGCTTCAGGTTCATGAAACGGAATGGACTAAGCATGCATACACGCAGCAGACTTGCCCAAAAGATGCCTGAAAGCTATGAGCAGAAGGTCCTTGAATTTCATCGTTTTGTCATTCAACGGAAGAGACATCAGTTTGAGTTGGGACAGACTGCAAATATGGACGAAGTCCCCCTTCAATTTGATGTCCCAAGTAACAGAACTGTTGATAAGAAGGGGGTGAAAACTGTAACTGTGAAGACAAGTGGATATGAAAAGAGCCATTATACAGTTGTTCTAGCTTATTGTGCCAACGGAACCAAGCTGCCTCCTATGCTGATTTTCAAACGCAAAACAATGCCAAAAGAAGAAATTCCTTGAGGAGTGATTGTCCACGTTCATGACAAGGGTTGGATGGATGAGGTTAAGATCTGGTTTGAGAAAGTTTGGAGCAGGAGACCAGGTGGGCTCTTCACACAAACCTGCCCTATTGGTGCTTGATAAGTTCAAGGCACACATAGCAAAAAACACAAAGAAGATAGCTGCAGAGAAAAAAACAAAACTTGCTGTCATACCTGGAGGCTTGACATCCCAGCTTCAACCACTTGATGTCAGCATTAACAAACCCTTCAAAGTTGCCATGAGAGATGAATGGAACCAATGGATGAAGTCTTCTGGGGACAATTTGACACCAGCAGGAAGAGTGAAGAAACTAACTATAGGAGAAGTTTGTAGCTGGGTGAAAAGATTCTGGGATAATATCAAGATTGAGATCGTTGTCAAGTTATTTAAGAAGTGTGGCATTTCAAATGCCATAGATGGAACTGAGGACGAGGCAATATATGAAGACAGTGATTCATCATCAGACACAGATGAGGAAAAGCTAATGGATGGGAGTTTTGACAGTGATGAGGAGTTGTATAAATTTTATGATGAATAAAACTTGAGTTCAATAACTTGAAATAACTGAGAGCAAAGTGGAGGAGAAATTGTTGAAGTTAAACATAAGAAAGGCACTTGGGGTGGATGGGATCTATCCAGTTATATTAAAGGAGGCGGCAAAGCAACTAAGCAAACCCTTAGCCATAATTATGAGAGCATCCTTGGACTCAGGGGAGGTCCCCACGGACTGGAGAGGTGCAAATGTATCCCCAATTCACAAAGGGAGATTGAAGGATGGCACGAGTAATTACAGACCAGTTAGTTTAACTTCTGTTCCGTGTAAAATTATGGAGTCACTGGTTAAAGATGCATTGCAGGATCATCTAGACAAGGCTGCTGCAATAATTCAGACAGAGCATGAGTTTGTTAAGGGAAAGTCTTGTCTGACAATTTTGATAGGATATTATGATATGGTTACAAAGGAACTGGATGCAAAAAATAATTTTGATATCATATATTTGGATTTCAGGAAAGCTTTTGACACTGTTGCGCATGAAAGACTATTGTACAAATTGGAGCAGAATGGTATTAAGGGTAAGTTACTACAATGGATAAAAGGATGGTTGAGTGGGAGAAGACAGAGGGTGGTAATTAATGGGTGCTGCTCTTCGTGGACTAATGTTATTAGTGGAGTCCAACAGGGTTCGGTGTTGGGACAACTGTTGTTTTGTATATTTATCAATGATATTGATGAAGGTATATCAGGCTTAGTGTCGAAGTTTGCAGATGATACAAAGGTTGGTAGGGTTCTTAATGACAGTAATGGCAGTGTGCTACTGCAACAGGATCTAGATAATTTGGGCAGATGGGCTAAGAAGTGGCAACTGAAGTTTAACCTTGACAAATGCAAAGTACTGCATATGGGTAGAAGTAACCCCAGAGAAACGTACCAACTGTGTGGTACTACACTTAAGGTGGTAGAAAATGAAAGACCTGGGAGTAATTGTGCAGTCAGATATTAAGTTTTCTGAGCAATGCAGACAGGCTGCCAGGGCAGGTCATGTGGTTTTGTCAATGATATATAGGAATTTTGCTAGTAGGGAAAAGGAGGTGATTGTCCCTCTGTATAAGGCAATGGTCAGGCCACGCCTTGAGTACTGCGTACAGGTCTGAAGGCCTCATTTTAGGAAGGATGTAGATTTGCTTGAGCGTGTACAGAGAAGGGCAACAAGATTGGTGAGGGGAATGAAGGGATCCTCTTACCAAGAGAGGCTTAAGTTCAGCAAATTGCAGTGGCTGAGACTAGGCACCTGCGCGGTGATCCGATTGAGGTGTATAAGGCCTTGAATGGGTTGAGCATGCTGAATTCTGATGGGATCCTTCCACTTGTTTGGATTACGAACCAAAGGGGGAATAAATTCAAATTAAGAAAGGACAGATGTAGAATAGATGTGCGGAAATTTACCTTTAGCCAGCAGGTGGTTAATTGCTGGAACAAACTTCCATCTGTCGTTGTGGAAGTTGATAAGTTGAATAAATTTAAGGAGGAACTGGACAGGCATTTGGTGAGAATGGTGGGATTTTTTTTTTTTTTGGCTGATGCTGCATAAGCTCGTACACTTGCTTTCTTGCATCACATGCCACTACAACTACTACTTTATGTAATACATTTTTTTCAAATTTCGGGCCGCAAAATTAAGGTGCGTCTTATACATGGGGAAAGATGGTAACTACTTAGATTTTACAAACGTAATTTTTTAACTAAATACATAGAACGACTCAGATTTTACAAACGTAACATTATAAATTAATACATATAACTCGATCGGAGATATGAAATTCATATAACGTAACTCGCAGATAATGCACGATACTGAAATAATTATAAATATATAAATAGTGTTATAACTGCATTGGGATAGAAGTTTAGGGTTTATTTTTTTATTGAAATTTAAATTTTATTTGAAATTGAATCAAAGTCATGACTCAGACCAGAGCAACAAAGCAAAAGGCTCAAGCTAATTGGAGTGCTGTAGCTCAGGGGAGAACTGATGGGGCACGGTTGTCCTCTGAATCACAATAATGTTGTAGTAGTGATTCTTCACATTAAGAATCTGCAGATAAAGGAACCACTAGGTGGCAGTGATCACAGTGTGCTGAAGTGGGATTTACTCAAAGTGATAATTACCACCAGGGATAAAGGGAACAGTTTTTACTTTCGTAAAGGTGACTAGAGTGATCTGAGACGGTATTTAAATTCTATACAGTGGAACCAATTGATGATGTCACCAACAGCAAATTCAAAATGGGAAGCATACAAAGAATTAATCTTGGAAGCTACTAAGCTTTACATACGAACTAAGTAATATTGTTCAAGGTTTAAGCCTAAATGGATGTCAGATGAACTAATCAGACATGTGGCAGAGAAGAAAAATGCATGGAATAGATATAAATTAATGGGTGACATGGAAGCCTACGATAGATATAAGCTGATCTGTAACCAAGTCACAAAGGAGGTTAGGCAGGCAAAGGCAGATTATGAGAAATCTTTTTGTTTTTGTTGCTGTTTTTCTTTGCAAAGGATGCATAAAAAAACAACAAGGAGTTCTTTACTTATGTAGACTCTAGAAGGAAGGGGATGAATCAGATTGGTCCACCTGATATCAATGGTTCGACTGCTGATGATCCTACTCAGCAGCTAACAAACTAAACGAGTATTTTGCATTTACATTCACACATGAGGAGTTATTTAGGGAGGGGAATGCCACAGGTGAATTAAACTCTTGCAGTGAGCTAGACGATTTTGTAATAACTGAGAGCAAAGTGGAGGAGAAATTGTTGAAAATAAACATAAGGCACCTGGGGTGGATGGGATCTATTAGGTTATATTAAAGGGGTCAGCAAAGAAAGTAAGGAAATCCTTGGGCATAATTATGAGGCTTCCTTGGACTCAGGAGAGGTCCCCATGGACTGGAGGTGTGCAAATGTATGACCAATTCACAATGGGGGTTCAAAAGGTTGCACAAATAACTATAGACCTGTTAGTTTAACTTCTATTCCAGAGAAATTAATGGAGGTACTGGTGAAAGAAGCATTGCAGGATCATCTAGACAACTTCTGTTATAGCTCGGACACAGCATGGGTTTGTTAAGGGGAAATCTTCTCTGACTAATTTGATTGGATACTATGATGTGATCACAAAGGAACTGGATGCAAAGAATAATTTTAATATATATTTGGATCTTAGAAAAGCTTTTGATATTGTTGCACATGGAAGACTGCTGCACAAATTGGAGCAGTGTGGCATTGAAGGCAAATTGCTGCTATGGATAAAGGGATGGTTGAGTTGGTTGAGTGGGAAAAGACAGAGTGGTAATCAATGGACACTGCTCTTTGCAGACTAATGTTATTAGTGAAGTCCCTCAAGGGTCAGTGTTGGGTTCATTTTTGTTTTCTGTATTTATTAATGATATTGATGATGGTATATCAGGCTTAATGTCTAAGTTTGTAGACGATACGAAGGTCGGCAGGGTTGTTAATGACACTAATGACAGCAGGCTGCTGCAATATGATCTAGAAAAGTTGAGTAGATGAGCTGAGAGATGGCAACTTAACATTAACAAATGTAAGTACTGCATATGGGAATCAGTAACCCCAGAGTAATGTATCACACTGACAGTGGTAGAGAATGAAAAGGACCTGGGGATAATTGTGCAGTCAGATATGAAATTTTCTAAACAGTGCAGACGGTCTACAAGAGTAGCTCATGTTGTTTTGTCAATGATATACAGGAATTTTTCTAGCAGGGATAAAGAAGTGATTATCCCCTTGTATAAGGCAATTGTCAGGCCCAACCTTGACTACTGTATACAGTTCTGGAGGCCTCATTTTAAGAAGGATGTAGAGTTGCTGGAACAAGTACAGAGAAGGGCAACAAGATTAGTGAATGGAACAAAGAATTGCTCTTACAAAGAAAGGCTTAAGTTTTGCAAATTACAGTGATTGGAGGCTAGGCACCTGCAAGGTGATCTGATTGAAGTGTATGTCATGCTTTGAATGGTTTGAGCATGCTCAATGCTGATGGGATTCTTCCTCTTGCTCAGAATAATCGCCTGAGAGGGCATAAATTCAAATTGAGGAAAGACAGTTGTAGGACAGATGTGTGAAAGTTTGCCTTTAGCCAGTGGGTGGTTGATTGCTGAAACAAACTTCCATCTGATGTTGTAGAAGTTTATAGCTTAAACAGATTCAAGGCAGAACTAGACAAACATTTTGAGTGGGTGGATGGGTGAAATGAGGGTTTTTTTTTTTTTTTTTTTTTGGCTGATGCTGTATAAGCATGCTTTCTTGCATCATATGCCTTTACTAATGCTAATGATGTTAATTATCATTTGAAGAGTTCATTCAGCAAAAGCATTCCTATAATATTAATATTTTGCAGTGAGTTTGTTATTTGGTTTTTAGGAGCATTAGCAACTAAGGCCATCTTGCTCTGGAAGATATGCGGTGGTCATTCCTTGACCTTTCCGCATCCTCCATATTTGGTGGTCACGGGCTCGAACCATGGTATAATCAAGAAGCGTGTGCTGCTGCTCCTGCCCACCCGGCTACGGAGGTGCCCTTTTCAGTGGGAAATAAAATGTTCTGTCAACTTTAATGTAGGATAGTGTATTCTCCTGTTCTCTAGAAAATTAAATATTTTACTAATTATATAATATACTATAGATGAAGATTTCTTTTTCTAAAGCAAAATTTTAATGTTTCACTCATCTTACTTTTTCAAGTTCCATTTCACAAGTAAACTTCATTTACAAAAATAGTGACTTTTTGGCTCAATGCTTCATTAAATGGAGAAAAAACAAAAATTACTCACACTGAAAATACACTAGGGATGACATTTACACATGCTGCCAGTTTATTTTCTACCAGGCCCCTGAAAAAACAATTCATTATTACATTCTTTGCATTTTCAACTACATACAATATTAAAATGACAAAATGCATTTCACATAAATTATTATAAAATAATAATAATTATTATTTAGTGAAATGCTCCGAAGACGTTTTTGAAGAGGACAAACAATTTGAAATTCTTAAGAAAGAAAATATCTTAAGAGAACTTAATTTTGCTATATTTATTGGAACCAAATGATTCAAACTTCCTAGGTGGGATAATATCTTAAATGGGATGCTCTTAAACAGAATCTACCGTACAGTGTGTCCCAAAATCCCCAAACCTCCAGGCAATAATAATAAAAGCACCACAAGAACATCATAACCTATACACGGACTACATTGACTATTGCAAGGCCTTCGAATGGGTGCCTTATAGCTAGCTGACCGAGACACGGAAGATCTACAAAGTCAACCTAACACTGACAATTTCTAGAAGCAACCATGGCAAAAATGGAGGACCATGATCAAGGTCAAGAACATCATGACCAGACTGATACACATCAGAAGGGGAATCTTGCAGAGAGATGCCTGAGCCCACTATGATTGTCTAGCACTCAACCCACTGTCCATTGTGCTCAATAACAGCAAGTATGGATATATTCTAAAAGAAAGGAAGAAGAAGAACCTGTACACCGTCTCTCACCCAATGTACATGGATAACAAACTATGCTGCAACTGAGAATCAACTCCAACAGCTACTCCAGATCACCAAAGAGTTCAGCATTGATATAAGGATGCAATTTAGCCTAGAAAAATGCAAGAACCATGGATTAAATCAAGGACATCTAATCAGAAAAAACTTCCAGCTGAAGACCAGTGAAGAGATTGAAGCAATGGCAGAGGGGAAGAGAGACAAATATCTGGGGATATTTGTCTCTCTTGGATGCAGTCTCACAAGATAGAATGTAAGGAGATCAAGGCCTGTCTGACTGAGAAATACCACCACAGACTGAGAAGCCTGCTAAAATCAAAGCTGAACAGCGGGAACACAGTCAGCCATAAACACTTATGCAGTCCCAATACTAACGACTCCTTTGGGATCATAGATTGGATCAACACCGAGCTATAGGAGATTATGAGATTGATCAGGATAATGATGATGACCAAGAGCCGCCAACACCACGTGAAGTCAGCCACCAGGAAACTGAGAAGTTTCTCGGAGAACTTTATATTTGACTGTACAATTACCCCCAGGTCTTTTTCATTATCCTGGGTATGGTACCACATAGTTGGTACATTATTCTTGGATTACTGCCCTTGCTTGAAGTATCTTGTATTTGTCGATATTAAACTTCAACTGCACTTCTCAGCCCATCTACCTAATTTGTCTAGACCTTGTTGCAGTAGCATACCCCGAATACTGTGATTAACCACTATGCCAACCTTCATATCACCTGTAAACTTAGACATTAAGCCTGATATGCCTTCATCAATATCATTAATAAATACAGAAAACAATAATGGGGCCCAGCACTGAACCCTGGGACCTCCACTAATAACACCAGCAGAGTTCCATTAGTCCAAAAGGAGCAATAGCCACTGATAACCACTGTTATCAGTGGTTATCAATAGCCACTGATAACCACTGTCTTCTCCCACTCAACCTCCTCTTTATCCATAGTATAACTATGCCCTTAATGCCACAGTGCTATAATTTGTATAGCAGTATTTTACGTAAAACAGTATCAAAAGTTTCTCTGAAATCTACATATATATTATTAAAATTATTTTTTGCATCCAGTTCCTCCGATAACATGTCACAGTATCCAATCAGATTGGTCAGACATGATAGCCCCTTAACAAATCCATGCTGTGACTGCAATGTAACTGCATTTGCGTCTAGATGGTCCTGCATTCTTTAACCAGCGACTCTATTATGTTCGCCGGAACAAAAGTCAAGCTGACAGGCCTGTAATTACTCATATCATCCTTTCATTCCCCTTTGTGAATTGGGGATACATTCACACATCGTCAGTTTACAGAGACCTCCCCCGAATCGAAGGATGCTCTCATAATCATGGCTAAAGGTTTGCTTATCTCTTTTGCTTCCTCCCTTAATACAACTGGATAGATTCCATTCATCCCAGATGACTTTTTTTATGTCTAGCTTCAACAATTTCTCCACTACTTTCTTCTCAGATACCACAAATGATCCATAGATTTTGGTGAAAGATGCTTAATCATTTCATAATGGATGCCATCTGGTCCAACAGCACTTGCTTTGGAAAGAATGAGAGCTCTTTTCAGTTCCTGTATAGTGAATGACCTGTTGTAGGGATAAACGCTCTTAGACTTAAAATTAAGTGCCTGTTTTTCGATTTTATGTTTCAGGACCAGGAACTCTGGGGAATACAGAGATGTCGCAGAGATGTTAGAGAATGTTTCCCCAAGAGAATTGGCTATTGCAGTTGGATCTGCAATAGTGCATCCATTATAATCTAGGATGGAATGAAGTGTGGGATGTATATTTTCCCTTCATTTTCCGGATTTTATCCCAGACCAACTTAGTACTAGTGGACTGAGTAATTGATGAAGTAAAACGGATCCACAATTCCTTTTGACTCTGACTGCGGATGTAGCATGCTCTGGCTTGTGCGCGTTTAACGGCTATAAGGTTGGTTGTGGTACGATATCGGCAGAATATCCCCCACGCTTTGTTTTGAGCCTTTTTTTGCTGCTGTGCATTGTGAATTCCACCATGGTTTGGGAAATGGTGGAAACTGGGCATATGTTTTTGGGATGGCATTCGCAGCTGCTTGGACGATATTTTCTGTGATGTATGTTACTGCATCATTGATAGGCTCCTGACTGATAGTACTGAGGTCAAAATTTGACCTCAGTACTATCAGTCAGGTTGGAAGGCAGTCCAGTCAGCCTGATCAGTCTTCCATCATGGTAACCTGAAAGGAATACATGGTCTCCCACTGTGTAACGAGGTTATCACAGGGAAGTGATCGCTTCCGTATGGGTTCTCCTCCACTTCCCAAGTGAGTGAAGGGAGCAGAGATGGGGAGCAGACAGAGAGATCAATGGCAGAAAATGTATGGTAGGCATGTGGGAGAAGGTGTTTGTTCCAATAT
Organism: Mastigoproctus giganteus; assembly: GCF_048544385.1. Classification (NCBI taxonomy): domain Eukaryota; kingdom Metazoa; phylum Arthropoda; class Arachnida; order Uropygi; family Thelyphonidae; genus Mastigoproctus; species Mastigoproctus giganteus. The sequence goes on from NC_143580.1 coordinate 10,503,537, forward strand.
TTAGGAGGGAAAGGTCATTGTCATTTAGCATACGCTCTATGACTCGTCCCTTTCTATTGATGTTAGCACTACCCCACAGGGTGTTATGTCCATTAAAATCCCGGAGAAGTAAGAAAGGGGGAGGCAACTGCGTTACAAGATCATCAAGGTCATCCTGGGAGATGTCAGTCCCAGGTGGCAAATAAACAGAGCAGACGGTTAATAAAAATCCCACTGTAAGGCGAATTGCAACAGCCTCTATGCTGGTTGTAACTAGCAACCACTGAACTGGGGTCTGTTTGCCCACAAGGATAGCCACTCCTCCATCAGCAGGACCATCCGCAATTCTATCCTTACGAAAAATTATGATGTTATGCATGGTGGATCATCATTTGCCTTTAGATAAGTCTTCTGTAAGCAAAAGCAAACTGGCCCATGCTTTTGCAGGAGGGCCTTGATGTCATCAGTATTTTGCCGGAATCCACGACAATTCCATTGTAGGAATTTAGCCATTATTTTGGCTTGGTGGGTCCATCAGGTGGCTTCTGAGGTGCTGAGGGCTTACTTTTGTCAGTCTTGGATTTATCTTTTTTGGGGAAGAATGGACGCTGTCCCGTGTCAATTTCTTCCTCTGCAAAGAGTTCCAAGACTGATTCATCTGATACCTCCTTGTCCTCTACATCCATTGTTTCTGTTATTACTGGTGGCTCTTTACCACTTGGTTTTGGTAGTAGTGGAGCACTAGGAGGTACAGATATAGGAGTGGCAGCTGATTGTGTTTTTTTGGTGGGCTTTTGTGAACTCAATAAATAGCGTGCAATCGGAGTGAATGACTCTCTTGGTGGTACAGTCATCTCAGTTTGCATACCGATAGTGCACTTCGCAGAAACCTTCTGGGCATATGAAGGCTTCCTGCTATTTATTGGTTGTATGCGTTTTCTGACCTCTGGGTAGGATATATTCAGCTCTGTTTTTAGTTTTTGGATCTCTTTTTCATCCTTCCACTGCTGGCATGCTCTGGAGTAGGCTGGGTGCTCCCCTTGGCAATTTATACAGATTGGTTTGGAAGCTGAATATTCCTTGCTCTCGTGATCTTTTGCACCACATCGAGCACAGGCAGGGTTACCATGACAAGCTGTTTGTGAGTGGCCGTATTTTTGGCATTTAAAACACCTCAGTGGGTTTGGAATATAAATCCTCACTGGGCAGTTTAAGTACCCTGCCTTGCTGGAACTTGGAGGCCGTGGGGTGTTAAATGTTAGGATGAGAACTCGGGTCGGGACGAGATTCCCATCCTTTCTCATTGATATTCTTTTGACAGCCGTCACTCCTTGTTCTTTCAATTCAGAGAAGATCTCTTCTTCAGAGACACGAAGAAGGTCCCACTCTGAAATGACACCTCGTGAAGCGTTCACTGTTTTGTGAAGGGTTACGCTGATAGGTATTCCCCCTATTGATGTGGCTTTCAGGATTTTTTCCACCTGTTTCATAGTTGTAGCTTCGACCAAAAGGTTGCCAGAATGCAGTCGTTTTACAGACTTAGGTGATCCTGCCAACCCTTCTAATCCTTTCTGGATAAAGAAGGGTGACATCTTTCCAATTGACTGCTCTCCGGTCGAATGGAGAATGAGGAAAAGCAGTGTTACAGATGGTGTTTTATCCTCAGTTCTGGCTCTTTTGACAGAGGTGTTGTCTGTGTTATCATCCCGATTAGGTAGGGGCCTTGTTAGGGGCCCAGAAAAAGTAGAATTTAAATTACTCATATGAGTAAGATAAAAATTTCAGATGCCCTAAGTACCTCACACCCACCACGGAGCCCTATGAGGGGATGTCCACTCGTGAACTAGCAGGTACTGTGTACATGAATGGGATGCCAAGTTCACTTAGGAGCACCATACCCACGTTTCCAATAAGCCTTGATCCCGTCCCAGGACCAAAGGGAGGGAGACTTATTGGAATGCAGTTGACCCTAGCAGTAAGAACCACCCGCTGATTGAACCCAGTCGGGCCGGTCCGGGACCACCCGTCTTGTCGAAGCAGGGGCCAAAGTGGTGTATTAAGGCTGGGCCCCTCAACCACCAGGATCCCCCTTTCTGAATTCCATGGGTCATGGCTGCACATGCCGGATTCCAATGATGTAACCCTGGAACCAAGGTATGGGCGTTAGATCCCAGTGATGCTAATCTGGAAAACAGCAGCATCACTGGGAGGTCCCCTCACCACATACAGGTGCTCACGTCGAGGGGGGGAAATCTGTGTATGCTGGAAGGGCATCTGAAAGTAAGACATATAATGGTGCTGTCAATTTATTTATTGATGTAAGGGTATGACAGTATGCATAGTGTAGTGCAGAAGCATCACCATATTAAGCAGTTGTCTTGCTTGCAGATAAGTGTATGTTATGAAGAAATCACAGTTTAAGCACCTGCAGCCATCATCACCTATGTAATAGCTTCATAAGTTGCAAATTTCTTCTCCAACAGAAATCATTTCTGTGGAGGTAGAGACAAACTGTGAAATCCATGACTTAACTGCATGATTGTCCAAAGTTCCAGAAACAAGTCCCATCAGTATCAACATAACAATGCTCCACATCGTACAGAAAGAATCATAAACTGGTTTGGGAACAATAATGTTGAAAAGCTAGATTGGCCAGCTCAGAGCCTAGACTTGGCAAAAATAGCCTTTTACAAACTCTGGCAGCTGCTTTGAAGGAAGGAAAGAAGATAAATTCTAGCCAATACCTACCAAAAGTGGGTAGAGAGTATACCCAGGAGGGCTGAGGCTGTCATACAGGCCAAACACAAGGGCCCTATAATGTATTAGTATTTGAATAAAGCACTTTTTGACAAACACTTTCAGATATCCAGTAAAAATATGATTTTTTTTTTGTCCCTATATTTCACTCAAAAAACTTGTGTACCACCATTTGAGAAAAAACAATTACAAAGTAATTATACTTACTCAGCAAGTTTACTTGCCACCTCTTGGCTGGGTGCAGTGACATAAGCAATTGAGTGAACCCCTGCAGTGTAAACATATTCTCCACTAGCATTACTTGCCATTGTCACAAACAGTCTCCTTGTAAAATGTAGAAAACTGGGCATCAAAACAGACACACCCAATAAAACCTTTAAAAAAAAAAAAAATTCAAATAACACTAATGAATATTAAAACTTGTTACAAGCAGTAAAGGATTATTTTATTATGAATGTGGGAACAAAATTTTTTCAAATCAAGTTTTAAGTAATTTGAAATAATATCCTGATGAAATAACATTGATAATTACTACAAGGATGCAAGTTTACATAGCACATTCTTAAAAAAATTATTTGCATTCTGTATGACTTTAACTATACATTAATTGCTTCTTTTTGTTTCATTTAAGGGCTTCCCTAAGCTTCTGAACTCATTATACTTTCCATTTCCAATTCCACAACATTACCTGGGAGTCTTATTCAGTAAAGTAAATTTTCTTACATATGGTCTGCAATTATCATTTCTTAGTTTAGATTTATGTCCTTCTGTTTATGTCCTCTGAAGGAAAAAAGATATTCCAAGCATTTAGTTTAATCATCTCTCTTTAAACTTTAATTATTTCAATGCAATCTAGATGCAACTGGCCATGCATCCTTTTGCATTCACAGCTAACTTGAAAAGGAAAACAAGTTGTGGGGATTACAATGCTTGCTGGGGATCCTCATGGAACTGACAAATAGGCTTTGTTACAATTACAAGCACAAAAACAGGCACATGTATATTTACTTGAACACTAATACTAGGGGCACAGTAAATAAATTTAACAATTAGGCAGTGCACTCAGCTGACTAATATTGCTTGCCAGTGTAATCTCATGAGCAAGAGTATGTTATGTCCATGATAAGTATAATGAACAACTAAACAAACAAACTGTGGGCAAGTAACTCAGAATGTTTCATAATGGGGGATTTTAACTTTCCAAATAATGAACAACTTGTGGGATGGTCCCCTCATACAGTAACAGAACATTTCTGAATTTACCATATGACTGTTTCCTACATCAGCACATTAGATAGGCAATACTCCTTACCAGTTTCCTTTACCTGACGACTCAATGCAATTACTTTTCATGCATTAAGAACCATCATGTAAAGGAGTAGCAGTGATCATGGAATATTGATGTGAGAGTTATTTAAAGATATAACTATTGTCAAGAGTAAAGAAAAATGTCTTAGTTTTTAAATTCTTTTCAGTGGGACAACTGAAAATAATTTAAAAACATTTATACTAGGAACATAGTGAAGTGAGACTGTTAGCATTAGCAACCACAAATTCTAAACAGGAAGTATTCAGAAAAGTAACCTTAGATAAGCTTTTCATATCAACTAAAAGAGATACTGTTCAAGGTTTAGGCCAAAATGCATGTGATCATTATAAATAATAAAGGCACACAGAAGCCTACAATAAGTATAAACTGTTCTCCAATCAAGTCACTAAACAAGTTAGGCAGACTAAAGCAGATTATGATAGTCAGAGTGAAACTGTTGATTGACAATCAAATCGGAATTTTTATAAAAATTGTAAAATCATAAAAAAACCCCTTTTTTTGATGAAATATCTTCTATATCTTGTTCATACTCAGCACCACCACTAGTTAGAGGAGTTTAATCATTTTGAAATCATTAAATCATAAATTAATTACTTCAGTCATGCGGGCTTGAACCACGGTCCAGTCAAAGTGTGTGTGCACTTTGCATCCTTGCACCTGACCACTTGGCTACTTCTGTTTATGTATTGCTTCATTCAATTTCATCAACTTCAGAATTGGAATTCCAGAGAATTTTCTGTAAGCCTAAATTGGACAACAATGGCCAAGAGGTGGGATCACTTGCATATGTAAAGCAAGAAAAGTCATATTATTGCACCAAGAAAAGTTGGTTGTTTGCTAAATTTGCATAAAGCTATTCCAACAAAATTTCTTTGAATTCCTGCCTATATATTTTGCTTTGACATATTCTAAACCAAAACTTTTTTCATGTTTGAGAATGCCTTCATCTCTCATCCTATATTTGAAATCTTGAAGCAAAACAGAATTCTGGAAAAAAAAATGTAGAAATAAAAGAAATAGGAGAAAGGTTAGCAAATTCACTTTTAGTAAATGTGAATTTGGTTTGATACATAAAGTATAGTGCATTGGGTGACTAGTATTATCACTGGTATTATTAAAGGTTTGCAAAATAAAGCAGAATTAGAACTTTTGACAAAATATCCAAATATTTTTTCGGGAGCTTCACATAATATTTTTATGTACTCTTGTTAAATATGTAGTAGTAGTAGTGGCATGTGATGCAAGAAAGCAAGTGTATGAGCTTATGCAGCATCAGCCAAAAAAAAAAAAAAAAAAAAAAATCACACCATTCCCTCCACTGTGAATGCAGTGTAACAAGAGCAGATTGACCTTTTTAGAAATTTGGAAAAATTTAGATTGATGAGTCATGATTACTGCTGAAATTCTGTATACCTCAATCAGATCACCTGCAAAGTGATCTGACTGAGGTGTATAAGGCCTTGAATGGGTTGAGCACGCTGAATTCTGATGGGATCCTTCCACTTGTTCAGATTACGAACCTAAGGCGGCATAAATTCAAATTAAGAAAAGACAGATGTAGAATAGATGAGTGGAAATTTGCCTTTAGCCAGCGGGTAGTTAATTGCTGGAACAAACTTCCATCTGTCGTTGTGGAAGTTGATAGGTTGAATAAATTTAAGGAGGAACTGGACAGGCATTTGGAGGGAATGGTGTGGGTTTTTTTTTTTTTTTTTTTGGCTGATGCTGCATAAGCTCATACACATGCTTTCTTGCATCACATGCCACTACTACTACTACCCCCTCCTGGAAACCATTGTTCTTGGACGTGATGAATGGTTTCAGCTAGCGCACTCCCGAGCCATTTCCGGTCCCGGTGCACAAATGGAAAATTCCAACCGTGGAACCATATGACGTGTGCCATTGATCTGCTATTTAAGGATGTGCCGCACAGTAAACATATGCTGCTGAGGAAGGAGACTGCTGCCTCCGAAAGCTACAGCAAATTTTATCGGTTTTAATTTCTATTTTTAGTATATTTTATCAGTGTTATTTATATTTTATTGTAAATATATATCTATTTTATACTTATTTTATTGTAAATAAAGTGTTTTTAGTTACAGTATTGAATTTATTTATCTTCTGGCTGGTATGAAGCTTAATCAACATGAATTGTCCCAGCCTTGTAGGCCTATTTAGAGATATTTTGTCATATTTGTAGTGTTCTTTATCCTTATTTACTTATATTGAGTACCTTCTATGCAAATTAGGAAAAAAGTCAATCCCCAGTTAGGATAGTCAATATGCCATTCTATAAAAAAATAAATATCTATTTATTCGATGCGGCAGAGAATTACAGAACTATCAGATGGTAATAACATACCCATTACAGCAAATGCCAGAAGGGCATTTACTGTTTTGTGAATTATTTTTCTTAGCTTTTTTAAGACAGGATGCACCTTTGCATCACTTTCATTTTCTACCTTGTTAATCACATCTCACTTAGCAACTGAATGTCTCAGCAATTGACAGGCCATTGTGAGCAGTCAGTTTGTCTTCAGGTAGAGTCACAGTTGCTTCAAAGTTGGACTAATGGTAGGGATTACATAATAAAGAATGGGACAGGCCAATTAGGTGACTCCTAAGAAGTCTTTTCAAATTAAAAAACACTCCATATAGTTTGATATTGCACATAAAAATACTTGAGAAACACTAAGCAGATATTTTGTGGAATTTTACTTTAGGATGTAATGATACTAGATCTTTCATTTAATATTAGACAATCAACATTTATGTATTTAAAAGAAACAAAAAAAATATGAATACTACCCACATTATAAAATTCAAATGATAATTTGAAGAGCTGTATCTTGTAAAAATAGACCTGATATATGTCAACATTACTTTAACAAATTACCAGCTTCAATAATTTAAATTTCTGATAGTATACAATATACACATATACAGACATTTATCTGAAACTAGTCTTACCAAAAGTGGTACTGCAGTCAGGTACCGAATCATTGCCACCATTCATATCATGGATACTGGAAGTGAAGTTTCCATTCAATTTCTAGCCAGGTTAAATACTTCACAAATATTCATACCACTGTATGCAAACAAGTCATGTTGTAAATTATAGTAACTCAAAATGGTCACTGCTGAAGAGAATTTGTAATAAATAATGATCACTCAATATAAAAGGAAAAATAGAACTATTAATATTTTCAAATTAAATAATTCTTAAACATTATTTAGAATTACAGCTAACTACTAGGTTTGAAACATTTTATACTTTTTTTTTGAAGGCAGTATAACTTTTTTTATATGAGGGAGCATTTGAAAAGTCTGTGGCCTGAGTATGGAGGTTTTATTTAAGTAATCCGGTAACATGTTACTTTTCAACATATTCCCTTACACTTTTTGTCACTATACTGCAATATATTCTGGATCCAAATAGTCTTCTCTTGGGATTCCAGGAATGCACCCACTACAGCAGTAATGTCACTATTGGTGTAGAAATAGATGCTAGCCAGGCATTTTTTTTTTTTTTTTTTTCAAATTAGGAAATAGGTGAGGTCCAACAGTGCTAGAATCATGCAGTACAGCCAAGGCAGTACTTGCAGGCAGGTACATTATCTTAGTGGAACAAGATTCCTTTGCTAAGTTGCCTTTGTCATTTGTCTTTAGCATTTGTCTTTTGCAAGAAAGTAAGCTTATACAGCATCAGCCAAAAAAAAAAAAAAAAAAAAAAAATCACATTTCACCCATCCATTCACTCCAAAAGTTTATCCACCTCTTCCTTGAATTTATCAACTTCCAACTGCTGGCTAAAGCCAAATTTCCAACAACTGCTGGCTAAAGGCAAATTTCTGCACATCTATTTGACAACTGTCTTTCCTTAATTTCAGTTTATGCTCCCCCTCAGTTTTGTAATCTGAGCAAGAGGAAGAATCCCATCAGCATTGAACCTGCTCAATCCATTCAAGGACTTATACACCTCCATCAGACCACTTCGCGGGTGCCTAGTCTCCAGATGCTGCAAATTGCAGAACTTAAGCCTTTCTTTGTAAGAGCACCCCTTTGTTCCCCTCACCAGTCTTGTTGCCCTTCTCTGTACTCATTCTAGCAACTCTACATCCTGCCTAAAATGAAGCTTCCAGATCTGTATGTAGTACTCAAGGTGTGGCCCGACCATTGCCTTATACAAGGGGATAATCATCTTATCCCTGCTAGAAAAATTCCTGTATATCATTGACAAGACCCCATGACTTACCCTGGCAGCCTGTTTGCACTGCTCAGAAAACTTCATATCTGACTGCACAATTACCCTCTGATATTTTCATGTCTTTGATGTTTTCACACAAACACCTAAAAAGGTTTACGTAACATGTCCCTGTGGATGAACACTCCATCAACATCCCAAAAAAACCAATGCTATCACCTTCCCAACAGAAGGAATTTTTCAAAATATTATTAATCTTTTACTGATTGTCAATAATGAAGCTATCAGAGTATCTAGAAATGCAATAGCAAAATAAAAAGGTTTGCATTCAAGATGAAATAAAATATAAAACATGAAAATACTGATATATTTAGAATATATTATATCTGAAATATATTTTTTGGAATTCATAATATATTTGGAATATATTATATATCTATAAAAAGATATAATCATTATCATGGCATTTGTGTGAGTCAATAATCCATATTCACCTAGAAACATTTTTTTTTTCTTTTTCTTCTAGCTATTTTGTCATATTACACATATAAGCTGACCTTTCTTTTTTTCCTTGAAAATTCATGCTTAATCACATATTTGCTGTGTAAGTCAACCATCTTTTTTTACAATTATCTTTCATTTCTTGCATAGTGGTGGTGTATTACAATAAAATCTGAATTACCACTACCAACTTCTCTTTAATTAAATTATTTCTGCTTTCTTTTAAAAGTTTATATCACAGCACTTTATTACACTGCAGAGTAAACTATAAAGTGGTAAGCATATACATGCTTAATCATATATTTGCTATATGGTCCTTTTTTTTTTTTTTTGCAATTATCTTTCATATCTTTTGTAGTGGTATTACAATAAAATCTGAATTACCACTGCCCACTTCTCTTTAATTCAATTATTTCTGCTTTCTTCTAAAAGTTTACATCACGATACTTTATTACACTGCAGAGAACTGTAAAGAAAGTGGTAAGCATATACAGTACTCTGTTATGTCAAAGGTTGTGAAAACAAAACACACAGGTATAGGTCACAATGTGACATTGTTCTTATTGATGCTATATGTGTGCCTAACAACTGCTATAATACACAACTATGAAGAAAGTGGAGGAACTAGCCAGAGAAGATCGGCATGTAACAACTGGCTCATGAAGTCCATCTCGGTATTAGCTCTATGGTAACCATTACATAAAACCGCTTGCATACACATAAAAGTTTCTGTTCAATGCTCTCTACTGGACAAGAATCTTACACAATTGTGCAGAGAATCTTTGGGCCATGCACAGCAATGACCAGAACTGTCAGCATTGTGTATCTGAGCGATGACCAGGGGCAGCCTAGACTGCTGAGACACCAGGAAATTTCCCAGTGGAAACCCCATGGGTCTCAAGTATTAAAGTCTATTGAATATAGCATTAGTAGAGGCATATGATGCAATAAAGCAAGCTTATATAGCATCAGTCAAAAGAAAAAAAAAAACTTCCTATTTCACCCATCCATTCACTCCAAAAGTTTGTCAAGATGAAATTTTATTTCATCTTGACAAACTTGATAAAAATTCAAGGCTGAACTTGAAAAGTTCAGCCTTGAATTTATTTAAGCTATCAACTTCCACAACAACAGATGGAAGCTTGTTCCAGCAATCAATCACCTGCTGGCTAAAGGCAAATTTCTGCACATCTATTCTACAACTGTCATTCCTCAATTTGAACTTATGCCTCCTCACGTGTGGAATCTGAACAAGAGGAAGAATCCCATAAGTGCTGAGCTTGCTCAAATCACTCACAGCCTCATACACCTCAATCAGATCACCATGCAGGTGTTTCATCTCCAGACTCTACAATTTGCAGAACTTAAGCCTTTCCTGATATATAATTGCACAAATTTTAAATTTTGTATCTTTTTTAAATTTATGAAAAATATGTTGGTAAAAAGATATATATTTTTGATAGAATGTGGATTCAAATATTTCATTCTATATTTTGTCTATATACAAGTGTTTGCTGGTAGATTTGAATGTTGTGGAGTCTAAAAATGTGATGCTGCTGCTGCATTGGTTTACAATGATGAACGAAGGGCCGGATTTAAACTTATTGTGGCTCTAATCTATAACGTGTATGAGGCTCTTCTCTCTTACAGTTCACCCGTGGCAACATTAAAAAAGGATTTTTTAAGATGGAACGAGGCCCCTTGTAATGAGGCCCTAAGCTGTAGCTTGTTTATTTTATAGGTAAATCCGGCTCTGGACGAAAGACTGTCGACCACACAATTCTTGAAGACACTACATCTTTTGCATTCAGTTCTTCCACCAACAAATCACCCCTATGATCTACTATAACATGCCATCTCTTATATGGTCTTTTATTTTCATTCATTGATAAGGCAACACTGTATAACGTACACAAGCATCATTGGGCATAAACACACGACAAAAATACATGGCTTAAATCATATTTGTAAAATAGATTTAGTCATAAAATATGCAGAAACATTCCCTTCGCCGTTTGTATTAATTACCTCTACATTTAATTCGATATTCTTTATTCTTTCCTCGGCACTGGTAATCTGGATTCCTTACTATAAGCTGTATTCCAACGTGCGAAGTAATGTTAAGACTTCCACAGCACGCTGAAGCTATTCTGCTTGCAAATCTCGAACGAAACAGTTATAATTTTTGTTCCAGAAGAAAAACGGAAAGAAGGAAATTACATTTTCATTAGTACCTTTCAAACCTAGTAGTATAGCCAGCCATAATCCTTTTCTAAAATCAACATAAATAATCTACAAACCTAAAATATTTTGACAGAACTCAAGTTTCACTCTCCCCCCCCCTAGTGGCAAGAAAGTAGTAAGAATTTCTGTTTAATAGGAAATCATAAAATACTGTACAACTGTTTTTTTTTTTTTTCTTTCTGTATGGAAGAAAACAGATAAAATGTCGAAGGTTGCAAGACGCATGGATATCCCGAGAAACGGGGCCCAAGAACAGTTGTTGTTGTTGTTCATGTTAAAGGTTTGGCTCATCGGATACAGGGGACATATTGTTCTTTTCAAGTTATTAATATTCAGTTTCAAGTTTGTAAGTTTTCAGAGGTAAGGTGACAAACCCCAGGGACTCGCATCTGGTGAGCATGAGCTTGGCACATCCAGGGTTCTGCGCTGGATATGATCATTCTTCTCATTTTTGTGACTGCCTCCTACCTCTCTCTCACTTACTCAATATATATATATATATATATATATATATATATATATATATATGAGTACCCATATATATATATGATTATGACACATGCGCTCTCCCAAAAAAAAATTCTGAAACCCCGGACTTCATTTTGAATAACCCTGTATATATATATATATATATATATATATATAAATTAAAATAAGGTATAAAAAATAAAATAATGCCAGCAGTACGGCAAGGCAAGAGCGAAAAGACAAAATTAAACCTAATTTTAAATCAAGCAGGGAGGGAAGAGAAGGGTAAAAGAGTAAAAATATTGCATTAGAAACTCTACAGTAATTTAGAAAATCTAAATGAACTAATAATAATTCTTTGAAATTTAAAAGCCAATTAAATAGAAATTTAGCGGTGCCCCCTCTGATGGGCACCATGTCCAAATTAATGTGAAATATCACCAAACAGAGATTTAAACCACTACAATAAAACAAAACAAAAATAGACAAAAATAGACTGACCATTATACTGACCACACAGCACCACTCCACCAGACCATATGGCAGATAGATCAGTGGTATACCCCACTCAACCTAAGCGAGGAAACCCCTTCAGCCCAAACGGTAAAAGAAACGAAGATGGAAAGATTGTCAAAGAAGACACTCCATGGCAGACAATACAATGACCTCCATCAAGATCACATCGATAATATTTCTTCCAATGTATGGCTCACAAACGGAACGCTCTTCCTCGAGACTATAGGATTCATGCTGTCCCTCCAAGACCAAGTAATCAACACCAGAAACTATAGAAAATATAGAAAATGCCAACTGGCCTCAGAAACGATCCAACACATCACCGCTGGTTGGAAGATGATCACCCAGACTGAGTACACTCATAGACACGACCACGTAGCCAGGATAATATATCAGACGCTAGCGAGGAAATACCAGTTGACCAAAGAAAGTGTACCATACTGCAAGAACGAATCCCAGGCAGTACTAGAGACCCGAACCCACAAGCTGTACTGGGACCAAGCCATAATAACGGATAAGACCATCCCGCACAACAGACCGGACATAACCCTTGTGGACAAGATGGAAAAGGCTACTTACTTGATTGACATAGCGGTGCCGAACTCTAGCAATGTCCAGAAAACCAATGAGGAAAAAATTAGGAAGTACACGAACCTGAGACATAAGATCAAGGAGATGAGGCGTATGCAAGAAGCATCAACCATCCCAGTCATCGTGTCAAACACTGGTATGATGCCAAAGACCCTACATAGCAGCCTAGCAGCAATAGGTCTCCTACAGAACACCTACAAGGAACTCCAGAAAGACGCAATCCTGAACACCTGTAGGATAGTCAGAGATTTCCTCGACCAACAGTAACACCAGACATTACAACCACCCTGTGTACTTAGTAGCAGTACCCGTCACGGAGTTGAATCTCCCATTCAGGGAGAAATAATATAAGAGCAACAACAATAATAATAATACGTACTTCATGAGAGCATACTACGAAGTAACGAAGCTGGAGACCGATATGACAACTTACAGGAGGAGACTACATACCCAGTGGCTGGAACGATTTCCGGATATTCAGGCTACCGAACATCGAATAGCGAACCAGAGAAGGATCGTCGTCACAAAGAACCTGATAGCTCCTGCAATCTTGGAAAAAATCAAGCAGGACGTGAGCGATCAACTACAAAGGATAGAGAATATGAAACCAGAGGAAGAAAAACATACCACCGCGAACCAGAGGAGGAAGAGCAAGAAGAAATACAACCTACAACAGCTGAAGTAGAAACAGACGAGGTCATAATATCCAGAATAGAAAACGAGTGGAAGAAGTCCTAACAAAATTCGAAGAAATGGATCCACCAAGACTTACGTGATACCGAAGCAGAGGCTGAATAGAACCTTGTGAAAAGTCACAGACCACCTCAATCGGCACATAATACTGCATTACCTCGACTGAAATGGTGCAAAAATGGTGCAAGACAGCCGTGTTTTGTGCTGCGCTAGCAAGCACAATATAAGACTGTGTGGATGGCCTCCAGTATTTCTCTGCCATTAATCCTTACTTCCAGAAGGATTAATGTCCTTCTGGAAGTAATGTTCCAGAAGGATTAATGTCAGAGAAACGAGAGCCCAGCAGCAGAAGAATCGAAAACAAAAGGAACCGTCAGCTTGGGAAAGAAGACTTCAGCAAAAGATAGAAGAATTAAGAGTGAAGATAGGCCAGTTAACCCAGTGCCAACGGGGCAACAGGAGTAAGTAATTAATTGAAAAGGTGAAGAGCATCCTCAGGAGAGAGAGAGTCCAAAAAACCAAACTATTATATTTAAGCCACCCGAATAATTAAATTCATCTGCCGTGCTGTGTATTATGTCTGTTAATTGCGTGCGTTCTATGGTCGATTTGTCTGTTTGCTGGACGAAAAACCCCAGTTACTGGGGAAAAAACCTTGCTATCTTTCTTTTTTTTTAATGTTTTTACTGTTTTTATGAACGTGATTTTTAAGTTTATGTAAATGTTTTCCATTTACTTTGCTCGTCTTAATGTATATTTTCGAGTCTTTCCAAACTACTATACAGAAGTTTTGTTAAAGAATATTCTTAAATAAAAGTGTTACTTTTTAAAATAAAAGTGTTAAATGAAATTTTCGTGTTTGTCTTACTTCAAAATACCTGCATGTTGTATAAACTAATGGCAGCCCTTTCAAGGAGCATGTGACAATGCTAAAGATGCTTTTGCTTCTTACTTTGCGCATACATATCATTTAAATAATCTTTCATACGACGAAAAGATAAATATGTTTCAGTTTAAAAAAGACAAAATCCGTTACAAAACTAAACCGTTATTGCGCGAATAACATACACGATATGAATTTTAACACACTTCCAGGTGATAGAGGGTATCATCAAGTTTATTCAGCAATCGGGAAATGTCCGGGGTGCACTAGATGGCAGTATAATCGCAAAATTGTAATTATTGGAATTTAATAGTCCCAAGGAGATAATTTCCTTTGCGCAGTGAGTTTTCTCTAAGTGCGTATCTTTCTGCTTTGGAGACTACCGTCACAGACATCGTGTATCTTTTCTGGACATGATACTGAATTTTTTAATGTTCTAATTGCAGGGGAGTTGATGGCAACTTGATTTTCCAAAAAGACTGAGCTCACTAGACTGAGCCCACCATCTTACTAGAAGAGGAGGACCAACTGTGCGGTCAACAGGACCCATTGATATGGCTCTTTTAGATTTTACTATCTGATGATTCGTGAAACTGGGATTTGTAAGGCATTTAGCCTCGTTGACAGGGATATGTTTTGCTGAATATGGGAGGATTGTATTACAGGTGGGACATTTTCAGAGTAACTATATCCTCTATCACACGGATGTGGTTGCAAGTTTGTATCGTCTATCCCATTCGCAGAATAACCTTTAGATTTTGAAAGGAGGGACTGTACCAAATGGCGAAGAGATATCCTTTTAATATTAAAGTATTATTATTAGTATGTTAGTAATAATAATTATTAGCTAGTAATTAACAGGAACGAGGAATGTTTTCTCTAATGAAAAAAACAATTACCTTCTTTGAACTGCAGGTCTCAGCATGAAGAGGAGTCAGATCTAATGTAACAATAATGAACTGGGCAACGCAACAGAGTCACAATAAACGCAATAATGCTTAACTGTTGCAAACTTATTTCCAGTAATCAAATATTAAGAATTAAACAATTTGGATTGTTGAACTGCTATATAAAGGTGTAACGAATTAAATAGTTGTTCCAAATGGAAACGACTTGTTACAGTTTGGAACCATCTGTGGAGTATTCTAGCTAGAAGGAGCATTCGAATGGAAGAAAGGCTGGCTGAGAGGATGGTTGATCTGGAAAGAGGTAGTCGACTGTCTTTTTTTTTTTCAACCAGAACTCAGCTGAGTCGAAATCCTTTTCAATGGCCGAGTTTAGGAAACTTGACAGAAGTGGCCAACGACTGTTTGCAACTTCTTAAGTAGTCCGCAGCTGGAGGAGCATGGGGTAGGAGGCGGGCAAGGCTTATTGGTTAGGGATCTTGATAGAAGTAATTGGTTCTCCGAAGGGGACTGCTCGTAATTTTGTAGCAGTCCTCAGCTGGAGGGACATGGGGCCAATAAGGTTAGGGAACTTGATAGGAGTAAACGGCCCTATGGTTAGGGAAATTGATAGAAGTAAACGGCTGTTCAAAGAAGATCGTTTCTAATTTTGAAGCGGTCTGCAGCTGGAGGAGTATGGGGAAGGTCAGAGGGAAGCCTTGAGTTAGGTTTTATGGCTGTTCTAAGAGGATTATCCGGAAGTTGGAAGCTGTCGGCAGCTGGAGGAGCATGGGGAAGGTTGGAGGGAACCCTTGTGGTTAGGTAATTTGATAGAATTACTGTTTTAAGAGGATAGTGTCTAATTTTATGGCTGGTAACCAACCCAGCTGAAATAATAACTACTCAAAAGTCTCAAGAAAAAAGAAACTGGTCAACACGGATTATGACTTTGCCTGTAAAAAGGAACTGAGATGGAGAACTAAATTAAAATTTAATTATTGGAATATAGGAACAGGCCAACTGGTCTAAATCCTTGAAAGGATGGTGTCTAATTTTAAGTAAGAGATTGGAGGAGAACACATATGGTTATGGGGTTACTATGAAGTTATTCCTAACCTCATACTTTTGCACAAACTCCTTATTATGGGGTGTTCGTGCTGATCAAATTTATATCGAATTGTCCTACAAATAATTGCTCGGATAGACCTTTAGATGGTGGAAGAACCATACGGACGAGCGTGCCTTCATCTCGAGCTTGTAAAACTTATTTTTAAAAGTAGAATACATGGATTAATAACTGACTCGAAATTGCCTATTCACGGATTGAGTATTTTTAAATAATTTCTAGATTTCTATTCAGCAAAGCAGAGAAATCCACCATTCATTGAATCACTTAATTGAGAGGCACAATACAGTGACGCCTCATAACCTTAGCTGTTCAAAGTATTTTTCACAAGTTATTTTTCAATTTAATTTTAATTTTACCCGAAGTGGTCTTGATCCTGGGTTGTTACGTTGGTGAAACTCAAAAACAACTGCTTCGGTGATCAGGTTACTGGAAAATTTCTTTATAGATGAATGCCCTTCCATCTGGCACACTCGAAGTGATAAATTTATATGATACATTTGAAGAAAAGGGGACGGGGAGGTGATTGTTGTTAATAGTAATCTACTTAACTAAAATGGAGGTTTTTAAAATTATTTATTTTTAGACTGCATTTACTGATGATGCCTGTAGGACAACTTCAGATAGTTTTGTACATAAGTTGCAATAAGTTATCAACGGAATGACCCTTCTGCAGGTTACCTTCACACCGACTTGAGGGAAATCTACCTCTTGGGCATGCGCACTCTGGTAAGAGTCTTCGTGGGTCTGCATCGGATAAGGCAGACATAATTTGGAGTCAAGCCGTACGACGAAGGTTGGTGTTGTCAGCTATCCACTTGAGAAATCGCGTTACCCTGGTATACACCCCAGGGAAACCGGGTTCGGCACATCTATAACCAAAGGAAACTATTCCAAACAGAGCCCAAGAACCACCTTCATTCATCACCAGAGGGCCCCCGGAGTCTCCCTGAAACACAAAACAAGTTAATGAAATGATAACACGTCGAAGGATAAACCACAGTCAAACTTTTTGAAATTTAACTTTGGCGGCGGTAATTTAACTACCGGTTCTAAGTCGCGTGTGAAGATGAGTAATAGTGGTCCTCGCCTGACAAGCATCTTTTCCTCCTGGCGATAGTCCTGCACAGAGGAAATCTCCTGTAATCCAGCGTGGAAATGTGGTCAATGACAACCAACTGTAAGACTTATTGCACTCTCGGTTAGGGACAACCGGAATGGACGCTTCTTGTAAAACTTCGGGGCTCCGACCATCTGCCAAAAAATGGATATTTTGTTTGTTATCAATGGAAAAGAGCACATTTTCCATTGATTTATTGTCGATAACAAATTACCTCGCAGCAGAGTTTTTACTCATTCAAAGTTAGTGTTTTAATGATTCCCAGCATGCTTCTGTATGCATTGAATTCGTGACGTAATTGATTACGTCACCAATTCACAGCATACAGTGACATCTGTTATATTTCGCCACTTCCATTTGAATGGATTCCGAATACTACCCAGGGAGTCAACCCAAATGCCCAATAAAAGTGATTTAATTATAATGAAGAGTGTAGTAACGCCACCTACCGAAAGAAGTATCTCCCCATCCGGTGATTGTAACCGAACGCCCGTCGATTTTCAACTTGGCTATGTCAGAGGTCGGCAGGCACACGTGTCCCGTCTTCTTTATTCGGTACTAAGTACTGTAGGATCTAATACGAGAGGTATTAGATCCTGCAGTACTTAGTACCGTGCTTGGGTTGGAGGTTGAGAAGACGAAAGAGGATATTTGTTGACATTAGACTTGAACTTCTGTAGACTGTAATTTTCAGGAAACACATATGAAGGAAGGTTGTTCCAGAAAACGGCCGTTGAATGGATAAACGACGAAGATGAAAAGTTGCTTCAGTGAGTTTGAAGTTGGACAGTAAATGGATGTTGGCTGGTGACTGCACCTGTTCGGACTGTTTTGAAAGAGAGAGCGGGAATTATAGAACCAATTCAGAAGAACAGTGCCCATGGAAGTATCTGTAGAAGAGGCATGCAGCAGAAACAGTACGTCTATGAGACAAAGAGTCAGAGGCGGATTTAACGGCGGGCGCACCGGACGCGCGCCCTGGGCCCCGACTTCTGAAGGGCCCACGCAAAACCCCAACTTTATACGCAAAACCCCAACAAATTAGTTCAACTAATAGTTGAACTAATATGTTCAACTATTAGTTCAAAACTTTGTGATTATTATTATGCTATTATTAATTATATTATACATATATTATATTCAAATTTTATTGGAAATAAAACATTAATAGTACATAATATTTTTTATTTATTTAAAAAAAATGGTTAACATGTATTTTTATTTCCCTGTCTCTCTCTTTTTTTAAGGGGCCCAATATTTTCTTCTGCGCCCGGGGCCTCAACAGACCTTAATCCGCTCCTGCAAAGAGTGGAGAGATTCTGTTAAAGATGAATCATTAATTAACCTAACTGCCCTCTTCTGAATGGAATCAAGAAGTCTGAGAGAGGTTTTGGGAGCACCAGAAATGTATACACCCGGATGTATACAGAGTGAATTGTGCCAAGAGAGATTGGCACAATTCACTCTGTATAAATTTACTTTTATTTTTATTTTTCCCAGTTCACTTTTATTTTTATTAAAAGGTGTACCAGATATGTACAATATTTTTTAATATTTTAGACAAGGGAGCAATTTTTCATGCTTGCCTCAGGTACTGAAATGGCTCGGCACAGTTCTGGTGGTAAGTAACTGTACTGAATGTTTGATACCAGGAACATCAATTGTAAATTTTCTGTTATGCATCTACACCCTCGCTCCCAGCCCATTAAGAGTAGATTGCAAAGTCCATTTGGGTTTGAAAGAAGATCATTCTTCTTTGGAAACTTTAGAAAATGCGCTTTCTTAATAAAAAAAAATAATTTTATTAGCAACAAGAAATTTACATTCCCAATTGAAGGTACAGCGGATTAATGATACCTAAATTATGAGAGCTTCCTTGGATTCAGGGGTGGTTCCCACGGACTGGAGATGTGCAAATGTGACCCCAATTCACAAAGGAGGATCAAAGGCTGACACAAGTAATTATAGACCTGTGAGTTTAACTTCTGTTCCCGGAAAATTAATGGAGGCACTGGTTAAAGAAGCACTGCAGGATCATTTAGACAAGACTTCAGTTATAGCTCAGACACAGCATGGTTTTGTTAAGGGGGAAGTCTTGCCTGACCAATTTGATTGGATACTATGATGCAGCCACAAAAGAACTGGATGCAGGGAATAACTTTGATATTATATACTTGGATCTTAGAAAGGCTTTTGATACTGTTGCACATGGAAGACTGCTGCACAAATTGGAGCAGTGTGGCATTGGAGGCAAATTGCTGCTATGGATAAAGGGGTGGTTGAGTGGCAGAAGACAGAGAGTGGTAATCAATGGACACTGCTCATCGTGGACTAATGTTATTAGTGGAGTCCCTCAGGGTTCAGTGTTGGGTCCATTGTTGTTTCCTGTATTTATAAATAATATCGATGATGGTACATCAAGCTTAATGTCCAAGTTTGCAGACGATACGAAGGTTGGCAGGGTGTCAAGGACACTACTGATGCTATGCTACTGCAACAGGATCTGGAAAGGTTGAGCAGATGGGCTGAGAGGTGGCAAATGAAGTTTAACATTGACAAATGTAAAGTACTACATATGGGAAACAGCAACCCCAGAGGAACGTATAAAATTTGTGGTACTACATTGACAGTGGTAGAGAATGAAAAGGACCTGGGGGTAATAGTGCAGGCAGATGTGAAGTTCTCTGAGCAGTGCAGACGGGCTGCAAGAGTAGCTCGTTGTGTCTTATCAATGATATACAGGAATTTTTCTAGCAGTGATAAGGAGGTGATTATTCCCTTGTATAAGGCAATGGTCAGGCCACACCTTGAGTACTGTATACAGGTCTGGAGGCCTCATTTCAAGAAGTATGTAGAGCTGCTGGAACGAGTACAGAGAAGGGCAACAAGATTAGTGAATGGAACAAAGGGTTGCTCTTACGAAGAAAGGCTTAAGTTTTGCAAATTACAAGTGTCTAGAGACGAGGCGATCTGATAAAGCCTTGAATGGTTTGAGCATACTCAATGCTGTTGGGATTCTGCCTCTTGCTCAGAATAATCACCATGAGAGGGCATAAATTCAAATTTAGGAAAGGCAGATGTAGGATAGACCAGCGGAAATTTGCCTTTAGCTAGTGGGTAGTTGGTTGATGGAACAGACTTCCATCCCTTGTTGTGGAAGTTGATAGCCTAAATAAATTTAAGACTCAGCTGGACAGGTATTTCGAACGAACAGAGGGGTGAAGTGAAAGTTTTTTTTGGGGGGGGACAGCTGTATAAGCTTGCTTTCTGGCTGCACATGCCTCTACTAATGCTAATGCTAATGCTAATTCTAACACTGAAAATACAATCAACAGCAACTGTACGTCATTGGCCTCTTTCAGCATTACTTGCAACAGATTCTTGAATTGTCCATCCCAGATTAAAGCAAGTATCCTGGACGAAGTATCCTGGATTTCAAACGTCCATTTGAAAATCCGTCAATCAGCTGTTGCCTAAAGGGAGAAAACAATCTGTAATTAGTAAACCGGATACGTAGGGGTAGCCCTTGCGGAAGTACACCAGCACAAACAGAGGAGTGCATCGCGTAACAGCCCTCCTAATGGGCAAACATCTGCTACACTGGTGCCCCCACTGCACCCCAAGGATCTAGTTCTTTCATCCTGAATTAGCCCACCCTCCGTTCTCTTCTTACAATGCAACAGCTTTTCGGTTTCTCTCCTGATGAGCTCATTTGATGGTGACGTTGGGGTTCCACTACGCAGCCCTCCGTGTAGGAATAATGACTGTGCCCTCTATCCTCCTCACGTTCAGCATCCGTACAGAGGGTTTGTGTGAAAACACAGGTCCCTAGGCTAAGAGGCCAGATGAACAACACGACCAATACAGCCCCAGACTTAATAACTCACGAACACTCACTAACCCACATAAATATAGTTTTTACAGAGTTTTGTATTCGTGACATTGCCTGACGCGGAATTTGTGGAAAACCCCCGTAGCCTCATTACAATTAACACTATACACTATAGGTTCTAAACAATTCCAGAACTAGGGTTCAAAACTCAATTATTGCAACACTAAAGTAGTCTTCACTGTTCAGAACTTGTTGGCCATTCTTATAACGAATGGGAATCTTTTAACAATCCACTGATTATGACCCATTCTGATGACTTCATAATAATAACAGATTGTTGATTTCGCAAGTCCATTAAGCTACTTCCTGCATCAGAAAAATTTGCGTATGTTTTAGCTGGTTGGATTAGACATTGAAGTACACCAAAACAACTTCGGATCTTCAACTTTAAAGCATCACTCCATCTACAAGATATCTCCAGTGAGATGTCGCTTCTTATCCAAGAGGAACTGCACCGTGGGAAGTTGGTAAACAAATCAAATATCCTAGGGTGGAGTTAGCTTTGATGTCGGTTTGTTCCGAAACAGCAAAGACTGAAACGTAATATTGCAACTATCCATCCATCCGAGGATATTTACCCAACCGGGAGATGATTGTATTATCTCCCTGATGAATAAAACTAATTTTAAAATAATTTAAATAAATTATTTATATTCATTAGTGTTAGTTAGTCAGATAGTTAGCTATTAACAAATACTTAAAAATTAGTAATTAAAATATAAATTTTAAAATTATGTTTATCTATTATGATAGTTAGAACCTTTTTCCTAATATAGTAATATTAGTTCGTAAATAAGCTTTTTCTATTTTTTTTTTTTTTTGTTTAGTAGATGTAAATGTGGTGAGTGATGGATGTGTTGGATTCCAACTGAGCAGCACACTGCTGTACGGATGATGCTCGTTAGGAGGATGGAGAGAACGTTCATTATTCCCACACGGGGTGCTGCATAGTGGAAACCCAACGTGTCCATCAAAGGAGCTCATCGGGAGGGTAGTTAAGTCGAGAAACTGATACGTTGTAAGAATTGGATGGAGGGTGGGCTTATTCAAGACGGAGGAACTGGATCTCGATGATGGGATGGGGGCACCAGTACGGCACACGTTTGCCCGTTAGGAGCTGGAGGTATACGGTGCACTCATCTGTTTGTGCTGATGTCCCTCCGTAAGGGCAATCCCCTCTACGGATCCAGTCACTAATTACAGATTGTTTTCTCCCTTTAGGCATCAGCTGACTGACGAATTTCCAAACTGACGTTTCGAACGAGGACCGCTTTGTCCATGATGCTTGCTTGAATTGGAGATGGACAACTCAGGAATGTGTTGAAGTAACTGATACTGAAAGGAGGCCAATGACGTATAGTTGCTGTTGATTGTATTATTGAGTATTTATGTACCATTGATCCGCTATACCTGCAATTCGGAATCTAAATTTCTTGTTGCTAATAAAATTAATTTTTTTAAATTAAGAAATTGCGTTTTATAAAATTTCTAAAGGAGAATGATCCTCCTTCAAACCGATATGTACTTTACAATCTACTCATGCTGGAAACGAGGGTGTAAATGAATAATAGAAACTTATTATTGATGAACCGCGTATCACACATTCAGTACTTTCCACCAAGATAACAGAACTTGTTGCAATGCGTGGTAAAAAGTGCAACTTATTGTGTGTTCTGTGGTAAATTATCTGTTTTCTGGAAAAACCCGAGTTTCCGAGAGAGAAAACCATGCTACCCTCGCTTGAGACAGACTAACTCAGCCACACTGTGACAAAATCTCATAAGAATTCCTCACGTCAATGACGGGACTCTGACTCGAGTCTTTTCCACCCGGTGGGGGGGGGGGACGGAGATTCTACCAACTGTTCTACCCAGGAAGGTTTTAAAGAATGTTGCATAGACGCAATACAAGGGATGTTTTTACCAGCGTGGTCGACCGTAGCAGGTGGGAGGAATGTTCTTCTTACTGACGAAATACAGTAAACAACGTTGGGCAAGCCTGTTTAAAAATGTCACTTAGGAGACCTTAAAAGTTCAGAGAAACTGTTAGTTAGTGGGTAGCGGAAAGGGGTAACAAGCATGCGCGTTATCTGATGATATTTGTCAAAGTTTTGCGCACATTTCAAGATTTGTCTGTTGCCGAATTGCTGATATTGATAAAATGTTCTGCGGGTAGCAATGTTTCTAAAGAACAGGAAGCTAATTCTGGAGGAAACTGTGTCGAATATCTCTCTGGGGGGGGGGGTATCAGAGTAGTGAACTAATATGAATCCAGAGCACAAAGGCCTTTTTGCTTATAAAGTGAAAGCAGGTAGACTGCTGCAGTATCTGCTTCTCAAATTTTGAGCTATCAGTGTAGATTATATTGAGCATAACTTTTAGTGTGAATAGCATGTAATTGTCTTAAACTCACAACTGAGTAACGGAATTTTCGAAGTAAAATTCAGTTCTTGCTATCAAAAGCACATTAACAGTTTATTTATTTATTCTTTTTATATATTTGATAACTACCGTATTTCCGCAATATAAGACGCACTCATAATTTAGCAGAAATCATTTAATAAAAAAAGTTAATAGCATTTTTGATGGATTATGAGGATGAGGAACTGAATTATTCTATTGCACATATCACATTACTTCTAATTCTTTTTAAACAAAAGCATTTTATTACACATATAACTATTTTTATAATACCATACTATGGTGAACCCAAAATATTTTAATCATTTTGAATTTCATACACAAAATATTGTTCTAATTCATCTTTAAAGAGCAATAAGAAAATGGGGCATAAAACAATAAAATAAAGTTTGTTATTCATCTTCAAAAACTGGAAATCCATCTCTGCTATCATCCTCGTCTTGATATTGATTACTCTCCTCATCCTCATGATCATTGCTGCTGTCTGATAGTGAATTGTCATTCTCATCAAACAGAATATCATATTTTGAGCTTCCAAGGCGTTACCGATGCCGCACTTCTTAAATGACTTCACAACTGTCTCAGTCTTTGCTGCATCACAAGAAATTTTTACCTATTGGTACACCCAAGAAGTTATTAGTCTCTTTATATAACCAGTAGGTGCCAAGTTGTGTTCTGGTGCATTCATCCATTTAGTCCATTCTTCTTTCATGAAATCTCTAAAGGCTTGCTAATAGAAATATCCAGTGGTTGTAGTTTGGCCAGTAGCTTCACCTGGAATTACAGCAAGAATGTTGCTCTTCGCAGCCTCTGTTTTATGTGCACAGGAAATTGGTCCCATAAACTTATGAGCTGTCGTGGCAGCCATAAAGAACTTCATGTCTGACTGTACAATTACCTCGGAGTCTTTTTCCTTCTCTACTATTTTGAGTGTAGTACCATTATACAGTTGGTATGTTATTCCTTGATTACTGCAAACCACATGGAGCACCTTATATTTGTCAATATTAGATTTCAATTGCCACTTCTCAGCTCATCTGCCTGATATTTCTAGATCTTTTTGCAATATCATACCCATATTACTGTCATTAACCAACCTTTGTATCATCTCTGCAAACTTAGATTTTAAGCCTGATATATTCTTTCATTAATCATTAATAAATAAAAATGAGCCCAGTGTATTTATTCAGTGGGCTCATTAAAACCACGCTACCCTCGCCTGAGACCGACTAACTCAGCCACGTTTAAAAAAAAAAAAAAAAAAAAAAAATTCTTCCTGTCATCGACGGAATTAGAAGCCAGGTCTTTTCCACCCGGCGTTGGGAGGAAGGTGATTATACCGTCTCATCTGTCCTCCATCAGAATCAATAACATTAGTGGAGTCTCCCACTAAGAAAACAAGCGACCATTGATACCTAGTCCCTATCTTTTCCCTCTCAACCATTCCATTATCCAAAGCAGTAATTTGCCCCTAATTCATTTTGATTACAAAAAAAGGTAAGACCATACGAGTTTCATTATGTTGATGATTATGTAGTTATATCAGTTCAGTGTCCTAGTACTGATGATCTGCATTTTGTACATTTTAATTGTGAGTTCAGAGCTCTTTCAATCAGTTTAGTTATTTATGTTATTTTGGACTTAATATTAACCCCTCAAAAAATGATTCTTTAGTTTACCTAGTGTACTGAAATTAGTTTTTAGAGGCCAAGAACTAAGTAGCCTTACTCGGCATTGTTCTTGATTCTAAACTTACGTTTAAAGATCATCTGTCCTCCATGAGTATCAAGGTTCTGGTATTAGTATTAGTCTTAGTATTAATAATGGTAAATGATAAAAGAAAGCAAGCTTACACAGCATCAGCTAAAATGCCACCACTTCAGATATTACCTGTTAATCCCCACTAGAAATTTGTGTAGAATTTATTCAAACTAATACTTCTGCAACATCAGATGGGAATTTGTTCCAACAATTGACTATCCACTGGCTGTAGGCAAATTTCCACACATCTACCTTGCAACCATTCTTCCTCAGTTCGTATTTGTGCTTCATCATTGGAAAGAGGAAGGGTTTCATCAACATTGAGCTTCTTCAATCCATTTAAAGCCTTAAAAATCTCAATCCGATCTTCTCGCAGCTGCCTAGCCTCTAGGTGCTGCAGTTTTTAATTCCTCTCCCTACACCCCTGGTGACCACCACTACAGCCTCCTCATCCTCTCACACGTCTCACCTTCAAATCTACAATTTGGCAACTCTAACTAAATATTTTTCAACTCATTTCTCAGTTCCCAGATTTATTAATCTGGAGTTGGCAAACCAGATGGCGCCAAAATCGAAGTATCTGTACACAAAAAGAAGGCCAGGAAGCCATTTAAGTGTTGCTTTTCCATTTATTTATTTTTTTGTTTAACTGAGGCAGTAATATTCACACAGAAACCTTACATATGTAGCTTAACATTTCCACCAGAAAACCGGTGCAAGAACAAGACATAATCCAGTAAAAGTGATGTCTCGTAAACGCCTTAGTAGGTCAGCCATGTATTTGTATGCAGAGTCCTCCTTTAGTGTAAAAATTATAAAGGTCTGGAGTTTTAAGATTATTTGGAGCCAGTAAGTACGCTTAAAAATAAAATAAACTTTTTATTTTTACTCGTACTTACTGGCTTCCAAGTTAGCTTTGAGAAGTAAAGAATTTGTGCCATAGAAATACCATATGTGCTTTTCTTCTTAAGATGGGGGAAGTACGACTCAGTAAGCAATATTGGAAACATCCAATACTTGTTCAAATACTTTAAAGGAGCAATTTTATAAATTATAATAAAAATTTTAATTAATCTAATAATGCTTCAGAATATTACAGATCCAATTACAGTATTATATTTACCTTAACTAAATCTGAATACCTGAGAAGAAGAAGAATTATGATGGGTTTAAAATTCATATGTGAAGTTTTCAACAGTACCATTTTAATTACCAAACTGCTCCCCCCTCGTGAGTAGCACAGTTGGTATAATGACCGTCCTCCCAACACTGCGTGGAAAAGACCTGAATTCAAATCCCGTTAATTTTTATGGGCCTTTTTGACAACGTGGCACAGTTTTCTTTCCTATACTCTGCCAGAGGCCTGAAGACAGGATTTAGCAGAACCTCGAAATGTAATCAGCTGTATTAATTGTAGATTTACAGAAATATTATATACTGCGCAATGGCCTAAATTGCTGACGCGCATAAGAACCCCCCCTTCAACAACAACAACCAACCATGGTATTGTGTGGGCATTTTCAAAATTTCGAAGGGGCCAACTGTCAAGAACTATGTTCCATATGGGGACCCAAGGCAGAGGGTAGAGCCCTGGAGACTCCTCTAATAAATAATTTGGTGACAGATTGATGTTTTGAAGTTACTTTTACACTTCTATTCTGGAAATAACTCCTCGACCTATTAAAGCTAATGAGGACGCTTGGCATTATGTAATTGATCAATGGCGCACTCCCACCAAAGGGAATCAAAAGCACCCTCAAATCGATTAATAAAGCTAATTCATATTTTACCCGAGAAATTTCAACGTGAGATACAAGATTAGTAAGGGCACGCTTCACAATATCTATCTTATTTAAAAACCTCACAATATCTATCTTATTTAAAAACCTCACAATATCTATCTTATTTAAAAACCTCACAATATCTATCTTATTTAAAAACCATACTGACGCGAAGAATTTAATTGTCGGGTTGAAAAATATTTATAATTCTGATTGCTTTGAAAGTGTTTTCCCAAATTCGCTAATAAAGTCTTAGGTCTGTGTGCTGTTTGGTCTGAATTAGGTGTGCCAGGTTTTTGTTTTATTTTTAGGGGTGCATTTTCCAAATGACTGGGAAGATTCCCTAAGCTAGACACTTGTGTTGTTTAAATAAGACTTCCTGCATTGATTCATGAAACTTTATTACTGAATCACATGAAAGCTCATCAGGTGGAAAGAGCTGATTTGAGATAGCTTTAACAGACTCATGCCAAGTAACCGTGTCAACATTTAGTAATAACTGTATTGTACATCTCCGGTCAGTGGATCGTAATTTTACTTAATTTATACAGCAGTTTTCATGGACCAGCCTTTCCTACAATCAAAACTAGATTTTGCTAAGAAGTATGTTTTTGTACCATCATGTCCTTGACATAATTCCTCGATAGTTATTTCTGTCTTTCCACTTCTGAAGTCGGCCAGTTTATTTTGAAAAATCCTGCGTGCTTGGTGGACTCGCTTTCGAAGATTAGAAAGCCCTCCAGTCGACCATGGAGCACATTTAGGCTGTAAAACTTTCTTATTCTGTGGAATAAAGTGTGGTCTGCGCGGGCAACACAATGGTATCGTCACCGTCCTCCCCACACCAGGTCGAAAAGGCCAGACTTCGAATCCCGTCAATTTTTGAGCAAGGAAATTTTGACCTCTTTGATAACGTGGCTGAGTTAATGGGTTTCAATCAAGGGTAGCATGGTTTTTTCCTCCCGGAAACTCCAGTTTTTCGTACAGCTATAATAACACGAACCAACCTGGGATCATCAATGAGAATGCGAGGCACAAACTTGGTTGAAACGAGTTCCCATTCCCAAAGATCAGATTAGAACAGATTGAAATGTCCCATGAGAAATACTAATTTCACTAGCAACTTCGTGGATAGTTAACCTTCAATTACTTCTGATTTAGATTACGAGCACAAGTGGCTGAATCATTGGTTTTTGAATTTTGAACGGCGGTCAAGCGACGTTGGACGGACCAGCGCCCTTCTCTAAACTTTTCAAATTAGTGAAAGTCTTTGAACGACACATAGAATCTTCTCCGAAAGCCGTTTTAGGATTTCATGGGATTCCTTGAACTTTTTTCTAATTAGACACAAAATGGTGATTTGATTTTTGTGTGCAAGGTTATAATGCGCCGGATACAAAATGTGATGCCAATTCGTTGCTCATTTTAAAATATTTCGAAACGCGCGCTAATTCAGACTGACAGCAGAAGAATCATTGAACATGTTATGACAAGTTATAATTCACTAAAACGCCACAATTTTAAAATACAAAGTCAGTCCCCGAACTTTTTGATCGCATCTAATACATAAAAGAAAAAAAAAAGGAAAGAGAAAACGGGGGTTGCAAAATTTTGTTATACAAATATAAAATCGCGTTATCTCAAATCCATAGATGGAGAGAGATTACTCTATTGATATATGCGTGTGTTCGAGGGCAGAAAAATTCAAAATAACGTGTGTCATACAGGATTATTAGATTAAAGAGAGAAATTTCTCCCCTGTCGTGTACCAAGTGAACAAAGAGTAAGAGCACTCTGCAAAAATTTAAGAAATCATCTTCAACAGCTATCATAAAAACAATTTGCTAAATGCAGAGAGCATCACCCTGAAATCAGGAGACTTGCCCTCTCGGTCCCAGTGCGATTTATGTACAACGCGGTCTTTCCACGTATTTAATTTTTATTTCCTTCTTTTGACATAATGAGGCTACATTTCATTTTTTGTGACTTGTAATGATCGCATATTCTGAAACCACCGTGTTCTGCTCCCAAAACCATTTAACATCACTGTCAACTGAAATTTATTATTGCTTTTGTTAATATTTCAGTCTATTTGCGTTACTGAAGAAGCTTATCTTTCTTAAGCGTTCTTCGACGGAGGGAGACTCGTGTAATTAATGGTGACATCTGAGCAGGCCATGTTCACGATCTACCCATCATTGAATAAAGTGTTCTCTGTCCTAGCAGCACTTGCCATCTCCAGGGACTTGTGAGGGGAACATGGAGACAGAACAGAACCAAAAATTTCGTGTTATTTAAGTTTGGAGAGTAATCGAATCTTGTGAACGAAAAAAATAATAATTAAGAGAAAGATTGGAACACATCAAAACAGTGATAAGAGAGGTTTTAGAGAACATTCGAAAAGTTCTGAACCTTATACCTTGTGTTTTTCTACTCGCTTTTATGAATTTTATATAATAGATACACTCCCATTATCTAAGGAATCGACCACTCCTTCGGAATGTGTGTGTATGTGTGTGCAATTCGGCGAGATAAGGGGCAATTGAATTTGGCAGCGATATGAACTTGGAGGAAGAGGTCGAGCTGACCCCTGGGGTAGCACTATGGTTGTAATCACCGTCCTTCCACACCGAGTGAAACTTCGTCATTGACAGGAGTAATTCGTATGATCTTTCTTTCTTTCATAATGTGACTCAGTATCTCTCTTAATATTGGCAACATGATGTAAGGAAGCAAAATAATAATAATTATAAATTGCCCCTTTCACTGCCTATTTCTGCTAATGATTTTGTCCAAACCTTCTCTAATCATTCACAGAACTCCATGAGCTGACCTAGCTCAGAACACTTACTATCGGATTGTATAATTACTCCCTAGGTCTTTTTCGTTCTGCACTGTTTGAGTGTGATGTACTCAAATGGTATATTTTATTCTGGGATTACTGCTACTGACATGTAGTACTTTGCATTTATCACTGTTAAATGCTCAATTACTATTTTGCAGCCCATCTTCTTAGTTTATCTGGATCCCTCCTCTTGAAGTACTATAACATGATTACTGTCATTAATCAGCGTGCCCACCTTTGTATCATCAAAAAATTTAGAAATACCTACGTTAACACCTTCATGTTTGAAATATCTACATCAATACAGGCTTTGGATGTCATTTTTGGATGTCATATTTGGATGTCAATTCATCGACATTCAAACCATCTGTAGCATATCCAGCACTTAATAGTACGTACATCCTACCATTAGTAAGGAATATAAGGCCCGTCATGATGAGATCTAATCTTCTTTAGATTTCGAGGGTAAAGCTATAAAAAGGTGTTTGAAAAAGCCGGCCGCTAGATAATCCACAAGACTGAACTTATTGATAACTCTCTAGGAGGCATACGAATCAGCTAGTGTATAATCACTCTGCCTTTAGTCTCTCAGATGACTGGAGGGAGTCCGAGTAGAGTGTAAGTAGGGAAGGGGGCATTATGAGTATATTTTTTCTGTGTGTACGCCATATCCAAATTTTCATTTCTTTGTAAATTGCTCTCTACCATCTTTTCTTTACTACTGAATACCGTATATCATGGATAGTTAAAGTAAGAGAACAAACTTATCTGCGAAAAGATTTACAACTCCCAAACACTTCCTCGATTACTTCATAAATATGTACATGGTCTAAATGCAAATCTCAATGATGTCCATTTCTATTTCCATCTACTGGAACTGACCCACCTTCCCGTGGTGTGGACGAGTATTAATTAATTAATATCTTTATTGCAGGCAGTGAATGGTTACATGATTGCCGGATGCAATAATACCCGTAACAGCGACAATGCTAGGAGTAACTGGAAGCAACCCTCCTGGTGATCGCTGCTTTTAGTTAGCCAAGAGGCCAGCACATCACAACAACACAACATACATAAAATTCACAAACATGACACTACTCCAAGTCTGGCCGAGTTTACAGAGTCTATTAAAACCTGCAGTAATGCGAGGTGGATTTGAACTGACGTTCAAGGAGCCGCCCTAACAATAACACATGTCCACTTCCATGTATGTATGTATGTATGTATATAGGTAACGGCGGCACCTAGAATGCTAGTTCAAATCTTCAGTTTGTCAGTGTGAATTTACAAACTATGTAAAAATAGGCCAGACATGTTATTAATGTCATGTTTGAGTAATAATGCTATGTTACCATGTTTTGTTGTACTGGCCTCTTGGCTACCCAGGGTCAATGATCGCCTGGAAAATTGACCCTAAGTACTCGTCCCCACTGCTTGAGGGTGGAGCAGATTTAACAGCAGGAACTCGTTCTGTATAGTTAGATTAAGTTATGTTAGGGCCTTACGTAGGAGCTGCTTATTGTTGATTTTAATTTTCGGTGGCCTCCTAATGTCCAATTTGCCTCAACACAAGCAAAAAGATTAGAAGAGCTAAATTAGCACTATTTACCAATGCCAGACGAAAATTTCCACTAATCAACAAATTAAGGTCATCCGCATAAGCAGTTATTTTGGTATGATCAAAAACTTTTGAGATTCAGTTCTGCAGTACCATATTCCATATTATAAGGGTTTCAAATCGACCCCGGAGGGCATCCTCTGGAAATTTCTCGAAGGATCTGCTTGTGTTTAGATTTTACGACAACTGATCTACCAGAAAAATCACTCCTGAAAAGACAGTACAGTTGTGGGGGGCAATGTGCTAAGCGAAGACTTTTGAGGGCGCTTCCCCACCAGAGGGAATGGAAAGCTCCCTCGAAGTCAATAAACTATATTTAGATGCTGAGTTCTCAATATGAGAAAGAAATTCCACCAATGCATCCTCACAAGACTACTTATCGGCTCAAAATCAAAATTGACTAGGAGAAAGTAAATTATGTGTTTGTAAAAACTACAGTAAACGTAAAGTCATAAGTTTTTCTAACTGTTTTCCTAGATTAGATAGCAACGCTATAGGTCTACAGGTTCTGTTATTGATATTTTAGGTCTACAGATTAGTTTAAGCATGGCAAAAGAATGGAAAGGTGCCCTACATTAAACAGTTATTGAACAATATTATAAGTACTACATTCATTCTCAATTTAATAAATCTTGTTATAAAAACATTTTCGACTAAATCCATACCGACCAAATCCATACCTCGACCAAATCCAATCTATTGTTTCTTCAGAACAACTGAGAACGTAGTTTCAAGAATCCTGATACAAAACACCCTATGAATGCTCATTACCAGAAGTATGACTGAAATTTATCCATGTTAATCTTTTCTGAGTTGTAATAGCTTTAATGTAACTATTTTTCAAATTTCATTTCCACTTACGAAAAATCAAATTATTATATAAGGGTTATCCCTAATTGATTACATAAACCCGTATTTGTGTCTGTTAATTACGTGTGTACTCTTGTCAATTTGCCTGTTTTGCTGGACAAAAAAGCCACAGTTTATGGGGAGAAAAACCTTGCTATCTACGCCTGAGGCCGACTAACTCAGCCACGGAGTGAAAAAAAAAAACCCATAAAAGTTCCTTTGCATCTACCCATATATTTATTTTGTCTGTAAATTGTTTGTGTTCTCTGGTCGATTTACCTGTTTTGCTGGACGAAATAACCCCAGTTTCTGGAGAAAAAAACCCTTGCTATCTATGACAGAATCCCAATTATCTGTTGATCCAACTGTTCATCTCAGTTGTCCTACGCCTGAGACCGACTAACTCAGCCACGTAGTGAGAAAAGCCCATATAGGTTCCTCACGTCATCGACGAGATTGGAACCAGAACCTTTTCCTCCCGGTGTGGAGAGGACGGAGAGGATCTTCATACCACTGTGCAGCCGACCGGGCTAGCCGAGTGGGTAAAGTACCTGCCCGGCAACCCAAAGGTCGCGGGTTCGATTCCCGCCTCGGGCTTGGATCAAAGTACTGCAAAAACCTTGGGAAGTGCAATATGGCCACAGAAGCCGATGCGCCAACAACTACCAAATCAATCAAAATACCACTGTGCTACCCCGCGCAAACTCATTTCCACTTACAACTATTGTTTTTTGGCCACCCGAATAATTAAATTCATCTGCCGTGCTGTGTCTTATGTCTGTTAATTTCATGTGTTCTACAGTAGATTTGTCTGTTTTGTTGGACGAGACACCCCAGTTTCTGGTGGAAAAACCTTGCTATCTATGCCTGAGACCGACTAGCTCAGCCACGGAGTGAAAAAAGCCCATTAAAGTTCCTCGCGTCATCGACGGGATTCGAACCCAAGCCTTTTCAACCCAGTGTGGGGAGGACGGTGACGATACCACTGTGCTACAGCGCAGACGTTTCCACTTAGAGTCTGCCAAGCCTAGCTTACTTTTTCTGACAGAATTCCAATTATCTGTTGATCCAACTGTTCAACTCAGTTGTCCTAATCTTTCTCTGTACGATTCCTCTTGCTTCAAAGGAGATACTTGTTCATACGTTCGCTCTGATATTTTCTGTCAGAGACTTAATAATTTGGAATCTCCTCTTTTCGATCTTCTCTGGCTTAAAATCTCTCTATCTCATTTTACCAAATTCATCAGTTACCTCTATCGATCTCCTAATCCCACTAATCACTTGGAATTTTTTGATGGCTTCTCCTTGAAGCTTGACTTTCTCCAGTCCAACTTCCCTAACAGTGAAGTAATCTTCCTTGGCGATTTTAATGCTCACAATCCAGCTGGCTTCAATTTTCTAGTCCTACGGACCCAGCTGTTCGAGATGCCGAGACTTCTGCAATTACTAATGAGCTCGCACAGATTGTTCCTTTACCAACCGGAATACCGAACTGTCCTAACAACACAGCCAACACTCTTGATCTTTTTCTCTTAAACAACCCTTATGAGTGCACAGTCAGGGGAGTGGCCCTCTAGGCACCTTAAATCACAACTCTGCGATGGTCTCTTTTCCAATGGAGCCTTCGAGGTTTTCTCAGCCTGGTGTCATTTGATATTACAATAATGCAAACTTGGATGATCTGGGTAATTTTTATATTTATTTTCGTTTAGATCACTGTTTTAAATCTTCTGATATCAATATTTGCTCAGATCATGTCAGTGAAATTATTCTTGTAGGGATGAAATCCCTTATTCCAATAAATGTGCTCAATACCTCCTGTCCACTTCCGTCAAAAGAATGTCAGAAAAATTTTGAACAATCTTGATGGCAAGAAAGTTCCAGATTCTGATGGTATTTCTCCACTAGTTCTCAAAACCATACTCCTGTTCTGTGTCGCTTTTTTACACTTTCTTATTCCAAAGGTGTATTCCCTTCTCCTTGGAAATTTGCTCATGTCCAGCCAGTTTCTAAAAAGGGTGACAAATTCCTCCTAACCAATAATTGTCCCACTGCCCTTACTGCAACTCTTTCTAACGTAATGGAGAAATCAATTAACCGCCAACTCTTAAACTATATAGAAACCTTCCATCTGATCAATGATATGGTTTCCATCAGTGTCGATCCACTTCTGATATACTGAACAAATTCAATCTTTTGATTGTGTTTATCATAAAGATCTTCTCAATTATCTTTCATCTTACAGTTTTCCAACTGTTTTTGAAATTGAGTATCCAGTTTTCTCTCGCTCACTGCGGGTGAGATAGACGGCTCGGTGTCTTCTAATGCTGGTGTTCCCCAAGGTTCAGTTCTTTCTCCCACTATTTTCCTCTAGTTTATTAATGACCGTCTTTAATTGACCGGAAATCCGATCCATAGTTCTGTTGATGATAGCACATTGCATTCCGCCTTCCAGTTTGAGAAACCTTGCCCTGCACAAACAGCTTCGACTTCTCGAATATCCACTACCAGTTCCTTAAATGCAGATCTCCAGGTAATCCTCCAGTGGAGCAAAGATAACTTAGTTGATTTCAGTTCTTCTAAAACTCAGTTCTGTCGTATATCTCGCAAAAAGGATTCTTCTGCTCCTATGATTATCTTCGATGACACTCAGATTTCTTGACAAGATTACATATCTCTATTAGGGATTACTCTGACTTCTAATCCCTCTTGGCATAAGCATATTACAAATATTGCTTCTTCTGCATCTAAAAAATTGGATTTTATCTTTTCTTCTCGGCATTACTTTTCTTCCAAACAGCTACTCACTCTATACAAAACTCAAATCCGCCCTACCATGGAATATTGTTCCCATATCTGGGTTTCTCCATAACCTCTCTCAGGCTTCTGGACTCTTTTCAAAAGAGGCAATTAAGCTAATTAATGACCTATCTCTAACAAAGTCTCTCCGCTTTCTGTCTAATAGATATTCTGTAACTACTGCATGCTTTTCCTATAGATACTTCCATGGGCACTGTCCTATAATTCATCTCTTCTCTTCCAAACCAGTCCGAACACGTGCCGCAAACAGTATTTGTCGGAATACTTTTATTGCCCAACTTAAAACTCACAGAATCAACTTTTCTTATTCCTCCTTTATTTCTTCAACTTTCAATTTCTGGAAGAACCTCTCTCTACAAGTATTTCCTGAAAATTATAATCTTCACAAATTCAGATCTAATGTCAACAAGTATCTCCTTTTATCTTCGCAACCTTAAACCCACGCAGGGTACAAAGTACTATAGGTTTTAATACCTTTGGTGCTTCTGGGTTTCATAAAAATAAAAGTAAAGTAATGTTAATGAAATGTTCATTAGGTTCTGGAATTATTCACTTGAACTGGAGAATTGCCAACAGCTCCTAAATCTGTAGTGATGTGATGGACAATTCTGCGTGTGCGCGCCAAAGCAACTAAGGCTATGAAGCGTCAGCATGTTGTGTTTGTAAATTGTGTATTTTGTGGTCGATTTGACGGCTTACTGAAAGAAAAATCCTATTTTCCGGGATGGGGAACCTTGCTATCCTCGCCTGTGGCTAACTCAGCTACGTTGTCCAAAAGAACCGATACAAATTCCAGCCGTCATAGATAGCATAGACAGCATTCGAGCTCATGTCTTTTCCGCCCTGTTGGGGGTGGGGGAAGGACAGCGATTCTATTCACTAGCTACCCGCGAAGGCAAGGACAATTAAAGACTAGCGAGTTTGACTTCTGTGAATGCAATAAGATGTAATTTTGTTATCAAAAATTATTTAATATTTTAGAAATTATTTAATTATCGATAATGTTATTTAATATTTTAATTGAATTTTTCGCTATATGCCTGTAGAATTTTTCCATTTCGGTACTGATTTTAAAGTTATTATGCGAACTGGTAAAGGTAAATGGATATTTCTACGCTGACCGCCAGAGGGAACTAGTTTCAGATTTTTTCTTTAATAATGCCTTCGTCTGGTAATAGTAGAGTAGACATTTTTTTTTTTATCATTCTAATCATGGGTGTCAATAAGCGAAAGAGAAGTACACTAACTCCAATCCTTGATTTTAGGGAACATTATAGACATATGTAAGTGAATATTAATTTTTGCTATTATCATTATCTTTGTGAGGTAATAATATCACGTTATTAGTCAATTCTAGAAAGAAGTTATTGTGATATTCATATTGAAGGTTAGTAAATCGTAGAAAATGAGATATATTCATAACAGAACTATAGTCATAATTCCAGGAAAAATACTAATCGAAATTTAAACTTAAAAATCGATATTGTAAAATGTATTTTAAATGGGAATTATTTTTCACTATATTTTGTGAGCTATTAGGGAGATAAGCCACATTTTTTCTTTTAATGCGTACTTTATAACTAATTGTGTAATACTGGTTGCTTGATAATTATAATCTGATTTTGTTCCATTAATTCGATTAAGTTTTATTTTATTTGTTCCATTAATTCGGTTAAATTCGAAGCTAACGGAAAATAAATTCATCGCGCTGTCTAAACATCGTTTGCTTTAACGCAGACGCTTTAGGTGAAATAAAATTCCAAAGAAGTCTCTGATCCTCCATTTGTTTGATAAAAATAGTTTTAAAATAAAAAAAAAATATATTATAAAGAAACATTTATTTTGCATTCTTTTAAGTTTTTTTTTTCGAGAAAGATTACTTTTTTACTCACATTTACTTGTTATAATATAAACGAAGCACTTCACCTAGTTAGACAGTGAGAAATCAAGAAGCACTTTTGAAACTGTAGCTGATCTTTGATTTTTTAATGTTTTTCAACCAAGCTACTAATGACGAAACCATAAAGACTCGCTTGTGTGCTCTTTTGTTTTGCCATTCATATCTGACTGGTATTAATGCGATTTGAAGTCCCCACTTCCTGTAAGAGTGACATGTAAACAAGCATAGGTTTCTCTGGTAAACCTAGAGTCGGAAATAAGTAGTTAGAAATATGAAAGTCTTAGAACTGCTACTTCCGACTTGGTAGTGAAGAGAGAAAGAAAATGAACCTCTTTTCTGTTATACTGAGTCCTGTTTCCTTGACTAGCAAAATACCAGTGACAGATGCGCACTGCAAGTCTCATATAGGTGTCGCTGTATGTAACATCAACTGCAAGCGGTGTTTCAAAGCAGAATTGTCAGTCATTGTGCCTTTTGGTCGCTGTAGGGAACGATGTGCACGCGCTACTCCGATCAGCGTAATGACACCACGAGGATGATGTACATCGATAAGATGTAGGCCCATCGCTTACCGTAAGTATTCGCATTTTATTTTAAACCAAACGTTTTAATATTGGCTTCGGTTTAGATATGCAAAGCCACGTAGCAACAGAAAAAAATTAATTTGTTTTTCATCAGAATCGCTTTAAGGATTCTGATGAAAAATCTTCTTCCTCCGCAAATTTCTATTTTATTTTATTTTTTCGTGATCGCAAAAATTAGTTCATTGCTTCAATTGCTATGATTTAATTTGGGCAAACTGTATACAGGGGATGGCGATTACCCTCCTTTTAGTATTAGTATTAGCAATGGCCACATGGCGCATGGAAGCCTATGGCTTATGCTGCACCAGCCAAAAAAAAAATAAAATAAAATAAAAATAAATAAATAAATAATAATAATAATACGAAGAAAATTTAAATAATAATAAGAGAAAAGGAAATAGACAACCTATGCGTTTCCCTCCTCCGGTAGGTAATCAAGCTGACCTTTGAATTTCCCCAAACTATGAGCCTCTACCACCCATGTAGGTAATTTATTCCAGCAATTTATAACTCGCTGGCTAAAATAAAACTTCGTGCAGTCCAGTATAAACATCTCCCCCACCGTAACTTGAAATTATGGCCCCTAGTTCTAGAATCATTTCTAACCGTGAAAATTTCGTCCTCATTCA
Organism: Mastigoproctus giganteus; assembly: GCF_048544385.1. Taxonomy (NCBI): domain Eukaryota; kingdom Metazoa; phylum Arthropoda; class Arachnida; order Uropygi; family Thelyphonidae; genus Mastigoproctus; species Mastigoproctus giganteus. The sequence continues at coordinate 10,541,932 of NC_143580.1, forward strand.
TTGACTTATGCATCTTTGAGCCTTAAACACCTCAATCAAGTCTCCTCTAAGGTGTCTATTTACCAAACTCTGCATCCCACATATTCGAAGTCTTTCCTCATATGGACGCCCTTTTGCCGATCGCACCAGGCGAGTTACCCATCTTTGGACCGTTTCAAGTGCTTAATGTCTTTCTTTAGGTGCAGTCTCCATACAGTATTCCAAGTGTGGTCTACCAATACCCTTATGTACTTGGATTATGACTTCATTATCTCTACTAGCAATTGTTCGATAAATAATCGATAGGGCACCATGGACCTTCCTTGCAACCTGTCTACAATGTCCGGAGAACTTCATGTCTGACCGTATCATAAAACCCAAGTCCATTCCCTCTACTACCGGCTTTAGTTCAGCTCCACCAAGTGTATAAGATATTCTGGGGTTGCTGGACCACAGTTGTAAAACCTTGCATTTTCCTAGATTAAATCATAGCTGCCAGTTTTCTGACCATCCCTGAAGTCTATCTAGGTCACCCTGAAGAAGCTCTGCTTGCCAGTGATCATTAACTACTCTACCAATCTTTACATCTGAAGGAGGAGGGGGCTAGATGGGCTAATATCATTCCCGATCCGACCTGCATCCTCATCTTCCAATATAAAAATTTAAAAAAATATATGCTTTACGAACCTCGTGGGACATTTTGTAGGTTTGAAGTTTTGGGATTGTACAAAATTATGATGCCTGTCATTGTCGATCTTACTCTATTAAAAAATAAAAGAAGCAAGGAACAATATACCTTCTGTGGAACGAGCTCCTTTATCTCCCTAGGTGTATACATAAAGCTTAAAAATCTCTTTTAGAAAGAAGAGGTCTACCTTGAGAGCCTACAGTGTTGACAAGAAATATGTAAGTGGGAAGAGCGAAGGGCAAACTTGTAAGAAAATGGAAACCACTTCAGTGAAGCCTTGTTGCTATTCATTTCCTGTAACTGTTTTAATTAATCAAATTCGGACAGGCTGCCGTGAGTAGAATACAGATATACGTGTCATTATGGACAGGTAATGAAGCTGGAAGATTAATCCCCACATCTCCCAAAGGCTATTGAAAATTAGGATCATTGACATAGCTCGTATACAGGAACCACTAACCTTTTTGGGAATCCATCGGAATCCAACCGAACACACACACGCACACGTACGCTATTTAAATTAAACAATCCTTTTAAATTAATATAAATGATTTAAATTGCATTTCAGAGTTTGTATGAATGTAAAGAAATATTTGATATATTTGATGATAAAAGAAAAATTAACTGTAAAACTAGCTAAAAATTAACTGCATGTAATTTCTACACTCCTAAAGGTCTTTTGCTTTTTAGATTCTTATTAACACAGGATGGTCTTTAGAATACCATAATACATACTAAATACCAAATAGTACTGTATTATGGTATTTTTATTACTATTATAATAATAATAGTAATAAAAAGCTTTTTCGCAAATTATAAAACAACCATTATCCTGAACTATTTTTACTCGCGTATTAATATTCTGTAAGCTACTACCAATACTTTTAATCGTTTGGCTAACAAACTAAAGGGAGAGATTTCATAGAAAGAGACTTTATGGAGCCTTCCAAAAATTGCTAAAAATTATAAAAATCTTATAAAATTATCTTATTAAAATTTATTTCTAAAATAATATTTCTCAATTGAAGTAAACATTGGCTGACTTCAACCGCAAAATAAATTTTTGTGCAACAACGTTATGTTTCCGATAAGAATTGAAGTAAACTTCATCATAAAGTAACTTTAAGTTTGATTGATGGATCTTTAACCCTCTTAAAATATAAATTATCTTTTCGCAAAAAATAATATAAAATTGAGTTGCAATTCTGAAGAATAATGTCTGCCATTGAAGTACTAATGTTCATTATTGTAATGAAACTATGGTTATAAATAAAACTCAATCAGTGAGACAATACATATATAAGAATTTGCACTCGTCCTAAGGAAATTGTAAATTCTGTTGGAAATAAAGATAATTATTTTGCAGGTGGGAAGAGCTAAGGATAAACTTATAAGATAATGGAAACCACCTCGCTGAGCCTGCACAGTTTTACTATTTTTGGTGTATTACTGCGCAGTTTTACTGTTTTCTGGAATGCAACTTTTGACAGATTTTAGGCACCACTGTAATTCGCAATGGTTTTATTCATAAACACAGCCGAATTTTGAGATGGGCCCTTAACAACTCTTGGCCCGAGTTCTCTTGTATTAATTAGCATTAGTGGGGCCGATGCAAGGAAGCAGAATTTTTCGCATCAGCAAATACGGCTCTGAGCTTAGTCACTGTCTGCCACGTTGAGCAAGCGCAACACTGGCCCCGGTGCAAAGTGCATGATGAATCCCCTCCTGTTTTTGCGTGTGGACACTTAAGTATTTTTCATCCTGAACTATTTTTAGCTTTTATTCTTATTAGTTATCATTGGATAATTAGGCATGTGTCTGATTTTCGTTATCGAATTGAAAACAGATTAGGAAAAGCAAATATAGAATATGGATGAATTGAATGGCTAGGCACTCACCGATTTTAATATATAAATTACGATGATGCTGTCTTTTTTGTTATCTTGTGCAAAGCTGTAAGATGAGATTAAATATTTGGCGAACTAGTACAACAGAGATATAATATTAATTTCAGTGTCTGCAAAAATATTTTGTTTTGAAATATTTCCGGAAATCACGTGATCTCAAGTATTGACTTCTGCCTCACTGCCCCTTATATGGAGAAAGAGAAGCCTAATGAATCACTTTGAACACAGATGGCTGCATTAAGTACTGAGGTTCGTAATAACTGTGATAAAACTTACATTAATAAGTCAACTTTTGGTCATAAATTTGGACCCAATCCTGGTGGCAACTTAAAATCGATGACCATAATCATTCTATCAATGTAAACTATTTAAACTAACCAAGACACTGTTTAGTTTGGCATGCTGGAGTGATGTGTCATAAAATATTGATAATCGCACCTTATCCTGAAGGAATCGTGAGAACGAAGAGGATATAGCGTGCGAGGTCGGGGTCATGGTGTAATGATGCGGTCATCAATTGCATCCTTTGATCTTAACTTAGCCGGTTATCATTAAACAATAACAAATTTATCTTCTCTGAACTTCTCTCTCTCTCTCTCTCTCTCTCTACCCTGACTGGTTTGTCTTTTTCGATCTAAAATGATATCCAAAAATTGTATTGTTTTCGCTTGGCAGTTATATTCTTCAAATACATCAAATCAAGCATATTTGATACGGTTTCTTTATTCTGTCATTCATTTAGAACTGCTGCATTTTACAAATACAATATAACATAAAAGATTAGCAGATTAAGTGGTCTTTTCCTGGTATCTTAAATTTACCACTGTACCAAATTTCCCCGTTTGTTTTTTATTTAAATATGGCAAACAGGAAAGATACTTATTTGTATATTTAATAGTCCTGTTCCTAGTGTTTATTAGTCTACCCAGTGAAACAAATTTTTTTATTGTTAAGCGTATACGAGGTGTAATAAAAAAGTTCGTATTTTCCTTTTTTTAATATTATTAAGTTTTTTAGTTACAATATAATGTTTTCACTGATAATTTATAATTGTATTTATAACGAAATTTATAACTGACAATTTATAAATAAATATTTATTTCTCGGAAGCTGACCATAATCTCGAAACCAAATTAATACATCTTTCATTCTCTTTTCGCAAATTTGCATTATTCATGGAAATACTTATCTTGCAATAATCAGACTATTTCATATTCCTTAATACGGAAACCTTAATAATAATAATAATAATAATATTATTATTATTATTATTGCTCTTATATTATTTCTCCCTGATTGGGTGTTCCACCTCGTGACGGGTATTGCTATCAAGTACACAGGGTGGTTGTTGTTATGTCTGGTGTTACTGTTGATCGAGGAACTCTGACTATCCTACGGGTGTTCAGAATTGCGACCTTCTGGAGTTCCTTGTAGGTGTTCGCTGGGAGACCTATTGCTGCTAGGCTGTTATGTAGGGTCTTGGGCACCATATCTGTGGTTGACACGATGATCGGGATGGTCGTTATTTGTTGCATATGCCACATCTTTTTGTTTCCTGTCTTAGGTTCGTGTATTTCCTGATTTTTTCCCCATGGGTTTTCTGCAGGTTGCCAATGTTGGGTACCGCTATGTCAATCAGATAGGTAGCCTTTTCCTTCTTGTCCACAAGGGTTATGTCCGGTCTGTTATGCGGGACTGTCCTATCCGTTATTATGGCGCGGTCCCGGTACAGCTTGTGGGTTGGGATCTCTAGTACTGCCTGGGGTTCGTACTTGTAGTACGGTACACCTTCTTCGACCAACTGGTATTTCCTTGCTAGCTTCTGATGTATTAGCCTGGCTACCTGATCGTGTCTATGAGTGTACTCAGTCTGATCCAACGATCCAACACATCACCTTGCATCCCGCGGTGATGTGTTGGATCGTTTCTGAGGCCAGGTGGCATTGTCGACATGTGTCATCGAACACTCCGGGCTCATTGGCAATGTATTTTCTATAGTTCCTGGTGTTGATTGCCTGGTCTTGGATGGCGAGCATGAATCCCTCAGTCTCGGGGAAGAGCGTCCCGCTCGTGAGCCATACACTGGAAGCAATTTTATATATATATATCTTTATTGCAGGCAGTGATTGGTTACATGATTGCCTGATGGAATAATACCCACAACAGCGACAATGCTAGGGGTATATGTGATCTTGATGGAGATCATTGTAGTGTCTGTCATGGAGTGTCTTCTGTGCCCATCTTTCTAGCTTCGTTTGTGGCTCCTGGTTGTGGGGAGATTCCTCGCTTAGGTTGATTGGGGTATAATGCTTGTCTATTTTCCTTATGGCCTAGTGGAGTGCTGCGTTGTATTTCTGGAAGTAATCCTTCAGGTTAACTATCGCTGTCTTCTGTTGCTCAGTGAGGTATATCAGGCATCTTCTTTCCGGGCAATTGTCAGTCTCTCCACGGCATATTTCGGGTTGTGTTGGCGGCTCTTGGTCATCATTGTCCTTGTCGTTCTCATGATATCCTCCAGGTCGGTGTTAGTCCAATCTATGACCCCGAAGGAGTATGTTAGCACTGGGACTGCATAGGTGTTTTTGGCTTTAACTGTGTTCTCTCCGTTCAGCTTTGCTTTCAGCAGGCTTCTTAGTCTCTGATGGTATTTTTCGGTCAGGTAGGCCTAATTGCCTTGTGCTGTAAGTGCCGAGCCTGCATCATCAACAATTATATTTAGGCCTCTTCCTCTGCCATGGCTTCCATCTCTTTACCAGTCTGTAGCTGTTAGTTGCGGTTGACTAATTTTTCCTGGTGCAATCCGTGGGTTTCGCATTTGTCTAGACCAAATTCCATCTAATATCATTGCCGAATTCTTCGGTGATCTGGAGTAGTTGCTGGAGGTGCTTCTCGGTTCCCGCGTAGAACTTGATATCATCCATGCACATCAGGTGGGTGAGGGTGTATTGGTTCTTCCTTCCATCTTTGAGGTTATATTCGTACTTGCTACTGTTGAGCATGATGGATAGCGGGTTAAGTCTTAGAGAGAATCACAATGGGCTCAGGGCATCTCCCTGAAAGATTCCCCTCCTGATGGGGACTGGCCTGGCCTGGTTGTGATGTTTTCGAACTTAATGGTGGTACTCCATTTCGAACTGCTCTGCCAGGTGTTTGTGTGTGCAAGTGAGCTTCTTGTACCAGTAGTTGTGGACGTTATCTATTTCTGGAGTTCGCCAGTTGTGAGAGTTCTTGATCATCTGTTTTACTTCTTCTTCCCGAATCTCCCACCTTCTCATTTCTTGTACGTCCTTGGCTTTCTTGCGTTCTAGTTCTGTCCAGGGAGCTCGGCTGTTGTCTTACTTCCCTGCTACATACATTTCCCCAGAACTCCTCAATCGTCTTCTGCTCGGGTGGTCCGTTCCCTTCTTTCCCGTCTTTTCCGAGACTCCTGTAGAAGCCTCTTTGGTCCTCATCGAAGATTCGGTTGTTTATTTTCCTTTCGGAGCTCTCTTTGTATCGGCGTAGTCTCTTGCTGAGTGCAAGGAGGTTCTGCTTCAATGTGTCCAAGTACTCTCCTATTCTTTGATTTTTTGTCTCATGTTTGACGTGGACACTGTCTCTCTTGAGGATGCTCTTCACTTTTCCATTTAATTTTTTACTCCTGTTGACCCGTTGGTACTGGGTGAATTGGCATATCTTGACTCTTAATTCTTCTATCTTCTGCTGAAGCATCTTTTCCGAAGCTGGCGGTTCCTTCTGTTTTCGGTTCTTCTGCTGTTGGTCTCTCGTTTCTCTTCCATTAATCCTCGTGTCTGCTACCGCAGCACAATACACGGCTGTGTGGATGGCCTCCAGTGTTGCACCATTGCTGTCAAGGTAATGCGGTATTATGTGCCGATTGTGGTGGTCTGTGACTCTATTTGGTATCACGTCAGTCTTTGTGGGATCCATTCCTTCGAATTCTGTTAGGGCTTTCTTCCACTCGTCCTCTATTCTGGATATCATGACCTCGTCTGTTTCCACTTCAGCTGCTGTGGGTTGTATTTCTTCTTGCTCTTCCTCCTCTGGTTCGGTGGTGGTATGTTATTCCTCCTCTGGTTCCTTCTTCTTTATCCTTTGTAGTTGATCGCTCACATCCTGTTTGACTATTTCCAAGATTTCAGGAGCTATCAGGTTCTTCTTGACGATGGTTCTTCTCTGGTCCGCTATTCGCTGTTAGGTGACCTGAATATCCGGGAATCGTTCCAGCCACTTGGTATGTAGTCTCGCCCTGTAAGTTGTCATATTGGTCTCTAGCTTCGTTATTTCGTAGTATGCTTGCATGATGTACGTATTCGTTTCGATGCTCCACTTCATGCGGTGGCCTTTTCTCCCTTTCTGGGTGGTCACTAGCGCAGTTGCGCAGGAAGCACTTCCAGTTTGTGGGGCTGGATGGTCTTGCCCTTCTCTTGTGGTAGCCATATGGGAGACAGCGCCACTTGCTCCACTGTCTTCCTGTTATTATTATTATTATTATTATTATTATTATTATTTATTTTTTTTTTTTCCTTTATGGGGTTTTCCGCTCCTTGACGGGTACTGGTACCAAGTGCATGTGGCGGTTGATTGCGTCGATTACTGTTATTATTGTTTTTATTGAAGTTGGACAAGAAACACTCTCTTACTGTCTTACAGGTGTTCAGGATTGCCGCTTTCTGGAGTTCCATGTTCTTTGGAAGGCATATTGCTGCTAGGCTAGATGCTTATGGAAGCTCTTTGAGCTCTTTGGCACCATGCCGGTGGTTGACACGGTGATCGGAATGGTCATTACTTGTTCCATATGTCCAATATCTTTGACTTCTTAAGTCTGAATACTTCCTGATTTCTTCCTCATATGTTTTTGGAGGTTGCTGGTGTTAGGCACCGCTGTGTCGATAGGTAGCCATTTCCTCCTTGTCAGTGAGGGTTATGAATGGTCTGTTGTGCGGGATCGTCTTGTTCGTTATTATGGCACGGGCCAGTATAGTCGGTGAGTATAGGTCTCTAGTATGTCCGAGTCTCGTACTTGTAATGTGGTAAACTTTCTTTGATCAGCTGGTATTTTTGCAATAGCTTCTGATGTATTATCCTGGCCACCTGGTCATGTCTGTGAGTGTACTCCGTGTGGGAGTACACTTACATACACGACTATGTCACCCTGCATCCTACTGTCATATGCTGGATTGTTTCTGGGGCCAGTTCGACGACGTGTCATCTGTTACTCGGGGATCCTTCGGTCTCGGGGAAGAGGGTTGGAAGCCATCTGATCTATGTAGTCTAGATGGAAGTTGTAGCGCCCATCTATGGTCTCCTTGTGGAGGTTTAGCAGTAATAGTAGGGTTTTAGGAGTATCAGCGACTAAGGCCATATTGATCCGTATATAGACGTATATGTACTGTTTTTAAATTGAATGTGTTCTTCTGTCGATTTTCTGTTTGCTGGAAGAAAAACCCGAGTTTCCGGGATAAAAAAAAAAACATGCTACCCTCGCTTGAGACCGACTAACTCAGCCACGTTGTGAAAAAGACTCATAAAAATTCCTCACGTCATGGACGGAACTCGGACTGAGGTCTTTTCCACCCGGTGTTGGGAGGACGGGGATTCTACCAGCTGTGCTGTCCACGAAGACTGAGGGTGAGTGTTGTGTGCCGTTTGTCTGTCTTTCTTTTGGCTTGGTAGATTGGTGGTGCGTTTGTCTGGAAGTATTATTATTATTATCTCTTTATTTACCATGTGCGGGATCGTGAAGATCCCACACATAAATGAATCTCGAAATAGGGGTTCATGCTCAGTATCAGTGGTATGTTTTTGACATCTTATTTTTTATTATTTAAGAATTTTGCAAAAGGAAATGGCTAGGGATCTTACAGCGTCATTCATTGTATATCGGCCAGAAAGAGCCCACTTAAAAAAGTGTCTGGCATAGGCTTGCATGGTTACTGTTAAAGATTTTTATTTTTCCATTTTTTTAAAACAATTAGTTTTAAATAAATTTTTTCAACATGCAAAGCTGTTGTTCGTTATATAAAGATAACAAATTTGTTAATGTACCAGCGTAATAAATATCAAGCGAGTTAGCAAATACACGGTATATGGGTAGCTTATGTGATATGTATGATAAAAATAAACAAGAATTGCCGAATTTCTGTTGGCCCGAATTTAATGAAATTTGGGACTACTTTACACGTCTCTCTCTCTCTCTCTAACAGAGCGAAGCATAAAATTTCACGAAAATCCATTCACTGAGAGTCGAGTTATTACATGCGAACGGACTGACAAATTAAAATAATTGTTAAATTGTTATTGGTCCGATATTAATGAAATTTGGGGAGGGTCTATAAGTCGTTCTAAAGAGCAAAATATAAAGTTTCTTGAAAAGCCATTCACTGGGAGTCCAGTTATTACAATGAAATCCGGGTGGGTTCTACAGATTTTTCTAAAGGGCCCAAACATAAAGTATATGAAAATCCATCCATCGGGAGTCGAGTTATGATATGAAGACTGACGAAAAAAGAATAAAATGATTATCGAATTTTTATCGGTCCGATATTAATGAAATTTTGGAAGGGTGGATAAATCGTTCCAAAGAGCAAAATATAAAGTTTCATGAAAATCCATTCACTGGAAGCCGAGTGGACGGACAAAGAAATAGTAATTGTCTGATTTCTATTGGTTTGATTGTAATGAAATTTTTAACGAAATTTGAAGTGGCTCACTAAATCTTATTGAAAGGCACACATATAAAATATGAAAATCGGTCCAAATAGTAATAATTACTGGATTTCTATTGGTCCAAATTTAACGAAATTTGAAATGGCTCGATAAATCTTATTGAAAGACACAAATATAAAATTTCATGAAAATCCGTCCTCTGGAGCCGAATTGTTACATGCGGACGGATGGACGGACACAGAGAAGCCAGTAAGTGCATTGTGCATATATGCTAATGTGCCTAAAAACGATCAGAATAATGTATTTTAAAATACGCACATTAGTAATTTCAATTGAAGAACTCGTGTTCTTCAATTGTAAAGAATATTACTTGTAATGAGAGAATTAGTGATCCAAGTGGCTAGATTTAAACCACAGATACACTTTAAATATTTTTCTTATTATTTTTTTTTATTATTCTCTAAAAATCATTTGGTAGAAATTTACGCCTTTTTATATAAAACAACTTCAATGCTTTCTGAAAGAATACTGAGTTCCTCAGATGAACAAGATTGCGTCTTTTAACATATGTAACTGTGTCGTGGAGTTTCGTAATGATTGCCATTTCAGATACGGAACTGACTTTTCTGTGTGCACTTGGAACAAGGGTAGCAATAAATACGGATTATCATGCGATGTCACGCTTGATGGAAATAAATTCTCTAGAAATTTCCCGTAGGAAAAAAAAAAAAAAAAACAAAGGTTGAGATTTTATTGTGATGGCTAATCCGGCCGGTTCTGTCGTTTTTATTATCGACCAGAACAGAAATCACCAATAAATTAAATGTTGTTGCTTCACTTCGGAAAAACAAAGTTCCTTATTGGGTGTATGTGTGTGTGGTCTGCATTTACGTATCAACCTTCGTACTTGAGTAAAATGCAATGCACACACACTCCACCCAGTCATAGCCTTTGGATATCAGAACTGTTTTCAATAGTCATTTATGAACTGGAATTTATATAAAAAAGGATATTAACCTTCACAGTATGGCCAACCGTTTCTCAAATAAGGAAGGCAGGGTCAAAATCAATCAAAGAATATGGCTGGAGGGGAAAGTAGAATTCTGTCGTGGGCAGAAGCGACAGAATTATGGACGCGAATGACACTAAACATGATATATCGTTCCAGTTAGTGCAATAAACCATTATAATAAGCATACCCATTTAAAAAGTGCATAATTATCGAATCTTGTATTCACACCATGAATTCAATTTTGTACTTCCTGTATCTTTCCGCCTAATACGGTAAATACACTGAATGCCCAGTTTATTAGATAATGTACAGTGAGTAGCGTCTCCTTAGAACAGCCACAAGTCATCGGAGCACCGGCTCCAGATTAAACTCTGTCAGATTACTAAATGAAAGATACTGGACTATGCAAATTCTATCGAATCCACAGCTTCCCATCCCAAACTGGAAGGCGGCAGATCTCTGCTCGCATGACCTCCCGCCTCTTAACTGTAGGCCCAGTACACTGTGGTAGATGATGTTTCCCAGACATTCTTCGCAACAACTTTCTTTCGTCTAATTTGAAGACTGTTTCACGACTTGTTGCTCCAAAGGACCCATTTCCACTGATAGGCTACTCATCACTGCAAGTGACGTTTGGCGTTCGTTGGTGTGATGTGGAGCTTGTGAGCAACAGCTTTGCCATGAAAACCTATTTAAAATTAAATAAATAAAATAAATATAATAAACCTGAACAAATGGTTAAGACAATGAAGTATGGCTAATACCTTCAATAAAGCGGTTCTTTCTTTACCGCTTTATTGAGGAATAGAAGTGTCCACCTCACAATGAAGAAGTCCCACTTTACCCGGAAGGTCACTGTAGGGGTTCACGGTGGAGTCCTTTCTGTGCTATCTCAGAAATTCTTATTCCTTTTATTTGTCCCCGTGACGATGGGAATAGCTTCTTCAATCACAGAGACCTTGACCGCTCTTTCAACTTACTTGCAAATTTTTGGATTAAACGTTAACCCTTTTGCAATAATCATTTATTCACCGGAACAGCCACCGACAGTAATTTAATCATCAGTTTGAAGCACTCTCATCCTAATGGTTACAAGCCATAAGGACCTTGGTGTCTATTTTGATCCAAAGCTGAGATTTGATGCGCACAGAGCATAAACTCGGAAGCGATTTATCACCTTACGCTGGGGAGCGAAACAGCACTTACTCCATGCCAAAGATGCCGAAACCACTACCAGATATCTAAAAACCACAGTTTATCCGCTTATTTTATATGCTGCTGAAATTTGGGCATCTGCATGCGCCTCACATCAAAAACCGGTGTTCTCATGTGAATACTGGACCCTGAAATGGACCACAGATAAGCATCGCCGACCCTTCCCCCCCCCCCTCACTTGAGAACCACTGACATGGCTGAGCAGCTAAATGTACCCAGGTTCCCAAAGTTAACTGACATCAGGCGTTTAATGACTACGTAAAAATTCACACTAGTGATAAATGCCCCAAATATCTGGGATGATTTCTATAAATGACAACCCTCTGCCATCCTTGAGGTCTAACCTCACAGTAATCCTAAAATACAACCTTCTCAAACTTTGTAATCGTTTCCTACTTCTCCAGGCACCGCGCAAAATACAGACACTGCTGCGTCTTGGAATTAACCTGCAGAAAATAGGCGCCGATTACAAATACCGTCGCATTCTCCTAGAGTGGATCGCATCAATTCAACTGGAATAACTCCTTCCAAATCTTGTAGCTAAACTCTGCCAAAATTACGGAAACGTTTTAGTAATATTTTTATAATTTTTTTCTATTTTATAATTTTATTTCCCATTTTATTAGTGAGCAGAAAATAATTTTCTTCCCTTTTAATCGTTTGCACTAATTAAAAAAACGTACTGCAAAACGACAGCACCGGTCTTCCTCTCCTTTAATCTTTTGGACCAGGACATAAAGTAATAAATATCTTTTGGCAAACAGAACTCTACGAGTTATATTTTAATAGTTGTTTACAAATGATGCGCACGCTGTTATCATCTAAAAGGGTCAGACACGATGCAAAATCAACCAATAAATAGCTTCGTATTATTTGCTACCTCGGTATGTCGACTTCGTGCAGTCCTCGGTGCGTTGAGTGACGGAAGCCATGTTATTTAAGTATCAGCCAGTTGCATTTAATCAGCTGTGACGTTCTTGTCTTCTTCAATGTAATAAATAACCGACTATTTTTTCGATAGGGTTATAACTGTCAAACTTCTGTCATCCCTGGGGTAGAAAATGTGCCTTTTGCTATCATAATTTACGTAAAGGCCACGTTAAATGTAAATTTATTATCTGGGTGATTGGGAGACGTAAAACAGATGGCATAAGTAGGACAACCAGCGCGGTAATCGTATAAATATACACACATATTCATTTTACTTCACCCTTAGAGCAGAATTCAATTGCGATGATGATGTTTGCCCGATGACAGTTCCAAAACATCTCATAGGTTTTAAATGGTATTCCGACGGAGTATTGCGCAGGTTATAAAAGTTGATGGAGTATGCTACTGTGTTGCTTTGATATTATCTGGATTACTTGGAGATGGGCCTGTCTCTTTTTTTTTTCTCTCTCTCTCTCTCTCTCTCTCTCTCTCTCTAAAACAGGATTTCAAAACAAGATTTTCAATAATTCCACAGCCACGAATTTCTGGTATTAGTATTCTGTCCTTAAATATTCTTAGAGACTCTTCTTCATACTTCGATCAATGTAGTAAATTGTCCCATCTTTATTAAAATCTCACCAACGTTTAGGTGTCCTTTGTACTACCTCTTCAGCTTTATGGGTGCTTAATGCCATAAATTCCTTTAGAAAACCTCCCACTTATACTGCTTAAACCATTGTTGGGAATACACGGTGAATTTCTGTGGACAATTCAATAGTTGAAGACTGTAAGCGCAGACTGTAATGCTGACTGATATTACAGTCTGCGCGGGGAACACGGTGGTTATAAACACCATCTTCCCCACACCGGCTGCAAAAGGCCCTGGTTCGAATCCTGTCAATGACGCGAGGAACTTTTATGGACTTTTTTTCGCTCTGTGGCTGACTTAGTCGTCCTCAGGCATGGACAGCAAGCTTTTCTTCCTCTGAAACTTGGGGCTTTCGTCCAGCAAAACAGGTAAACTGACCAGAGAATACACGAAATATATGGACATATTACGCATAGACAGACGAGTTGGCTCTCGGTGGCCCTAAAATCTCGCCCCTTACCTAAACCTTGGTTTTCGAATAAATGCTCTATGGTTGTTCAATATAAAAATGTAGCATATCACAATTGGCTTGTATCCAAATGTCCAGCTTCATTTTCTGCCTACACTACGGATCGAAAAAAAATTTTAAAACAGTTATTAATCAATCGAAAATTGAATTTGAACATGCTAAGAGTAGAACACTTGCTTCTTCTCCATCCTTCCTGAAAATTTTTGTCTATTTCCAAAGCTATTGGCCTCAAATTGTGTGCAGCCATTCTTCCACCGCCGTTACAACCAGATAGTTTTCCTTACATCCTCACTATATATGATATAAACCTGATTTATTAAAATTCAGTTTTCTTCCTTTTCCTCTTTGAACATTAATGACCTGCATCTGCTGACTTAAAATATTATCCCTAGGTTTGCTAATGATGGCACATTGCATTCAATCTTTCAGTTTAAGAAACCTTGCCCTTCTTGAATATGCACCACCAATTCCTTAAATGCTGATCTCCATGTAATTCTCCGACGAGGCGATGAATAATCACCGTCCTCCCGACATCGGGTGGAAAAGACCTAAGTTGGAATGCCGTCAGTGACTTGAGGATTTTTTATGGGCCTAGTTCACAACGTGGCCGAGTTAGTGGGTCTTAGCCAAAGGCAACATGGTTTTTTTCTCCAGAAACTCTGGTTTTCATCAAGCAAACAGCAAATGCGCTTAAAACTCCACAACTAACTGTTTCATGTATATAAAAATATAAATGCACAAAAAATGGTGGGTATAGTGGCTTCTATATACATGCACATAAACAAATTATTTCCTAACATATCTCTGGGCAATGACTGACCTCTCAGCATTTTGTGTTTACATTCATTAGCACTTCTATACGGGTATTGTGGAATAGCTCAGACGCGTTTTTGAGGGTTTTTTTTTTTTTTTTTTTTTGCATATATCGGTTTCTAAGATGATATCCTATCTCTGAAGTTGTTTTTCTATTTTATTTTCGGCAAATTTTTTCATATTTCTATAAGTTAATTATTTCTTAATCCGACTTTGTTCAACTGAAGGAAGGTATTTAGAAAAACTGAAAATGGGCTTCCGAAGAGAGAGAGAGAGAGAGAGAGAGAGAGAGAGAGAGAGAGAGAGAGAGAGAGAGAGATGAAGGAAGGGGCATTTCCCCCCTGGATTTCAAGCATTACGTTTTACATTACTTTGTATATCTTATACTGGACTTCGTAACGTAGACGCTAACCCCTCTTAAAATTTCTGCCGACGTTCATGTGAGGAGTGGGTATTGTCTAAAAAAGATTTTCCATTTTTTTGTTTTTGTAATACTCGTATTTCTGTTTGTATTTAAATGAAAGACTTAAATGTTGTCGCTCCCTCCACCCCAATCCTACAAATTTTGAGTGTTAGGATGCTCCCTATATTATCAAAATTATTGATTGAGTCAGAAGCAAAATTAGAAAATAACTATTTAAACTATCGGCCACACTTTGAACGAAGCTTTAAATCAATTTTAATATAGAATAATATAGGGTAATATAGGGCAATTTTAATATAGGGTAATCAATTTTAATATAGAACCCACGAAAATTCTAATGCACAAAAAAAAGTAATTTAGTATTAGTAATGGCCATATGGTGCAAGGAAGCCTAAAGCTTATGCTGTACCAGTTTAAAAAAAAAAGGATAAAATAATAATAATAATAATTAAATTAAATAAATAACTAATATACTGGTGTGCAAAATTTAAGGACCAGTCAGGTTTTCACCTGTAGCTTCTCATAGGAGTGGCCTGCATATGGGACAAGCACACCAAAAGAATCTCGTGAGGTACAGAAATGATGAAGGAAACAACACCGACACAACAATGGAAACAAAACGGTACCTCGTAACTTGAAATTATGGCCCCTAGTTCTAGAATCATTTCTAACCGTGAAAATTTCGTCCTCATTCATTTTACTTATGCATCTCAGAGCCTTAAACACCCCAATCAAGTTTCCTCTAAGGTGCCTAGTTTCCAAACTCTGCAACCCACATATTTGAAGTCTTTCCTCATATGGACGCCCTTTTATCGATCTCACCATGCGAGTTATCAGTCTTTGAACCCTTTCAAGAAGCTCAATGTCTTTTTTTTTAGGTTCGGTCTCCACATTTGAACACCGTATTCCAAATGTGGTCTAACAATAGCCTTATATAACGGGATTATGACTTCATTATCTCTACTAGAAATTGTTCGATAAATCATTGACAGGACACCATGGGCCTTCCTTGCAACCTGTTTACAATGCTCGGAGAACTTATGTCTGACCGTATAGTAACACCCAAATCCGTTTCCTCTTCAATGGCGTAAGAATTGAGCTAAGGACCTTTTTCAGCAGAGACGGAGATATTTCATCAAAGCCAGGGGCTCCCTTTTCTTGCAATTGATTCCCTGCCTCTAAAATCTCTTGATCGGAAGGAGGAGTGAGAAAAAAAGAGTTTATGATTGAGTATTTGGCAGATTCTCTCATTTCATTGTCTCTGAAGTCAAATTCTCTTGAAAGAGGTTATTCACACTTGAAATAAAGTGGTTACAGAAGGCAGTAGCTTTTAGCTCGTCATCTGAAATTTGTACCTCGTTTTCAACTACATCTCCAACGTAGCTCCGTGATTTCGGTTTTCTTCCCGGTAATAGTTTGTTCAAAACTGTCCATGTTTTCTTGCTTGTTATGATACCTGAAAGTTGAGAACTATAGTATTTTCTTTTCTCTGACCGAATGCTGCCAGTGACTTTGTTTCTGTACGTTGTGTATTTAATTTTATCTGCCTCGATTCCTGTTGCTCTAGCAATTCTTGCAAGGCTGTTTCTTTTCTTTAACATATTACAAATCTTGTTTGAGATGAACGGGCATATTTTCCCTCTTGTCCTGGTGGCCTTTTTATTCCCTGGGCTCCTGATATATGACACGTATTTTTCATAGCTGTTTAGGATATGCTTAAAAAAGCAGTTAGTTGCAATTTCAGAATCACTTGTAGCAAGCACTCCATCCCACGTTGACTGCTGCAGGTCGTGACAAAGCTGATTGAGAGAGCCTGGAGTGACAGATTTGAAAGTGTGCATGATCTCTGCTTCATTTATTTCATTTTCGATTACCATTAAGATGGGACGATAATCCGAAATAGTTGTATCAAGTATTGCATACGTGAGAGAACATTCCCCAATTGTGAAGTCAAGAAGGGAATTGTGGGACTCTCCCATTCTAGTCGGCGCCTCCGTAGCCAGGTGGGAAGGAGCAACAGTGCGTAGCACACGCTTCTTGATTAGACCGGGGTTCGAGCCCGTCACCACCAAATACGGAGGATGCGGAAAAGTCAGGGAATGACCACCGCATATTCCCGGAGCAATATGGTCTTAGTTGCTAATGCTCCTAAAAAACCAAATAACAAACAACAACCCATTCTAGTCGGGATATCTCCATCAGTAAGAACAGAGAAACCATTTGAAGTAATGACATCTAGGAGGTCTTGCACCTGAGAGGAAGAGCTTTGAAGAATGTTAATATTAAAGTCACCAATCAGTAGACGGCTTAGGGATTTGCTTGTGAAATGAGATAGAGTGTTGTCAAGAGTTACAAGGAAGCTGTTAACTGAAGCTGAGGGAGGTCGGTATAGACACCCGATCACCAAAGAGCCAATGCCGATAAAAGTGAGTTCACAAGCTTGATCAGGCAGATTTGAGATAGGAAAGGCAGAGCATCGCAGATGACTATGAACATAAATAGCAACTCCACCACCTTTTGAATCACCTCTGCAACTTTGAAAAAGAGAGTAGTCTGGAATTTGGATTGAAATCTCAGGAGAGAACCAGGTCTCAGTACAAACAATCAGGTCTGGATGCATATTCCATGATGTCAGTTGAGCGAGGATTTCATCATTATGTTTTACAAGACTGCGTGCGTTCATATAGAATACAGTAATTGCATCTTTTGATGCTGCAGTAGGGCATAAGTTGTTTGGCTTAATTGTTGGCAAGTGACAGGGTAGAAAGATGTTTTCACAAGAGTTAGTGTCATTCAAATTCTGGTAGGTTGAAGAGACAGATGAATCATTTGTAGACGTTATTTCCTGAGATTCCTGAATACCTGAAAAAAACCACGGATTATCATTCATGCTCACTTGTTTCGATAGCTAAGCCACTAGCTGGTAACCGAGGGCCAGGAACAAGGGGTCGTCCATAGAAAGGCCGAATGATAGTTCCCACAGGCCAAAGGTTTTTATTTAATCCACCCAGTAGATGGAAAAGCTGAGAGTGATGAAATTTCTATTATGTGCTTTTGTTCGTGTCCTCATCTTTGACTTCACAGGGTAGTATAATCGTTTAAGTTGGGACTCTGCACTAACCAGTTAGATTTGCAGTGTTGTTCTCTTTGGACAAATTAGGACGCACGCCCTTATGCAAAGAGGAGCAGCTATAAAAATGTCAAGGAGTACTACAGATATCAGTAGCAGCAGAGGTATTGTAGTGAAAAGTTTACGAGTTTCTAAGAAGCTCAGTTGTCAGTGTGAAATGTCTTGTGAAAAAATGGAAAGTCGAGAATGATAAAATTTATGAACAATCTGGTAGGCAAAGATCACCAAAGAGTATTTTGTGGTTTAGTAGATTTTCGATTTCTTTCTACAGTTAAGTTACTGGTTCCAGAAATATCGTTTTATGCGTGCTGAGGCTTTTTGCCAACGTAAACTCACGTCCCGCCACCAAGGTCACCTAAATTTCTTAAGTTGTTTTGCTTTTTCCCAGAAGTTTCTTGAAAAG
Organism: Mastigoproctus giganteus; assembly: GCF_048544385.1. Taxonomy (NCBI): domain Eukaryota; kingdom Metazoa; phylum Arthropoda; class Arachnida; order Uropygi; family Thelyphonidae; genus Mastigoproctus; species Mastigoproctus giganteus. The sequence continues at coordinate 10,560,220 of NC_143580.1, forward strand.
TTGCTTCGCATTCTAGGGTTTCCGGCGTTTCTTAAACTCTCAAATTACTTGCTGATTCTTCACATCCCGCAGATTTAACCGTCGTGTAGTATGTACACTTACATCCAGGATATTTTTTGTTTCAGTGTCAACAATCATTCCTCAACTTTTAACATATTCAAGATCTGTATTTCTTTTCGAACCAAGATTTCCGATACTCAAATGCGTCAATTTTTCCTGTTAGTTGATGTAAAAGACCACGAAATTATTTATTTTCTCTTACTTATTCAGTCATTTAAGGGATAATTTTTCGCTGTTGGTATGTTGCAAAAAAAAATTGAAGTTTACATAGACTACTGGAGTGTTCAAAATGGCGTCGTACACAACAGAGTAAAGAGTGTTTATTAAAATAAATGCATTTTTAGTTTATAATTTGGGTCGGCCACACCGGTAAGAGGAGTTATTAAACCATTTTTAAAAATGGTTTAAGATGAAAAAAAAAATTAAAGAGAATTTAAAATGTGAAGAAACTGGGTTGTTGAAGAAATTAAAATTCTCCTCGAAATTGCTGTGTTTGAAATTTGAGAAAGTGTTATACATTCCTCCTTCATCGAAATAAAACCCATTCTTACTAATAATTCTTGACTGATTATTAGTCAAGTAGCTTGTGAAGCCATTTATGAAGCCATTTTCAAAAAAAGGTTAAAAGCCAGCGCTAGTGTAATCTCTAACCACAAGGATCGGCAATATGCACCTTTAGGAACTCAGCCATGGCTCACATTACTAAAATCATAACTGTCGTATAATAAACACTAATCGGCCACTAATTAGGTACACCTACCCTTTTCGTGAAGTAGAACTCTCAGCAGCAAAAGCGAAATTCGTATTATGCGATATAAAGCAGGTGGGTTGTTTGTGTTGTTGTTTTTAGCCCAAAGATGTGTGCAATTCAATTTTTTGTTTGTTCGTTTTAAGGTTTTAGGCGCATTAGCGACTTATACCATATTGCGCCATATATATTATGTTTGTATATTGTGTGTTCTGTGGTTGATTTGCTGTCTCTTGGATGAAAAGCCCGAGTTTCCGGGAGAAAAAACTATCCTACCCTCGCCCTAGAACGACTAACTCAGCCAAGTTGGGAAAAAGAGCCCATAAAATAATCGAGGGAATTCGAATTCCCTCGTCCTTCTCACACCGGATGGAAAAGACTTTACGTCTTTTCCATCCGGTGTGAGAAGGACGGCGATTCTACCAACTGTGCTACCGGCGAGGGCTGCAATTCAGTGTAAGAATGGACACGACAAAAAATTTAAGTGATTTTTAACATCACATGAAAGCCGTCACCAGACACATCTATTGAGTATCTTGGAAACTGTGCTCTGCTGGAGCACAGTTTCCAAGACACACATACGATTGTCTTGGGTGTATCGAGATTGGTCCAATAAACAAATAATATTCAGCCAAGGAGATTCTATGGTCAGAAACAGATCGTTGATGCGAGGCCAACGGTAGATAACAAGACTTGTGCAGAGTAATCAGGGTAAAGACTATAATCAGTCAAATAACAACCCAGCACGACAGTGGTAACCAAAAAAGGCATTTCAGAATGCAAAACTCGACGTACCTTTTCACGCATGTTGTATCACAGCCGACGACCGATTTGGGTTCCACTTCTGTCGGAAAAAAACAAGGTATGGATACAATGAGCTCAGGAACGCCGACACTGGACGGTGGAGGATTGGAGAAACGTTGCCTGGTCTGACGAATCCCGGTTCCTTCTGTTTCGCGCTGATGTAAAGGCCAGAAAAGAGGAAAGCAGCACGAATCTATGGACCCATTCTGCCCGGTGTCAACACTGCAGGCGGAGAACGTTTTCTTAGTACACATTGGGCTCCTTGATATTAGCGGAGTAACATTTGGATGCCACAGGTTACCTAGATATTGTTTTTTAATGACCGTCCACCCCACACAGGGTGGAAAAGGCCTAGTTTCGAATCCATCGCGAATTCGAATGACCCGAGGAACTTTCATGGGATTTTTCACCCCTTGGCTGAGTTTGTCGGTGTCGGGCAAGAACAACAAGTTTTTTTTTTTCCCGAAAACTGGGATTTTTCGTCCAGAAAAAAAAAATAAAACCAACCAGAGAACACACAATTTAGTGACATAATACACACTGGTAGATGAAATAATTCTGAGGTGACCCTAATGCATCCTTTATGACTGTTTCCCTCCAATGCATCCTTCCCTTCGTGGATGCTGTGTATCCACCTGGAAATAGATTATTCCACCTTATCACTGGGCCAGAATTTTACAGAACAGGAACGTGAGAGAGAAATCCACTTACTGCAGTGGCTTCCTCAGTCGCCAGATCCTGATCCAAATCGGCACCACCCGTTGGCTGAGGTGGAACGAGATCTTCGGAGTATGGCCTAGTATGAGCTAACATCCCATAACGAATCCAGATTGTCCTGAGGGCTAAGGGGGAACTTACTCGCTATTATGTAGGTGTACGTAATAAAATGGCCACTTAATATATACTATTCTACAACAAGTACTGCGATCTAACTGTTGTGTAACCTTTGGAATTAATCACAATTTCCCACAGGTGAGGTGTCCCAATACTTGTTGTAGAATAGTATATATTAAGTGGCCGTTTTATTATGTACACCTACCTGATAGATATAAGAGGCATGCGCACTCAATGTGACGAAAAAAGGGCCTAGATAAACTTACAACAGTAGTTCCTGTAATTTTACCATACATTTCGTGACTGTGTAAGTCGTATCTCTGAGAGACATCGGTGATTTGCAATCACCTCTGTATACGCAGAAGTTTCTGTGATTACTGTGCTATTTTAATAAAATTACCACAGTAAAAATTATGCGTTCTTATTTTTTTGACGAGACGGATCTAATGATGTAGAAAGTTTGATCGTCTTCATCTGCAAGTTATTTATTTTTGCAAGTTTTGTTTACACTTTGCAGATCAATTGTCTGTAAACTTGACTCCGGGTCTTTTAATGTTCAAAAATAAGATGATAGCAACTTGACAGATGTCATGTGGCAGTAAAAAATGAAGCTAGAAGGACGAAGCGATAGGTTTGCTGGTGTGGGCGGTCGATCAGATAGACGTAATACGATCGAGCTACTGGTTTTATTTTGTTTTTTAATGCCAGATCCGATGATTAATTATCTGTCAAGAGAATACACAAGGACAGTCAAAGTCATGGACGAGAGCAGATTTTTCCAGTTTTAGGAGTAAGAATAAAACTTTATCCGTTATTCTCATCGCTAATTACTTTTGTATTGGCTGTCTCGTAATGCACAAACACTAATATTTTTCTCTTCGTTTTTCTTTCTTTCCTCAGGCATGTCGGTTCATTAAAGAAAATTTCAAAGTGCCATTCTACACTTAAACATCATGAAGGCGTTATCGATATTTCATCTTAGTCTATTATCTCTGTTTATTGCACTAGTGCTGCCGTCTGTCTGCTCCAGAGCAGGTTCTCATCCGAAATTCAGCGAAGCCATGCAGAAAACAAGGACAGTGTACACCGAAGGTGTATCTGCACTTACTTCCCACCGAAGTGGCCGACTTTCAGGGTAAGTAGGAATAGGCCATATGACAATATACAATGTAATACAATAAAGCGTTTATTCCTGTACAGGGTGTCATTGTCGACGTACATAGTTACTGGTAAAGGTGGAATTTAGTATAGTATGCTTTAACATAATCCCCAGAGAAAAGAAGTCAGACGTTGTTTAGGAGACCACGCTTTCGGTCCCGTCTCCTTCCGCGCCATTATTCCAGGAAACTCCGTATCTCTTAAGTACGAGAACACCAATGTCCCCGGGAAGGTTTTTTTTGGAGACGCGAGCCAATTCTCCATCTTACACCAATCCTGTGATTGTTTGTTCAGCAAAGGAGAACGACCCATACATCTTTTCCCTCGAAAAGAGTACAAAAGATGTTTACTTTAGGGATAGAACTGACATCTTCCCCAATAGTCTTTGGATTTTCTAGGTGCGAACTTGGCTGTGCCACTGGAGATGAACTTGTCGGGGAAAAATATCGCTTGTAGCCACTCCCGGAAGGCATAGAAGAGAATACCTGATTCGATATGCATTAAAGTTTGGTTCGTCATACCAAGATATTTTCGAAGAGCTGTTCCATTCTCTGCCAAGGTGATCGAACTTTTCCCATTTGGTGGTGGTTTTTGGGGAAGGGACCTTGATCATTTTGCTGCTTTCATTTGGGAGTAGTTCCGACAATTCATTCGATGATAGAAAATCATTCGATTATTTCATTCGAATAGTGTAATCGTATTACTTCATTCGAACGATATAATCGATTTATATCATTCGAATATTTCATAATCGAATTTCATTCTTCTTTCATTCGAACTCTAGAATTTTTGGAAGTTTTTTTTTTTTAATAATATATATTTGTAATTTTATGAAATTCACACCTTTTTTTAAATTGGTATTTATTATTTTATTATTGTTAATATATAAAGTACTGTATAAGGCACTGAGAGGAAGTCGGTTGGAGCAGGGGATATTGAAAGACGGCGACTGAAGTGGAACCAGAACAGCAGGAATCCTAAAAAGAAACTATTGAGGGAAAAGTAATAGACTTGACCTCAGGAAGTTTACGTTTGGTCAGCGGGTTGTCGACCACTGGAATAAACTGCCTCCTTGGGTGGTCGAGGTTGACAGTCTGGCGAATTTTAAGGGGCAGCCGGATCGGTACCTTCCAGAGGTGAAAAGTGTGTGATAAGAGTGGACAGATATTTTTTGTTGATAACTATAAAAGTAGACGTCTGCTTTCCTTGAATCTTTTGGCCTTACTAATTATCTGTAGGTTCCGTAGTTTAGGACCAAATGTTTAAAAAGAATGGCAACTTGTTTCTACCGAAACAAGTTGCTATACTTTTTGTTGGGCCACAATGTTGTGGCCCACCTGCTCCTGTCGATACGCAGTTTAATAAGTCCGATAGAGGTTGTCTGATGTTGATAAGTCCAGTTTATAGTCCATATAGAGTTCATATAAATTAGTCTTTTTAAAGTTTTACTCAAACGTCAAGGTTTCTTATAAACTGTAAATTGGGTTATCCGAAGGTGCAGAAAAACACAAGTGTAATATACGCGAAGGTACAAGTACAATCAGGAGAAATAGGCTGTAAAAATATATATCATACAATGTGATCAGTTCAATTCTTCATGTACATAGGCTATTAAAAATGTGTAGAGAGTGGTTTGCTGATATTAATATAATTTGCTGATTATAAGGAAAAAAACAATTGTGCAAAATCTTGAACTTGTTCGAAGTTATCCTTATTGTCTAAAAAAAAAAAAGAAAAAAGTTTTCTGGGCCAAGAGCTAAGACACCTGATGTTAGAAAGATTGAAACTGACTGACTTGAGATTTAAGAGCGTATGTCCTGTTAATTGCAAATTAGTGGATAGGCTTGGAGTGAACCATTTTGGAGTAAATCATCACTCCAAGATGGCTCATGTTGTTGTTGTAGTAGGGTTTTAGGAGCATTAGCGATTAAGGCCATATTGCTCCGTGTAGACTGTCTGTAAATTGCGTGTGTTCTGTGGTCGATTTTCTGTTTGCTGGACGAAAAACCCGAGTTTTCTGGAGAAAAAACCATGCTACTCGCCTGAAACGTACTAACTCAGTCTTGGAGTGAACCATTGTAGATTTATTAATTAAAATTAAAGACCGTTCTTATTGTTTTTTTTTATAAAAAAAAAAAAAAAAAAAAGATATTGTCCACTTAGAATCTTTATCCGAGCACAAGCTGTCAATTGCACAAATTACCTTAAAGTCCTGAGGCGGAAAAGATTTGTGGAAAAGGCACAGATTGTGGCCGGCACAAGTAAATATTCATCACGACAACTCTTCGGCTGCTACTTCGTGAGAATATCCTCCCTGTTAATCCGATTTGGCTCCGTCTGATTTCTTTCTATTTCTATCAGAACTTTGCTGAAAGGACCACATTTTGGGTCTTTTGGAGGTAGTCGAGTAGCCTATTTCGAGGGCATTGAAATCTATTATTTATTACCGAAATAAATAATAAATCGATTTCCTTTTTGACAGAAATAATTTATAACTTTTCGGGGTAAATATGGGTATGGCAGGCTTAGAAGCCCAGGCAAATGAATTTGATGCGCTCACCGGACATAACCCTACTTGTTTTATTTTATTTATGTTTTTTTTTGTTTTTTTTAGCGGGGTTAAGTTAAGGAAAGCGATTTTTATAATAAAGTTTTTTAATTCATTGACTTTATTTTTTTGAGAAGACTTAATATGCCGCTTGTATGCCTGTTTGTATTTGCCATTGTATAACATAATCAATAAATCTCAAAGGACTGCGTCCGTACTGTACTTTGACACCAGAGTGTCTTCCACTTTCTGTCAGCAGTCTACGTCGCCGATGATAAGTCTGCTGACCCCAAGGAGTTCGTACCATAAATACTCATCCATGTGTGGGGAGGAGAGGGAGTTCTTAGTAAAAAAAGAGCATCTTCCTTGCCATCTTTCCTTCTTATTGGTTGTATAAATCTACTTCAAGTGCGGTCTGGCCCCACATCTTAAGAAGGTTAAAAAAAAAAAAAAAAAGAAAAAGAAAAAAAAAAGCTCGGAACTGTTGCGCGTGTGATCGCATGCTGTGTCAACACGATACATTCTATCACCCCAGCTAAATGCAGAGTGACCGCCGCCTGTAGGGTGTTACCCTCAAGATAACAGTATTTGGCAACCTGCCGACAGCAGGAAAACTGAACAGAGAAGCCGGTCATGGAAAAATGAACGGTAGCTCTTCTTGCCGGAAGTGGAAAGAGAGAAAAGTTGAAGAGTGACTGTCTAGAAGAAAGCAAAAATATATTTTCTTGCTTTCTCTCATCACACCGTTCAAGTTAAAAAAAAAATTCCAGCGAATGTGAAGATGACACTCTGTCCATAAGACATGTCTTTGATTGGGCTTTAGAATGTCAATCACTTCTGGCTACCTTGGCAACTGATATCACCATGGTTGATGTGAGTTGCCAGGGTAACAGCGAGAACCAGAAATCGCAACTTTCATATTCATAAAGTTTATCCGATTTCTGTGCATTGTTGCCGTTTTTGGCAATAAGTATGATTCCCCGTCAGGTGGCGTGTCTAAATGTCGCCTGCCTAGGGCTCGATGTTGTCCACGTGCAGGCATGCAACTCCAGTCAACATTCCGCGGTATAAAGAAAGAGATGACAAGATAAAAGTGTAATCTCTTTACAGGATTACACCCAGGGGCACGCATGCGGCAAGATATCACTAGCTTGTCTACAAGGGCGGCATCTGCTGGCGCAGTCATTTACTATCCACAAAACCAACAGAGAAGGTCGTAATTAATTTTGATGGACTTCTTTTGTTCCGGCTGTCAAGGAAGGTTTTTTTTTTTTGTTACATAGTTTGGAGCTAGGTGAACTCCTTAAGTGTATGGCTCTTAAGAACTGTGTACTCATCACCCAGGGATCTAATGGCAGAGACAAACTCAACCCACTTCCGACGTCCATAATTAAGGAGTTCGTGCAGCCATGGAGAGCCTTTAAACCTCGAAGGGAATCACCCTTTCAAAGTTTATTATATTCATATTTCATTTCTCCCCTAAAATACTGTGGAGGGCAGAATATGTTCCACCCCCAAAATATAAACATATATAATATTATAAATACAGGGCGTCCCAAACGACCAACCTTTTCTTTGGCCTGATGCCCTCGAAGATAAGTGAATGAGAGTGCATTGTTCTCCATTACATGTCGAAAGGGTTGGGTTCGATTTTCGTCAATGGCAAAACTGGAAAGCACTTTCCGTCAGAGCGGGATGGACTTTTACGAGCTTATTTCACACCGTGGCTAAGTTATTCTGTTTCTGACTGCATTTTTTCATCGGGAATTTTGAGTTTTCATCCCACAGAATGCTGAAACACTATCACCAGGAAAAAGAGGAAAAATATTCATTGATGCAGGTACTTTTGCGTCTGCGAAATCTTGCAGACGGAAATTCCAATTCGGATCTTCCCTTCCGGAAATTTCTAATCTGGATAAAGTTTCTTATTCGGAAGTTCCAATCGTTGGAACATCTTCATTCAATGTGTGCACAAAAAGATTGTGTGTTGTATTCTGTTTTTTTCGCACCATTCAGTATTCAGTTGATTTTGAAGTCCCAGTCTCATGTTCAGTTTGCTTTACTGAATTTCTTGGAATTTGCTGTATGGCTTTTTAACAGCCAATTCGTGCCAAGAATCACTTCTTGTTCGAGGTCCCCCCCCTCCCGTCTCTACTTATCGTCTGGCTTCGTATTTCAAAGAACTTTCTACATGCCCCAATTGTTTTGTGATAAGGTGCAGGACTCCTTTATACCCCTTTAATGGTCATTATAACATAATGGTCTAAGCCGCTGCTGCTTTGGTTACAAGTATGAAAAATAAAATTTACTTTAAAACAACATTCTCTAGGTTCCAGATATCACTGGAACCTAGAAAAGTTTTTAGCGTAGTTTTCCGATTAAATTTTTCATTGGTCGTTGTAAACCATTGAATTTTAAGAATAGTTTTACTTTGAAAGTAATTCTTTGTATTGAATTTTTCTTATAAACTATTTCATTCAAGCAAGACTTAAAAAAGCATTATTAATAAAGGAAATTGGTAGAGATTTAAAAATGTTTTTGTTATGAAATTTTCGTTAAATCAGAGTTCTTTATAATGGGGTTTTACTTTATATGCGGTTGGGTCAAATATGGAGAATTTCTTTAAATACCTGTTTGTTAAGAATTATAAGGATGGTAAGCACCATGGAAAAATTATGCGTTAAAGGGAGTGTCTACTGTACCATTAGGTATAGTAGACACCTGAAGACTATTGTAGTCTGTACCCACCGTTATAACTAAATGGGAAATGCAAAATTCTGTTGGGCAGTGCATTCTAAAATTTTTTGTTGAACGAAAAGCTGGAACCTAGAGAAATTTTTAGCAAACTTAAAAATCTTAATAAGGTGATGAATGTTTATCACACTCACAAGTGTGATAAACATGATAAATACAAGTGTGATAAACAATGGTAAAAGGCACCTCCAAAAAAATGCAAGACTATTTCCTCCGTCAGCAAGTGGATGGTTACTTTTTCTGGGATGAAAAGATGTTATCCTCATTGATTTTTTTTTTATGGTGGGAAAGATTTAATGTAGATTACTGTTAGAAGTTGTTAGTTATTGAAGAAGGTAAAGCCTGCAATACTACCAAAATTAGTGATCGATAGTCAAAGGGGGCCTCGGCCATATCCTGCTGTTTGAAGGAGAAGTTCAATAGGAAGGGCGTTCAATAAGTTATCTACTTACCTATGAAGGAAATGTGACAGAGGCAAAAATATATTTTTTTATTTTTCAATGAAACTCCCCTGAACTCAAATACACTTGTTAATACACAGGACGAATAAAATTCTTTGTGCTGTCCATCAAAGAAAGCAGAAACAGCAGACTTCAGTTCATTATCATCAGCAAAACGACGTCCAGGTAAGTTTTTCTTGAGGTGTCGAAACAGGAAATAGTCATTAGGGGCCATCCCTTAGGTTGTACAGTAGGGATGCATATGACTCTCAATGACTGTCTGCTTGTGTTCCAAGTGGTGAATGTACAAAATTCCCTCAGCATCCCAAAAAAATGGCGGGGCCATAATCTTGCCAGCTGAAGGTTGTGTCCGAAATTTTTTGGGTGGGGGAGGGGAGAACCCTTGTGCTTCGATTGCATTGATTCTTGCTTAATCTCGGAATCCCAGTGATGGACCCGTGTTTCATCACCCGTAAACATTCTGGAGATGAAAGTTTTAGGATCTCTTCCATAAAGCTCTAAATTCTCTTCACAACACTGTACTCTGAATTTCTTCTGCACAGGGGTCAGAAATCTGGGGATCTACCTTGCACTAATCTTAGTCATCCCCAAATGTTCATGGAAGATGGTTATAACTGTTCTCTCAGATATGTCACATTCCCTAGAGTTTGGGACACCTTTGAACATCTGTCATTAAGCACAAGAGTTTCCACAGCTTGGCACATTTCTGGAGTGGTCGCTGTCATAGGCCTTCCTGGACGTGGATCACCTTCGATGAACTCTCTAACCCACTTGAATTATTTTGACCAGAATTTCGCCTGGTAAGCTGAAAGGTGTACTGTTGCCATACACGGTCACCATCCTTTCATGAATGGCCTTTGGCCTATTTCCTTCTTTGGTTAGAAACTTGATGACTGAACGGTGCTCCACAGCAAATCCATAATTTGATACAGGTGTCTTCCTTCTTTCTGTTACAGCAACATAACCTAAGAACGTAGTGGGATCAAAATTAGTATGATTCAAGTTGAAGTACGTATGAACATGATGAATCATTGAAATATAACTATGGCATGTACCCTAGGTAAATAATTTATCGAACGCTCTCGTACATTTCAATGATATGTTGAAAAAAAAAGTGTTTCCACCAAGAATAAATGAATTTATTAAGTTATCTAGCTGACTTTATTTATTATAATAGATTTATTAAATTAATTTTGTAGTGAGTTTATTTATAAATAAATAAAGTCATAATAAAAGTTGAATTTATTAGTGAGTTGGTCTCGAAATCGCAAGTAAAAATAATAAGTAAATAAAATAATAATTAAAATAAAAATAAGCAATTAATAACATTTTATAATGATACCTTCTCTCTCTTTTCTGTCTCTCTCTTTTGAGTAGGAAATGTTGGTCGATTAGTATTATGTACTTTTTTTTCGTTAAAAAAGTATTTCGTTTGGTTACTTATTTTTAAGATAAGGCAACTTTGATCACCAGAGTTCGCTGGTTTCGCTAATTATAAAATTCACCCAGTGGTAAGCTGGTTATGAAATGCGCAATGTTTTATATATAACGTTAAATCTTGGAAATAAATAAAAAATAATAATAAATTGAGCATTTATTAAACAAGTTAAGTAGACAAAACTGCATTAATTCATTGAGAGTATTTTTAAATACATGTTTTTAAATTGCTTTCAAGCACGAAAGGAATTTTAAAAAGAAGCAAACGAGTTACTGAATGAATTAACTAATTATTTGAAAAAATTCCTGATGTAACCAAGGGATTATATCCGGAGCTGCGGTTCGGTTCCTTCCCCCTCCCTTTTTTTGAACATCTTCGTTGGAATCGAATTTCTACAGATGGCGCAGTATTTACACAGCTATATATCAAGTAGTGACGTAATCTTTTGGTCAATACGGAATTTTTAAAAGAAGTCCCTCAAACGGCCATTGCAATATTATATCAACACTGTTTTTTCACTGAGCATGCGCTGAAAGCAAATGTCAACAGGAAATTGTCACGTAATCATCTGCTGTAACACTTGCAATCATCATGTTAGTTCACAGAGGGGGTGGTTGGTTCAGCCTACAGATTTTGTTGGCAGCCAAGATGGATGAAATCCGTGTCGCGAGGTGAATTACAATCATAGCACAGTTTGAGTCATCTGACGGAAAGTTTTCGAGTGTGATGGATCGATGGTGATACTTTTGACAAAATGACTATCAACGGCTTTTTTTAGTTACTTCACTTAGGGGGGGGGGGGGGACTAACATCCTGTAATATGTTAGATAGCCGTGGCTTGAAACTGTTAACAGCAATTCACCACACTCAGAATATATGTCACAAGATCCAATTGCCAATTATGTGGTTTAATCAAATACAAGAAAAGAAATGCTTCGAGTAAATATTTTTATTTCGTTTGTAGGTCATTGAACGTTACCTCACTAAACAAGGAGTTGTACAGTACCGATAAAAAAATGTAATCATACCAAATTTATTTGATTGTCAGATGCTCCAAAGCACATTTTATGATGTATAAAAAACATCAGTAGATAAAAGATAGGACAAATTATTACATTATAGAATGCTCCTTTTACTAGCAGAGGAATTTTAAAATACTAGTAATCAGAGGGGGAACCAAAGAGAGGAATAACACCGACCCCGAAAAACATCAACAGCAGCATTTTCGGACTTTTTCCCTGGTTACAAAAATATATTTCTATGAAGTTCTGGTGAAAGTCACTTTGACTTTTGTCTGCTGAAATATTGAAAAATAATACATGAGGACTGTGCTCCATCAACCATGTTTGTTAGCAAACCAATTTGGAATTGGTCCGCTAACGAAGAAAGCAATAGGCTGTAAAGCCTACTTGCTTTTAAGCTAGTTGTAAGCTGACCAACGAAGTGGAGGACGCCATATTGACAATCACTCTGTTAGTGCCATTGGTGATCTAGTATACCTGTCTAGTGTTGCAGTTTTGCAACACTAGATCGGATATGCTAGATCACCAATCAGGTATGCAGCCTTTTTCCTTGCGAGTGCCATTTTTATTCTTTTTAACTATAAAAATGGAGAGGTATGGGTTTTAGTCCCATCGTAGACTAGAGGAATTTCTAAAGGCTACTTCAATGGGGGGCTATAGTTAGCTGATCACAGGCGGATGGAGTACAGTTACCCCCGTGAGTTATTCTGTCTTTTAGCTCGCACACTTATACAGACATATGCACATCGGCGAAATATGGTCTAAGTCGCTGATATGATTTAAACCCTATAACAACATTTTGCCACTTGGACAGTTGCAGCCCAAGTGTAATATATGGAAAAACTTCATAGTAACATACCATTTGGTGTAGGCGTGCAGAGCTGGCTGGATGTTGGCTAACATAATCACAAAATGAAAACTTCGTGGTGCTACTATCGTCCGGAAACACTGTAAACCGCAGAAACAGTATAAAATAGGTTGGAGGACCCTCAAAAGAGTGGTATATAGATCCAGTGAGATCCGGAGTGGTAAGATTTAAGAGTCTCCAACCGAGAGTTCCGGGAAGCAACAGGAACTGATATTAGTACAAGGCTGATATGTAGGGAGCTTCATTGAATCGAATTGTAGGGAAGAGCTGCAGCAAGTAATGCACAGCGTTGGCTTGCATGGTGCACAACTCATCGTATTTAGTCCTTAGGCCATTGGAAAGCTGTGCGGAGTGACGAATCACCATTTTCCGATCTGATTACCGTATTTCGATCTGATGGATACTCGGAAATTGTTATTTACCAGCGTGTATCATCCCAACTGTGAAGTATTAGTATTAGTATTAGTAACGGCCGCAAGGTGCAAGAAAGCCTATGGCTTATGCTGCACCAGCCAAAAAAAAAAAAAAAAAAAATCGGAACAAAACAATGATAAAAACAAAAAATAAATAAATAAATAAATAACTAAATAATAATAATTAATAAATAAAAATAAAATAAAATAAAAAATAAATAAAAAGGAAATTAAACCTATCATCCTATGCGCTTCCCTTACCCGAAAGTACTATCCAGATGACCTTTGAATTTCCCCAAACTGTCGGCCTCTACCACCCATGAAGGCAACTTATTCCAGTAATTTATAACTCGCTGGCTAAAATAAAACTTCCTGCAGTCCAATCTAAACATTTCCCCGCGTAACTTGAATTTATGTCCCCTAGTTCTAGCATCATTTATAATCTTGAAAATTTTGTCCTCATTCAGTTTACTGATGCCTCTCAGAGCCTTAAACACCTCAATCAAATCTCCTCTAAGGTGTCTAGTTTCCAAACTCTGCAACCCACATATTCGAAGTCTTTCTTCATAAGGACGCCCTTTTGCCGATCTCACCAGGCGAGTTACCCTTCTTTGCACCCTTTCAAGAAGCTCGATGTCTTTCTTCAGGTGCGGTCTCCATACTTGAACACAGTATTCCAAGTGTGGTCTAACATAAGCCTTATATAATGGGATTATCACGTCCCTATCTCTACTTGCAAAAGTTCGATAGATCATCGATAGGACACCATGGGCCTTCCTTGCAACCTGTTTACAATGCTCAGAGAATTTCATGTCTGACCGTATCGTAACACCCAAGTCCCTTTCCTCCAGTACTGGGTTTAGTTGAACTCCACCAAGTGAATAAGTTTTTTTGGGATTACTGTGTCCCAGGTGTAATACCTTACACTTTGTTGGATTAAAGCACAGCTGCCATTTTTCTGACCATTCCTGAAGTCTATCTAGGTCTCTCTGAAGAAGCTCAGCTTGACAGTGATCATTAACTACTCTCCCAATTTTAACATCATCTGCAAATTTAGACATCACGCCCTCTATCCCATCATCAATGTCGTTTATGAAAATTAAAAACAACAGTGGTCCTAATACTGATCCTTGGGGAACCCCACTTCTTACATCAACCCAATCTGAGGAATAGCCATTTATCACAACCCTCTGCCTCCTGCCCTGAAGCCATCCTTCTATCCATCTAAGGATTTTCCCAGTGATTCTAACCTGTTCCAGCTTATAAAGCAACCGCTCATGTGGGACTGAGTCAAAAGCTTTGCTGAAATCTAAATAAACAATGTCGAAATTATTCCCTAAATCCAGCTCGTGAGTGACCCTTTCGAAATAGCGAACCAGATTTGTTAAACATGATTTTCCCTTTACGAAACCATGCTGAGTATCCTTGAGAATTTCAATTCGATCCAAATGATCCTGAATTCCACCCTTGATCATTGCCTCCATGATTTTCCCTACTACTGAAGTCAGACTGACAGGTCGATAATTTCCAACTTCACTTTTAGAGCCACCCTTATGTATGGGAGATACATTTGCACTTTTCCAATCCAAGGGAATCTCCCCAGAGTCTAATGATGCTCGCATAATTAGCCTCAATGGTTCAATGCACTCGCTTGCCGCCTCTCTTAAGATTATAGGGTATATTCCATCAACTCCAGGAGCTTTACTGGTCTGTAGGCTCGAAAGTTTTTTCATTAAATAATCTTGCGAAATTTCAATATCATTAATTACATCTTTTTTTAACTTCGCTCCCACAATTTCCCTTTGCCACAAAAGGCTTTTCATTTGTAAATATCGATGCAAAATAACTGTTGAGTTCATGTGCAACGGCAGCTGGTGTATTTATTACTATCCCCTTTCCCTTACGTTTGGCGGAGTTTTTGTCACTGTCTGAGGTTTCTCGTTGGTTGGGCCATTGATTGGCCTTCCTGGAGCAATGGACGTCATGTAGTACATTGATATTCTAGTAGAAGAATAAGAGAAATTTACCTCAATATGATCCGTAGAACACTTCTGTACAACACTCTCCAGAATTTAAAACGAATATAAAATTACATCAAATGAATTCTCACACCCACAGCAACTTTAATGATACGATCCACCCGGAATCGAAGGCCAAGCCCCTCCAAGCCGACCCCGAAAAACATCAAACCACAAACATACAGCTATGAGTGGAAGAAGAGATTATCTCCATAAATAAAACCAAGTGAAAATTGATAACAGCAATGAACATTTATGGACATAATGTCTTCTTCCACTCATAGTTGCGTGCTTGTGGTTTGTTGTATTTCGCGGTCGAGTTGGGGGGGGGGCTTCGATTCCGGGCGGGTCGAATCATTAATGTTGCTGTGGGTGTGAGAATTCATTTGATGTAATTTTATATTCGTTTTTAATTCTGGAGAGTGTTGTGCAGAAGTGTTCTACGGATCATATTGAGGTAAATTTCTCTTATTCTTCTACATATACTTTGTAGCAGCAGTAGCATGGAGAGGGCCTTTTTTCTGCTTCAGAATGACAATGAATTTGCCATTCAACACGCTTTCACTCAATAGCTGAATTGACAGCTGTACTAAAGGCGAAATTCACCAGAATATTGTCTTCCTCTTACCAAACATTATTTCGTATTCTGCCAACGAGATACAGTACGTAATTATGGCCATAAGTGGGATTACACGTGAATAAATATTTTATCAATAAAAAGCTCTTTGAAACGTGCAGGTGTCTGATTACTTTTGACAGTATAGTATATAATATGTACCGGTGTTGTTTGGGTTCTTTCCGTGTCATCAGCGTATATCGTGTCTGGCTCATTTTCTGTTGTCAGTTGCCTGCTTTGGGGATGAAAAACTTGAGTTGACGGGAAGAAAAAACCATGTAACCTTCCTATTTACACGATCAAGTTGGTCGTGTAAAGAGGTTCCGGTGTTAAAAAAAAAAAAAAAAAGAAAAAAAAAATAAATAAAAAGGAAAAAAGAGCATACAAGTTTTCCTTCCATCTCAAAGGGAAATATTCCTAAATTTTTCCTCACAGTGCGGAAGAGTGCTAGCAGTGGTCTTTGCCACTGCTAGAAGCTAGCAATTAATATTTCAAGTATGTGAGAACACTTTATATACACAAAAAAAGTAAACTAGACAGACAGAAGGCGAAACTTAATCTCCCTTGAATAACAAAGGCTTAATTGCATCAAACATCGAATCAACTGTTAAGAAGGAATTCTATTAGTCGTGACCTACAGAAATCAATATCTGTCTGTCTGTCTGTCGTTGCACGATATGACCATGGATAACTTACAGACGCCAAGGCAAGGTTGTCGTAAGTTGTCACAATAACCAGAGAGAGAGAGAGAGAGAGAGAGAGAGAGAGAGAGAGAGAGAGAGAGAGAGAGACAGCCATGGCCTCAAGGTTTTGTAATGAGACCCGGTTAATGTTCTTATATTTGCATTCCAGTGGCCACTGAACTAGAAAAGAAGTGTGCTTCTTACGATGTTATCAAACAACTGGAAAAAGGATGCTGGCGATGACAGCATTTGACACTCAGATGGAATAAGTGATGATGTACATGTTCTGAGTGAACGAGGGGGGGATAAAACATTTATTTTCTTGGACTTCATTAGAAACCTCTCAGGCGATTGGCCCTTGTGGTAAATGGTGGTAAAAATGTATGCAAAGGGTTACACAAATTTACTTTAATATTTCGAAAGAAGACAATTGTGAAAAAAAATCAGCTGAAGTTTACGACCTTTTGGAACTGTTTAAATAATAATTTAAAAATTCTGGTCTTTGTAAAAAACATAAAGAATGTTTTTTACAAAGACCACAATTTATACAGTATTATGCAATTTTAAAAACCCTAATTTGTCAATTAAAGTATGTAAAATGATGGAACTTTCTTTTTAAATTATAAATGCTAAAGTTGATTGCAGCTTATTGTTCAAAATATACTCACTGGCCAAATAATTGGAAGCCGTTTTTAATTGGTCGTTGTCTGCAGATAAATAAATGTCCGCTTTCTTGCATCATGTGCCTCTACTAATGCTAATGTGATATTTCCGATTTTCAGAAAAGTATAATAAAATAAATTGTTTATTTAATTTAGGCAAAGAAAGACCAGTCGAACTATGCGGTGGGATTTGTCATTTAAGTAAATTGGCATCTTAGACGCTCCCGAACAACATAAAGTAACATCTAAGAGCGACCATTAGCCTTGAGGTGGGGACGAGCGCTTATATCTTTGCGCTTATATCAACACTACTATCTTTGCTCTCAATTTCTTAATCTATTAAACATCCCTCTCTGGGAGTTAATACTATCACAATTCGTAACCACCAACCGATGGTCACAACATAAAATAACTAACTAAATGTGGCCTAAAAAGCCACCAAACATTGATCACCAACCATTTAGCAGGAGAGTCAATCATCTTACTGTGTATAAGTGCGGACATCAAAAAATGTTGAGGCCCGCACAAGGCAAGGAACCAAATAGTCGTTTAAAAATACCAGCAGAAGATATCAAAACGTCTACAGTCACAACTAAGCCAGGAATCACTCATCAAAAATCCCAAGCGTTGTTCAAAGGAGGACTATCACCCAACAAACCAGAGCTATTTCATCAGCAATTAACCAAAATCAGTTCTTATTTTTGTACACATCTAAAGCCCTAAAGTATTGGGAACAATTTTACTAACAGCCTCTAAAATAAAAATAATAATTTATTTAATTTAGGCAACGAATTATGCGGTTGGATTTGAAGAATCTGGGATTTGGTAGCCTTTTGCCTGTACGAAAACCACTTCTTTCTGCAAAATATCGAAAGATTGATTGGAGTGGTGAACGCCAATATTGGATTGTGGAACAGTCCTGTGGTCTGACAAGTCTCGACTTACACATTTTGTGTACCAATGGAATGGTAGGATGAAAGTGTGGCATGAACCTAACGAAGCCATGCATCCAGACCGTCTCGTGTTCATCCATTCAAGCGTCTGGGAGGGAGGTATCATGATGTGGAGTATGTTATTGGTGCGGAGGCCCGCTCATACTGTTACAAGTCCCGGTTACCTCCAATGAATAACTTTTTGTCATATCGGACCAACTTCACATTGCAATGTTTCATTTTTACCCGAATTGCGACGGATTCTTTCAAAGCGACGCAACTGTTTACCGTGCAAAAATTGTATCTAAATGGCTCGAGGAACATTCCTAATATTTCCCAACATCTACCCTGGCTACATAATTCTCCAGACCTGAATCCAATTGAGAATGTCTGGGATTTGTTAGAAAGGGCACTTCGGTTTCGAAGTTCTCTGCCAACATTAATACAGCAGTGCAGGGCTCCCACTCCTGGGTTTTTCCACCCAGATCTGGGTTTTTTGATTGTTATCTGGGTCGATAGGTTTTTTTCACAAAAATATCTCATTATCTGGGTTTTTTCGGTAATTTTTAATTTTAAGTCAAAATTTATTTTTCTTTCTTGTAAATACAATAAAATTTAATACATTTAATAACAGTTTACAATTCTCTTAATTTTATATTCTAACAATACTGATCATAATTTGTAATATCTCAAGTACTTGTACAAAATACTACAAATGTAAAAGGATTTCAAAGTTTTCGCAGGGTTCTACACTATGAAATTACGCTTAGATGTTCATATATGTAAGCATACATGATCGTGTTACTAACATGTATGCGCAGCCTATTGAGCAGGCGGAAGGCGGTCTGTACTGCACAGTCTTTCGTGATCGTTCGTGGTATTATCGCATTATTCGGTGTGATTTTTACATTTATGCGTGTACTACATACAGTGATATAATAAATTTAAATTGTAGTGACTATTTCTATTTTATGTTAATGGATTAGTGATTTATTTTTTATTTTATAGGACATTTTAAATAAGATAACTGCTAATTAGCCATACCCACAAATTGCCCACAATGTCTGAAACTTGTTCCCCACAGAGAAAGATGAGTAAACGGTGGTATACTCAAAATTTTAGAAATGAATGGTTAAAAGATCCGGAATTAAAGGATCGGTTGAAAGAAGACAGTAATGAAAAAGGTGCGTCTTACTGTATTTGTTGTGAAATGAAATTAAAGAATGCCAATAAATTGATGTTACTAGCGCATAAAAATACAGTTAAACATAAAAAAAGTGCAAATATTGCTAAGACAAGTTCAACGTTAGACACGTTCTTCACAAAACGTAAACCTACGGAGGATGAAGAAGTAGCAAAGGCAGAGTTAACAATTGCTGCACTCATTTCTGAGCATAATATTCCATTTGCGCAATGTGATCACCATATAGAAGCATGTAAGAAAGAATTTCATGATAGCAATATTGCAAAACAAGTTCAGATGAAGGCGATTAAAGTCTCTTATCTTATACAAGATGGCATAGCCTATCATGAAAAAATATACATTTCTAACATATGCAGAAACAACAAGTTTTCAATGATAATAGATGAAAGTACAGATTTATCTTTATCGCAAGTTCTAGCTGTTGTTAGATATTTTGATATTCAAAAACTTGATGTTGTAGATGTGTTACTTGACACTGTTTGTGTCGAAAATGATACTTCAGAAGGGCTTTATCAAGCTGTAAAAGATCTTTTCATAGAAAAAAAAAAACATTCAAATAAGTAATCTCGTTGGCTTTGATAGTGATAATTGTGCCACTATGATGGGTACTAAGAGTGGGTTCCAGTCATTGCTAAAAAAGGATGTACCATCAGTATTTATAATGGGATGTGTTTGCCATTCTTTTGCATTATGTGCTAGTCATTCAGTCAAGGTACTACCATCATATCTAGAAATATTTATAAAACATATCTCTTGTTATTTTTCCCTTAGTAGTAAAAGATTAAACAAGTTCAAAATGATTCAAGATGTTGTAGATACTGCTAAGCATGAAATCCCCAAATTAGCACAAACACGTTGGTTATCCCGTGGCAATGTAATAAAAATTATTAGTCAGCAGTGGGATGCGTTAGTTCTTTATTTTCAGTCTCAATCAAAAATTGACAAAATCGATGGTGCAGTGAATATTTACAATACTATGATCACCAAAGGAACTAAGCATATGTTGTTGTTTTTAGGATATGTACTGAGAAAATAAACTGCCTGAATATTGAATTTCAATCTGAGCATTTCAGATTGCACTTACTTCATTCAATGGTTTCAATTGAGTATAAAAATATTCTTAGTTTTTTCATAAAAGAAGTCATTACTTCGTGCAAGCTGGTTGAAATTGATCCAAGCAATGCAATAAATCATAAGCCTCTAAATAAAATATATTTGGGAGGCCGTTGTATGGCCTTATTAAATTCAACACCACTTGGTGATAGTGAAAGCAGGTTTAAAAATGATTGTTTAAAATTTCTTGTTGAACTTTGTATGGAAATCAGAAAAATATTTCCTCTAAATGATGATGGAATTATTGCCAGTCTCAATGTTCTTGACCCAGCAGTGATACATGATCGTGCCAATTCGCCATCCTCAATTTTCCATTTAGCAATGCAGTTCCCTCACCTTGTTTCTGAAGACAAACTAGATCTTCTAGATGATGAATGGAGATCATTTCGTTTAAATCAAGATTTAGATTTCTCTTACAAAACCATCCCTGAGTTTTGGTATCTGTTACGTAATATAAAAGATGGCTTTAATAATTCTAAATATGAGATTTTATCTAACTTTATGACCAGTCTAACTATTTTACCTCACTCTTCGGCAAGCGTAGAAAGAATCTTCTCCCAAGTAAACCATATAAAAACAAAAGCCACAAACTCCCTTAAACCAGAAACTGTGAAAAATCGACTAATGGAAAAACAGGCGATAAATAGATCTAATCAAAATTGCTATACATGGAAACCTAAATCAGAATTGGTAAAAGAAGTCATACAAGGAACTTGTCATAAAAGATACGAAGAACGTTTGAAAAAATGAAAGAACTTCAAAAAATAAATGTGGAGGGAACTGAATGGGATGAAAATTCTGATTACAATTAAATATAAGATATTTTTGCATGGTAAGTTTTATCTTATTTGTGTTGCTATACTATATGATGAAAACTAGGTTTTTTTTGGGTTTATTTAAGTTGCAATCTAAGTTTTTTTAAAAATTTGTGAGTGGGAGCCCTGCAGCAGTGATAAAAAAAAAAAAAGTGGCCTTACTAAATATTAAATAACGGTTTCTAATTTTTGGCCAGTGAGTGTACCTAAGATCAGTAAGGCCCATAAGACCAGTAATTTTTTTTATTACCAATTTTTAGTTGGGTCACGAAGTCGTTAAATTACTTAGATTTTGATTTATTTGGTAATTTTAATAAACTTTAATAAAAAAAATGAAGACCCTTTTTTAAAGGATTCATTACTTACTAGAAAATTTTCTCATTTAAATTTTAATGTTTTAATCTTTTGAAGTTGATTAGTGTTTAGTATTATAAACAAGCGGAAACTAATTTTTTAATGAAATGCATACATTTGAAATTCCAGTTTTGCTGCAGATATTGTTTTATTTGTGTCTTGGAGCCATTTTGACTTTTAGTTTGCACGTTAAACGAAATATTATAAAGTTAATGTTTTTTATGACATCTTTCTTTGCTATTTTTATTTTTATTCATATTTTAAATATCATAGAAGAGGTAAAAAATTCTGAGAATTGCGTATAAAAGACATTATCGTTAACAGGAGAAACTGCTTCTACAGGGATGGGATACACTTAAATAGAAAGGGTGCAAGAATATTTGCTGATGCTATCGAGGCAGTGTTAGGTGGGTTGGAAAACTGCTAGCTTGGGGAGATACAAGGACTAATAGTTTAACAGTAGCTGCAGGCAGAGGTGAAAGTGATTCTTGCGCAACTTCTATTAGAATAAGTAGCGACCTGGAGCGAGGGGTGTTGGGGGTTTCAGGGACGGATGGCAGTCATCCTGAAATAGGTGGGTATATGGGATGTGTTAGGATTACTAGGAATAGGAGTAGGAGTATGTATGCTTGCATGTATACCAATGCTAGAAGTATAGTAAATAAATTTGATGAATTTGAAGTGTTGGCCAAGACATCAAAGGCGGATATTGTTGGGATAGCAGAGACGTGGTGTCACACAGACATAAGGAATGCAGAACTGGAATTTGGGGAGTACAATGTGTACAGAAAGGATAGACAGGATAGGAAGGGAGGAGGTGTTATGCTGTTAATAAAGAAAAACATAAAATCAAAAGAAGTGCACCCAGTTGATATAGATGAACAGTGCACTGTTGAGTCAGTTTGGTGTGACATAAGCACTGCGAAACCAAAAATAAGAATAGGAGTGTGTTATAGGCCTAATGACTCAAATGAGTACAATGAACAATTGTACAGAGAAATAGATTGGGCTAGTAAATCGGAATGTCTTATAATGGGAGATTTTAACTTCTCAGATATTGACTGCAACTTGTGGGTTGGTCACTCACATACTAGTCAGACTTTTGTGGATTTATTGGATGATTGTTTTCTGCAGCAGCATGTTTGAGAGGCAACCAAAAGGAGGAATACTATTAATCTGGCTATCAGCAGTGATCATTCTTGTATTAAGAATTTGCAGATAAAGGAACCACTAGGTGGCAGTGATCACAGTGTACTCATGTGGGTTTACTTAAAGATTTAATTACTATCAGGGGTAAAGGAAAGAGTTTTTGCTTCCATAAAGGTGAGTACAGTGGTCTCAGACAGTTTTTAAATTCTGTACAGTGGGATCAACTGACGATGTTACCAACAGTAAATTCTAAGTGGGAAGCATTCAAGGAATTAATCGTGGATGCTACTAAAAGTTTCATACCTATTAAGAAATATTGTTCAAGGTTTAGGCCTAAATGGTTATCTAATTAACTAATGAGACTCGTAACAGGGAAGAAAAATGCATGGGATGCATATAAATTATCAAGCGACTCAGAAGCCTATGGCAGATATATATGCTAGTCTGTAATCAGGTCACAAAGGAGGTTAGGCAGGAGAAGGCAGATTACGAGAAATCCTTGGAAAAAGATGCTAAGAAAAACAGCAAGGATTTCTTTACTTATATAAACTCTAAAAGGAAACGGATGAATCTGATTGGTCCACTTGATATCGATGGTTCGACTGTTGATGATCCTGCTCAGATAGCAAACAAACTGAATGAGTATTTTGCATCTACATTCACACATGAGGAATTATTAAGGTTTGAAAACGGCAGAAGGTTATCAAATTGTAGCAGGATACTTAATGATTTTGTAATAACTGAGAGCAAAGTGGAGGAGAAATTGTTGAAGTTAAACATAAGAAAAGCACCTGGGGTGGATGGGATCTATCCAGTTATATTAAAGGAGGCGGCAAAGCAACTAAGAAAACCCTTAGCCATAATTATGAGAGCATCCTTGGACTCAGGGGAGGTTCCCACGGACTGGAGATGTGCAAATGTATCCCCAATTCACAAAGGGGGATCGAAGGGTGACACGAGTAATTACAGACCAGTTAGTTTAACTTCTGTTCCGGGTAAAATAATGGAGTCACTGGTTAAAGATGCATTGCAGGATCATCTAGACAAGACTGCAGCAATAATTCAGACACAGCATGGATTTGTTAAGGGGAAGTCTTGTCTGATCAATTTGATTGGATATTATGATGTGGTTACAAAGGAACTGGATGCAAAAAATAATTTTGATATCATATATTTGGATTTCAGGAAAGCTTTGACACTGTTGCGCATGGAAGACTATTGTACAAATTGGAGCAGAATGGTATTAAGGGTAAGTTGCTACAATGGATAAAAGGGTGGTTGGGTGGAAGAAGACAGAGGGTGGTAATCAATGGGTGCTGCTCTTCGTGTACTAATGTTGTTAGTGGAGTCCCACAGGGTTCGGTGTTGGGTCCACTGTTGTTTTGTATATTTATCAATGATATTGATGAAGGTATATCAGGCTTAATGTCGAAGTTTGCAGATGATACAAAGGTTGGCAGGGTTGTTAATGACAGTAATGGCAGTGTGCTGCTGCAACAGGATCTAGATAATTTGAGCAGATGGGCTAAGAAGTGGCAACTGAAGTTTAACCTTGACAAATGCAAAGTACTGCATATGGGTAGAAGTAAACCCACAGAAACATACCAACTGTGTGGTACTACACTTAAGGTGGTAGAAAATGAAAAAGACCTGGGAGTAATTGTGCAGTCAGATATGAAGTTTTCTGAGCAATGCAGCCAGGCTGCCAGGACAGGTCATGGGGTTTTGTCAATGATGTATAGGAATTTTGCTAGCAGGGAGAAGGAGGTGATTGTCCCTCTGTATAAGGCAATGGTCAGGCGACGCCTTGAGTACTGCGTACAGGTCTGGAGGCCTCATTTTAGGAAGGATGTAGATTTGCTTGAGCGTGTACAGAGAAGGGCAACAAGATTGGTGAGGGGAATGAAGGGATCCTCTTACCAAGAGAGGCTTAAGTTCTGCAAATTGAAGTGGCTGGAGACTAGGCACCTGCGCGTTGATCTGACTGAGGTGTGTAAGGCCTTGAATGGGTTGAGCACGCTGAATTCTGAACAAGTGAATTCCTTCCACTTGTTCGGATTACGAATAAGGGGGCATAAATTCAAATTAAGAAAGGACAGATGTAGAATAGATGTGTGGAAATTTGCCTTTAGCCAGCAGGTGATTAGTTGCTGGAACAAACTTCAATCTGTCGTTGAGGAAGTTGATAGGTTGAATAAATTTAAGGAGGAACTGGACAGGCATTTGGAGGGAATGGTGTGATTTTTTTTTTTTTTTTTTTTTTTTTTTTTAGCTGATGCTGCATAAGCTCATACACTTGCTTTCTTGCATCACATGCCACTACTACTACTACTACATAGGTACTTTTTTTTTCTTTTTTTTTGGGCCGATGCCATTGGTACCATTCCTGATTTCCATATGTAACGTATTTATGTATTCATAGCTGAAGAAGAGACACACACAGTGTCGAAAGCTGCTGTAAGTATTTTATTTCATTTTATCAAAAAAAGCGAGCGCAGACCCCTAGTTGAAATTAAAATTACTAATATCTATCACTAAGTTGAATTCTTTCTCTGGGACAGCCATGTAACATCAGAGAAGGGTAAAATATAGAGAGAATAAAAGAACGGCACACGATATTTAGCAATCGCCCCAGGCTAAAACCACGTCAGATGAAACGCGCGTACATCTTCGCGTTTGCTACGGCGGCCGTAATAAATCATTAATAAATAAATCTTCAGCCATTGTCAATCCACTGCGGGATTCCTCAACAAGTCATGTTGAGGGAATGGGCCATAACGTGCCACGCTTGTCCAGTGCGAGTTGGGAGATCAACCGTGTTTAACACTCAGTGGCTTGAACTCCGGTCTACTCCAAGAACGTGTATTATTGCACTCTTTTTCATTACCGCTCGGCTATGGAGGCATATATAAAATGTCATGTAATTGTAATGAAATATCAAATATGGCACGTATCGGTAAGGTCTTTGTAAGATAAGATTCAAATCAAAAAAGGTAAAGCACTTGATAACAGTTGCCTATTAATTCTGATCCAATTAGTTTTTAGCAGTTGTCCATTAGTTCTGGTTGTTCTAGGTTTTTTTTTGCGCATCAGCAACTTAAGTCATTAAATTAAATATTTTGATTTAAATTTCTTTATTGCTGCTAAGTATGGTACAAGTACTAGGAGCAATAATACTCATCATGGCGACATAGCCAGGAGATTTGCCTTAAGACAGAAAATGGTACATGTGATTACAAATTAGGAAAAGGAAAAGTTACATAGGAAATTATAAGTTACACGAAAATTAAAACGCATATAAAAATTAAATTATAATAAATAGGAAAATATAAAGAGAAAAAATGAACATCGTAGCACAAATCAAGAACAATTAAAAAAAAGGCAGGGAAGTTGAATCAAAATCAAACCATGGATTTTAACTCAAAAACCGCTCAAAAACACTGCGCGCTAGGGATTGGAGAGGTGGGTGGATGGTTGGTGTCGATGTTTAGTAATCTGGCACAGTTTTCCAAACCACAAGGTTTGGAAAGTTATTCCTGTTGAACACATGCGATCCACTCTAGGAATATGCGACGGTATTTGAAATCGGTAGCTGTTTTCTGCAGGTTAATTCCAAGACGCAGCAGTGCATGTATTTCAGACGGTTGTATTTGAGGATTAGTGTAGGGTCAGACCTCAAGGATGGCAGAGGGTTGTGCCACTGATAAAAATCCCAGATGTTCCTGGCGTTCATCACTCCTGTGAACATTTTTACCGTAGTCATTAAACGCCTGTTGTCAGTTAACCCTGGCAGTCTGGGTACATGTTAGCTGCTCAGCCATATCAGTGGTTTTCAATTGGGAAGGTCGGCGATGGTCCATTTCAGGGTCTAGTTTCACATGCGAACACTGGTTTTTGAAGTGAGGCCAAAGCAGATACCCAAATTTTAGCAGCGTATAAAATAACCGGATAAACAGTGGTTTGAAGATACAGGAATAAGGAGGTGATTATCCCTTTGTATAAGGTAATGGTCGGACCGTCAGGCCACACCTTGAGTACTGCATACAGGTCTGGAGGCCTCATTTTGGAAGGATGTAAAGCTCCTGAAACGAGTACAGAGAAGGACAACGAGATTGATGAGGGGGGAACAAAGGGTTGCTCTTATCAAGAAGGCTTGAGTTCTGAAAATTGTAGCGTCTGGAGACTAGACGCCTGCGAGGTGATCTGATTGCAGTGTATAAGGCGTTGAATGGTTTGAGCAAGCTCACTGCTGATGGGATTCTCCCTCTTGCTCAAATTACGCACCTGAGGGAAGCATAAATTCAAATTGAGGAAAGATGGTTCCAGAATAAGTGTGCGGAAATTTGCCTTTAGCCAGCGAGTGGTTGATTGCTGAACAAACTTCCATCTGTCGTTGCGGAAGTTGATAACTTAAATTCAAGGAAGAACTGGGCAAACGTTTGGAGCGAATGGATGGGTGAAATGGGAAGTTTTTTTTTTTTTTTGGCTGATGAGCTTTGCTTTCTTGACTAATATGCCTCTACTAATGCTAACCCAGCTTGCACAAATACGTGTCATATGCAAATGATCGAGGAGAATGCCGTGCGTGCTTCCTGCTGATATTTTTAGCATCACTGCTAGTTGTTTTACTGTTATACAAGTTATAGATCTTCTCTCACAATTACAGGCCATGTTTATGGTTTCTGTGGTGACAGCAGTGGTTGGAGCTTCACGACCGCCGATTTTTGCGATTGAATCACGTCCATCTTTAAGCTTTCTAAACATTCTACCAGCTGTGCTGTAGATTCACCATAAACCTCTTTTATCATTTCATACGCTTCAGCCGATGTTTTCGTGAGACGGAAACAAAATTTGAGAGCGACATATTGTTCCTTGCTTGTCACGTCCATTGTTACGTAGGCGAAACGGAACAGGCATAAATTTGACCGACCGCCAAGGTCGTGTGCACCAGTCAACTGCGCAGTTGCTATGTGTGCAGCTTGGTTTGATCTTAAATTCTGCAGATCAGCTAGAAGTAGCAAGTAGTGTGGTTGTTTCGTTAAAAATTATGACCATTCTTTTTTGAACAGCCCTCATACTTGCACCTGAAGAAGTGTATCACATCGTGTCGTCTGTTGGGTTATGTGGTGTTTCCTATCAGTTACTATCTTTAATTGAAAAATGGTGATGGTACTATTTTGTTAATGGAAATTGAGCATGGAAATCGCTTTTGAGTTTTGTCTTGGGTTTTGAATTCCCAAATAACGATGAAATGAGGAGACAAAGAGAAACTTCTAGTAGGTATAAGGGACATTTATAGGGGTTGTATAAGAATTACCAAAAAGGTCACGTTACAGAAGTCGATACAAAATGCTCTAATATATGATCATATGACATCAATACCGTGTATAATCGTCTCCAACAGGCCTGACAGCGGCGAACCATGCTCTATATAAGGGTGCCTATAAGATTCTGTAGCAACAAATCTTATTCTTCCACCGGTGCAGATTAACTTACCAAGTGACCAAGTGATTTTTAAGTCTGTGTGGTGATCGTCTTGGCCACGGCAATCATATATCAGAATATCTTCAGTTTAAGATATTCCTCCATAACTTGAGCTCTATGTGTAGAAGCGTTGTTGTGCATGAAAAGAAAACCTGGGCCAACGCCACCCCTAAAAAGTCGCACATAAGGTTCAAGGATCTGTTCTCGATACCTCTGCGCAGCAGTTACGGTACTCCTATTAAAAACATGAAGAGGGGTACGGCCGTTGATCATTATTCCGCCCCACACGAGAACACCGCCTCCACACTGTTTCCCTTTCTCTGGCGTTGGAGGGATGGTACCGCATTCCTCGTTGTCTCCAGATGAAATAACGTCTAGAATCTGTTTGTAAGCATGAACGGGACTCATCAGAGAAGAGAACTGCATCCCATGTGTCAGGGCTCCAAGTCACATGTTCATGGTACCAGTTTTTACGAGCTCTGCGGTTGTTTGGGGTTAATGGGATACAAACCACTGGCTTTCTTGCGTAGGGTCCACTTGAATTGAGCTTTCTTAACACAGTGCAGTTGGAAATGTTTTCATCTATGGCCACAGCAACCTCAAGAGACAATTGGTGATAGGATATCGTAGGGTTCCGTCTTGCTGTTAGAGCCAGATAGCAGTCTGTTCTGTTTGATGTAGCCCTCGGGCGATCTTGGCCCGCTCTTCTTGTAATTTTTCCTGTCTTCTGAAACTGCTTCTATAATGCCGAGACGACACTACGACATATTAAGCCAACGTGCTACCTCCGCCTGCGATTGCCCGGCTTCAACTCGTCCAATGGCCTGCCATCTCAAAGAATCATCTATGACTTGCCATCGTGAGTACTGGAGATGTGGCTATCCCACTGAGCAAGCCAAAAAACAAGAATGAAGTGATGTGATCGGAACCCGTTTTTTATAGGAATGAATAATTTGCATAATGTGCGCTCTGTAAGGTGGTAGATCGATTTCTATTGGATACTGGGAATTTGCATGCTAGCATGCCTGTCATATCAAATGTTGGCCTTCGGCAACACTGTTCACAATAAAATACTCATGAAAGACATTTTGTTCTGTTAATTTTGTCGAGCAGTGTAACTATATCGGAAGCAGACGAAAATATGAGTTCGTTTGTTTCAGAAATGAAAGCTATTTCAGTATACTTGAAAAACAGTTCTATCAATAAAAATTACAATTTATGATTTTGATAATGAATTTTTGTAGCGAATATGCAAAACACTACGCAGAAATTACTTGCAATGTGCTTTGTATACTGATGCGAGCCACTGATCTCGTGATTTTGACAGCTTACATATCAAGAATCGAAGAGCTGTTAAGGGTATATGGATCGCGAATCAAACACTTGCCTCTCGCTGCACGTGCAAGGGTTGGTGTCTTGGCTGCTGATTAAGACTGGTCTAAGGCTGGACCCCCTACCACGTTCGTATTTGTTATAACGTCAAATGTACGGGTGGAACCGATAGTACAAGGCCAGTAGACACTGACAGATTGGCTTATTATCACACTAGACATAAGACGTTTGTGTTAGCCAACTTATTCATGCTTGACACGTCTAAGTAATAGTTGTCTTTCGCCTGAGTGGTTCTACAAGGGACGTTGCTGCAAACACAAACTTGCCAATCGGAGGTAATCATTTAAAAAGAAGGGGAAAAAAATATCAGGTCATCCAGTTTAAAGACACATCCTCAACACAGAGTTCCTCGTTAAAAAGATAGGGGAAAATAGACATTCCCTCTCCTCTTTAAACTCTAAATAAACATGCACAAGGTCAAAAAGCGACACACGCACACGCCTTGGGTAATTAATGATGGTAGGACTTTGGCAGCCAGGATTACTCCTATCTGCCATATGCATTTCAATTTCAGAAATCACCACTGTTTCATTAATAAACCGATAGCCCTTGTAGGAGCTGTTTCATAGGGATGATCGATCATGAAAATACGTAATGAATGACAGATGATAGTACATCAAGGCAGAGATAGAAATCCGTGGGTTTAGAGGAAGAAAGAAACAGGTGTACTTGGAGGAAAGAGAAGAATCCTAAAACAAACAGAGAAACCACGCATGTCCACGTACTTTATATGTTTGCTATGTTATGTATCATTCCAAGGCCTGGAGAAAAAAAGAACAAAAAAGCAGGCAAACATCGACTTGGAATCTTTAACTCTTCCGGTACTCATTTCGTGTGAGATGAGCTATAAAGTTACATTCCATGACGGGAGGTCTTCCACGATAGCGTTCCCAGCATGTAATATTATATCAAAGCAAGGAGGATGGTCTAAGCCTATGCTCGGCGTCTGGGATTTTTACGGTTGTGAAAGGCAAACATCAACATAAAAACACCAGCAAAACAGAAATTTATTCCTGCGGGAGAGTTTGGCCGACTGTCTACTTCAAGTGGTTCCTTTGCCAATTGTCTGGAGTCGTGAACGAGGCTGGTCGTACTGTAAACAAACCCCCTATTGTTTTCTTTACCTCCTCCCTGTCTCTTTTCCCACTCGTTGTAATTTGAAGCGCTGAGTGTGTAGATTTTTCTTCCTGGTACGCAGGGATTCCTAGACTGCAGAAATTTGCATATTTGCATGGTCGTTTTTTTTCATGATTGCATTTCTGTGTATAAAGAAAAAATTAATTCCGTTGACGTTTTAAAACGTATTTATTTATTTCGAAAGCGGAAGTACTTTTATTAATAAAAAAATAATATAACACATACACTCCCGCCTGAAACTTTGGAATCACGTTTCATATTTCTTAATTTTCAAAGTTCTTATTAAAAAAGGACAAATTTTTTTACCAATTTTGGTTAAAATATTTTCTATTATATATAAAAATCAAAAAATGTAAATATTATTTAAGAAATTTCTACACCATTCGAGAATATTCCAGAAAGGTGTAGAAGACTCATGAATGTGGTAGATCATTGTAGAAGATTCCTGAACGTTGTAGATCATTGTAGAAGATTCCTGAACGTTGTAGATTATTCTAGAATATTCCAGAAAGTGGGGTATTGTTTCAATATTATAGAAGATTGTATGTGATTCTAGAGTGTTTTGAAATGATATAAATTGAGGAGTAAGAGTTATAACTTATAAAATCGAACACCTGTTATTCAGAAAGAGTGTTTTGTGTAACTGGGTGTTTCTTGATAAACATGGCAAGAAATAAGAATGAAGTGCCATTGTAGCTCTGTATAAAGTTATTCCATACAAGTATTAGCAAAAAACAAGGTGTTTTATTGAAAGGAGTTACATTGTAATAGAAAATTTAAAAAAAAATAAATTAATTAAAAAAAACTGTTGTTATATGCTGTGATTCCAAACATTTAGGTGGGAGTGTACGAGGCAAGCCAATGACCCAATCGATCGCATGGAGTCCTGATCTTGGGTTTATTTCTATCTAATTCTCTGATTCTCTGATTTTTGAGCAGTGCACAGATTTATTTTAATGGAGATTTCTTTCAATTTTTAGTAACATTGTTTGAAAGAGTCAAAATATGTATAAAAATATAAATGGTCTTCTTTCACAAATTAAAAAAAATAATAATAATTCTGGGAGATATTAGTATTAAAATGGTATAATGGGAGTGAACTTATTCTGCAGTTTCTAAAAAAAAAAAAAAAAAAAAAATCCTATAATCAAAA
This sequence comes from Mastigoproctus giganteus, assembly GCF_048544385.1. Taxonomy (NCBI): domain Eukaryota; kingdom Metazoa; phylum Arthropoda; class Arachnida; order Uropygi; family Thelyphonidae; genus Mastigoproctus; species Mastigoproctus giganteus. The sequence continues at coordinate 10,592,040 of NC_143580.1, forward strand.
TAAAAGTGTCAATTCTTCCTTGAACTTTGCTAAACTCTGCCCAGGCCAACTTGTAAACAACTTATTCCAGTGTTCCACAACAATCTGTACAAAGATGAACGTGATAAGATCAAGTCTACTGTTTGGAAAATCAAGTATAATGTATAAAATCTTCAAGTGTAATGTAGAAAATCTTACTTCCTACGATTTTGTAATTGTGCTCTCTGATTATTTTGTCAAATACTAATGAGACTACTCCTCCCTCATTTATTTTACTAATCCCCAACATTGGGACCTTGTGCATTTCAAACAAATCTCTCCTAAGATGTCTAAATGCTAAGCTCTACAGACCACATATTTTAAGCCGTTCCTCTTAGGGATAATGCTTAGATCAGATTTATTCAGCAGTTTGCCTGTGGCACCGAAATTCTCCATCTGGCGCTACAGAGTGATTCAAAATTATGTATGCACACTTTAAAAATCCATAATTCATCAATTAGATTACTGATTTATATTATTATTATTTATTTATTATTATTTTTTTTTTTCAGTTTGGTCGAAACTCATAGAAATTTCGAAGAACATACAGTATAATTAACTTTTGCGAGAGAAAGGCATTTTTGAATGGTACTGTAAATTTGAAAATGTAGATTTTCAGAGTGAATGGGAAAGACAATATGGAACAAGGGCGTCTACTCGTTTAACAACAACCAGTCTGCGTGATAAATTTGTGGGATGTGAAACTGTACACACAATATTTTTTCCCCTTCTTTTCTTTTTTTTTTTTTTTCTCTTCCTCTTTTCTTTTCTTTTTTTTTTTTTTTAAACTTGGACTTCGTCCAGGAAGCCCAGACGACCCTGGCGGAGTCCAGCCCGAGAATAATAGGCAGCCTGGCTCACCTCCCAGTGGTGGTAGCGGGCAACGTAGGGTCCCACTAGGGACCTTGCGGTCAAGAATCTAGAGAAACAACAGAACTCAACACAATATTATGCACATACAACATGCCACACACACACATGCATTTACAGAGTTCTGTATACTTCACAAGAGTACTGATAGCGCAGATGTGGGCGATCACCGGTGGCTTTATCCTAAATGCTATGCCACTATGTACACAATATTAATAAAACAAACATTTGGGGGGAAAGGATGTCATGAATTATCAAAAACATTGAACGTTCCCCCCACAGAAGTAGACAGTGTTGAGAACTGCAAATGAGTTAATCGAGTGTTACAAGAATTTTCAAGGACATAAAATTGAAGCCTTTTAGACCTCCATTACTGCATGCAATACATGGAGATGATCTAGATTGAAGAATACAATTTTGTTGTGAGTAGTATCGTCATAAAAAATGGTGGAATCAGCGCTTTTGAGGATGCCTTTGTATGGTCAGACGAAGCCACGTAAAAACAGTTGATTCGTACGAAATGGACAGTTGAATGGTCACAACTTTGTTTACAGAGCCAGTGAAAATCCTCGACTCACTTTGCCGAAAGATGTTAACCTGACAGGAACGACTGTGTGGATGGGAATCTCCTCTCGCAGAATTATTGGACGTTACCGATTCATTCTTGGTGATTCCTTTCTCTCTCTCTCTCTCTCTCTCTCTCTCTCTCAGGGTAACTCGGGAATTTTTTTTTTTTTTTTGGCTGGTGCAGCATAAGCCTCAGGCTTCCTTGCACCATATAGCTAATAATAATAATAATGCAATTCAGATGTTAAGGAATTGTGCAGTACCCAACATCACAGGTATTTTTTGAACGGAATAGTACAAATCCATATTTTCATACTGCTGTCTGTGACTTTCTGGACAGGCAATTTCATGAATAATGGGTAGATCGCAGGGGGGGGGAATGATTTGAATACCCTCCTAGGTTTCCAATCCACATTGCAATGTGGATTGGAAACACGTAGAATTTCAACTAACTTGTGTATTTTCCCTTCAGGGCCCCTGCGGCCAAAAGCCAGGACACCCAACAGAACCCAACACAATAGTTCATTTACAACACATAAAACTTTCTGGCTTTCACAGTGATACTGTTTGTCTCCACAGAGTTTATATGGCGCAGATGTGGGAAACCACCGGAGGCGCCTTTCCCCTAACACTATGCACACTATGTGTATTTTGGTATGTAGGATTGTTGAAAAAATATATTGTTTGTGTATGAGTGCCGGAGGAGGACAATTTGAATCTGAAATGAGTTTATTCTTTTAAATAGAAACTAAATACGTAACTGAACTGTTAAATAAAAAAAAGTACTTAAATTTATTATCAAAATTACAGATTATGAATTGTTAAAGTGTGTATACATAATTCTTCTGCAATAGTGTTTTATGAAATCTGAGAATTTGCCTCTTTTATAAATAAAGAAGAATTAATAATGGGCTGAAACCAAAGAATTAATTTCTGTATTTCCAAGAATGGTCACATTCGTTCTCGATACTCTAATATAATGATCCTTTTGACCCTTTCTACTGTAGACATGAGAGGTTGCGTTCAACAACAACTTAAACTCATTCTTTGAGCTGTTATGCATAATTCATGCTGTAAGTGCTTCAAAACAACTTTATGTAGCTACTGCGATGTAGGTGTTATACTGGACTTTATTCATTGTAAACAGATGTAAGAAACTTTAAGCAAGGTCTACTGCATATTTTTAACAGGACATAAGGATGTTGAAAGGTCAACAGATGACAGAACTCGTAGGATGTGGATAGAGATGGGTGTGTCGCTACCAGATGTTTAACATATTTGTGAATGCGCACACAGGAGAGATTGATGAGTTTGATATTTACTCTTTCGTAGCTACTCTGTGCATACAGATTAATTATAGCTTAGAATATTTTTAAATGTTATTTTGGCATATGACGTACGGCCAAAATTCTTTTCTTTTTAACATTTAAGCAGCAGATGACCCTAGCTCATTAAATTCTCGTTGACCTTGCTTTTGGATTGATATTTACATTAAAAATCAGCGGGAGTGTGAAATCATTCATGTTCATGTTATTCTGTCATGTCTCTGTACCATACAGTTTATTTATTTATTTTATTTTATTATTATTATATATTTTTTTTTGTAGAAAATTAACTTTGAGTTATTTTCGTGTGTTGGTGCTTTAATTATATCTTGTGTCATTGATGGAGTTTCATATTTACATAATTCTCTTCAAAATGCTACGTTTCCTTATTCTATTAATATATATACTCCTTTCGTAGAAAAGCCAATCATGATACGAATCAAATGTTTAATGCGGAATGTCAACATCCTTGGTGTCAAACAGAGATAGTTCAGGGACTAAAATGGTCTCGACTGTAAAATATACAAACGCAACAGAGCTTGCTCACACTGTGGTAACACACTTCTGTTCATCACTCTAGGGAGACGAAAGAAAAAGCACCAAGATATTTTTATCATTCTTAGAAAGATGATTTTTTTTTGTCATAACCATTTCGGATAAAGATAACGCGCATGGAAGTATAATTCTTACTGGAAATAGCTTCATGAGAGGCCGTAAAGATGCGTGGAAACGACCTATTGAGAGAGAAAGTATTATTACTGTTTCTAGGAGAAAATTAAAGCTACCAAATTCAAAAGATTGATCGTGATAAATTTAAAATAGATAGTAGAAAAGATATTGAATGTTAATGGACGTTTCTTCTGCTAGTACGGTGCGTGAGTTGAAAGTTGAGAAAATGAAAAAAGATACTCGTTCACATTAGACATTGAACATAATTGAACATCTACAAAGTCATAAATGAACGTTAATGATTAGTTAAAGCACACATTATTTTTGGCATGTTCTTCCATTAATCTTAAAGTTATACAAAGGATTCATTATATACTGGAAAAAAAAAAATTCATGTCTAACTACAACTCTTACAACTGTGCCCTAATATCCTACCTTTAAAGTTCTTAACCCCCGTACATATTATTTAAGAATTTAAAGTCCCTGCACGTATTTTCTGCTTTTAAGTCTTGTTTGGCCAGTTCCATCCAAGATATACACATCTAGTTTTTTCTTTTCTTTTTCTTTTTTTTTTTTTGAGGTGGGGAGGGATAAAAAATCTTTATCTTACCGTGAAATTATGCTTAATTATTGGCATCAAAAACTCTCTAATCTGTACAGATGATTTCGAAGTCTTTATAATATCGCACAGAGCTGCAGATTTAAATGACATAATGCAGCAAACAAACAAATATTTGATTAGCGGAAACATATCTGGACTACCTTGGCCTATAACTAACTCTACAAAAATCAGCACAAATGAAATACCAGAATGACATTATAAGGTACGTTCAAGGTGGAGATCAGAAAATTACCAGCATAAAGACTTTGGTTTTGTCAAACAAATAATAATGACACCTCAGTTCATTGTGGTTTGCTTGAATATACGAGGGGTGGTCAAAAATTTCTGAGAACAGATTATATAAAATATATATTCATAAATTATGGAATATGTCATTTTAATAGCTTATTGTCTTACAAAATAACAAAAATTGTGTCAGTTTTACTCAGTTTCTAAAATTTAATATTTCATATTTGCATATTTATGTTGGTAGGTGGAAGCAAAAGAAGAATGAATCCTGCAAATTGAGCATCATTCAGTAATCAAATTTTTTGACCAAAGAAGGCAGAAATGCTAAAGCAATCCGTGAAAGAATAACTAGAGTGTTTGGAGAAGTGCCACCCAATTATGCCGTTGTTGCAAGATGGTCGGCAGAGTTCAAAAACAGGACAGGAGTCAATTGAGACGATCAAAGGTCTGGTCACTCATCTGAAGGAATAATATTTGAAACAATTACAATCGTTAAAGAAAATGTTTAGAAAACAGAAGAATTAAAGCCTGAACTTGAAAAAGTAGTTAACATTTCCCATAGAAGTATTTCATCAATAATACTGAACATTTGGGATTGTCCAAAGTTTGTGCAAGATGGGTTCCCAGAAATCTTTCCATTCTTGACAAACATCACAGAGTCACCAAAAGAATATTTAAAATTAGTCTTTGTTAATCCAGATAGATTTTTATTCAGTTTGATGGCTGATGACAAAACCTGGCTACATTTTTATAATCCTGAATTCAAATTTGATAGCATGTAGTGGAAGCACAGGAATCTACAACCCAAAAAAGTTTCAAATCCAACTGTCAACTAGAAAAGTGTTGCTTTCATTTTTCTGGAGCAAGAAAGGATTGTTGTTAATGATTGCCTACACCTAAAGCTATAATAAAAAAGGGCATATTATGACAGCATTAGGCCAAAGTTAAAAGCTGCAAATCAAGGGGGAAAAAAGAAGAGAAATTTGGGTAATCGAGTTTTGCTTTTCCATGATAATGCACTGGGGCACAAAGCATAGCTTGCAGAGGTTAAAATTCACGAACGCGGATTTGAACAATTAAACCATCCCCGTACAAATTATTATTATTATTATTATATTAGGGCCTCCCGTAAATGATTACATATACCCATTTATGTATTATGTCTGTAAATTGCGTGTGTTGTCTGGTCGATTTTCGTGTTTTGATGGACGAAAAAAACCCGGTTTCTGTGGGAAAAAAACCTTGCTATCTACGCCTGAGACCCGACTAACTGAGCCACAGAGTGAAAAAAGCCCATTAAAGTTTCTCGCGTCATCGACGGAATTCGAACCCGGGCTTTTTGACCTAGTGTGGGGAGGACGGTGACGAAACATAGACACTTCAAATACGCAGAGTATGTAAGTACCAACGTGCGAAAACCTGTACTTTCGAATATCCCACAAGGACTTTCGAAAGTAACTTGTGAAGAGGACGCTTGGGTATAAATTCGTCCCTACAGGGAAATGAAAAAATAAAGTTCTAAATAGTAACTAATGAATGTAATGTAATTATTTTTATTTTTAAGCTTCCACGAGAGCTCCTTGCAGAGGTGCAGGTAGAGAATGAATCTAGAAAATGTGAACTTCCCAGAGATTTGCTAAAACTTTGTTTAAAAGTTCCTCTGCTATTTTCTGGCATATTTCCTGCAGCTGTGGGGAGAAATTGTCTGCGTTGCTGTTTCTTGTCATTTAAATGATAAGAAACTTTTTACAGTGGTGATACTTTATAATTTAAAACGATAAAGCAGAAAATACATAAATATCTATTTATTTATGTATACTTATCTAGGCCGTGACAGATGTAGAAATAATTATACGTTTCTGATGTGTATTTATTGCTTAGGTTGGTTCACATAATAGGGAATACAAAATAGCGCACCCAGGCCCACAGATACGTGTCCATGACATTTGATCTTTAGCCACTTTCCAGAAGAGACGTTTTCTGTGATATTGAAAACACACTTTTAGACTGCGTGTCGATTTCAATTAGAAATTTAGTACTCCCAGGTGGTTCTACTACATCTTTGTTTATAGAAAGAGCTGAGAGGGTCTTGAAGATCAAAGAAGATAAACTCCTTTTCTCTGTATAGAGTTCACGAAGGAACAGGCCTGTGCAGCACGCTTAATGGATGCGGTATCTTTGATGAAAAGGCTGAGGATTAGAAGCTCTTATCATTGCGATTTTGGCTACTAACCTTGGGGAAAATGTAAGAGTTTTTGGGACTGTGCTCCTGACTGTTTTATAAATCTCGATTTATAAAACAGTCAGGAGCACAGATTTTATAAATCTCGATTTATAAAACAGTCAGGTAGTTTTTTACTAGAATTTCATATTTCGATCAATATTTAACACATTTAATAATTTTAATTTTCATTTAAATTTAATAATTTTAATTTTTAATAATTTTTAACACATTTAGTAATATTTAATGATTTTCATTAGAAAAAAATTGTAGAGTGCGCTGTTGTGAAATATGTAATTATTTTAAGCACTCAAGCGGCGAATTTTGTAAACAATTCAGCTTAAGTTTTTTAACGGTGAAAAGAGAATACGGATTTCTTTGGTTATGAATGTGTGTGTGTTACTGCTTTCTTGATTTCCACTAGACTCTGAGAGGGATTTTTTAATTACTTTTTTGTGTGTTAGAAGAGGCAGTTAGATGCTTAGACTCATTCTCTACCATTAAAACATTCCCCACGGCCACATTCTAATGTGACGTCAAGACACTTAGCGCACACTACGTTGATGACTTTGTGATTGTTGCCAGGAGCAAAATAGTTTGCTTTAGAAAAAGAAAGAAAGTAAATATTTCACATTTTTGAGTTCTAGTGAGCATAATTTTAAACGTTGATTAATATTCTACAAATTTTTGAATACAGAAAACCATGTCACAAGCATATAGCGTATTATATTGTCTAAGCTTCGAGTACTCCTACTAGAAAGTAATAGTATTCGAAAGTACAAATATATGATTAAAAAATCAGGGAATTTTAGTATCAAGATAAAATAAATAATTTAATATAAGAGTAACGAATGAATATATTCGTTATGAATTATGAATATATCAGTTAAAACATGAATTGATACTTTTGATACTTCTTTACAAATTAGTTAATTGTAAGAGATATGTTACTATCAAAAACTGATGTCCAGTTCACTAATAAAAATATGTTATATTGAAAAAATAAAAAAAGGGGGAGGGGAGATTTAATTTTAGCAATTGCAGTTAAATTTTAGAATTAAATTAGATAAATTTTAGAATTTAATTTAATTCAGAAAAGTTAGAATTAAAGCAAAAATTTAAATCTATCTAAAAATTTAGAACTATATTGAATTTAATTTAATTTTAATATAAATTTGCAGTTAAATTAAATAAAATATTAACCTTTGCAGTTAAATTATAGAAATACAAAATTTTTAATATGTGTAACGGAGAAATAGTAACACTATTTGGGATGGTGGTTATCGATCAGAACCAGGCTATGTTGCTTCAAACGGATTTGGCCCGACTGCCAATAGGGAGCTGAACAAGTTAATGTATGCAGTGAGTTACATTTTAGGGGCGTTAGAATTTTTTTCTTAAATTAATTATTTTTTCTTTTTCTGTAAGTAGTAGGCGTGAGAAGTAAATATAATTACCTCCTTATCAGTTAATTACTAAGATATAACTTTATAGAACATTCAATAAAACTCTATAGTTTTATGTTCTCGAAACTTAGTCGTTCAGTTTAATGACAACTGTATAATTTTTATTACTCTTTTGCCATAAACGGACGGACAGACGGTCAGACATAGTGAAGACAATAGGCACATGTGTGTGTGTGTGTGTGTGTGTGTGTGTGTGTGTGTGTGTGTGTGTATGCGTGTATGCGAACTTGCCTAAAAATGGAAGCTGGTGTTTAACGATACCAATAGGCATTTTTTGACAATGGGAACATGTTTTTTTTTTTTGGCAGTGCACTTTAAGTTCTCCTTGCATCATTATGCCATTTTAATACTAATATACTGCGTAGTTGAACAATCCAGGTAAGACGAATCTTTAAAATAACCTGATAAACAAAACGACAGCTTTTAATAAAAATAAAAACGGCTATTCTGTGTCAGACATTCGTTAGCTTACTTGTCAATTCGGGACTTTTTTTTTTTTTTTTGTTTTAGGCTGATTTGTTTTATTTTTGCATTATCTAAATAATGAGAATGTAAGAAGAGAATCAAAAATGATATCCAAATCTTTGTTAGTGGGGAGCCGGTGCAAAAAGTGACCTCCCATACTAATCTTGGCCTCACCTGGGATGTTGGGCTCACCTTTCAGCCTCACTTAGTCAGGATGAGGCAGAAGGCGTACGCGGCTCTTTGGGCAGTGCGTCAGGAGCTCGTTGTTGTGCGTCAGCCAGCGCTGCTTGTTCGGCACATCCTGAGGTGTATTACGCCGATCCCTCTCTATGCATCAGAAATTTGGTCATCTGCCCCTGCCTCATACCTTCACAAGTTTCACTTTCATTTTCGAGTACTGGTTGCTTAGATGGATGAACAGGGTGGTAGGCCACCCCCTAACTACTATCTCCAGATCGATCCTACAAGCAAATCTGGGTACCACTCCTTGGCGACATATCATCATGACAAAAAATGTCCTCACGCTTGCACGGCTTCTAACGGGGCAAATTGGTGCTCCATTGGTATCCACATTAATCTCGGGCTCGAAGAGGGCAAGAGGGGAGCACCCCGACTCCTGGCTCCCTCTGCGTCTTACGCTGTCAAGCAATGATTCCCTGAGGAACATGTTTCAAGCCAATTGTCTTCGGATCTTCAATAAATTTAGGATCCACCCTGATAGGTTCTGTGAAGACAAGCTCTACAGGAAGGAAATCCTCAAGAACTGCTACCAGATAAAGAATCTATGATACTCACCTGCTCCTGGACATGACTGACTGCTTTTTTTTTTAATTTGCCTATTTGTATTTGATAAAGACTTTGTTTTGTCTTCATGCAATTGTATATTTAATCCTGTAATTGTCTCGGGTCGAGCACACATGTACTCTTGTTTATTGTACATGTGTTCCTCGCACCTTAGTCTGTAAATATTCACACCCTTCTTTTACAGAGCCGTCCCGGGGTGACCCAAGGTTTCTTGGGAAATAAACTGATTTTAATAATAATAATAAAAAAAAAAAAGTAAGGTCGGTGCCAACGTGAATATCCCAATATCGTTGCAGCGGGAAGTTATAGAATAGGATGATAAGTATAATTTTTGAATATTTTCGTTTGCAAAATTCTGTGGGATTGGGCACATAATTAATAGTTTACTGCTTTATAAATTTTACGTAATACGTGTATTGCTGTAGTTAGTTACTACAAACAAACCCTGGAACAAACCTTCCTTCACATTTATTTCCCGAAAATTACAAACTACAAAAATTACAGTCTAATGTGAACATGTCTTTTCAGCCTTCCACCCATGCACGGTACTAAAGTACTGTAGGTTCTAATGCCCATCATTTGTGCTCTTCATAAATTAAAAAAAAATAATAATAATAAGATCGTGACTGTTCAAAATTGATGGGCCCGTCCTTCAGGCAGGCCTGTGTCAAAACTAGACCATGGCCCTCAACCTACGTACTGTCCGACCACGCGAAATGTGTCCCTGAATTCATGTGGGCATGAACAGGTCGCATGGTCAATTGCTGAAAAAGGGTGATTAGGTTAAACGTGCGAATATTTTAAAAGCTGTTTAAAACTATACTTATATATGAATGAGTATATTACTGATTCAGTATAAAGGAGACACTTTTTTACTATTGCTTATTTAACAAAACTTCAGTGTTTGCTTCTCAGGTTTATAAACATTGAAATATCTTGGAGTAGTAAGTTCATAATTTGTTTTGTTGTTTGAACTGTAACTTGTATCTTCATTACTGTCGTTAATTGATATTGGTATTAGAGAAGGGTGGCACAACTCTTCCATCAAGGCATCTTTTCTCCAATTTTCTTCCAAATTCGATATACGAGCACAGTATTTTTTCCACGTTTCTTTGCTGATCAAAGGTCCACTAATAGTTAATTCCAATAATCTTTCCATAGATATATCCCAGTAATATTAAAATTTCTAATATATTTTTTAAAATCTCCCCATATATATTCAGTGGCATCACTATCGCAATGGTACGGCGGTCCTTTTTGTTCAAGCATGAAATCAAAGTTATACTGTTTATTTTATTTTGAGAATAGCGTTTTGGCAAATTAATGATCGTTTTCGAAAATCCGTGGCAACACCTGTTGTTTGTTTAATTAGCTAGCTTGGAACTTCATTTAGTGCTTCCTTATCAAAATAATTAACGACCTTAAATATAATTTTTTTTTTTACCTTGACTGTGTACACTTTTCCTTCTTGCATTCGTTGATGCGGATGGTAATACTTCCGTTCTTTCTTTGCTAACAAAACAAACCTCTTAAACTTGAAAGAACTATGCAGTTGTTGTGAAAAACGCCGAAATTGTTTACCAATTCCTCATTCGAGTCGTATGTGGCATACCTATACTTGAAATGGAATCGTCCCAGCATTTTGCCAGGCACAGTCATATTTCGCTCGGTCGGACAGTAATTCAGACGTTTAATATGGAATATGATCGCCCCTGCCAACTACACACCTCTCACAATGGTGTCATGCTGTTTTCAAGGCTCATGATAAGGTTTTGTGGTAATAAATCCCACTCATCTACAGAAGCAAATCTTAATGCCTGGCTACTTCTGGAAGAAGGTAGACGTACTCCAGTTGGCCTCCTGAATGAGCTCTAGACATGCCCGATTGGACTCACACTCGTCTGGCTATTCCATTCGAGAAATAACTTTCATTTTGTCGACCAGCTGAGTCCTATGTGGAAGAGAATTATTATCGCTGAAGGATGTCATCCCAGTACCTTTGAGCAGCTTAAATCACTACGACCATCATAATGCCTTCCGAAAGTGATTCGTTTCCCTAATGTTAGAAAAATGGGAGCTGTTGTCCCATCTCTCTCTCTCTCTCTCTCTCTCTCTCTCTCTCTCTCTCTCTCTCTCTCTCTCTCTCTCTCTCTCTAACATTATTAGGGAGAATCATTTTCAAAACCGAATCGCGACTCTTATGTAAAGAGAACTCTGCCCCATAGATTTGGATCCCAGAGGCATTAAGTTAGAAGGGATCGCTTCGTGAGGAAGTTTGGGGGCATGAGAGAAATACAAACCAAAGATTGGCTCTCGTATAGTCCCATTTCCTGAAGTCTTCTGCATATACAGTTTATCCTGAAACTGTCGTTCTTGTGGCTGATCTGAGAGAGAGAGAGAGAGTTTTCTTGGTCATTCTGGGATTTTGTTTCTTACCCTACGTTTAACTTTCTTTTGCGGTTGACGTAGTTGTCCCTTAAAGTTAAAAGCTTTGGTTACCTTAGCTTGCGACTGCTCTGCCATCCACTGCTCTGAGTCTTCTAGACCCTTTTTTTCATTTTCCAGAAAGAGAAAACCTAATCAGTTGATAAATAAGTAGTTCTATTGTAGTGACATTCCAGTGCTTAAAGTCATAGTTTTATGTCACATTTCATTTTATTATATTAAATTACAACGAGAAGTCAGATTCACGCAAAAAGATTATGCAATTACTTAAAAATATTTGCTGTAACTTAACTTCTGAAAACTAGTATATATTTTCTCTTCTTCTTTGAGTCCTTGCTGTAGCCTTTTTCTCCAGATATTTCAATATTTCCTAATTAAAACCATCAGCACTTGGCGTAGAAACGGATAGGGTTTCTTTTCAGCTTTATCAGGAAGTAACACAATGTTTCATTGTAGTTATAAATCACAAGCACTCGTCACTGAAATCCTGAAACCTACGTTTTTAAGTCTCACTTGGAAAACAGCCTTGACCAACTGAGACACGGACATACAATACACACATAGTACACTACCTGAGTGAGTTAATGTCTTGAGCGAGGGTTGCATGCCCCCCAACTCTTTCGCGGAAAGTCTGAGTTTTTCTGCCTCTCAAACGCAGGCAAACCGACCACAGCATACACGCAATTTACAGATATGTTGACATCGTGCCATCCATGGCCTTATTGGCCTCAGTACATCTTATGAACAATCATTCAGACTTTTTGATTGAAACTCTGTAAATTCTTTAAATAAAAAAAAATAATAATAAATAGTAAATATGTGTAGTATTAATGGATTATAGCATGGGTTCGTGAAGGGGAAGTCTTGCCATACCAATTTAGTTAATTATTATAACGAAATCATAAAACAGTTGGATACAAGAAACAACTTTGACATTATTTACCTTGACCGGTGAAGCTTTTGTTATTGTTCCTTTGATATTTTTCCTTCAAACACACCTGCCGTGGTGTGTTTGAAGGAAAACTTCAAACTCTCCACTTCAACCACCACCTGCCGTGGTGGTTGAAGTGGAGAGTTTCATAAAGTTCAAAGCGTAATTTATTATCGGAGGTCTTTTTTATTTATTATCGTTAATTTATTATCTTCTTATCTCGTCAGTGAGAGCTTTTGAATTTTCATCAAAAACCCAAAAAAATACGAAGCTTTATTCAGTATCGAATCGGGCCGCCTTTATTCCAAATAACAGCGTGTGGCTTAGCATGGATTCTAGAATGCGTTTTAGTGCTTTTGGTCTAATCTAACCATTCTTCCAGCAAAATATCACGTAGCTGCGACAAAGTTGAAGGAAGAAGACTTCGTTGTCGAATAGCTCTCTCGAGCATATCCCACACATTCTCAATAGGATTGAAATCAGGTGAATGTGGGAGTAGTCAGGGAAGATGATGGAATCCGTTTCATGTTCTCCGAACCATTCTGGCACGATGCTCTGTTGCATTGTCATCCATAAAATGCCCATCACCTTTGCGATAAAAGTGTAACATTCCAGTACATCTGATGTAAAATTCAGGTACTCCCTGGATGACATTTGACCTTCCACCGGTATCAACGGACCCAGTGCGTGCCAACAAAACATTCTCCATACCATGATCCCACCTCCAGATGCTTGGGTTGTCTAATAAGGCAAGCAGGGTCCGTCGCTTCGTGAGGTTCTCGCCACACTCTCTGCCTACCATCAGTTCAAAACAAAGTGTATCGTAATTCGTCTAACCACATCACTTTCTTTCATTATTCCACTGTTCAATCACGACATTCTTGGCACCACTACAAGCGGATGTTTCTGTTTATCTTTAAAACAAGTGGCTTCCCAATAGGCAGGGATCGCCAATACCCAATTTCTTTAATTGGATATTTCTCATATGCAATCTTTGACATGGTTGCTTATGAGAAACCAGTTTTGTCTTTTGTTCCTTGAATTGTGGCTCTTGCTAAACGTACACCCACGATGAGACCTTTTTCACAGTCTGATAGATCACGCATTTTCCTCATTCTGGCTTCAAATTGCTGCAGTCAAACAGCCTGTGCAATCTTTATACTCGAGGAAACACATTATCACCCCTTGTCATAGTTTTATTTGCATTTCTTCTCATTTATTTGCATTTCTTCTGTCTGTGACTGTCTTAATACAATTTTTTTTTTGGCCAATGTGTGTACTGTTGACTCAAGTAAAGCAATAGATATGTTCTGAAAAGGTAGCAATCGCCAGGGAGGTCGCGATGATCATCACACAATTAATTTTAATTTTAAGAACATTATGAAATTATAATGTTCTTAAAATTTTTCAGTATTGTTTTCGAAGAGGATTATGCTTTTTGCGTTGCATTTCTGCCCATTTTAAGTAAGTCAGATTTTGTATTCTAGTGGCAACCTAAAATATTTTTGATTTTTCCCATCTAATCGCGAACTAAGTAAGTTCTCATTTTTGTGACAAAGTGAGCACGTGTCTTTGCGTTATGAAGGTTTATGACTCTCGGACAGCAGTATGCTGGGAATGAGGAAGCCATTCTGGAAGTAATTAGGGAAGATTTTGACCTAAAAGAAAGCAAAGTGTGGAAAGCAGAGCCAATGAGGAAACAGAGAGAAAATGATGCCTCGAAGTGATTGCCTTTGATTACAAAGGCTAACTGAACTAGAGATGGCTTAGTGCCAAGATGACTCCCTCAGATTGTGGTTTTGTTAGCCACGTAAGTGGTTTTGTCGTATTGCTGCAGTGCTCGCGAGGAATAATTTCAAGAGTACTCATTTCGCTATGCATTTAAAAAATGTTTGACCCTTTAAAAAGAGGCCAAAAGGAAGATTATACGAATTGCTCTCACGTAGAGACTAGCTCATGGACTACATGAAATTTATCACGTAAACCGTCCAAATGTTAAAAGGAATGGTTTTTCTGCTTCATTCAACTTTCTATCAAAGTGTGTAATTACTTATGCTAATGGAAACTCGTTCGTGAGTGAATGAAACTTAGCCACTATTTGACCTTCTAATGTTCATATTTTGCGATCGTATTTCTGTTTATGATGTGAGTTAATAATTTAATCCTTTTTCCTGACAGATTAAGTTATGAGAGAAATGTTAATGTTCTTCTGCAATTAATAAAAAAAAGAATCAAATTTCAGTAGTTCATACATCATTCCCGGTGACACGTGTTCATTAAATAGTCACTTTGCTGTTTTATTTTACACACATATATTTCCTCCTTCTTTTACCCATTAAAATTATTTACTCCTTGATAATTTTTGATAGCTTGCGTCAAGCGGTTTCTATCAAAGATAAAAAAAAAATAAATAAACACAAGTTATCGCACAGTTTTTCAATCAGAATGTATTAGACTATCATTTATTAAGAATAACAGCATTATTAAGATGTACAAAAGGGACTTTTGCCCAATAATACCATCTACCATCTCTCGCAGTGAGCGATCCGAGAGAAAACTGGATACCCAACCCAATTAGTAAAAAGCAGCCAGCAATCCATAAGACTGCTGTGGGGGGGAGGGGGAAATATGAGTCTTTACTTTATATATGTATTTTTTTTATTTTTCTCTAATTTTATTTGAATATTAATAATAATAATGTTAATAAATATTCCTAATTTTTTGTTTTGTTCCCTTATAACTATATACTGTAGACCTCTTTTTCTTACACCCCCACTTACGCATCTGACTTTGCTTCACAGGAGAATTTCAGATTCAAGGGAACTTCTCAATTATGTATAATTCCCTTCGGAAACGCTGAATGTTCAAGAATGACAAACAACACACATTAATATATAACATAACATAGTTTATTTACATATATATATACAACATGAGATACAACTGAACTAGATAGCATGTAATATGACACACAAAGTTAAATCAAAGATACCTTATATATATTATTCTTATTCCTATTTCCCTTCACTAGTTAATCTGAGTTGACCATTATATGAAAACACTTGATTCATTCTTCTTGCCCTAACTAACTCCTAACACTTATACATTCACTTTGCATATTGCCGACTGTGCTAGCCGGGTGGGTAAAGTGCCTGCCTGGGCAACCCAAAGGTCGCGGGTTCGATTCCCGCCTCGGGCTTGGATCAAAGTACTGCAAAAACCTTGGGAGGTGCATTATGACCACAGAAGCCTATGCGCCAACAACTACAAAAAAAAAAAAAAAAAAAAAACTTTACCTATTTCACTTACTCCTGGATACAATTCTGTTTCATATATTAACAATCAAATATGCTACTTTCATCATTATGCTCTGTGTTCTCACCACTCTGTTGCAATATACTTGTAGACCAATGTTAACCTTCCTAAAGTCTCTATTTGTTATTAGTCTTTCTGATAAACTAACAAATCTTCATCAATAAAAACACTATATTCAAAGTTTCTCATATACAAAATTTGTAACTCAATTATCTATCATTAAAACATATTCAAAGTTGCTCATATAACTCAATTATCTATCATTACAATATATTCAGTGTTGCTCATATAACTCAATTATCTGTCTTTAAAACTTATTTAAAATCCCTCTTTATAAACTTTACTAACCTTCTAACAGTGCCTCCGTAGCCGAGTGGTCGGGAGTGCAGTAGCACACGCTCTTTGAGTAGACCGGGGTTCAAGCCCCTGACTGCTGAATACGGTCGATCTGCCAACCCGCACTGGACCAGCGTGGCAGATTATGGTCCATTTCCCTCAGCATGAATTGTTGAGGAGGCTTACATCCTCCAGTGGGTTGATAATGGCTGCACTTTACCCTTCTACTACATTATAGCTATTTGTACATCAATTTAATCTATTACTCATTCCTTCGTTTCCCTTGCATTATACATTAACCTTTTTTAACATAATAAACTCTGTTAGTATATATAATTTACTTTAGAGATAATTTATCTATCATTTTACTTTCTAGTGCTGCCCCTTTTTAATTAATTACTATACTGTTTCACTAACAGTCCTTCTTGTTAACTTACAGTACTTAATATATCTCTCACCTACTTCTGTCTTTTTCTTTTCTTTTCCGGGGAGGTTTCAAGCTTCCATTTTAGGCTGTCAGGCTACCTTCTGAGGATCTCCTTCATCTGCTTTCTCCTGAATCTGCTACAGAAAATTTTTGGAACTCTTGGCTGCATGGGCCTGGCGTCCTTTCTCCATCCTGATCGGGCTACTACTTTTTCGGCTTCGCTCCGTCTAATAGGGCTGGCACTTTGCCGTCACCACCTGTTAGTTTCGATACAAGGGCTGCTTCCTACCGTCTGGGACACAAAAGAGGCTTCCTCCTTCTCATCGAGCTACTAATTTAGCGTTTTCATTCCTTCTCTCGAGCTACTAATTCCGCGTTTTCGCTCCTTCTCTCGAGCTACTAATTCTGCGGATTTCGCTCCTTCTCTCTCCACCTTATTAAAACTTATTCACAAGAATAAGTTTTAACACCCACAGGGCATCTCCCACTAACTCCTTCTCTACTCCAATTTTTACAGCTCATTCACAAGGAGAAAGCTCATAGGGTGCCACCCTCGCTCCTCCGCTCCACCTATTAAGAACTTCTTATTAAAATAAGAAAACTCACTCAACTCAGTGCTCTTCTATCTCATATAAAAAAACACCAACGAAAACTCAACTCTGTCTTTGACTAACTCATATTCACAAAATGCCAACAAAACTCAACTCAGTGTCTCCTAACTGATCTTCACAAAACACGAACAAAAACTCAACTCAGTGCTCCTAACTCATTTCCATAAACACCCACATAAAACTCAACTCAGGCTTCTGTGTCTCACTCCCCCTGTTCACTCACATTTTGTTCATCTGAATTACGTACCGCCCTAGTTCTCAGTCTTAACCAATCTTTTCATTTTATCAAACTTTCTTTCTGTTCTATTCGCCCATTTTAATTTTTCTCAAGCTGTCTCTTCAGTGCTCTCTCCAACTCCTCATTTTAAGAAATTTGTAAATTTTCCCAGGCAGTCCGCTGCTTTGAAGTTCGCCGCCATCTTTAAGTTTCACTTAACACTTTTTCTTCCTAATATCCCAAAACTTGCTATCACCGACAGCCAGACGCCAGTCTTAAATCTTACCTGAGCATTTGTCCCGTATTTACTACCCGTCTCTTCTCCAGCTGTCACCGATCAAAGGAATGTCCCGACAAACTCGCTCCTTTGCCGTATTGTTCTTTCGGGGCCATAATTATTCACACGTACTCGCCAATAGCCGCTGCTACCTGTTTCCATTGTTTTCGTGCGACCGGTGTGTTGGGAGCTGAAGTGCACCCCCTATTGCCACTAGCCTTTTTCAAGCTTACCGCTCCCTTCTCTATTACCTTGTCTAATTAAATTCCTAGCCAGTGACCCATTATCTAAATAATATTCGCGACTAGTAATGTTTTGCTGTCCCATATTGCTATATCAGAAGCTTTACTTTAAATTAATCACACTTTTGTATAAAATATTTTATTTGTAAGATTTTATATCTTACACTGCAGCTTGTTTAGAAGATCTTTATGCCAAAATCCTTAGAAATGTCAAGAGCAATTTCTTGAGTTTCACCAATCTTTTCCATCGAATTTATCCCAAGATGTGTAACATAAGCCAAAAATCACTAGTGGATCAAGTCGTCGACACTGATGGAATCCATATTGGCGATCATTGATCAGATGGAAGGCTTTGAGATAGTTTAAGAATTGCCGATTGATGTATTTCTCCATTACTTTGGAAAGAGATAAAGGTTGGTTGATTGATTATGTGAGAGAGAGAGAGAGAGAGAGAGAGAGAGAGAGAGAGAGAGAGAGAGAGAGAGAGCTAAATGAAACAATTTATATATATAGATTTAAGTGAAGTTGCAATTGTCCCGTCACGGCCAACGGCCAGGGGCTCACATCAGAATAGATAATTAGTTAATAGATAGTAGATAATGCACATAGATAATGCTCACATCAGAATAGATTATGGATAATGCACACTGTAAAATTAAAAATGTAAAATGTAAACATGTCATTACACTTCCTCACATTACGCAGGATTAACTATATTTACAAGTTACATCATACTGTTATATTTACAATAAAAATATCTTATTTACAATTTTATTATTTAAAAATTTTATGTACAATAAAAATATCCAATATACATGAATGGCACTTCTCTGTCAAACGAATTTTGTCGTTGCACAGGAGAGCTAGGCAGGTGGTGTGGACGGCGCACGAACTTCTTATTCGATTCTGGGATTGGAGCGAGCTGCTAACACTTCTTTCCTGTAGGTTTTATTGCTGCAAAACCTATGCAAGTCAGCGTCTGTACTTCCGGTAGCATTTGGTTTGGGAGGAAGCGGTCTGAGATATGGAGCCTCCGATTCCTCGAGCAGAGCATCGGGGTTGACCGGAGTTCTGGCTTGGGTATTCGCCAGTAACACGAATCCCGAATGGACGGTGTTGAGATCTGACTCAGTTATCATTTTAACTGTAGCTATCAGTCGTTGTATTTCGATGATATCAGGCAGTCGCTGCATCCCCAGTGAGGTTGATAAGGCTGTAGTTCTGTCCTGTGGTGGGAGACGAGCTTTCCGGTTAGCCCATTTATGGAGCCAGAATTCTGCAGCGAGGATTGGTTTCTTCGTTGTAGTAGCGACTGATGCCCACATTTCAGCAGCATAGAGGAGTGGACGTTTTAGGCGCATCAGCAACTTGGGCCATATTTCTTTGTATATAATACGTCTGCAAATTGCGTGTGTTCTGTGATCGATTTGCTGTTTGCTGGATGAAAAACCTGCGTTCCAAGAGAAAAATCCTGCTACCCTCTCCTGAGACCGATTAACTCAGTCACGATAGGAAAAAGACCCACCCATAAAAATTCCTCTCGTCATTGACGGGATTCGAACTCGGGTCTTTTCCACCTGATGTGGGGAGGATGCTAATTATACCAATTGTGCATCCTGCAAGGGTAGAGGGGTGATAATTTGAAAGGATTTGTCACCTTTTCTAAAACTGGCTAAATGCGAGCAAATTTCCAGGCAGAAGTGAAAACGCCTTATAAATGGAACAAGTGAAAATAATATTTATTATTTTTAAATATGAAAATCATGAAATAATAATGCACACATATAACAAAATAGTACTATATTTTTCTAGTTTAAAAAAAAAACTTTATTACATAGTGTATCACATGGTGCCGGAATTTTTTGTGATTTGCAGAGACTGTTACGGACCAATCTTGGGTTGTCATCGTCTATCTGGCTGATTTGTAAGCATGAAAAAAAAGAAAAAAGAAAAAAGGGTTCTTAATCATTAAGAAGAACAAAGAAATTCGATCGGATTGATTTTGTTCCATTTCCTCGAGAAAACCTAACACTTTTCATACGTCAAGTGCTGAATCTGCATCATTTGAAACTTACTGCGCGTTTCTGTTGTTTTTTTTTTTTTTTCTCTCTTTTAAGCGTCTGCTTTTTATGATTCTCGTCTGCTATAGTGTTTTCACTTTTTTTGTTTTGTTTTATGTGAAGCCGTTCTGTGCTTTCATAATGACCCCGTTTAATTTATGCTAAAAGTTTTAAAATGTAACAAACATCTTAAAATAAATCCTAAGTGTAATTAACGAAGACATTGTTTTCCTGCAGACGACACGTATGCATGCAGACTCAGGTATCCACCAGACCAGTACGACAACAGGAAAGTTATACCCGTCCAGTGTACAAAAGTTACAGCCATCCGTGCGAACACGAAAAAGAGAAGATTTGTAATTCTGCCAGGTAAGTTCCTCGTGAAGCTATTTGCACTTGAATTTTGCAGTACCAGCGTAGAGTTATTGAGGCAGGTGCCTTTTCTCTCTAACGATTATTTTTAGCCACGCGCTGTTTGTCTTAATGCTTTAATTATTTGTTTATTTCTTTTATTAGGGTGGTGTACGAAATTGCTTTCAGAACGACCTATAAAATGTCTACTGCTAATGAAACGGTGTACGTTTGCTGTAAGGGATGGGCTCAAACCTCACCTACGGCAAGAAACTGTAACCAAGGTAGGTGTGTACAGGAATACTTAACTCCATATATTACGTATACAAACAAGTTAGGGCAAAATAAAAGAAAAAAAAGGGCAAAAGAAAAGAAAAAAAGGGCAAAAGAAAAGAAAAAAAAAGGGCAAAAGAAAAGAAAAAAAGGGCAAATGCTGCGACGCAACTTAATCCAACCAGGAAAAGAAGTAATTTATGGAATGGCTAGTTTTAAAAAGAAATAATAATAGTAAAACAATTATTTTAACAGGGCTTATATTCTGTTTATCGTAATTATATGATTTTAGATTACCGAAAAAAAATTTCGATTCTATTGAAATTTTTCGTTTCGACGCCATTTTTAAAAAATGGCGTCGCAGAATGTGAATTTTTTACAGATTAAGTTAGGTCTATATTTAAATAAAAAATATGAAGTTTTATTTCTTTCAATGCTAGCTGAAGTTGGGGGGAGGCGTTTGGGGAGATTTAGCATTCAATTGAATCCATTGCTGCTCAAAGTATTCATCAAAACTATGCGAGTTTTGATGAATACTTTGAATAAATTTCAAATTATTTCTGAATTCAGATCTATGCAATGTAAAGGTATATTTAATTTATTATTATTATGTTTTTTCTCCTTATCTGTATTTATTTATTATTTTTTTCTCATCCCGCAATGGAAACTGGAACCAGATGCTTGGGGTGGTTGCTTTGTCCGGCTATTATTATTATTGGTCAAGTTAATGTCTGACTCTCCTACAGATGTTCAGAATCGCAGCTTTCTGGAGTTCCTTGTAGGAGGTATTCTCTGAGAGGCCTGTTGCTGCTAGGGTCTTATGTAAGCTGTATGGCAAAATGCTGGTGGTTGACACGGGTCCACGTCAATTCCTTGCAAGGCAATTCGGTGCATGACAATTTTCGCTGTATGCTACAATTTGGTGCATGACAGTTCGGTGTATTCGAAGACAATTTGGTGAATAACATTTCGCTGTATGTGACAGTTTGGTGAAAGACAATTGGTGCCTACAACAATTCGGTGTATGAGCGAAAAGAGAAATATTTGTAATATCTTTAATCCAAAAAAACCCTCGTGGGTAGCACAGTTGGCAGGATCGTTGTGCTCCCCCGCCGGGTGGAAAAGATCTGCGTTCGAATCCTGTCGATGACAGTCGGATTTTTTGGATCTTTTTCACAACGCGGCTGAGTTAGTCGGTCTCAGGCCAGCTTAGCATGGTTTTTTCTCCCGGAAACTGGGTTTTTCGCCCAGCAAACAGAAAATCGGCCTCAATTTTATAATAATAATAATAAAATAAAATAAAAATCTCAATGACAATAATCCAGATAAGATTATTTATTATTATTGTTTTAACATGTCTACTCAGTTGAATCCTAGCTTTTCCAAGGATGTGAATTAGTTGAGGATTGGGAAGCTGAAATAAAATTAGGCGAGCAGACACAATGAAAGGAACAGAAGTAAAGATTATCACTGTGAAAATTAAAGCCATACGATAATCCTGGCAGCCTGATCCTGTCTGTGTGTGTACTACGTCTGGGTGATCACCCTGCATTCGATTCTTTCTGGAGCATGATGGCATCGTCCACATGTTGTCTGCCACTCCGGGCTCCTTGGCGATGTATTTTTTGTAGTTACTGGTGTTGATTACTGGTCTTAGATGGCGAGTACGAATTCTTCAGTCTCAGGCAGGAGCCTCCCGCTCTTGCGTACATGTTGGAATATTTTGATGCAGAGCTGGCAAGACAGATAGTCCGCTACCTCTAAGGGTCTTGTTACTTTAAAGTTCATCCCTAACGTCACCTTTGCCACGTTAGAGTCCACTCAGAAATGGTTTCATCCTGGTCTGTACACTCTCTATTTACTCTCTGGTCATGGCTCCCTTAATGCCAAACTTGCAACTTTCAACCTTGCTGAATCACCTCTCTGTTCTTGTGGCGACCCAGAAGACTGGGAACATATTTTATACCACTGCCATCAATACCAAGATCTTCGACAGAACCTTCTTCTCTCCACCAGTATCACTGTCCCCGGAAATGAGCCAGACTTCCTGAGCACCAGAGAAAACTTCCAGTCCCTGCAAGAATTTGCTCGTCATGCTTTTGATCGCCGGAGACGTCTTCACACTCAACTACGGAATACTTCCTAGGAGGAAGGCTAGGAGGCTAGCTGGCACTGGCTTTTGGCCAGTGCGGGACGAGATATATATATATATATATATATATATACTTTTTTTTTTCTTTATCTTCAATTTTATATTTTATTTGTTTACTTTTATTTTTATTTATTTATTTTTGTATATATATATATATTTTTTTTTTTCTCTTAATTTAATTTAATTTTATTATTACTTTTTTTTTTTTTTTTTTTTTTTTTACTTTTGCTGGTTCGCTGGGTTTGGGCTGCCCGATGGACAGGATTTTATTATCTAGTTTTTATTATTTTCTTAGATATATATATATATATTTTTTTTTTTTCTTCTTATTATTATTATTTTTTTTATTATTATTATTTTTTTTATTTATTTATTTATTATTTTTTTTTTTGCTCTGATATTAGGGCAGTAAGAGCTGGCCTAATACATGCGTAGTTGTGGCCTACCTCCTCGTGGTGTAGACGGACATTGGGCAGGCTTTCCAGGTGATCACCTGCCTGGTGACAAAACAGCCAGAAACAACT
The DNA here is from genome assembly GCF_048544385.1 of Mastigoproctus giganteus. Classification (NCBI taxonomy): domain Eukaryota; kingdom Metazoa; phylum Arthropoda; class Arachnida; order Uropygi; family Thelyphonidae; genus Mastigoproctus; species Mastigoproctus giganteus. The sequence continues at coordinate 10,615,456 of NC_143580.1, forward strand.
AAACAACACACACACTGCACGAACATAGCGTTACACACATTTCTGGCCTTTTACAGTGCTTTCTGTAATCATCACAGTGTACAAAGCCGGAGATGAATTGACGTTCAGGTGCCGTCCTGCATAAGGTACTATACATGTCTACATGTCTTGCATACATAAAATTGCATATGCTGATGATTTGGTGTTATGTGTTAAGGGCAATTCTAGGTAAATTTTAGAGAATAAATTGTCTCAAGGGTTAGATAGTTTAGCGAAGTAGGCTAATTTGCATAAACTAGTAATTTCCAGAACTAAAACAGTAATGATGCTTCTTAAAAGGGAGGTTATATTATCAGCATCCCCCTAAGGCATTAATTAATGGGGTACAGATTCCCTTGTTAGAAGAGGTTAAGTACTTGGGTTTAAGAATAGACGACAGCCTTTCATTTTTAAGTGGGGCAATTTTTGCCCCACTTAAATCATTTACATGATAAAGTTAAAAGGTTTTCCTCTGCTATAATCAGAATAACAAGGTCGGAATGGGGTTTGAAAAGAAGAGTACTCAGTTTATACTACAAAGCTGTTTTTTTTACCTGTAGCATATGGAGCGTCTGTGTGGTATCGCAGAATAATTATCGTAAAGATTAAACAGAAATTGTGGTCAGTTCAGAGGTCTATGCTTTATGCTATAATGAATGTATGTAGAACAGTTTCAACCAATGCTATGCAGGTGTTTTCTGGCCATTTACCATTAGATTTGTTTATAGTTCATCAGGCATATTGTTATTTTATTAAGAAAGGTGTGACTGTCTCGTTCATGAACATTAGTTCTGATCTAACTAGTGACTTGGCCACACCGAATGCGCTTCTCTCTCAATTTTTCTCTCCCCGAACTTTACACTTCCCTTCAAGTTTGGCACGCCTCCCCCAAGGATTCCAACCAATCTTCTTTTTCTGTTTAAATTTCCGTTCCTTCCTATTTTCTAACATAATTTCTCCCAAGCTGTCTCCCTAGCGCGCAAACCAACCCCTTTCGCGAACTTTCTTATTTTTTTCTCACAGGCAGTATGACCCTTTCATATCCACCGGCAACTTCCAAACCAACACATTTTCGTTTCACACCTTTCTCTATAAAAGTATCCCAACACCCAAAAATCAGTCAGCCTGACGCCGGTTTATTTGATGCGAACACTGGACATCCACTGATTTCCTGTTTTTGGTTCTAACGGTGTCATAGATCAAAGGAGGCGCTTCGTATAATCCCGTTTCACGTCCTATTGTTCTTCTCTAAGCAACCTCATCACGCTCGTTCTCAAATGGTACCCCTTTACCTAGTCCTGCTGCCCCTATTTGCTCTCTCATATTATTTGAATTACTTGTTTACCCCTTTGCTACTATTCTTAATTCTCACGCTTAAACTATCCATTACTAAATCTAGCGTTCTTCAAACTTTAAGATTACTTCTAGCAAAACAAATATTTTTATTTTAATTTGTAAGATTTTACATCTTACAATATACATATATACATACCTTGAGCCATGCGTTGAAAGTCATTTTATCTATGTAGTCTTGATGGAGGTCATTGTAGTGTCCCCACTCAATCTAAGGGCAGGAGATGTCTCTTTGCTTAGGGTGAGTGGGGCATGCCGCTTGTTTATCTTTCTTATGGCCTAGTAGATTGGCACTGTGTTTTTCTGGAAGTAACCCTTCAAATTCTCAGTGGCTTTACTGTATTGTTCAGTGAAGTCTATCAAACTCCTTCGAAATCATAGAGGAGTATCATACATTGGTGTTGTGTTTTCCTGTAAGTAATCCCACAGGTTCATAATGGCCTTCTTTTCTTGTTCAATGAGGTCAGCCGGTTCCGTCTATCCTTTTCGGGCTATGGTCAGTCTCTCGATGGCCGACTTAGGGTGTTGTTGGCGGCTCTTCGTCATAATTATCCTGGTCAATCTCATAATCTCCTCCAGTTTGGTATTGGTTTAATCTTTGATCCCGAAGGACAACGTTAGCAGTGGGACTGCGTAAGTGACTGTGACCATGTTCCAGCCTTTCAGCTTTGATTTTATGAGGCTTTTCAGTCTCTGATGATATTTTTCAGTCAGGTGGGCCTTGATCTCCTTGTGTTCTAACTGGTGAGCCTGTATCATACCCAGATATTTGTAGTCTCTCCTATAATGGCTTCAATCTCTTCATTGGTGCTAGTCTTCGCGGTAACACGTGGTATCGTCACCGTCCTCCCCCACACTAGGTGTAAAAGGCCTGGGTGTGAATCCTATGGATGACGCGAGGAACTTTTATGGGCTCTTTTCCCCCTGTGGCTGAGTTAGTCGATTTCAGGCGTAGATAGCAAGCCTTTTTTCCTGGTAAAAGTGGGGTTTTTGGTCCAGAAAAGCAGGCAAATCGACCAGAGAATACACGCAATTTACAGACACAATACACGTGGGTAGTTGAATTAACATTCCGGGTGACCCCAATATAATAGTTTATAATAGTTTCACCGGTGCTCAGCTGGCAGTTTCGGCCGACTGGATGTCCTTGATCGAATCCAGGTCTTGAATTTGTCTAGGTCAAATTGTATCCTGATGTCAGTGCTGAACTCTTCAGTGATCTCGAGTATCTGTTAGAGTTGGTTCGTTGTGCCATAGAGTATAATGTTATCCATATACATCAGGTGAGAGAGTGTACAGATTCTTCTTTTTTTTCTTTTTTTTTTTTTTGGTGGTGGGGGGGATGTCCTAACTTGGTGTTATTGAGCATGGTGGACAGTAGGTTGCGTGCTAGACAGAACCATAGTGGACTCAGGGCATCTCCAAGGAAGATTCCTCTTGTGTTGGGGATCGGTCTGGTCGTGATGATCTCTACCTTTATGGTGTTTCTCCATTTCGCTATGGTTGCTTTTAGGAAGTGTCAGTGTCAGGTTGACTTTGTAGATCTTCAGCGTCTCTATTAGCCAGCTATGGGGCACGGAGTCGAAGGCCTTGCGGTTGTACGATGTAGGCCGTGTACAGGTCGCTGTGCTTCTAGTAGGCTTGCTCCATAACTGCAGTGTCAATTGTCAATTGCTCCTTTCATCCTTTGCTCATCTGCTTACATTCCTTCTTCTGTTCGGCCATGATGTTCTACCCACTCCAGATGGTCTGATATCTTCTTAGTTATGGATTGTCAGGATCTTCTACATTGTTGGGAAACAGGTGATTGGTCTTTATTTCGCCGGGTTTGTGGTGCCTTTGTCGTTAGCCGTTAGGTAGGTGATTTCTTGAGAAAGAGACTCTGGGATTGTGTCAGGGTGCATTATTATTTGAGTGAACTGCTCCGCGGTGTGCCTATGCGTGTGCAACTGATCTTGTTGATTTTTCCTGATCGACTGTTATACACTGGTCTGCAAAATTTAAGGACCAGTCAGGTTTTCACCTGTAGCTTCTCATAGGAGTGGCCTGGATATGGGAAAATCATACCAAAGGAAACTCGTGAGGTACAGAAGTACAGAAATGATGAAGGAAACAACACCGACACAAAACGGAAACAAAACGGTACAGAGGGACTTTATTCAAAAATGGCAACATAGCACTGGATGCCATGATATAGATGCACCACTACCAAAGATGGTGTCTAGTGTTACTTCGTTGTTGTGGAGGTAATCCGATACTATTGACTGATTTAGGTGGTGTGTTACTTGCCACAGTCTGCGCGGGTAGTAGCACAGTGATATCGTCACCGCCCTCCCCACACCGGGTGGAAAAGGCCCGGGTTCGATTCCCGTCCATGACGCAAGGAACTTTAATGGGCTTTTTTCACTCCGTGGCTGAGTTAGTTGATCTCAGACGTAGATAGCAAGGTTTTCCCCCCAGAAACGGGTTTTTTTCTTCCAGCAAAACAGGCAAATCGACCAGAGAACACACGCAATTTACAGACACAAATACAGGTTTATGTAAGAAATTACGGGTAACCTTAATATAATAATTTGAATTTTTTTTTTTTTTTTTTTTTTGTTACTTGCCACAAGATTCTGTTGGGTCTCTGCTTTAGTATAGTGTGGGTATTTGTGGGGTCCATTCCCTCGAATTCTGCTAGGGCCTGCTTCCACTCTTCATCTATTATTCTGGATATCGCGACCTCGTCTGTTTTCACTTCGGCTGCTTTGGTTGTAGTTCTTGTGCTTGGTGCTCCTCCTCTCCAGTTTTTATTAGGTTGTTTCCGTATTATTCGTTGTTGTTTGTGGTTGGTCGCTCACATCCTACTTGATTTTTTCTAAAATTTTAGGAGCTATCACGTTCTTCGTGATGATGGACCATCACGAAGAGCGTGATGGTCCATCACGCTCACAAATAGCGTCTCTGGTCTGCTATTTGCTGTTCGGTGACCTAAACAGTCAAGAACCATTCCAACCACTTGCTGTGTAGTTTCATCATGTACATTGTCATGTTTGTATCTAGCTTCGTTACTTCGTAGTATGCTCGCATGATGAACGTATTCATTTGGATGCTCTACTTCATATATTGGCTTCTTCTTCCTTTCTGGGTGATCGCTAGCACAGTTAGGCAGGAAGCATTTCCAGTTGGTTAGGCTGGGTGGTCTTGCCCTTCAGTTGTGGTAGCCATATGGGAGACGTGCCACTTACTCAACTGTCATCCTCAAGAGACTGTCTCCGACTTTTCGAAACCTTCCCTTCTGCCTATGGTCTAAACGCGAGTCACTTTAGCCTGCACCACACTCGATGCTGTATGTTCAATATTTCTATTTCTCATCTTCATCCAACTGATTAGCTTAGTAGTTAATGGGATGGACACCAGATGGCGCCACTATCTACTCGGCTGTCACGTTAATTCTGTTTTTATCGTTTCAAAAATTCTATTCCTAAATAGGATACAGTGGCGGACAAAAAAACTGCATCACTTGTGAATTTTGCAAATAATGTGTCTTGCGCTGCATTGTGGGTTGCAGAAATGTTCGAAATGCATTTGTTAGATGGGATATATATCTCTGTGAATGAAATCCAATAAAAACATTCCACCTGATATACCTAATTGCCATAAATATCTTCCCAGAGGGCAAAATGCGTAATTAATGGAAATATGAGAAATCATGACAACCAAACATACATATTGTTGTTATTTGGAGCATTAGCAACTAAGGCCACATTGCTCCGGGGATATGCGGTGGTCATTCCATGACCTTTCCGCATCCGGTGGGGACGGGCTCGAACCCCGGTCTAATCAAGAAGCCTCCTTCTCACCTGGCTACGGAGGCACCAAACCAAACATACATTTTATTGCATTTACGTGTACAAACTGAAATGACAAGTTAACCTAATAGTATTATGTACTGTAAATCAGCAAAATAAGTCCTCAATATTTAGTTGTTCCTCCTCGAGCTGCAATTATAGTCTTGCAACGATCTGGCATAGAATTCATCAACTTCTGGATATACGGTTGCCCAACTTCGTGGTAGGTACCACACCCTTACAATGCTCTCCTTGTTGGCTTCTTCTGAGCAATTTTAGAAGACATTATGGACCAGCAATTTTCAATAGGGTTCAAATCTAGACTGTTGCCGGGTCAGTCCAATACTGTAATGCCAGCATTTCTGAGGTATGACTGCACCTTAAGGGAGCACCTTAAGCATGGTGTAAGTATGTTTCAAGTCTTGCGAGACAAGAAGATAAACTCATCATTAAATCTAAATAGAATAAAACCTACAAATTTTGCTGTGTGGCAAGGTGCCGAGTCCTGTTGAAAAATGCAGTTTTGGACGTCTGTGTGGTGATCCCTAATAACGGGTTTCTGGCACTCCTACAAGATATCAGTCTAGGTTTCTACATTCACCGTTCCGTTAATGGACTTAATGCGCCCCACCCCTTTGCTTATTATGCATCCCCAGACCATCTCACCCGACCGGCGGAGAACTTTACAGTCGGTGTTATGCAGTCAGGATGGTATCCCTCCGATTTTCGTCTTCTGACATATCGCTTCCCATCCGAGCCATGCAGGTTGAATTTCGATTCGTCAGAAAAGATGACGGTGTCCCATTGCTCTTTTGTCCATGAAACATGCGTTTTGGCCCAAGCAAGTCGCGTGTTCCCCATTTGTTGGGTCAACAAAGGCTTCTTGGGCTGATAACCATGCAGACCACATTCCGAAAGCCGTCTTTAGATAGTTCGTGCACTTGTTTCAACACCAGAGGCCATCTCAAAGTCCAGTTTTAGATCAGTAGCCCTAGCATGGCAATTACGAAGGCATAGCCGTTTCAAATATCGATCTTGGGAAGGCGTAGTCACTCTCTTACGACCTGATTCAGGTCTTCTCTTCACTCACACTTTAATTTAAGCAACCGGGATGCTGTTGACTGATGGAAGCCTATTTTTTCAGCGATAGCACGCGTAGAAAGCCCTTCCTGGGACAGAGCAACAGATACACTTTTTTTTCTTGGTGTCAACTGAACCATGCTTACACCTCCGCAAAACAGGATACTAATGAGCGTGTATACCCTTCCAACGCCGTATTTATAGAAACGGCTGATGCAATACCTTGCAATTACTGTCTGATGCAATAGAAGCGTTATCTGACACAATACTTTCGCTTTGCGACAAACGAAATGACTGTCATCAAACAATATCCTATACGTTTCACTACAAATGTTACTTTTTTTAAGGTGATGCAGTTTTTTTGTCCGCCACTATAGAATTCAACTTTCCTTGAAACCAACTGCAAAACATATACACCATTCTTGTAAAAGGGCTCCTGCTTTGTAGCCCCTTCCAGAATGATGAAAACTTTTTCTAAAAACTCAAAATACATCTCGGGAAGTCAAAATTATTAGATGCAAAACAATCAAAATATCATACATTTCGGGAAGTGTATTATATTCTTGATTGTTTCACTTTAATGTACAACCAAATTTTGTGTACACTGTCAATACATTGGAATCGATTCGCAGGGCTGGCGCTAGTGGTTGTGACGCTTGAGGTAAAATCTTGTAAAGGCGCCTAATTCATATCGTATCTTAACACGCATATATATGCAGTAGCACATCTTGCAGGGCCTATTTTAGGCGGCGCCTGTGCCAAGTGCCTCACTTGTGCAGCCCTTTCTATAGATTTCTTTGAATATTTCGTAAAATTGCCACCTTATTAGTGTTTCAACACCTTAAACTTTAAAATTTCACACTGAATACAGTTTTATGTTTTCAGTTATAAACAGTTAAACATTCTGTAGAATTACCTTTCCCATTCTCTCTATTCATGGGAACAATTTATGCAACTCCATATATTACCTTTCCCTTTTATTCGCTTTTCCAACCTGATGGTCATCCTTCTGATCAGCTACACCTTTTTCAAATGCGTGTAATGTATGAGGCCTATTTTCTCCACGAAAAGCTGCCCCTTCCTATCAGTTGATGAATACAAGGAATTGTACCTCAATGTTTTTCATGCTGTCTTGAAGAAGTAATTTGTTCCCTCGGAAGCTACACTGCTGTGGCGCTCTCAAGTTTCTCCCTGTTCCTTGGAGGAGTGACTAATGGCTGACTGTCTTGGTTTTTTCTACGAATGAGGTCGCACCCACGGGCGTTTTTTAGAACTGGTGACCTACCTAGACGATTATCGCTGCCCCTGCTAATCGATGTAAAAAAAGATTAAACCATTTCCTTATGACATGTTAAGGGGCTCCCTTAAGAAACGACTCTAGGATTCTGCTTCGTTCTTAATATCGATTGGTCTTAGAATATAATTGCTTCTTGTTTTCAGAAATCTTATTTCTCTGTTTTCTTTTTTCCAGGTTACTTTCCAGTTTCTGAACACCATACAAAAAACTAGCCATATGCGGTGTTTAGGGCATATAATGATTGAATACATGTTTGCTTGCAGCATGAAATTAGTGTATAAGGGTAACTGTTTTTTTCTATTTACAGGTTACCAACTATGACTGGAGAAACAAAGTTTCCACCACAAAGGATGGGACGCAGAAAAATGTCAGTGTGGCAAAAAAGGGGTGATAGTAATTTCGGAAGAAGTAGCTATATTGGTGTTTCAGAAAGAATAGTAAAAAGAGTTTTTAAGAAATGGTGTGAGTTAATCCAGAAATCTGTGGAAGAACTCTCGTTGAAAGTTTGTATCTGATTTAAAACAAGAAAAATTGCTGAAAACAGTTAACTAAGGACCTCATCAGCTGATTTCTGAAAGAACACTGTGAAGAGACTTGCATAATATGAATATCTGGAATGGGGTCTTGACCAATGTTACCAGCTGCGCATAAAAATACTGGCTAATATGGGCTAAAAGATATAAAAACTTGACTGTTGATGATTGGAAAGCTGTGATGTGGTGTGAGGAATCCAAGTTTTGCCTACACTGTAATGATGCCAGGCATCGAGTTCGTGGGACAAGCAATGAGGCATTTCATCCAGACTGTGTGGAAGGTGTGCAAGTTGGTGGTGGGTCAGTGATACTTTGCGGATGTTTTAACTATTATAAACTGGGTCCCCTACTTGAAGTACCAACCAGGATGAATCAGGCTGTCTATACAAATATTCTGAATGATCAGATTGTGCCTTTTACTGAAAATAACATTTGAGGTACACTCATTAGAGGGACATTGCAAAAGAAATGTTTTAAACTAAAACGAAGAAATGTTTCTGCATTTGAATTTGCCAGACAAGTCACCACATTTTTTTTTCTTTTTTATGAAAACCCCAAACATGAAAGGTATCAAAACCTATAGTACTTAGTACCGTGCATGGGTTGAAGGAGAAGTATGGGAGGGAGGGGGATTATATCCTGTACAGACCATGCTACCCTCGCCTGAGACCGATTAACTCGCCACCCGTATGGCCCTCGTGGGTAGCACGTGGTCCATACGTTCCTCCCGTCCTCCCCACACCGGTTGGAAAAGACCTGAGTTCGAACCCCCTCAATAACGCACGGAATTTTTATGGGTCTTTTTTACAATGTCGCTGAGTTAATCGGTCTCAGGCGAGGGTCGCATGGTTTTTTTCTCCCGGGAACTCCTGTTTTTCGTCAACCAAACAGCAAATCATTATACAAATATGGCGCAATATGAACTAAATTGTTGATGCGCCTAAAATCTTGCAACACCCAACCAATCAGAACGTATGGGACGATCTTCAACGGAAAGTGGAAATACAACAACATCATCCACGAAAACTAAATTTATTATACCCAGCTGTTTTCGGATTGGTCTAATATTGATATAAACTATATAAGCGGTCTAGATTAATCCTAACCAACGAGAATTTAAGTGACTTTGAAAATGGCATGGCTATCAGACCATCGCACCAGTTTGAATATCTAGGAAACTGCAACCCTGGTGTTATTTTCTTGCACGATTCTTCTCGGAGTGTATCGTTTTGAACAACGAGCAAATAACATCCAACAAATACAGAACCTGCAATAGGAAACAGCTGGTTGATGCGAGAGGCCAACGGATTCTGACGAGTTGTACAGGGTTACAGAAAGCTTAGTCAGTGAAATAACTTGGTTGATTGGTTGTAGTAGGGTTTGAAGCGCATCAGCAACTTAGGCAACACTACGCTTACATAATGTCTGTAAATTGTGTGGTCTGTGATTAACTTTCTATTTGCCAGAGGAAAAAACCATGGTACCCTCGCCTTAGACTGATTAACTCGCCACCCGTTGTGAAGAAAAGCTTATAAAAATTCCCATCTTCAACAATATCCGTTAAATCAAGATGTTACTATATTTGCAGTATACGAGGTGTGGCAATAAAATTCCCGGACGTACTGTTTGCGGTCGTGATGTTCGATGAGTTTGAAAATAAACGGAAGCGCTATGTTAGTTCCAACTTCCGCCAACAGATGGTGGCACAGAGATTCTGACAGATTTCGAGTAACAACCAGTTTAGTTAGTAGCGTTTACCTTCCGTGTCACTATTTTTCAATGGAGCTGCGAACGAATATTAAATTTTGCTTTAAACTGGAAAAATCTGCAACAGAAACATACGAAATGTTAAAAACTTTATGGTGATGAAACGTTAAATCGTGTTTGAATCTCACTGTAAAAGACGGACGTGAGGATGTTCTCAATGACCCAAGAAGTGGACGTCCGACAACCTCTAGAAATGAAGACAGAGTTGCAAAAGTTCTGTAAATTGTGACAAGAGATCATCTTTTGACCCTCGCAATGATGGTTGATGAACTGGGTCGTCAAATTCTGCACGAAGATTTAGGGAAAAGGAAGGTCTGTGCAAAATATGTGCCGCACAGTCTTACGGATGAGCAGAAGCAACGAAGAGTGTCATCATGCGATGACTTCATCCAGACTTGTTAAGACAATCCTAATTACCTCGACCGTATTGCCACTGGAAATGAGTGTTGGCTGCCAGAGACAAAGTGTCAGATCATGCAGCAGGCTTCAAAATAATTACCAAGGCCCAGAAAGTTTGGTTTAGAGAAGTTCAGGATCAAGATGATGCTTATCATGTTTTCCGCAAATAGGATATTATTCCTTCACAAGGAATTTGTACCTGAAGGGATTTGTAAAGAAGAGTCAAAGCTGCGTTCTACGTGCAGGTGCTTCAAAGATTATTGAAGCCCATTTCCCGAGTGAGGCCTCAATTTCGAGAGAAAGGAAGCTGCCTCTATTGCACGACAATACCCTAGCTCATTCCGCACTTCTAAAGACATTCTGTTGAAACATGGCATTGTACAGATCAGCCATCCATCTGCTCTCCGGAGCCAGCATCAGTGGACTTCTTCCTCTTTCCCAAAGTAAAAACTGTCCTCAAAGGAAAGAGATTTCAGGACGATGACAAAATAAAGAAAATCATAACCACCGAACTGAACAACATGCCTTTGGACGCCTTCGCTGATGCCTGGGAAACTTTTAGAACGGTGTAATAAGTGCATTCAATCAAGTCGTGATTACTTTGAATAAAAATAAAACTATTTTTAAGCTCCTTCACTTTGTGTTCTTTTTATTGTACCAGTCCGGGAACTTTATTGCCACACCTGATATATATGTGAATGTTTTTTTTTTTTTTTTTTTTTTTTGTTAGTGCATCGGCCTCTGTGGCCATATTGCATCTCCCAAGGTTTTTGCATTTTCTACTCTGATCCAAGCCCGAAGCGGGATTCGAACCCGCGACCATATATATATATATGTGAATGTGCGCGTGCATCTGTCTGTCTTTGTCAGGGTGTGCGCAGTTTTTAAGACATAACCTGTTTAAAAAAATAATAATTTTTCTTGAATTTTTATATATATATATGTAATTAGTTTAATATAATGAATATATTTATTATATATTTCTGCAGCTATCTGCACTGAAGAATGTCAAAATGGCGGCAAATGCAAAAAACCCGACCACTGTTCCTGCCCTCGTAGTTGGACGGGTCGTCTTTGTGAAGAAGGTATTGCATATTTGCCTGAACTGTTTATTATCATTAACGATGACATTAACATTCTGTTAATGTCATCGTTAGCTATTAGATTTTTAATGCTAAAATTGTTCTAATTAAATTCTATTATTTGAAATTTTGTATATAAAGTATAAATTTTAATTTTTAATTTATTTTTTATAGATGTTGATGAGTGCAAGACTGGAAGGAACAAATGTGAGCACAAGTGTATTAACACTCCCGGCAGCTACACGTGTGAATGCCATGAAGGTTTTACTCTGAAGAAAAACAGGAGAAGTTGTAAATGTACGTTTCTTTCTTGAAAGTCAACTGCTGCGTTATATTTACTAATTATTATGTTGTAATAGGGTTTTACCAGCATTACTGACTAAGGCCATATTGCACCGTGTATATTGTCTGTAAATGTAAATTGCGTTGTTCTGAGGTCGATGTGCACAAATTTAAATAATCCAAAAAGAAGTTTCGCAAAATGTGCCAACAGACTTTAAATCTGTTATTCCTCTGTTTTTAATCTCTGAAATATGGCAAACTGAAAATGGTTAAAACAAAGCGACATTTCTCTGATTTCAATCTCAAAAGTCGTTTTTGTAACAGCTGGAAATTTATCTTGTGAAGGGAAATAATATTCAATTTATTATTAAGTAGTCACTAGTTACATTCAGTTCCAGTAGGATCAGATTATATTCAGTTCCAGTCGGATCACCATTATATTCAGTTCCAATCGGATCAGCAAATCGATGCACGTTATTATAGTATAGTTAATAATAAATTTAAGCAACAACATTTAAATTAAAAATAGGAAACAGTAAAAATTTAATACTGAAATTAACCTCTCTCTCTCTCTCTCTCTCTCTCTTTTTAAGCAATTTTGATTTTATACGCGATATAATGTCAGTGACCTCCTGGCCAGTAACCAATTAGCCTGTCGCATTGTTTCTACTGCTGCAAATGTAGCGTTGATGTTGCAAAACGGTAAAGAAGAGAAAGCAGCCATTCCAAAAGAGAAACAAACGATGCGAAGAACGTTGATTCAAATTTAAAGCATCTATAGCTGGAAGGTCGTATACGATCTATAACAGGCAGCAGGGGGGGATGCAGTTGATAAGGCCTAGCAGCACATGAAGCCGCAGTCTGTACCTTACAGCACTTCAACCAACAAGTTAATTATAGACACATTTAAAATAAATTTATTGTCTGATCAGAGATTGCGCTACTGTCTTCATTATCACATGATTTTTGGGGGCCCCAGGCGCAACCGTTTTAACTGAAAGCTAAAATACTTTATTATTTAAAGGAATTCGATTGGTTCGGGGACTCTGAAACCTGGGGCCCCTGGAACCACTACGCCACTGCGCTTACAGTAAATCGGATATTTGCCTACGTGAGGAACGAAATCAAAAAGATGGTTTTTTTCTTTTATTTTTATATATTTAGTTTTATATATATATATATATATTAATTAATTGTTATTATTATTATTATTTCATCCTGATGGGGATTCAGTCCCATGACGGGTGCTGATACCAAGTGCACAGGGTAGTTGTTATGTCCGGTGTTACCGTTAGTCGAGGAACTCTGACTGTCCTATAGGTGTTCAAGATTGCGACTTTCTGAAGTTCCTTGTAGGTGTTCTCTCGGCGACCTATTATTGCTAGGCTCTTGTGTAGGGTCTTTGGCACCATACCGGTGGTTGACACAATGATCGGGATGGTCGTTACTTGTTGCTTATGACACATTCCTTTGATCTCCTTTGTCTGGTCTGTGTTACTTCCTGATCTTTTCTTCGTGGGTTTTCTGGAGACTGCCAATGTTGGGCACCGCTATGTCAATCAGATAATAGCCTTTTCCTTCTTGTCTACAAGAGTTATGCCTGGTCTGTTGTGCGGGATTACCTTCTCCACCGTTATGGCGCGGTCCCAGTACAGCTCGGTGGTTGGTGTCTCTAGTATGGCCTGTGGTTCGTACTTGTAATGCGGCACACTTTCTTTGTTTAATTGGTAATTCCTTGCTAACTTCTGATGTTTTATCCTGGTCGTGTCTACAAGTGTACTTCGTCTGGGTGATCACCTCTCATCCTGCGGTGATGTGTTGATCGTTTCTGAGGTCAGGTGGCACCGTCGACATGTGTCATCTGTCACTCCGGGCTCCTTGGCGAAGTATTTTCTATAGTTCCTGGTGTTGATTACATGGTCTTGGATGGCAAGCACAAATCCTCTAGTCTCAGGGACGTGCTTCCAGGAGCCATTGAAAGCTATTTTATTTACGTGGCCTTGATGGAAGTCATTATAGTGTCTGCCATGGAGTGTCTTCTTTGCCCATCTTTCTAGCTTCGTTTATTCCGTCTGGGCGGGATGGGTCTCCTCGCTTAGGTTGAGTAGAGAATGGTGCTTGTCTGTCTTCCTTATCACTTGGTAGAGTGCTGCTGCGTTTTTTTTTTTTTTTTTCCTGGAAGTAAGCCTTCAGGTTTGCTATTATTATTTATTAATTGTTTGACCAGTGCAGCAAAAGCCTCTGGCTTCCTTGCGCTATATGGCCGACCGGGCTAGCCGAGTGGGTCAAGTACCTGACCAGCAACCCAAAGGTCGCGGGTTCGATTCCCGCCTCGGGCTTGGATCAAAGTACTGCAAAAACCTTGGGAGGTGCAATATGGCCACAGAAGCCGATGCGCCAACAACTACCAAAAAAAAAAAAAAAAAAAAAACGTTACGTTACTTGCGCTATATGGCTACTATTTACTAGTTTAAAGTAAAAAAAAATAATAAATAAATGAATATATATTTAGGGCCACCCGAGAATTACCTCATCTACCCGTGTGTATTATGTCAGATATTGCTTGCATTCTCTATCAGTTTGCCTGTTTTTCTGAACGAGAAACCACCCCAGTTTCCAGAGAGAGGGAACCTTATTATCCTCACCTGAGACTGACTAACTCAACTATGGAGTGGGAAAGCCTATATATGTTCCTCGTGTCATTACTGTCTTCCCTTCACTAGCGAAAAAGGCCAGGGTTCGAGGTGTGCGATGATAGTAATGAAGTTTATTGCTCATGAGAAAAAACGAGCTAATCTCTGCTGATGCGTATGATAGATTTAGGTGAACACAAAACTGGAGTAACTTAAATTGAATTGGGATTAGATAAAATTAATGCATCCTGGTTTGCTGTATGGTAGTTATAATGGTGGTGTTAATGATAAATGGCATAAGCTTCTTTACAAGCAACCATGTTCCATTGCAAAGTGTCAGAGGTCTAGATTTCACTGAAACTTGAAGAGAACACATTGAAAATTGAAATATTGAGCTTCAGTTTATGGGGAGGCACGCTTAGTAGCGCCAGAGATTTGACAAATTCTTCTGGGCATTTGATTGCTTCGTTGCTTTTAAGTACAATGTTTTTGTTGCCAGATTGGCTCTTTCGCGAAGCTTCAAGTGGCTTTGTCGAAGAACCATCCTGACAACAAATTACCAGATTTACTCTCCAGAAAATAATCACCTTTTAGATGCACTTGAAAGTTTCTCGGTAAGAATTAATTGCTGACTGTTCTTCCAAATATACACTGTGCTGCCACTTTATTAGGTACACCTACCTAGTAGCGTGTTGCGCCTCCTTTAGCCTTCAAAACATCCTGAATTCGTCTAGGCATGGATTGAACAAGATGCTGAAAACGTTGTGCAGGAATGGAGTACCATGCAGGCATGAGTGTGTCACGCAGTTCCTTGAGATTCAACGGAGGTGTGTAGGCCTGCAACGAACAGCCCTTTCCAGCTCATCCCAAAGATGTTCAATAGGATTGTGATCCGCGGACTGAGCGAGCCACTGCAACAAAGAAAAGTCATTGTCATGTTCCTGGAACCATTCCATAGTGATTCGGGCTTTGTGCACGGGCTCGTTATCCTGCTGGAAGTAACCATCTGACTGAGGATAAACTGTAAACATGAACGGATGCACTTGGTCAGCAACGAGGTTTACGTACGATGTGGCATTCAGACGTGAATCTGTGGGTATCAATGGACCGAACGTGTGCCAAGAAAACATTCCCCACACCATAACACTGCCCCTGCCACCTTGCACAGTAGTCGTCAGACATGACGGGCCCATTAATTCATGTTGTTTTCGCCAAATTCTGATCCTTCTATCAACATGATGCACCAGGAACTTCCACTCGTCAGACCAAGCAACTGTTTTCCAATCATCGACAGTCCAGTGCTGGTGTTGCTGTGCCCACAGGAGGCGTGCTCTCTTGTTCTTCATTGATAACAAAGGCACGCGATTTGGCCTTCGGCTGTTGTAGTCCATTCGCGACAAAGTGCGACTAGTGGTATGTTGCGATATTTTGTTCTGCGCACCAAGGATGTATTCTGACGTGATGTGCGACATTGTGGCTCCACTGTTTGCTTGCATAATTCTAGCCATCCTGCTCTGATCTCTCTCATCAACAAGCGATTTTCTTCCACAGGAGTGCCGTTGAGAGGATGTTTTCTGTTCGTTGCGCCATTCTCGACACACCCTTGAAACTGTGGTGCGTGAAAAGTTCAGGAGAACTGCAGTTTCAGAGATGCTTTGTTCAGCACGTCTTGCACCTACTACCATGCTACGTTCGAAGTCCGTTAGATCACTCCTTTTCCCCATTCTTGCTATAGTTTGTACGCTTAACTGATTCTAGAAAGGTTCTGCTGCATTTATATCTACAACTGTAGTCATATGACTTGCAACGTTGTGGGAGAAACCATTTGTGTGCACAGCAGGGGTGTACCTAATAAAGTGGCAGCACACTGTATGTTGTTTTGTTTATCACCAAATCTGCTACGGCTGTGAGGTGTTAGCATATTGTGTCTAAATTGCCTGTATTCGGTGTTTGATTTGCCTGTTTGCTGTACGAAAATCCACGTTTCCGGTAGAAAATACCACGAAACCCTCGCTTGACACCAACCGAGCCATGTTGTGAAAATGTTCCTCTCGTCATTGGCGGGATTAGAACTCAGACCTTAACCATCGTGTGGTTAAGGTCTGAGTTCTAATGAAGATGGCCCCAGGCGAAACAGAGGAAGAAACCTAGAGGAGGGGACCCTTCAGAAGACACCGGGAGCTCAAGGTTAGGCAGAAGTGAGGGAGGAAAAGTTCAAAGGTGGACAGCCAAGTGCGAGGCCTTCGTAAGCCACCAATATATCCCACATCAAGGAAGATCCCCGGTCAGCAGGTATCTCACTTCCAAGGACCTTGGTAGTCTGTTAACTAGGAGGACAACATCTACAGGAGGTGTCCCGAAGGTGATATATAGCCCTGGTGAGCAGATAAGCAATCCTACCTCATGAGTAGGGTCCCAACGTTACTAAGGTAGATCCCAAGACAGTAAAGAAGCATCCATAGAGATCCTAACCTTGTTGCCTTGGATCAGCAGAAAAGAGGAGATAACCGGTGAAGTTAATCCCTCGACGGAGTCGGAGGCCTGGCGTCGAAGAAAGTTCCAGGCAGGAAAGGAGGGACAACCTGGAGCGGAGGATGGTTTGGATTAGCACTGCGCTCGGAGGGACACTCATCACACGTCAAAGAAGTTCCGACGTCAGCAGAATAAAATTCATGTCGATCTAGTGTTGAAAGAGTTTCAACATCTGCAAGTGTGGTTTTATTTGTGACCGGGACTAACGTACACAGGCACACCTAGGAGTGCTTAGAGGCTTGAGAAACCTGTTTCGGAGAAAAGAAACCACACAGCCCTCTCCCGAGATCGAAAAAAAAAAAAAAAAAAAACTGATCGTAATCGCTGTGTTAGCTATGAGAGCCACTAAAGTATCATCCACCAGAAAATCATAAATTAATTTAAAGGTTTCAAATTTATTTACATTCTGATTGAGATTAATTTAAAAGTTTACATTTTAAAACGTAAAGAAAACTTTACATTTAAATTGTACATTCTGTTGTCCATACTAATACAGTATTATGTCTAAGCTTTTAAAATTGGTACAAAAAAAATTGGTTTTTTTCTTTTGCCACAAGTCATGACATCCTTGGCACGTCTGCAATGTTAGAAGGGCGTATATGAGTGTAATTGCTTTTTCTTTCTTTCTTTCTTTTTTTTTTTTTTTGAAATTTAAAGTAGCATCACGCACAAACATGGCTTCTGGCAACATTTTGGCATTTAGGTGGGGAAAAATTTGCCGACCACTGGACTGATACATCTGAGAACATTCAGCATCAGACAGATGGCATGAGGCATTGGCATAAATGAAGGGCGGGCAACAGAAAAGCAAGTCCGGTTGACGTGAGAAAAGACTACAATGGCAAAGGAAGTTTCTGACATGAATTTACAAATGACAACCAATTTATTAAGCTAGAGTACATTACCAAGTGCACATCAGCTCACGTCAACCAAGCTAGTTTTCTTTGGCCCACCCTCTCTAGTACACTGTCTACACCCCTCTAATAGAGGCTTTTTATGTGTACATTTACTTTTGAAAAGAAAACGAAGTCAGCGAATAAAGTAAACGAATAACATATCAAGCGATATAATTTGCAAAGATTTGGGTCCGAATTCCATCGATGATTGTGGCGTTTTCAAGCAGAGGCTGAACTAGCCAGAGGTGTCTTCTCAGGGTGTTTACCTTCATGAAAACAGAGAAACTGGCCTTAAGACACTCAAATGGCCTTGGCACCAATTTACACAGCCCAGCCCATTTCAATCATGTTATTTACAATGCCACAGCGCTAGCTTTCGTAAGGGCCTGTTCCAGACAAGTTCGTAAGATGTACCACACCCCCACTCTATGCTTGGTAATGAAAGCAAAGCGAGCTGATTTTTAGGTACAGTGAAACCTCGCTTTAGACTCTGTTTTGGGGGTGGGGAATAAGGCTTATCAGCTAAATCTGATTTATACAGATTCAGCTGATAAGCCAAAAAGAATGTTAAATGTTATATTGTATTTTATCGATTTCACCAGTTCTGTGGAGTTGAAGAACCTTAAATTTTGCCACGTCGTATAGTGGCAGTAGAAATTCTGATTAATGCTTATTCAGAGTGTGAAGAGCTCTTGAGTTTACTTGCTGGAGGTTCAGATGGGATTCTACTGATGTCTGACACGCTCAGCCTGCTGATGGAAGGTTGGCGAGGAAAATTCTGGCTCACTGAAAGTGAAAATACTTTTAATTGATAGTAACTCCTTATTGAGTATAACTACTTATGACATTAAGTTGTCTACCTCTAAGAGATCACTCTCACAGTTTATAGAATCTCCGTCCTTCCCACCCCGGGTGGAAAAGACCTGAGTTCGAGTCCCGTCGACGAGGTGGGGAATTTAGATGGGCCTTTTTTCACAACATGGCTGATTTAGTCAGTCTCAACATGGTTTTTACTCCCGGAAACTAGGATTTTTCGTCCAGCAAACAATGGTCGGTTCTCTGGTCGACTTTTGAAGATTTGACATGAAATTTAATACGTACTAGGGGTATTCGAAAAGTTCGTGACCTGAGTTACAGGTCCTGAAGTCAAAATTGTGTGAATGAAAAAAGATAGACAAAATAAGTTATCGTGCAGTCATCCAATATTTGTGGAAAAAAAGCACTACAGCCAAAGGCAATATATGAGGATATGGTTACGTTGGGGAAGGATGCCCCTTCCTGGTCAGAGGGTAAGAAGTGGGGAGTCAAATTTAAACGAGGGGGAGAGAGAGAGCCTGGAAAAAGACCTACCCTGTGGAAGACCTGCAACGTCCATCGCTCCAGAAATTGTTGATAGTTTGCATGATCTAGTGGTAAGTGATCGACGAATGACAGTTCGGCCTGCTTCTTTGGCATCTCATGACCACATAATAATAGAGGTTTTCGCTATGGAAAAGGTGTGAGCAAAGTCGTTGACAGCAGATCAAAAATACACAACAGTTGTCAAGTCAAATGAACATTTGCATGGTTTTCAAGTAAATCCAGCAAATTTCATTGCAAGTTTGTGACATGGATGGTCCATCACTTTCAGCCAAAGACAAAGAGCAGTCCAAACATTGGAAACACAGCTCTTCTCTTCAAAAGAAAACAAGTCAATTCCTTCTATTGGCAAGGTGATGACATCGATTTTTTTGGGAAGCTGATGGAGTGATGCTATTGGATTACCTTCAGAAATATTGCGCAGCCCTTGTGAAGCGTTTGCGTGAAAACGTCAAAGGCAAATGCCAAGGGAAACTCAGTAAAGGAGTCTTGTTTCAACAGGACAATGCCTCTACTCACATGTCTGTCATAATTATGGCTGCTATCCCCCACATTCATCAGATCAGTTTTTTATTACAGTTTTATTTTAATGATTTTAGGATCTTACTAACTTATCGAAATATTTTACCATTTGAAGAAAGTAGTATTTTTCGATGATGGTATTTCATTGTTTTTTTTTTGGGTTGGGGGACATGCTTCCTTTTGATTTTTATTTAACGTGTTATTGGTTCTGTTTATTATTTTTTTAAATGAATTATGCTACAAATAACTGCCAAACTTCTTATTCGAACTGATACTTCTCTTTACAACAGTGAATCTGAAGAGTTTTCCAGAATATAATGAGGTTATCAAACGATACGATGAACTGGAGGCAAAAGTAAAGAAATTGGAAAAGGTAGGATAAAACAGAATGGGCCTGTAATTCTGATGATTAGCTATTCATTGTTTTTTATAATGTTGTTATAGAATGAGCTATATTTTATACCAAAAAGTTACACCTGAATCACTCAGGTGAAAATACCTTTATAAGAAATCCTCCTAGTGGAAGGGATTTGAACTCAGACATAAGAAATATGCATGGGTTCAAATCCTTGGAAGAATTATAAAAAATTTCTCCAAGTCGAAGGGATTTGAACTCAGACCTTTTCATTGGAGTGATTAGAGCGATTCTTTTTTAAATACTTTTAGCGGTCTACCTAGCACAATCGTTCTCCCAACACTTGGTGGAAAATTCCAAGGTTCGTATCAATTATTCCAGGAATGTATTTTTTTTTTCTTTCACAGTCAGGCTCAATTAGTCTCAGGCGAGGGTTGCGTGGTTTTTTTACTCCCAGAAACTGGGATTTTTCGTCCAATAAACAGACAAATCGACCACAGGCAAGCAGTTTATTGTCACCTCACAGCTGTAGTTGTTTTGGCGCTCTTTATTTAGGGAGCTACACTTACATTGCTACAAAAATCACTCTATGATTCTATACGCACACTTCAAAAGCTTTTCCTCAACTCAAATGGGTAATAAAAAATATATCATATTAGGATTACCCGAAAACAATATCATATACCCGCGTTTACGTGTATTCTTTGATCGGTTTGCTCGTTTTACTGGACGAAACACCTGTTTTCGGGTGAAAAAACTTTATTGCCCTTGCTGAGACCAACTAATTCAGCCACAGAGTGAAAAAAGCTTATAAAAGTTCCTAGAGTCATTTACAGGATTCGAACCCGGGCCTTTTCTAGCGATGTG
The DNA here is from genome assembly GCF_048544385.1 of Mastigoproctus giganteus. Lineage (NCBI taxonomy): Eukaryota > Metazoa > Arthropoda > Arachnida > Uropygi > Thelyphonidae > Mastigoproctus > Mastigoproctus giganteus. The sequence goes on from NC_143580.1 coordinate 10,636,264, forward strand.
AGGAAAACAGTGATTATAGCCACTATGCCACCCGCGAGGACACTCAAATGCGTATGTGGACATGGGTTGTGTCTCATGTAGGGTAGCTCAAAAACGTTAGTCCAACTCCTCCATAAATTTGATGTTAAGTTTGCATAATGTGTGATTGTTTTGTTGTTTCTGGCCACTTAGTTCGGGAAGCTAAGTGGCCACTCAATCACCAGGAAGGCTGCTTCCTAGTACCCGTTCATGCCACTAAGAAGCGGGCTAGAACAATGAAATGACAAGGAAAGAATAGCGCATTCACTGGAGTGAAAACAATTCCAGTGGTTGCTGGATTCTTGTCTTGTCATTTCATAAAACAGTACGCGTATTGTTGTGGCCTGGACTGGTAGCTCAATTTAAAGACTTAATGTACATGAGTGATGAGGTTATTCTCGAGTAACCCTAATACGACAATTTTTTAAATCAATATGTAATACAAGTACACAATCTTTAGCCTGCAGTTGCTTGCTAAATTACTTGCTAAATTTACTATCCATAACCTGTTCGAGACTGATCTGTGACAAAATCATTGCTGTTTTTAATAAAGGAAACTTAATTTCTTTTCTAAATGATGTACTCATAAGTAGGACAAAATTTAGTTTTTCATCTGCCTGTCGAAATATTTTCCTAAGTACGAAAAAGTAGTACCAGTATTGGAAAAATGATGCAAGGAAGGATGCCTATGTAGTATTATACCCCCCCAACCCCTTCTACACTATATTAATTGTAGTCTTTGTTACATTCACATATAGCTATTTCTTCTAAGCATTTATCCAATCCCTCTTACCCTCGCACATAGCACAGAGGATAAAATCATCACTATCTTCTCCACACTGGTGTAAATTGCCAGACTTCGAATCCCGTCAATGACGCAAGGAATGTTTATGGCTTTTTTCGCAACGCAGTTAAATTGGTCCGTCTCGGACGATTACTACATGGTTTTTAACTTCTTTCCTCCGAAAAAAATCTCGAGATTTTATCCAGCATACAAATTGACCGTAGAACAATACTCAATTTATAGAAAATATTCTGATGCCTCACAGTCTTAATTTATTTGGCGCTTTTCGTCGGTCTTCTGGCCTCGTGGGCAGTTCAGATGATATAATCAATGCCCTCCTTACAATGAGTGGAAAAACCTGAATTTGAATCCCACCAACTACGGGAGGAGTTTTTACGGGTCTTTTCACAACGTGGTTAAGTTAGTTGGTCTCAGAGAAGAGTATCATGGTTTGTTCTCCCGGAAACTCTGGTTTTTCTTCCAGCAGATACCAAGAACCGCTTGCTTTCAAATCATTAAAAACCTTTGAGATGGATGCTTATGAGAAATGAATACCTTTCGTTTCTTGAATCGTGGCTCTTGATAACCCGTTCACTCACGATAAGACCTTTTTCAAGTCTGATAGATTACGCATTTTCCCCAGTCTTGCTTCAGGTTAATGCAGTCGACCAGCCTGTGCAGAGTAATAAAACTTTTTTTTATTCCTCCGAGAAATGTATGATTGAAATAAATGTAAATCAAAACCCGAACGTTTATTCGGTCATTAGCATTCACTTTAGTCTGAAACGGAGTACGCAGAATTAGATGCGATAAGGTAGTAGGAATGCAAAGTGCGCATTAAATGGGATTGAGTTCCTTGACATCAATTAAATTTATGTGCTACTGCAGAATGCCTTCCTGGATAGAGTAGTGGTTACAGCTGCTACGCTTTCACGCTATTCAGGTATAATGTTATTCTCGTTAAAAGTTAATTGTCATCCAGTCGGGAGGAACTGTTATAGTCTTTTTTTTTCAGTTGGTGAGCCAAATTAGCGCAATTAATGTCAGGGGGTTACATGTTATTTTCATCCCGCAAGTAAAACCAAATAACGATAGAATATATGCGATTTACAGAATCGAAATGCAAGAAGTGCAATAGGCTACATTATAGGGTGACAATAAGCTGCAGAAAAGTTCCTCATTTGAGCTGACTCATTACTAATTAAGCAAAAATGGCAAGTAAATTACGCCCCGCGCAGCCATTATATTTCTGGCTCACGAGGATGCTCATATTTTATTAAGTAATTTCAAATTGTACAGTTTTGAAGTTCTGGACTAGATAGTTAGATTCTTGACGTTTTGCATAAAAAGGTAGGCAGACTTCTCTCCATACCTTAATGAGTTATATTGGCATTATTTTCTGATATGTTTATTTAAAAAAAAATAATAAGTACAAGTTGACGATTGACACAATTTATAGACGTTATATACGATGCAATATGGTCTAAGTTGCTGATGCACTTTTTAAAAATTTTTTTAATCGTATGATGTGAGCAATTCACGAAGGAACCAGTTTTTTCCTGCTTCCTTCGTGTATAGTGGCCCTGAGGTCCAGCCGGAGAGTACGGCACCATCGTAATATCCAAGCCCGAGGCGGGATTTGAACCCGCGACCTTTGGGTTGTCAGGCAGGAACTTTACCCACCCGGCTTGCCCGGTCGGCGCTGATGCACCTAAAACCCTACAACAACCAACCAATTTTGTTACCTCTCTTTTAGCCTTTGAAAGCATTCTTGGAATTCCTCCAAAGTGATCTCTTTGAGCTGGTCTCTCACATTCGCTTGGATGGTATAAAATAATTTTCCTTTCATCTTCATTTTTGACTACAGAAACTACATTGAAGTTATTCAGAACCAAATCTGATTAATAAGGCTGTGATTCAGTAGCGTAGCTTCCCTTTTTCGGGCCGGAGGAAAAGTCGTGTTCGGGCCCCTACTTAATTAATGAAAATTGCAAAAAGAGGAGACAGCCAAAGACGCCGGGTCCCTAAATTGCCCACAGATTGCCGGAGGCAATTGCCTTGTCTGCTTACATGGTAGCTACGCCACTGCTGTGATTTCAAAACGTTTTTTAAATCACACCTCGCAGTTGCTTAGTCTCCAGACGCTGCAATTTGCAGATCTTAAGCCTTTCTTGGTAAGAGGACCTCCTTGTTTCCCTCACCAATCTTGTTGCCCTTCTCTGCACTTGCTCGCTCAAGCAACTGTACCTTCCTAAAATGAGGCCTCCAGACGTAGACACAGTACTCAAGGCGTGGCCTGACCATTGCCTTATACAAAGGGATAATCACCTCCTTATCCCTGCTAGCAAAATGAATAATGAAACACGGGAGTAATAATTCGAACCAAGAGGTTCTGGGTTCAAATCCTATCAATGATGTGAAGAGCTTTCATTGGCTTGCTTCACACAACCGCCGAGTTAGTCGGTCTCAAGCAGTAGAAGCTTTTTTTAACTCGGGTTTTTTTATCCAGAGAGCAGACCAACCAGCACATGCAATTTACAAACGTAGGACACACACGCGTGTATGAACTTCCGTTTGGGTAATCAAAATAAGAAAAAAGAAAACAAAAAACGACGGTATCTTTAATCTAATATCACTGAACAGCGTTTGTGGCGTAGTGTAGTAGCAGTACAACAGTCTCCTGATTTACAAAACAGGTTTTGGATACCACGAATTTGACTTACAAAATGAAAGCCCAATCTTACGAACTTGTGCTCCTTTTTGCTCAAATGAGTGTACATACATTCACTGGGCACAAAGTTAGAAACTTTTTGCAAATGGTATCAACAAATAATTAAATATGCAGTGTGCACATTTAAGTTGTCATATGGTGTGATTACAAGTTCTTTGGTATGAGATAAATATTGTACTTGGGAAGATAGGTGATCTTTCCAATTTTCACAGAGGTATAATTGTTGGAATATGTTTAGCGGGACCCACAACTGAGAGAATAAAGGAAATCTGGTATGTCGAAAGTAACCGTCTCAAAAGTATGCATTGAATGGAAAATGAAAGGAGAATGAAGCACTAAAAGAAAGAAATGTGGCCAAAAGTTGGCACTCCAGGAACAATACCTCAGGAATTTAAAGAGAATTGTGTCAGAATAGAAGTTTCAGTGTGCAGTTATGACTGAAAAATTGAATTTTAGGCAAAGGAATACCTATTTCCAACTGAACAATGCAGTAAGATTTGAATAATCTGGGACTTGCTAGTAGTGTGCCTATACAAAAGCCATTTCTTTCTGTAAAAAATCAAGGTTTAACTAGAGCGGTGCAGACAAGGCCAAGACTGAACTGCAGAACAATGAAAAAAGATCATGTTGTCTGAGGAGGCTTGGTTCTACTTTTTTTCTCCCAATAGAAGGGTAAAAGTGTAGTAGACTGAACCTCATGAAGGCATGCAAAAAAAAAAAAAAAAAAACTATTAATTTTAGGCCACCTGAATAATTAAATTCATCTGCCATTATGTCCGTAAATTGCGGGTTCTTTGGTTGATTTGTTTTGCGGACGAAAAACCCGAGTTGCCTGGGGAAAAACCTTGCTATCTACGCCTGCGACTAACTCAGCCACAAAGTGAAAAAAGCCAATTAAAGTTCTTCGCGTCATGGACGGGATTCGAACCCAAGCCTTTTCCACCCAGTGTGGGAAGGACGGTGACAATACCACTGTATTGTCGCCGTTTTTCACTCCGTGGCTGAGTTAGTCGGTCGAGGCGTAGATAGCAAGTTTTTCCCTCCAGAAATTAGGGTTTTTCGTCCAGCAAAACAGACAAATCGACCATAGAACGCACGCAATTAACAGACATAAGATACACAGCATGGCAGATGAATTTAATTATTCGGGTGGCCTGAAAAATAATGGTTTTGTTTTTGTTTTTTTTTTCGTTAGTACAGACTGGGTTCGCTCATACTGTTAAAAGGTCATGTTACTTACAATTAATGTTGTTTGTTATTTGGTTTTTTGGAGCATTGGCAACTAAGGCCATATTGCTCCGGGGATATGCGGTGGTCATTCCCTGACCTTTCCGCATCCTCTGTATTTGGTGGTGACGGGCTTGAACCCCGGTCTAATCAAGAAGCGTGTGCTACGCACTGCTGCTCCTTCCCACCTGGCTACGGAGGCGCCACTTACAATTAATACCTTTCTGTCATATCTGATCAACTTCACCGTGCAATACTTCATTTTCACCCACATTCTGATGGATCCTTTCAAACCAAAATACCAAGATTTCCAACATCTCCCTTGGACACCTAATCCTTTACATCTGAATCCAATTGAGAATGTCCGGATATATTGGAAAGGGAAGTCAGCTTTGTAGTCCTCTAACGACTACAATACAGCAGCTGACAAACATTCTGATGGAAGAATGGGAAATTTGAAGCTAGATTCCCTTAGATATCTAAAGGAAGATGTAGACAAATTATTGGAGGGGATTGACAGGTGGTGTGGGAATTTTTTTTGGTCGATGCTCTATAAGCTTGCTTTCTTGCATTTTGCCAATACTTTGGTGGTACGCTGACAAATTTCTCAGTTGCACAATTAGCTTCTGTTCATTGAAACTCTGGCCCCCTACTGGCTGATGCATGCAAGTTTACTTATGCATATATGTTGTCATGCTGCTACCCTACTCTTGGTGCCTAGATGGCTTAAGGTGGTTTTAAAATGCCCGTGGCTGGTATAACAGCATTAACTGTCAATAAAAATGTATTTGTTAGTAAACTGTGCACATGGATAGGTAATGCAGATAGGTTCAGTGACTTTTTGAAATTCAGAGGATGATAGAAGTGGCAAATGAATGCAAGATTGAGTTACAGAAACTAATCAATGTAACATAAATTTATATTTTACAATATTTTGTGTCCTCGTGGGTAGCATGGTCAGTGGAATCGGGTCCTGCACCAGGTGGAAAAGACCTGACTCCTGTGATGACGTGGAGAATTTTTATGAGCCCCTTTCATAATGTGGCTGAGTTAGTTGGCCTCAGGCAAGGGTAGCATGGTTTTTTCTCCTGGAAACTTGGGTTTTTCGTCCAGTAAAACAGAAAATCAACCACAGAACACATGCAATTTACAGACAGTATACACTGAGCAATATGGCCTTAGTCGCTGATGCTCCTAAAACTACTACAACACTAACAGGAATTTGTTGGAACCAATACTTTTTTTGTGTTGCACCAAAGTAACTATGGCTGAGCAGTGGCTCGGCGACCTTATGTGCCACTGGTAGGCAAAATAAAATTTGCCGCCTTAACTGTTGAATATCGATAAATGTTAACCAATCAGAAAGTTTTAGTGCCTCCTGAACTGCTGCCCGTATGCGAGGTCTACTTCGTTTACCCACTAGCAGCGGCCCTGTGGCTGAGGCATCAGTATATTGCACCTGTCAGTTTTGTGTATTTATGGTTAGTTCATGTTTGCCGAATGAAAAACCCGAGCTTCCAGGAGACAAAACCGTGCAACCCTGGTCTGAGACCAACTAAGTCAGCCTTGTTAAAAAGGCACATAAATATTCCTTCTCATCGATAGGATTTGAACCCAGTGGGGAGGATAGTAATTATACCACTGTGCTAGCCATGAGGACTTCTTTTATTTAAAGGTTGGTTATAAGCTTGGCTGTCCATAACATTTTACTGATGGTGACAACAGTTTTTTGAGGAATTTAAACCCTCTCATGATGCCCAGTGTTGCAGGAATCCTTAACTGCAAGGAGATGCATTTTGCCAAATGCATTTGGTGAGGGATTGCTCATCTAAGAATATTTTTTAAAAAAATTCTGATTCATGCACATCGAAGTTGCTTTCACACTGCTTATTAAAAATATCCTCCATGGCAGCTTAGCTGGATGGTACGTTGTCATATCTGGGTTCAATTCCTGTCGATGATGAGGAATTTCTAAAGTCTTCTTCAGTCAAGGCTGTGGTCTGTGGTGGTGGGGAGTAGGATTTTTCAGCCAGCACAACATACTTATGCTACAAACACAATACACATACAATCATGAATAAATGCTTGGGGCCACTAATACAAATATTTATTACATTACACAAGGTTTTGACAGTCCACATTTGGGTTTCAAAAGTTTCTTTTCACCAATTTTATAAACTACATACACAAAAGTGACGAACTTGACATTGTCCTTTTACCTCTTCTGTAATATGAAATAGCATTTCTTTTATTTTTACTTGTGTTTTATATATATATCTACCATATATTATGCATAGGCATACTAATTTAACCATTGCTGATTTTTTTTTTTTGCCACTTCACTGAAAAGCCATTCTGCTCAGTTGTAACTTGTGGTGCTTCTAAAAGTGATTTTAGAGAAATTATTCAACAGAGTGAAATTGTGCTACAATGTTGTAAATAGCTTGTGTGCAATTTCACATACTGCAGACATTCAAGAGTGAGTACTGCTGAAGTGTTTTATCTCATTCAAACCGGAGTGCATAGTATAATTTTATTACTTAAACTATAGGTCGTACCGCGTTGCTTTTTTGCATTATAATTGGTATATGTGGAACTTTTAAGAAACAATAAAAAAATTAATTTCAAATTTAACCGGCAGAGGCTGAAAAATGGTTAATTTAGAAAAGTAACAAAGAAAAGGTAAATTTTTTACCAATCGCTGATGATCAGGTTTCCATATGTCTACCATTATTTTCTAATACACTGGCATGCAAAACTTAAGGACTAACACTATTTCTAAAGGTTACAACCACAAAATCTTTACTGATGAGAGTAGATTCAATCTCAGCAGTGATTCTGGATGTCAGCTAATCTGGCGAGAGGTTGGCACACACAAACATCACTGAAAGGGATTGAACTGGTGGTCGAGGTATTCTCATCTGGGGAGGCGTTATCTTGGATGGACATACACAACTCCAGATACTGTAAGGCAGTACTGTAACTGCAGTGCACGCTACTGTACTGAGGTAATCCTTCCCCATGTGTGTCTGTTCCAAGGTGCCATTGGCCCCCAGTTTGTGTTTATGGACGATAATGCCAAACCCCATCACACTGCAGCTGTTCATATGCTTTTTGGAAAGTGAAGACATTGTTCGTATGGATTGGCCTGCCCGTTCCACCAATCTAAATCCCATTGAACACATATGGGATGCTCTGGGGAGACACCTAATGGCACATCCACACCCACCAGAAAATGTTCACCAGCTGAAGATGGCACTGACAGAGGAATGGATGGTGTTACCACAAGAACTTATCAATGACATTGTTCTAAGTATGGACAGGCAGTGCAAAGCCTGCATTGACATTAGGGGTGGCCATATCTCCTACTGATGACCACCTCTTCCCTTTGTTCCATCTTTAGCAGTGATGCATCTGTATCATGGCAGCCACTGCTATGTTGCCATTTTTGAATAAAGTCCCTCTGTACCGTTTTATTTCCATTGTTGTGTCGGTGTTGTTTCCTTCATCATTTCTGTACCTCACGAGATTCCTTTGGTGTGCTTGTCCCATATACAGGCCACTCCTATGAGAAGCTACTGGAAAACCTGACTGGTCCTTAAGTTTTGCATACCAGTGTAGTAATTAAGATGATTGTGTTCTCCTCAGCTGCCTTAAAATTCCCAGTGGGATTCACTACCTCCTGACAGGTTGCTTCCTTCAAAGCTGAGAATTGTTTGATGCTGATAGTTGAGCACATATAGGCAGCCTTCTTCTTAGTGCTTTACAATATTTAATGCAGTTGTCAAATAAGGAAACTTCAAGACCATTTTTCTGATATGCTCTGAGGGCTGCAATAACACTATTGCCATTCTTGTAATAAAGTTTAATTATCTTTAGGCAACATTTAAAGTGATTGTGACCAGCCTTGTTACTTAAGTTAGAACTGCAGCTTCAAGCTTTATATTTTAATGAAGAATAAGACCATAGCAAAACTTAAATCCTCTGATGCCAGAGTTATTTCTTTTTATAATAAATGCAAAAAAACTAAGTTCTTTATCAGAGTGAATAACTTGCTTAGCTCTCGGGTGGTCAAACTTTGAAGAAATTTTTTAATGTAAAAAAAAAAAAAAACTCTCACACATTGCCAATTAAAATGCAAAACACTGCTTTTGATTTAATTTTTAAGTGGGAAAGGACTTTATAATGATAACCCCAGGGGCTCACACCTGGTGAGTATGGGCTTGGCACACCCAGGGTCCTGAGCTGGATATCATCATTCTTCTCTTTCTTCGTGATTCCCTTCTACTTTTTCTCTCTCTCTCTCTCTCTCTCTCTCTCTCTCTCCCCCCCTCAGGGTAACTCAGGAATTTTTTTATTTTTGGCTGGTGCAGCATAAGCCTCAGGCTTCCTTGCACCATATATCTAATAATAATAATATGCAGGCAGGGGATACTTTAATGCAGAAGACAAAGTCTGGCGATCCGAGGTGTATTACTGTAATTGTTAGGCATATGATCATGGGGAACTTTCTCCTCCTTCAAAAGGTTGATGCAAAAACTTGGCACTAATAATTTCTAATGCTTCTTAAAATTTATCCAAACTCTCCACCTCCCCAACACCAAATAGAAGTTTGTTCCAACCATTAAGATCCTGATTGCTTGTTGTTGTTGATCTTATGTCCAACTTAAAGACAAATATCATTATCCATGGTTTGGCCTAAGTTGTTAATATATTTTTAAATGTATATGCTTTAGTCAAGGCTTAATAAAAATGGCCCTCACCTCAATGATCCACTATAGTTACATGAATTGTGAAAAGGGGAGGGAAGTACTCTAATTAAAAAATGAAAATCAGAAGTTGAAAATCATAACTAGAATAAAGCCTTGACTAAAGCATATATTTTCTGTCATAATTCTTGGCATTTTAAGCTCTTGCTATTTTAAATTACGATCATATATTTTTAAATTTAAAAAAGATATTAACAACTTTAGGCAGAACATGGATAAGGGCATTTGTGTCTTCAAATTACACATAAGACCAACAACAATCAATCAGGATGTTGATGGTTGGAACAAACTTCTATTTGGTGTTGTGGAGGTGGAGAGTTTGGATAAATTTTAAGAAGCATTAGAAAAATTATTAGAGGAATGGACATATGAAGTGGGTAGTTTTTTGTTTTTTTTTTTAACACTGATGTTGTACCAGCTTGTTTCCTTGCATCATTTTCCATTACTATTGCTAAGACCAAGTTCTCGGTATTAATTATTTGAGGGAGCACAAAGTTTCCTGTGACTGTGTACATAACATGGTATCGTGCTTCAACTCTGTCAAAAGGCTTTGTATCCATTCCATATGTTACATTAATGTTTCTGAAACTTTTTTACCTTGGCAAAAAAAATCAAATAACCTCATGGCCCATTGAAATTAATGTTTTCTGCATTTAGTGTGTAAACAACAGAAACAGAACCAATATATACTACTGAAATGCATGGTGATATACAGATAATTTTTATGAATGCTTTAAAATAGTTCAGATTTAGGATGTCCTTTGGAATTTAGAATCTCATTATGGATGTTTGCTGGTGCCCAGTTGTTTCATGTGCAGTAATCCTAGCTTTTGTCACTTGTACACGTACTTAATTATAAATTTTTGAGCAATACAATGCTTCTTAATCTTATTTTTTCACATGGCTACAAACCTAGCTGACACCTAACTGTCTCATGATATACTCAAAGCCAAATCGTGTAATTGAGTCTCCACTGAGAAATATTTGACTTCTTTTTACTCATTTTAAATTTGTAGTGCTTTTTTCATTGGGATTACACATAAAATTCCAAATGAAATATTATTTGAAGCACTTAAAAAAAAAGTTTTAAGTTAAAATTTAGTTTTGAGTAAATTTAGACACACTAAATAATCATAATTGATCTAACGTTTTTCTATTATAACTGTTTGAGAGCTTAATTAATATGCATGTGGAATAAACTAGTTAAATAAATGCTTCTCTGCATGAAATATAAAGGGTAATTTATTGTAAATAACTCCAAAGTGTCTACATTAACTAGAAATTTGAATTTAACCCTTCTCCCTACTCATCTGTGAGATGACTTTTTTTTTAGAAATTTTACAGATTTCTTTAACACACTCACTCTTTAGAAGCTTTTGAATTAAATCTTTCTTAGTACTTTCTAATGATTGTGGCTACATCATTTACAATTACTTTTGGTGTAATTCAGATTACACAAGTGTCACCTCTGAATCAATTTATGTAGTCATCTGTGAGTGGCTGGTGTTTACATAAGAGATTTATACCTTTTTTTAAATGGTTTTTTTGTGACCTTTTTGCCTGTTCTCAAAGTAAAGTAATTTGTGACCAGGATCATTAAATTTTAATAAAATGCATCCACATAACTCCAACTAGATCATCCTGAATGCAGGCAAGATGATTTAACTGCACCCTAAAAGCTCCATAAATTTCCTGTCATTCTGTTCATTTCATTTTTCTAAAAAAATTTAATTTTTAAAAATATAATTATAATGGATTGCTTCATTACATCCAGTATTAACATAATTTGTGATCAATATTTTGATTTTGTACTAAATAAAAACTGTATAATTCATGTTGTTGACTTCCCTGTTTTTATGACTGAAAATTATGCCAAGATAGTAAATTTTCTATTCCAAAGCGAAATTCTCTTCAGATAGCTATCAAACACAAATCACTAGTTTTTAAAGCTTGAACATGTGTATATATATATATATATATATATATAACTGATAAAAGTGAAAGTTCAAGCAGTCAGAAGACAAACTGTCTGTATTAGCGTCACAAATGAGTAAGTCTCCACTTGAGGGTTAAGTAACACAACTAAATTTAAAATTAAGAGAATTTGGAAGGCTGCAGTCCTGGTTTTGCAGGTCTTCCTTGGTGGCAAAACAACTGGTCTAAAACCAAAGAACTTGCAAACTTGCATATCATTTGTGTATGTCATCCTACAACAACTGGGACTGATCTTACAAATTTGTTTAATAATTTCAAGTATTTTCAAGCCAATATAGCTCATAATCGTGAGACTGAACCAATTTTCACCCTGCAAATTTTTGCTTATTAGGAACACGATATGACAGAATTAGAACACAGGGTGAATACACTAACTGCATCAGTGTCTCAGCTTAAGGACCAAATGGCTGACCATCCTGAACCAACAAAAGAAAAAGGTGATAGAAGTTACGATACTCAAGGATATCACTCCAGTTATGGAACTTCGTTGGACTACATCAACTCTCTCAGTGAGCAGATATCCATGCTAGAAGAGCGACTAGGTAATTGTGAGTATTCCTCTATGGTAGTTTCAATTTTGCTATTATGGTTTCAGTATCCTTTAGAACAATTTTTTGGATACTTTCCAACAAAAAAATTCAGTTCAAATTTTTATTTTTACAAATCACGATCAATACATGCTACATATCGAGCAATTAGACTTCACACCAGCCGTTATTTAAATAAATAAAATAAAATAAAATTACAAGCTATAATATAGAATAAAAATAAAAATGGAATTATAAGCTAAAACTGATGTGGTTTAATTTACAATAAAATATGAGATAAAATATAATGATAAAAGCGATAAAAACAGTGAAATAATATACTAAAATACCGTAACAACTGCAGCTTTCGGAGACAGCAGTTTCCTTTTTCAGCAGCATACTTCTGCTGTGCGGCACATCCTTAAATAGCAGATCCACGGCACTCGTCACATGGTTCCTCAGGAATATGGTTGGAATTTCCCATTTGCGCACCAGAACTGGAAATGGCTCAGGAGTGCGCTAGCTGAAACCGTTCATCTCTCCCAAGAACAACGGCTTCAAAGAGGGGATGTAAGCGTACACCCGTCTCTATTAATGGTATTGCTAGCTGCCCCAATACATAAACTCTCAAGCCATTTACGGTCCCAGAACCCCTGTGCATGATCCGTGATGACAGCATCCTCCGGGGAAATTTGATGTTGCTTCTCCCAGAAGTGTTCTGCCACGGCAGACTTCCCGTAATTTGCAGACTTTATTGCATTCATATGCTCCCCCCAGACAGTCTTTCAGTTGTCGCCCCGTCTCACCCCACCCACATAACACACCCTACAATCCGGGCATTTAATTTCGTATACCACCCCACTGTTGGCTTCTTTCATTATGGGGTCTTTGACACGGGATATCACTGTGTGCAACCTCCATCCGGGGAGTTGCACACAGCGTATCTGACACCCCCGAATTATTCGTGCAATGTGGTCTGAAAGGCCCGGATAGTAGGGAATGTATGCATTGCTCACAGGGGTGAGCGGCTCATTACGGCTGGACTCTGCTCCTCTAACAAATCTGTCCAACACCCTCTGGGGGTAGCCGCATTTCTTGAGGTGTTTAGAAAGCCCATGTGCCGGGGTCAATATACCCATTATACCTCGGCACAAGCCAGCCAACACAAGGATAGTGTTGTCAAGGCTTTAATAGATAGGGTGCGGTCCCACTGTAGCACCTCCGAGGATAAAGATAATGAAATTATTCGTGTCATGGCAGACCTCAAGAAATGTGGCTACCCCCAGAGGGTGTTGGACAGATTTATTAGAGGAGCAGAGTCCACCCGTAATGAGCCGTTCATCCCTGTGAGCACTGCATACATTCTCTACTATCCGGGCCTTTCAGACCACATTGCACGAATAATTCGGGGGTGTCAGATATGCTGTGTGCAACTCCCCGGACGGAGGTTGCACACAGTGATATCCCGTGTCAAAGACCCCATAATGAAAGAAGGCAACAGTGGGGTGGTATACGAAATTAAATGCCCGGATTGTGGGGTGTGTTATGTGGGTGAGACAACTGAAACACCGTCTGGGGGAGCATATGAATGTAATAAAGTCCGCAAATTACGGGAAGTCTGCATGGCAGAACACTTCTGGGAGAAGCAACATCAAATTTCCCCGGAGGATGCTGTCATCACGGATCATGCATAGGGGTTCTGGGACCGTAAATGGCTTGAGAGTTTAGGTATTGGGGCAGCTAGCAATACCATTGATAGAGACAGGTGTGTACACTTACATCCCCTCTTTGAAGCCGTTGTTCTTGGGAGAGATGAACGGTTTCAGCTAGTGCGCTCCCGAGCCATTTCCGGTGCGCAAATGGGAAATTCCAACCATATTCTTGAGGAACCACGTGACGAGTGCCGTGAATCTGCTATTTAAGGATGTGCCGCACAGCAAAAGTATGATGTTGAAAAAGGAGACCGCTGTCTCCGAAAGCTACAGTTGTTACGGTATTTTAGTTTATTATTTCACTGTTTTTATCGCTTTTATCATTATATTTTATCTCATATTTTATTGTAAATTAAACCACATCAGTTTTAGCTTATAATTCTGTTTTTATTTTTATTCTATATACTTGTAATTTTATTTTATTTTATTGTAAATAAAGTGTTTTAGTTGCAGTATTGAAATTTATTTATTTAAATAAAGGCTGGTGTGAAGTCTAATTGCTCGATATGAATTGTCCCAGCCTTGTAGGCCTATTTGGAGAAATACATACTACATGATGGCTATTGTTGCAATATGGTCATCTGAAATATCAGTAAATGTTATGAGCATTAAAAATAATTTTAGTGTCACAAAAGATTTCTTGTAATGACCGAGTCATTACAAGAAATTTTTCATATCATGTTTCTCAATGCCCAAGGCCTTCTTTCTGTTGATTAGGTTGAAAGTGAAAGTAAAAGAATTTGGTTGGCATGTTTAAACTGTTTATTTTAACACATACACATATAGCACCTCTGTAGCCGAGTGGTCAGGAGTTGGTGTACAATAGCACCTGTTATTTGAGTATACAGGGGTTCAGGCCCCTGACTGCTCAATACTATGGACTAGCGTGGGAGATTACAGCCATTCCCTCAACATGACTTGTTGAGGAAGCCTCCATCCTGCAGTGGATTGACAATGGCTATTATTTTAGAGAGAAAATTCAATATTAACTATCCAAGCTGGTCAATTCCTAACAATATCCCTCTTCAACACCTGAAATAAGGGATCAATGAACTTATAGTATTAACATGAGATATGAATTTCTGAAGATTGAGATTTTTAAAGAATACACATAGAGAAATGTATGTGGAGGAAGACTGCCCTGTGGGAACAAGGTATATAAAAAGAAAAGAAAAAAATTGGCCACTAAAGTTCAACGAGTTGGTTTTCATGTGAATTCTAACAGCTTTGGAAGTGGAGGAAGTATATACAGGGAGTCCTTGTTATCCGAGGATAACTGGTTCCAGAAAATTCCACTTAAAACAGGGACCAAATTTTCGTAATGTGTATTATGTGCTTGTACATAGTGAAAAATGTATTGAAGGAACTGAAAAATGAGACAATTATTTTATTAGACAGTTTTTATTATAATATATTAAACAATGTAAGGTTAAGTAAAGTTTATTGAAGTTAACACTATTTTTCAGTTTTATGAATAAACAATTAATTCAGAGTTGTTAGTTTTTTTTTTTGCCGTATTTTTCAAATAAAATCGTGTTAGCATTTCGTTGTCTTTAATTTCATGCTTAACTTTTGATCACGAAGAGGATAGTTCTCACAAAAATATTCAAGTGCTTGGTCAATTTTCTCAAGGGCTTCCTTTAATTCTTTAATTTTCAAATCCTCGTAACAACGGGGACTGGGATAATGAATACTCAGATACCAGGGACCCCCTGTATTCTAGTTTAGAAGAATAATGTATATGGAAATAATGACAGAAAATGCAAATAGTAGGAATTTAATGTTCTTCTAAGCTAGGTCTACAAAACTTGTACAGAGTTAACAGTAGTTCAGAAAAAGTAATACTAGATGTGAGGTAGGTTCAATAGAGACCCATTTGAGGATGCCTATGATGTGAAAGCATGACCAGTTGGAAGGAAGTGCTGATAATGCAATTGCACTGAGCTTCATGCTTACAGGGATTCCATTCCCTAAAACGTGTTTGCTTTTTCTAATTCTGATAAAATTTATCATTAAAAATTTTTGATTTAAAGAATTCAACAACCAAAAGAATTCCTTTGGTTGTTGATGAAATTAATTGTTGACTATTATAGGTTCAGAGCCATTTTAAAGAATTTGGATGCCTTCCACTAATGTCATGATGCACTGTCTTATAGTTAGTGGAATATATATTTTTAGCAATTAATACTAGATATTTATTTTAAAAATACATATATAGATTTTATCGTTCACAAATAAAAACAACAAAACAGAAAATATAAAAAAAACACACAGGAGGAAGGCAACCTAACAAGTTGGTGCCACTGGGCTATATAGCCTATTTAGCACAATGGTTAGGCAAAACTGTCTGCATTTCAGGGCCAAGAATTAGCATTTTTTCAGTGTCTTCTTTTTAGAAATCTAAAGGTACTTTCCTTAAACTATAACTTTCAAATAAAATAAGCAGCATGCAAAACAATTTCTTCCACTGATAAACATTAAATGGAAAATTGAATTTTGCTAGTAGTAAAACTAACATTTCACTGCCACAAAAAATTAGAAATTCCAGTACTTTTGTCTTCATTCCTGCAAACAGTCACGATGACTACAGGAAGCTGTGAGCATCACTACTACAAATAATCTGGTGCCCTGCAGGTAGTGCAGCCAAGCCCATTTTAAAACAACCTCGAGGATATTTTGGCCACAGCTCTGTTCTTCACAGATGCTGAACTTAAATGGTGTCCCATCCTTTAGGATTTCCTTGGAAGGTAGGAAAGAGTATAGCAGGACGAGAAGTTTTTTTTATATATAAAATATATTTATTTTATATTTTAATTTCTACCCAAGGTAAAGTGGTAAATTTTTGCATCTAAAATTCATTGAGAACAATTATTAAATATCAGATAGTACTGATAATAAATAATTTAATTATTTTAAATATAGCTTTACAGTTATTTTCTTTCAAAGTTTCTCAGCAATTACTAATAAAATGTTTTTATTTTAACCCTCTGACAGATACACCTTGTACATCTCATCAGCCAAAAAATAAACTTAAAATTTAAAATATCTGTTAGAATTGTCAGTGTGAATTTTAGTCTTTCTCCAGTATGATATTCAGTGTTGATCTGCACCATTCATTATTTTTTAATTGGAAAACTATAACTAAAAAAATTCTTTAATTCTTCCACGTTTGCATACAAAATGCGGTGTCCATGCCTATGTTGATTTTGTGAAGTTTTGGTGTTGGCTTTAACTTCTCTTGCTCTGCATCACTTCATTAAAGATGGGCTAGTCTGCGAGTAATTTTTTTTTTGGATAATAAGACTGCTATTACTAAAGACATTATTTGCTCTTATTATTCAATATAGTGTCAGAAGAATAAAATTATAAAGTGCACTATTTTCATATATTTCTTTCAGTCTATGTGCTTTAAATGGGTAAACATACAGTAATGTGCACACTCTTGGATTTTATTTTTTTTGCATGCTCGGTTAATAAGAAGAGAGTTTATTATTAATTTGGACAAAATCTTAGGGAAGTACAGATAAACCAAGATATTTACTGTTAATAAATGGAAACTTCTCCAGCATTTACGATTTGGATATCTTATTATAGATTTCTACTTTTTTTTTTATAAGTTCCAACCACAGAAGTTAAGCTGGACATAGGTTTTGGCCTGTTTCATGATGTGGCATATCACAGCTACATTTATAGTGAAGTACATAGTTTGCGTAATATATATTTCTTAGTTTTTCATTTCCCATCCAAAAGTTAGTTCAACCTCTTTTCTTCCACACAGTTTGAAAATTAGATCTTGCATCCACCCTCTTCCCCTTAGAATTCATCATATGCTCCACCATCTGAGAAAAATTTTGACATCAGTTGATTATAAAGATACTTACTATGATTAAATAATATTTCCTATATTATTCAATGGAAAAAATAATATCCTTAATTTGTTTCTTACTTTTATCTGCCTGATTTTATATTAATTGTAACTTCTTACTGATTTGTATCTTAATGACTTGACTAAATAAACTGAAATTATCATTATTTCTTCCTACATTTAGAGTAGTGTCCTTTAATTATTTCTTTTATGCTTTCAACAGGCCTCTGTGACCATGGTAATGGAGGTCAGAAATACATGCCTTCATCTTGACCACACCCTTCACTACCCTTATCAGCATGTTGTTGAACGCAAACACTGATATTTTCTTGCTTCGAGATATTGACCTGAAAAACAGCCATTTTGATTATAGGTTGTGAAGTGTCTCGTCAGTGAATTGTTTACAAATTAACATGTCATACACAAGCAAAAAAAGAAAAAAAGGTTTAATCTCTAGATTGGAAAACAAGTTTCCACTCTTTCTTCGTCTCATGTACCCTTTTGTGTTTAGAAGCAAGAAAATCATCCTGAAGATATAACTGCAGAGAGACGGAGACCCAAACATATTATAGGTTAAAAAAAAAAAAAAAAAAAAGCAACCTGAACTCTCATCATTTAGTGTTTATATGTGCCTCCGAACATTTGCACTTGTCTGACACAAAAGTGAGATTTTTCACATCATTTTGACTCTAACTTATGACCATACCACGTCCAGCATAAGGGATGGTAAGTAATTCAGTGTTTACAAAAGAGAACCCAAGTTGGGCATATTCTTAAAGAAATAGTTTTATATAATATTCATTAATAAGTAGTTAAGACGTAATGCACATCAATGTGGCATTTTATTTTTAATCAACTGTAGATAATCTCATTAAAATGCCAATTCATCATGTTCTGGACCTGTTATTATTGT